>NC_138770.1:229723173-230325173 GCF_965119305.1 Pelophylax lessonae | reverse complement strand
TCAAGTCGCAGCGACTTCAAAGTAGTCCCTGCACTACTTTGGTCCCACTTTGATGCGACTTAGGGTCCATAATCCTCAAGATTTTACAGGCAATGTTTTTAAGTCCAGTCAAAATCGTGGAAAAATCGTGTCAAAGTCGCGACAAAATTGCGTGACCTTCAGGTTCAGTGTGAAAAAGTGTGAAAGGGGCCTAAATCAGCTAAACGCATTTCTGCTGCTTCAAAACAAACAGTTCAATGTCATACAATATTTTATGTTTTTCTAAAGCAGCTACAGCAGCCTGAGTAGAAAAGATGTCCCCTGCTAGTAGCCACATAGTGGTACCCTTGCTCTCTGTGGGGAAGTTGTGGTCTCTTTGTAGAAGTCCCACACGCCTCAGGTTGAGTCAGACCCCTAACTGCAATCAGCAAAGCTAATCCTCTTTGCTGATTGAAAATCTCTGACTCAGATTTAGCAGGGGGCATGTCAGACCTTTGCAGATAGACCAATGTTAACACACAGACAGCAAAGGGTCCTACTATGCAGCATGCTGGCATGGGTCAGGCTTTTCTATGCAGGTTGTAGCAGCTTTTTAAACAAAATGAACTGTAAGAATTTGCAAATATTGTGTATAAATGTACCAGAAATGCATTTGGTTGATTTAAACTGAAATTTCATTTGGACTCTGAACAGTTGGCGTTCCATGTCAACGCTGCCAATGTTGATTTTGGTTGGTGTAGTATGCCTTTCTTGCTGAAGTAACTGATTATTGTAAAAAACTTTATTATTCAGTGTATTAGTCAAGCTTTCCAATTAACCTAAAATGATGTCCTTATTTTATACCTTTCTGCAGATTTCTGGACACGTATGGTAGCAGAAAGAGTTTACAGCCCCCAGTAGCTTCAGAGCACATTTTCATTTGTATGATAATCAGGATAATATTATGTCACTTTTACATGCTGAAGTTCATTTTAGTAAAATATATTCTTTTTTGTAGAGTTTCAGTTAGAACATTTTCTATTTAAAATGAATACATTTCCCATTAGAACAATTGTGTCAGTTTCTCCATTACCTTCAAAGATTTATAATAGCTATTTCAAACTTGCTGTTGTTTTAGAGAATATATATTTTGAGAGAATGTATCAAAACTGCAGTGTTAAAAATACTGTACATGTGGGAATGGTGTAAATGTGGGGAGACAACAGAATATATTATAGTTTGGTTATTTTCAGAATATTGTGGATGACTAATTTGATGCTTTGCAGAAAAAAAACATTCTGTTGAAATATCAGCTGAAAAAAATATTTTTAGCTTCTACTGTACTATCAGTTATTGCATGTTTTCTTTCCTATTCTTCTTTGCATGCTTAGTATTTCTATAGATATGGGATGATAGGGTCAGATTGGGCAACAATTTAATGTCTACAGACTGTAAAAGACATCACTGGCCCTCAGATCTGGAAGGTAATAAGGAAATAGATGTTACTGTTGGTTAGAAGCGTGGTTAGAGCCAGCGGCGTAAATAAAGGGGATTAGGAGGTCTTACCTCCCACCCCCAGAGCATACTGGCCCATCCCAAATGTCACTGAGCTACAATAAGAAGAAACACTGAATATACACTGTTGTATTGCCAGGCGCACATATAATGTATATTTTTGTTTTGTAATGCATACAGTAAAGTGAGTACACCCCTCACATTTTTGTAAATATTTTATTTTATCTTTTCATGTGACAACACTAAAGACACTTTGCTACAATGTAAAGTAGTGAGTGTACAGCTTGTATAACAGTGTAAATTTGCTGTCCCCTCAAAATAACTCGACACACAGCCATTAATGTCTAAACCACTGGCAACAAAAGTGAGTACACCCCTAAGTGAAAATGTCCAAATTGGGCCCAATTAGCCATTTTCCCTCCCTGGTGTCATGTGACTCATTAGTGTTACAAGGTCTCAGGTGTGAACTAGGAGCAGATGTGTTATTGGTTTTATTGCTCTCACTCTCTTATACTGGTCACTGGATTGTTCAACATGGCACCTCGCGGCAAAGAACACTCTGAGGATCTGAAAAAAAGGAACTGTTGCTCTACATAAAGATGGCCTAGGCTACAAGATTGGCAAGACCATGAAACTGAGCTGCAGCACAGTGGCCAATACTATACAGCCGTTTAACAGGACAGGTTCCACTCAGAACAGGCCTCGCCGTGATCGACCAAAGTAGTTGAGTGCACGTGCTCAGCGTCAAACCCAGAGGTTGTCTTTGGGAAATAGATGTATGAGTGCTGCCAGCAATGCTGTAGAGGTTGAAGGGGTGGGGGGTCAGCCTGTCAGAGATCAGACCATACACCGCACACTGCATCAAATTGGTATGCATGGCTGTCATCCCGAAGGAAGCTTCTTCTAAAGATGATGCATAAGAAAGCCCGCAAGCAGTTTGCTGAAGACAAGCAGACTAAGGACATCGATTATTGGAACCATGTCCTGTGGTCTGATGAGACCAAGATAAACTTATTTGGTTCAGATGGTGTCAAGCGTGTGTGGTGGCAACCAGTTGGGGAGTACAAAGACAAGTGTGTCTTTCCTACAGTCAAGCATGGTGGTGGGAGTGTCATGGTCTGGGGCTGCATTAATGCTACTGGCACTGGGGGGCTACAGTTCATGATTGGCTGAGATACAGCCAGGGCGCCATAGGCTCAGGAGAGAGAGGGGGAGGGGCGGAATGGCAGCTCTGAATGGAAACACGGAGCTGCAGCTCAGCTTGGGTGCCCCCATAGCAAGCTGCTTGCACTCCCAGACTATATGGAATAGCGTCCCTTGTTCACCACAATCTCTCCAACATAATACTGGAGTGAAGGGGTAAAATTTGGACAGTTTATTGGGGGTCAAATACCAAAAATTTAAAATTTTTTGATATAATTCCCAATGATTAATACATTTTCATGAAGCATATGTGGCAGCAAAAGCTTTTAGCCAACTAGTTTCCGGAAAAGATTTCTCCAGTAATTTTTCCCATTTGAGAACAGTAGTTAATAATAATCTATACATCTGACAGCTGTGCAGAAAACAGGAACAGAGGGACCAAAAAAAAAAAAAACATTACCTGCCTTGTATAATCAGTTCACATGCTTTTTATTGTTTTGGAGCAGAGGCAAATTTTTATATCAAGAAATACGTTTTTTACGTTTTTTAAAATAACAATAGGATTTGGCAATGCTAATATGTATCAAAAACTATTAGCTTATCTGAGTATGTAATAAAAAAAGTGTTCTGGTGCTTCCTTAAGACCCCGTTCACACTGGGGCGATCCGACTTGCCGGGGCGACCTCACAGGTCGCGGCTCGCACCGCGACCTCGGAGCGGCCGGCACGGACTTCATAACATTGAAGTCAATGCAGGTCGCTCCAGGTCGCCCTAAAGAAGCTCCAGACCCTTTTTCTAAGTCGGAGCGACTTGTGTCGCTCCTATTAGAACGGGTCCACAGCTTCTCTATGGCAGGCGACCTACGGCGACCTCTCAGGCGACCAGGTCGCCTGACAGGTCGCCCCAGTGTGAACGGGGTCTAAATACCCATATATAAACATGTCAAACGAATTCAACAAACATATAACAAATGTAACAAAAAGATGTTACAATGTTTCAAAGAAATACTCACAAGTGCATTTGTCAATCATTAGAGTTCACAATCCATTGAAACAATTCATTAAATTAATATGAATAAAGTGTCCAAAAATATTGCCAAATAAATGTGAAAATTTCTTGAGGTGCTAAAATGACAGTGCAGTACAACCCCCCCCCCCCCAATTACCCCTTTTTAGAAAGTAGGCACCCCAAGGAATTTGCTGAGAGACACGATGAGCCTATGGAATATTTCATTTTTTTGTCACAATTAATTGAGGAATGACAAAAAATCAAAATAATAATAATAATTTTACACAAAGTTATCACTGAAATTATATAGTTCTCATACGTGCCATGGGTATATGTGGAATTAAACCCCAAAATACATTCTGCTTCTTCTCCTGAGTACAGGGATACCACATGTGAGACTTTTTGAGAGCCTAGCCATTTACGGGACCCCGAAAACCAATCACTGACTTCAGAATTTCAAAGGGCGTAAATTGCTAATTTCTATTCCTCACTACCTATCGCTGTTTCGGAGGCCATGAAATGTCAAGATAGCACAAAACCCCCAAAATGACCCTATCTTGAAAAGTAGACACCCCAAACTATGTGCTGAGAGGCATGTTGAGTCCATGGAATTTTTTATATTTTGCCACAAATTTTGTGAAAATGAGAAAAAAAAATGTATTTTTATTTTTATTTTTTTACAAAAGTTGTCATTTAAATGATATATTGCTCACACATGCCATGGCTATATGTGAAATGACACCAAAAAACAAATTGTGCTGTTTCTCCTGGATACGGAGATACCACATGTGTGAGACTTCTTTGGCAGTCTAGCTGTGTACATCACCCCGAAAACCAATCACTGCCTTCAGGTTTTCTAAGGGTGTAAATTGTTGATTTCACTCCACACTACCTATCATAGTTGAGGCCATGAAATGTCAAGACAGCAAAAACCCCCCACCCCCCAAATTACCCCTTTATGGAAAGTAGACACTCCAAGCTATTTGCTGAGATTGTATGTTGCGTATTTTACAGATCTCGCTTTTTGTTTTTAAAATTAGAAAAAAAAAATAAGATTTCCTTTCCTTTCTTCATTTTCCAAAACAAAAGGAAGCTGCAAAATACTCACCATTCCTCTTAGCAAATTCCTTGGGGTTATTTGGGGGGGTTGTGCTATCTTGGCATTTTATGGTCTCCGAAACTGTGATAGGTAGTGTGGAGTGAAATCAGAAAGCCTGAAGGCAGTGATTGGTTTTCGGGGTCCTGTACGCGGCTAGACTGCCAAAAAGTCTCCCACAGGTGGTATCTCCGTACTCAGAAGAAGCAGCAGAATGTATTTTGGGGTGTCATTTCACATATACTCAAGGCATGTTTGAGCAATATATCATTTAAGTAACAACTTTGTGTCAAAAAAAAAAAAAAAGCAGAGACCCTACAAATTAAAATGATGGGTGTTGCAATGTTTTTTTCACACAGTATTTGTGCAGCAATTTTACAAACGCAGTTTGTTTGGAAAAAAAACACATTTTGTATTTTAATGCACAACAACGCACTATATTGCCCAAATATTTAGTAAAATATAAAAGATGATCTATGCCGCGTACATAGATACCAAACACGACATGCTTTAAAATTGTGCATGCCCGTGCAACGGCGACAAACTACATACATTTTTAAAGCCTTTAAAAGCCTTTACAGGTTACCACTTTAGATTTACAGAGAAGGTCTACTGCTAGAATTACTGCTCTCGATCTGACGTTCGTAGTGATACCTCACATGCATTGTGCAACTGCTGTTTACATATGACAAGAGACCAATGCTTGCGTTCGCCTTTGCACGTGAGCGCAGGAGGGCAGGAGTGCTTTAATTTTTTTTTTTTATCATTTGTTTAGCCTTTTTATTTTATTTTTACACTGTCCCTTTCATTTTTTTTTTTTTTATAATTTTTATTGTTATCACAGGGAATGTAAACATCCCCTATGACAGCAACCTGTAGTGACAGGTACTCTTTTTTAAAAAAAATTGAGGTCTATTAGACTTTAGATCTCTCCTCTGCCCTTAAAGCATCTGGCCACATCAAGATCGGTGTGATAAGATGCTTTCCCAATGGCGCTGTTTATATTCAGGGAAACCGAAGTCATGAAATGCTCGTAGCTTCCAGTTTCTTAGGCCATAGAGATGATTGGAGCCATATTGGTCTCCGATCTGCTCTATGGTCAGCTGGCTAAACCACTGGCTGCATTCTCGGATTCCCCAATGGGACAGGAGAGCCCGAGAAAACTATGGAAGGTGGGGGGAGAGGGGGGATGTCCGTTCCCCCTGCTTGTAAAAACAGTCTAGCAGCTATTTAACCGCTAGGATTGCTTTAACATGAAAGCGGACCACTTGCTGAAAAAAACGATACAGAGATGATGTCTAAACCTGCAGGCATCATTCCAGTGTAACCACTCAAAGTCCAGCAACATACCAGTATGTTGCTGGTCCTTGTTGGGCATATATTGTAATGTTGTTTTTTTATGCAGCCTGTGGGCTGAACAAAAAAAAGAGAACCCTAACAGATTTCTCTATTCACATTGATCGATTGGTGGTATGTCCACCATTAGAATACTGCCCTGCATCCACCCACTTCTAATGATGGGCATACATGCAGAGTTCTTTTTTTCCCTTCATTCACATCGATCGATCTGGATGAAGAAATCTCTGCAAAAAAAAATAATAAAAATATATGCCAAAGCATAGGGGAGATCGGGCCCCTGTGTCCACCTCTGCTGCTATGCTTCGCCATTTATGCTCTTTTTTTTTTTTTTACTGTAGTGGGGAAATCACCTTGAAGTCACAGATTTATGTATCATGAGAGCAAACCCTGTTGCTGTCAAAATAAGTAAATCAGTACTGCAGCTGAATGGCGTACCTGCAAAGCAAACAATGGTTAACAAAAAAACACAGTAACAGTACAGCAAAACAGCAGAATGACATACCTGCAAAGCAAACAATGGTTAACAATAAAACACAGTAACAGTAAAACATTACAGTATAGTATAAAATACAGTAGGAACAATAAAACGACAACTATTTTTGGCTGTTTTCTTTTTTATTTATTTATTTATGTATTTAAATGTTTATGGGTTTTTTTTTTTTTTTGTCTTTTTTTTACACTTTTATTGTACCTATAAACATTCCAGGTTGGGGTCTCTCAAAATGTGATAGCCATCTAACATCTTTCGAGACCCTGTGTAAAATGCCCTAGACTGTACCGTGCTATACCTTATACTAATACTTTACTAGTGTGTGGTAGTGACGGAAACAGTCACCAATGCAGAGACCAGGTTCGCCAGGACAGGAGTGCCAAAAATAGAGGGTGTCACGCCTATATCCGTGCTTACTACAGACACTTCAGTTTGCCCCTTCACTTCACTGCAAGCAGTTCATTGCACCTCAAGCAAACTCTCTCCCCCTGACTATGTGGGGCATTTACAAGCCGTTTGGGGAAGCCCCGGCAATTAGGTCGCATGGTGCCACATGCGCCTGATAGAAAGAGGTGTCTAAAAAGTGGCACGCTTGTATAGAAGTTGTCCACGTATAAATGGTACACCCGAATGAGGGTGAAACCAAGTCCCAAAAAATCTTGCTGCTGCTGCCTATGTAGTCTGGGTAGTTGGGGGGCTCCACATTGCTATCTTTCTCCTCGTAAACCATAAAACTACATGTATAGCCATATAGCCTGTTGCCCTGTCACAGAGCTTATACATCTTGACCCCATATCTGGCACGCTTGCTGGGGAGAAACTATTTAAAAGCAAGGTGGCCAGAAAACTTAATCAGGGACTTGTCAACGCAAACACCTTGTTGGGGGATAAACAAGGCTGGTTTACGAGGGGCTGAATTTTGTGGAGCCAGTCATATCCAGGGTCATCCCAAGGACGACAGAGTTCATTGTAACTGAAGTGCATAAGCCACAATATTTGCTTGTATCTAGTCTTGGCCATGGCAGCAGAGAACACGGGCATATGATAAATTGGGTCAGTAGACCATATAACCGCAACTCTTTTTAGTTGAGGGATGCCCAGAAAGGTCCATGTTGAGGGATAGGCCCAGAAAGGTTTTAATTCGGGAACTGCTATAGGTTTCCAACCAAATTGTCTGGCAAGGGTCAAATTTAGATTTGTGGCGGTGAATTGATTAGCATACAAATTGCTTTGGTCTACAATAGATCTGTACAGATCTTCTGTGAAAAAAAGCTAAAAAAAACCCAAGGGGAGTAAAATTTTCTGTTTCCACTTGATTTCCGGGTTGGCCAGTGACTGGGGGAAGTACAGGCGCTGTAGAATCTGTGGGCTTCTAATCAGCATTTGCAAGCACATCAGGAAGGTACTATGGGCTCTAGGGGCCTGCGTTCTAATTATTGGTGGCTGCAGGCCACTACTTGTGCTAGCCACCGCACCAGCTTCAACTGCACTTATGGGACTCGCCACATCACCAAGTGATACAGCAGTGCTGGTTTGTCTATGACCAGGGTGTACTAGGCCGCTGATGCTCGCCAATTCACCAGAAGCGGCACTAGTACCGACACTCTGCTGCATATGAGAATCATGCAGTTTTTGCCCCTCAGCAACAGAAGAACGGGGTCGGGTACGCCTGACCTTAGCAGGGACCTCTACTCCGTCGTCAGAGCTATCGGTCAGAGTGCAGCTGTTCTCTACAGGTTTGTATACTGATCCTGATTCTGACATTGAGGACCCCCCATTGCTCTCACCTGTCATGCTCAGTATCATGTAGGCCTCTTCACTAGTGTACCTTTCGTTTGCCATTTTGGCTAATAAATTTACAGGTACCTAGTGTGACTCGCAAGTAAAAAAGCACCAGGTTGTCAAGGACTGTTTGAACCGGTACAAAAAAATAACTGCTAGTGCTAGCAGAGATCAGGCCTGACTCTGCTAACTCTGCGGTTTTGTGTGTTGTGTATTGGAAATGACAATGATCTATTAATACTGCACTTCTTGGGGGCTGGGCACAGGGGGTCCTTGCCTGGGATATCCATTGAGAATGGGAGTGGAGAGTTTAAAAGATTGATCCAGAGGGCTGCAGACTGTCACTCCCCACAAAGGAAAACGCTTGCATGCTGGGTTATCACATTACCAGCCATTACGTCTGGTGAGTGAATTCATTATAAGTGGTGGTGGATCAGATTTTTTCTTGAGGTGACAATAATATAAGAAGACAATAGGAACACACAACTTTTTATTTTCACATTCATTTAGCACAATTTTTGGACACTTTATTCATATTATTTCAATTAATTGTTTCAATGAATTATGAACTCTAATGATTGACGAATGCACTTGTGGGTATTTCGTTGAAACATTGTTACATCTTTTTGTTACATTTGTTATATGTTTGTTGAATTAGTTTGACATATTTAAATATGGGTATTTATGGAAGCACCAGAACACTTTTTTAATACATAGGGCTCTTTCACACGGTCCGCCTCCGTAGGCGGATCCGTGCTGCTCAGTGGGGATCGATCCGCCAATCCCCACTGAGCGGGCGGACGACAGCTCCGTCTCCGCTTGCAGTGCGGAGAGGGAGGTGTCACAGCTCGCGCTGCTCTCTATGGGGGATCGGATGAGAGCGGACCGTCTGTCCGCTCTCATCCGATCCGATCTGATCCCTGAACAGATGGAAAAATAGGGTTTCCATCCGTCCAGATTTCACGTACATGATCGGATACGGATGGCAGCGGGTGTCAGCGGAGGTGTCTCCGCTGACATCCGCTGCCCCATAGAGCTGCATGGAGGATCCGATCAGAAACGCCTAAAAAAATGACAGGCGGATCTGATCGGATCGCCCATGTGAAAGAGCCCTTACTCAGATAAGCTAATCATTTTTGATACAATATCAATTTAGTAATAGTTTTTCTTTCACACAATAGGATTTATGATTTAACCACTTCTGGACGGGAAGATTTTCCCCCTTAATGACCAGGCCATTTTTTGCAATTCAGCACTGCGTTACTTTACCAGACGATTGTGCGGTCATGCGACGCTGTACCCAAATAAAATTGATGTCCTTTTTTCCCACAAATAGAGCTTTTTTTTGGTGGTACAAACAAAAAATGAGCAACAATTCAGAAAAAAAAAATAAAATAAAATTTCACTTTCTGCTATACAACCCCCCCCCCCCCCCCCAAAAAAAAAAGTAAAATTCTAATTTTTTTCATAATTTTAGGCTAATATGTATTCTGCTACATATTTTTGGTAAAAAAAAAATCCCAATATGCGGATTTTGATTGGTTTGTGCAAAAGTTATTGCGTCTACAAACTAGGGAAAAAGATTTATGTCACTTTTATTTATTTATTTATTTTTTTACTAGTAATAGCGGCGATCAGCAATTTTTTGCAGGACTGCGACATTGCGGCGGACAGATCAGACCCCTAACTGACATTTTTTCCACTTTTGGGGGGGATCAGTGACATTACTACAGTAATCAGTGCTAAAAATATGCCTTGTTACTGTAATAATGACACTGGCAGGGAAAGGGTTAACCCAGGGGCGATTAAAGGGTTAGGTGTGAGCCTAGGGGATGTTTTCTAACTGTGGGGGGGTGGGCTTGTGATATCAACACAGAGACATGTGTTCCTAAATAGCAGGAACACAGGGCTCTGTGTTGATAGCAGAGAGGACAATGACCTGCTGTGTTTACAACAGCAGACCGCCATTCTCTCTTCACGGGGAGAGATTGCGGATGACCTGCGGCAATCACAGTCACTGGCCCTGCGCTTCTGCTTCCCTGCTGGCCAAGTGGGTGCGACTCCGGTGGCGCACGCACCCACAGGATCGCTTTTGCGCGCCCACAGGATTGCTACCACGAACTGCCGTACAGATACGGTAATTCATGGGAACCTGCTGACCTGCCGCCGTTTAAATGCGGCAGCTGGTCGGCAAGTGGTTAAAGCACTTTTAAGGATTGTAAAAGTATTTATTTGGTTATACCTACAATATATACACTTCTGTGATTCTTTTGCCTATATTTGTGATTGAGACATTCTCAATAAGACAGCAGCGGTATCAGGTAAGAAGAAGAACCAAATTTCACCTAGGCACGGTCATTTGTTATACATTTTTTTATGCTAATATGTACCCTAGTGATTCATGTCAATGTATGAATTTTGATGACAGTGTTATCTTATAGAATAAAAAATGACCTGGTTTTTGTCAGAAATAAATGTTACCTATAACAGCCCATAATATTTTATATTCTAAAGATTCAATTGATTCCCTTATTCTTTATTTAGCCCTGTAGGAACCCTTGAAATATACATGTATGAAGGATTGTTATTGGAAAGGGAACATATGAGATATATAACTTACCATCTGTCCTGTCTGTAAACTTTGGACTCTTGCCTAGCGTTCCAGTGTTAACAGTCTCTGATGAAATGCTTAGCTTTGTGTTTGGATCTCGTTTTGGCTTTGGAGGAGGTTGTTTCCGGGAACAACTGCTGCTTTCATCATCAGTACCACCGACAGAATGGAGGGACTGAGAACGCACAGAAAATCCACTAGAACATGGATGTGGTAGCCTATCTTGCGGTGCAGGCATTGTCATAAATCCCATGCGGAAGTGTTTATTGACGTAATTCCCTTCACTTCCCCTTACCACCTCTCCACCAATGCTGTAGAAAAGGAAAACAAAAATACATTATTACTAATATTTCTAGTGTTATTTTTTATATCTTCTAACAAATATAGAAAATCTAATTTAGGTAACATCAATGCAGAAAAGAATATATTATTAATAACAATTTTGACCACCTACTTATCTGTCTACAAATTTTGTGCAATTTTAGCAAAACACGAACCTTGTGCGTGTAGGTGATATTTTAATCTCATATTAGGCTAATCCTATTAATGCTGAAGTTGAATCTGTTTATATTTGACCTTCCTGTTTCCTACCTTTCCCCTTCGCGCTAATTAAACTTTTGAGAAAATCATTTCCATTTTCATTAGGAACCCTATTTTAGACCCAGTGCTTCTCTATGCAATGCAGGCAGATCATGGTCATGGAAGGTGGGAAGAGCTGGCAGGATACTGTACATAGCTTCCAGAAAACATTAAAGCATTGTGCCTCAGTACTCCTCTCAAGTTCCCCTTGCTCTGATGTAAGCAGTGGGATGGTTTTTGACTTATGATGATATTAAAATGCCTTTATGAGTGGATGTCAGTCTGGAGGAGAGGGAGTCCCTAGGCAGACTGCATTTGCAAGCAGAGCACCCTTGGTGGTACCCAGAGATGTATAGTAACTAAGTAGAACTACTTCACTACTGTACTTAAGTACCGAAAGGCGGTATCTGTACTTTCCTAGAGTAGAATTTTTTTCTCCTACTTCCACTTTTACTTCACTACATTTTTCAATGATTTCAATACTTCTACTCTGATATTTTTTTTTGTGCTGCATAGTTACTCGTTACAATTATAAAAATTACCACTGCCAGAACAGTAGATGGCAGGATTCATGACGCTCAAAACATGTGTATTATCAGCGCATACGAAAATAAATGCTACTGTATGTATAAATAAAAGCTGCATTTGAAATAATAAAAAACAATATGATGTTCAAACTTTTGACTTCTTTCTTTAATAACTACATAACACAGTACTTGTACTTTTACTTTCAGTACTTGAGTAGCATTTTTTTTTCAAAACTACTGGTACTTTTACTTTCAGTGCTTGAGTAGCAAAATTTAAAAAAAAACTACTTGCAATACTTAAGTACAAAAAATGTTGAATACTTTAGTACTCCTACTCAAGTCACTTTTTGATCGAGCACTTCCACTTCTACTCAAGTCACTTTTTGATCGAGCACTTGTACTTTTACTCAAGTCACTTTTTGATTGAGCACTTGTACTTTTACTCAAGTATGGGTTTCGAGTACTTTATACAACTCTGGTGGTACCCACATGTGATGTTGAGTCCTACGATTGAAATAACTGAAATCCGCTTAATGAAAGGAGCTGGTCAGGGATAGTCAGACTGGGGAGGAAAGGGCTAGATGATACTGGACAGTTACAGCAAACAGCAGAGTTATTCCTTTATAATTTAATAAAAGAAGAAAATTTGAATAAAATAATTCTATGCTATTAATATATTTTAATTGTAAGATTTCCATGTTTGATATACTGATGATAGAGTGTTGATCAAATGCAACTGGAATTTTTAGACTGGATCAAATCAAACCTCCATTGCAAAAATATATTTTTTCAGATTATTCTGTAATGTGGGTGTTGTTTTTACAGTTGTTTTTGATTTGTCACCACAACATGCATGTGAATAAAGTTTTTGTTTAAGGGCTGGTTCACACTAGTGTGATGGCAGACATTGCATGTGATTCGCACCACAATCCTGTGCAGATCACACGCAATGTCTGTGCAATGTAAACTGTAAGGCTGAATTGGCATCGCATTCGGACCAAACATGTGTAGGTCCTTTTTTTCTTTGTCCGCACCAGAATCGGATCACATGGGTGTTCCCATGCGATCTGATTCTGCAAATCGTGCTGCGTTTTGCAAATTGATTGTGGGGTGTCGTTAACTTAACATACACTTCGCAATCAGTTTTCATGAACAGGTTGCGATTTTGATGCGGTGCGAATTTTCAGTGAATTCGCTGTGAATTAGCACCCCATCTAGTGTGAACCAGGCCCTAAAGATAACAATGACTATTATTATAATGATTATTTGATTTTTTAGGAATGCAATATATACATCAGTGGCAGAGGCATAACTAGAACCTTCAGGGCCCCGGTGCAAAAAAAACATGAAGGGCCCCCCGAGCCCCTGGCCGGACCCCTTCCCTTCAAGCCTGGGGCTTTTCCCACTGATACTGGGGCCCTTTACTCTTGTTGCGAGACCCTTTATTACAGTCCCGCAGCGGGACCCTTTCCCAAGTTCTGCAGTGGGCCCCCTTCCTGCCATCTTGGGGCCTCCCCACGGTGGTGGAATGCCAGGGTCTGGTTGCAAGTGTGACCTTTGCGATCCTGGAAGTTCACCCACTGGTGTCAGTACTTTTTATTTTTTGGTAATTTAATTGTATTATTTTTTATCATTTTATTTTATTTTTTTACAATGTCACTGACTATGACTCTGTCCATTCAGAAAAGGAAGGAGCTGATAAATTACATGGAGCCTGTTTGCAATTGCAACTCCTGCAACCCCTGTAGTTACGCCGCTGATCTGTGGTGTTACACACAAAAAAAACAAACACATAAAAGATTGAAACCAAAGATTTGGACCAAACTAAATAACAGTTCTAGCATGTGACCTGCAAAACATACTAAGGGAAGGGAAGCCGATGTAGGATAAATGCAAAGAAAAAAAACATATCCTATAATAGACATCATAAGTGGAACTCTCAGCTGTAGGATAGAGACATTTTTTCTGAGGAACAGTAATTTTTGTACATAGAGTCTTCCATAGCCTTAGTACTTTTATGACTTGAAATAAAATGATTAAAGGAAAACATATTTTAAAAGCCAAGTTTCCTTTTTAATTGTGTTTAAAGTGTATCCAAAGTCATTTAACAAAGTCCTATGGCCGCACACCACTTCCAAAGGGTGAAATGTTGTATTGTTCAGCAAATGCACAGCAG
The DNA here is from genome assembly GCF_965119305.1 of Pelophylax lessonae. Classification (NCBI taxonomy): domain Eukaryota; kingdom Metazoa; phylum Chordata; class Amphibia; order Anura; family Ranidae; genus Pelophylax; species Pelophylax lessonae. The sequence goes on along the minus strand of NC_138770.1, from coordinate 230,310,930 downwards.
ATGCTCTACCCTGGATCTAACATTTTTTCACCCCCACGGGTAAAATGAACAGACAGTACAATAATATTCTCCTGCGATCAAGGGTAGTGTAATGGTGTATCACAAAATCTTGGTGGTTCAAAAGGAAAGCACAGGTTTTGCTGCCCTCTAAGGGTCAGGGGAGAAATCCAATGCAAGCGCCATAAAATAAAGTGAAAGAGAGGGCGCACCAACCTTGCGCGTAAAGCAGTGTATTTAATAAGGTATAAAAAGAAGTACACTCACAAACACAATAATGATTAAAGCATATCAAGGTCAATAATAGACACAAATCTACCATGTCACCGAGACTGTCCCAGCAAGTCAGAGGACCTTCCAGCTGGCTGACGCGTTTCAAAGGAAGATCCCCCCTCTTCCTCAGAGCCCTGATTGTACCTTGATATGCTTTTATCATTAATGTGTTTGTGAGTATACTTCTTTTTAATATTCCACTTGGGTAATGCGCAAGGTTGGTGCCTTGGTGCGCCCTTTCTTTTTTCTTTATTTTACAATTTTTTACCCCCACTGGATTTAAATTATAGAAAGGACATGATGAAGGAAAAGATGTGTATATACACTCTCCAAATCATTTGGTGCGTAAGCTTTATTGTGCTGAGCTATACAGTTGATTTTAGCCTTTGGAAGTAGTGTGCAGCTGCAGATGTTTGCTAATGGTTTATGGGAGAAATGGATCCTCGAGGAGTAAGCAACTGTGAGCTGAAATTCAGGGATCCAGAGGTTTTACACACACCATATCTTATTCTTCAATCCAGTGTCCATCGATAGACTCCAAGAAAAAGATTGTACGATAAGAAGAAAAATAATCTTATTTTCCTCCACCTTGGCTAGATTTCCTTATATTCCTTTATTTGTCTACAGGACAAAATTTTCCCAGTGGCAAAAACACCTAACAAGGGATTTAACTATTCCCTACAATACCAAAAAAAAAAAAAAGCTTTAGATATATACAGTGCCTTTGTGAAGAATTAACAACAAGTGGGACACAATCATGAAGTGGAACGAAATTTATTGGATATTTGAAACTTTGTTAACAAATAAAAAACTGAAAAATTGGGTGTGCAAAATTGTTCAGCCCCTTTACTTTCAGTGCAGCAAACTCTCTCCAGAAGTTCAGTGAGGATCTCTGAATGATCCAATGTTGACCTAAATGACTAATGATGATAAATAGAATCCACCTGTGTGTAATCAAGTGTCTGTATAAATGCACCTGCACTGTGATAGTCTCAGAGGTCCGTTTAAAGCGCAGAGAGCATCATGAAGAACAAGGAACACACCAGGCAGGTCCGAGATACTGTTGTGGAGAAGTTTAAAGCTGGATTTGGATACAAAAAGATTTCCCAAGCTTTAAACATCCCAAGGAGCACTGTGCAAGCGACAATATTGAAATGGAAGGAGTATCAGACCACTGCAAATCTACGAAGACCTGGCCGTCCCTCTAAACTTTCAGCTCATACAAGGAGAAGACTGATCAGAGATGCAGCCAAGAGGCCCATGATCACTCTGGATGAACTGCAGAGATCTATAGCTGAGGTGGGAAACTCTGTCCATAGGACAACAATCAGTCGTATACTGCACAAATCTGGCCTTTATGGAAGAGTGGCAAGAAGAAAGCCATTTCCTAAAGATATCCATAAAAAGTGTCATTTAAAGTTTGCCACAAGCCACCTGGGAGACACACCAAACATGTGGAAAAAGGTGCTCTGGTCAGTTGAAACCAAAATCGAACTTTTTGGCAACAATGCAAAACGTTATGTTTGACGTAAAAGCAACACAGCTCATCACCCTGAACACACCATCCCCACTGTCAAACATGGTGGTGGCAGCATCATGGTTTGGGCCTGCTTTTCTTCAGCAGGGACAGGGAAGATGGTTAAAATTGATGGAAAGATGGATGGAGCCAAATACAGGACCATTCTGGAAGAAAACCTGATGGAGTCTGCAAAAGACCTGAGACTGGGACGGAGGAGATTTGTCTTCCAACAAGACAATGATCCAAATCATAAAGCAAAATCTACAATAGAATGGTTCACAAATAAACATATCCAGGTGTTAGAATGGCCAAGTCAAAGTCCAGACCTGAATCCAATCGAGAATCTGTGGAAAGAACTGAAAACTGCTGTTCACAAACGCTCTCCATCCAACCTCACTGAGCTTGAGCTGTTTTAACAAGGAGGAATGGGCAAAAATGTCAGTCTCTCGATGTGCAAAACTGATAGAGACATACCCCAAGCGACTTACAGCTGTAATCGCAGAAAAAGGTGGCGCTACAAAGTATTAACTTAAGGGGGCTGAATAATTTTGCATGCCCAATTTTTCAGTTTTTTATTTGTTAAAAAAGTTTGAAATATCCAATAAATTTTGTTCCACTTCATGATTGTGTCCCACTTGTTGTTGATTCTTCACAAAATATTACAGTTTTATATCTTTATGTTTGAAGCCTGAAATGTGACAAAAGGTCACAAAGTTCAAGGGGCCCGAATACTTTCGCAAGGCACTGTACGTGAAAGTGCATTACTAGTGATAGCCCTGTCTCTTCTATCCATTGAAACATTGTACACTTAAAGGGTAACTCCACTTTCGTAGGGAAAAAATAGCATATAAAAAAAAACAATATAGCGTATACAATTGCGACACAAATCATATTGTAATTGGATGTTATTAAAAATTGCCTTTCCTTTTCAATCTGCAGCTGTTGTAATTTTCTGAAAATGCAATGCAATATGGCTACCTGGAGGTGTTCTGTATGCAGAAAGTGTACTGACCACACCCCAGTAACATAATTTCCTGCTTGTGTGATTGGCTCACCAATTTTCCCAGAAGTCTACACAAAGATACAAGTCAGATTTCTGGCATCCCCTGCAACACAAATGCCATTTTTGGTGAGATACTCCCAATAGGAACACATCTAAAGGGATGCAGGCCCAGCAGCTTTCCTCATTAAAGCCCTGCAGCTGCCACAGCTGATAGATAATTATGAAACCACTCCCATATTATAAAAAAATAATAAAAGGTAAGAATCTGCAACAAAGTTTTATTAAAATCCTTGTAATGTACAGAGATCACCCAGAGGGGAATGTTTTTTTCTCAACAAAAGTGCAGTTAGGCTTTAAAGTGTACAACCAGCCAAAACATGATTTCTTGGTTTTGTATAGTGTAGGCATAGGTTTGAACTATACTGTAGGTACTGTTTTCTGGGGCTCTGTTAGAGATATAACCTCACTTAGGGCCCTTTCACATGGGCGATCCGATCAGATCCGCCTGTCAGTTTTTTAGGCGGATCTGATCGGATCCTCCATGCAGCTCTATGGGGCAGCGGATGTCAGCGGAGACATGTCCACTGACACCCGCTGCCATCCACATCCGATCTTGTCCGTGAAATCCGGACGGATGGAAACCCTATTTTTCCATCCGTTCAGGGATCGGATCGGATCGGATGAGAGCAGACAGGCAGTCCGCTCTCATCCGATCCCCCATAGAGTGCAGTGGGAGCTGTGACACCTCCCTCTCCGCACTGCAAGCGGAGACGGAGCTGTCATCCGCCAGCTCAGCGGGGATCGGCGGATCGATCCCTGCTGAGCAGCACGGATCCGCCTACGGAGGCGGACCATGTGAAACAGCCCTTACTGTCTTTTTGTCATTTTACCAGACAACAATTGATGGTGACTCTTCAACTCTGCAACACAGACAGAAATAAAAATGCATTTTCTTAAGTAGTGTTCTGCAAAGTTTATAGATAGGCAACTCTTATGTTCTATATATCCTCATATTGATCAGTGGTTCCAGTGGTTCCTAATTAAAAATCACTACAGTAGGGAACAGACACTAAAAGAGACAATCAGCATCCACCAGAGCTTGCAGTGTTGATCATTATCCAATAAAGGCTACTTTTTTTTAACGGTACTGCACTATCTGGAGCACTTTATTTTTCCCTAAACCGGACCCGGAGGATCGAGTCTATCCAGGAGAGGGATTCCGGACCGCAGGGAACTACAAGGCCCAGCAGTTACCTTCCAGGCTCAGGAGGCCACAGGCTCTAAAGGTCTTTTTACCGTATGGTACTTAAGACCCACTACTTCTGGTGAGTGCATACCCCCCATTATTCCATAAGGTCACACCCAAGTACCAGCAGTTGGACTACTGGAGGACCCAGCACAAAGCACCTGTACTTTCCCTTACCTGGCACTGAAGTTTTTATTCATGCACCAAAGTCACTTATGAACTGTTTATTTGGACATTCTTTGGCACAATTTTTGGCACTAATCTTGCACCTTATGATAACAAAGGTTTTTTTTTAATAAGATTGATTTTTACTGTGATCTATTTATGAAAATCAATTGTGAATATCACTGTTTTACTATTATATAGTCACGTGTTTTACACAAAGTTCAATATTTACTTACATATATATTTTTACATATTTTACCACTTGATTGCCAATTTTACTATCCAGGGTATGAACAAGCAATTGCCCATCCCTGAATAGTACCAGCAAGCGCTAAAATAAATCCCACTATCCTGGGGTTTCCTTCCTTTCACTTACTACACATTTTATAGCAGCTGCTGAAACTACCCCTTTAGGGCTCTTTCACATGGGCGTTCTGTATGTCCGTTTTTCATCCCATCCATTTGCGGATGAAAAACGGACATAATGTATCTCTATGTAAATACGGATGTCATCGGATGATCATCCTCTGACATCCGTTTTTTGTCAGTTCAGTTCAGTTCAGTTTTTTTGAACGGAGGAGAACCCTATTTTTTCTTCCTTTCAAAAAACGGAACTGAAGCAAAAACGGATGTCAGTGGTGTCATCCGCAGACATCCGTATTTACATAGACATGCATTATGTCAGTTTTTCATCCGCAAACGGATGGGATGAAAAACGGACATACGGACCGGATGACACAAGTGTCATCCGTGTCCGTTACAAAAAAAAAAAAAGGACCTGATCGGGCAAAAAAAAAGGAACGCCCGTGTGAAAGAGCCCTTACTTACTTCTATTTATTTACATAACCCACCCTCCCCGAGATAGGACCTCTATAGGCGCGAGGGATATACACCTATTGGTATATATCTTTACCAATTCCCCCAAGTAAGTCATATGACACAAGATTGAGAAGAATTAGCAAATTTTATTAACACCTCAAATCGAAAAAATCATCATAATTTGCAGTGCAATCAACTTAACTTCACCAATAAAATCTATTTAAGAGACAACGTTGTCTAAACCTGATAGCAGCCACTACACAAACACACGTCCACACAGCCAGTCATACACTTAGAATTGGAATAAGTCCTGTACGGACAGTTCACAATTATCATTGGAACACAATCTCAGTAAGTTAAACTTCCGTTGAACAGTAAGGTTCTATAGCTCTGGGTGTCAGACAAGAGCTGATATATGGTCGGGATGGTACCCAAGGAGGGCTAAGTGACCACTGATAAACATAGGTTACATTTAAAACCCAAAAGCTCTCAAACATGCATGGAATGGAAGAGTTCATAAACAGTATAGCCTAAGCATATATTAATAGAGATCAGAGGACATTAATCCATCCGGGGCATACATAAATAAATAAGGTAAAACTCTAAACATGTACACAAAGTTCACCGATATACTAGTACAATGGAGCACAAATCTGTACCAATATAACTAAAATGACAAAGTAACCTGAGATGAAAGCAGACTGTAGATCAATAGTAAACAAATATTGTATAACACGTGAACTGGCACACGATGGTGTGCTTGATCATAAGATAAACAAATTCCAAGGTAATTTGACTACTCCCAGGTTGTGTTTGATGTGTTGTTGCATATGTCCTGGCAGGTGCGCTCAATCGGACAAACATTGGAGGAGCATTAATGTGAAATCTGTAGATGGAGTATTGGTCACTCCTTATACTATATGCCTTAGAAGGCTATAAAACCACCAGTATGGTAGATACTAGGGATCGACCGATTATCGGCAACACCGATATATCGGGGGCCGATATGCACTTTCCCCGATATATCGGAATCGGCCTTTGGATTTACAGATATTGCCGATATTTCAAGAAAGTGCTTGTACCAGGGTGATGCCTGCAGCTAGAGGCATCACCCCGGTACCAGTGTCCATAGCCGACGGTCGGCTGACCTGTAATGACAACCAATGCGGCTGAGAAGCCACTCGGCTGTCATTACAAGAAGCAGGAGGGGATGCCCCCCCCCCTTCCGCTGCCTTCCATGGCTCATCCGGGTCTCCCGTCCCACCGGGAGACCTAGGCATCCTACCTCCACCGCCGAAGAGTAGACCTGGTGTACTGCGTCTCCATGTAAAAAACTCAGAAGTAATGTCATGACATCACTTCCGGGTACTCGGCGCCAAATTAAAAAAACTGACAGCATTCAAAACAGCCAAACTTGGCGTTTTTAATGCTTTTCGGTGCCAAAGAAGGGTTTGGGGTATTTTTGACCCCCAGATCCCTCCACAAGAGTACCTTTAGAAAAATAAAAAAATATTTTTTTTTTACATGTCCGAAAATATTGGCAGATATCGGCCAATACCGATATCCGATGACCAAAATATCGGTATCGGCATTAAAAAAATGATATCGGTCGATCATTAGTAGATACCTCCTCATTGAAGTGAAACTGCACAAAGTAGCAAACAACAGTCCAGCCTTCTACAGCAAGGCTATAATGGAAGAGTTAGTAACTTGCTGGAACTGCAACAAAATGGTTTAGTCCCCATATAGCATTCACTCACTGGCCACTTTATTAGGTACACCTGTTCAGTTGCATGGCAACATAAATTGCTAATCGGCCAATTACATGGCAGCAACTCAATGCATTTGGGCATCTAGACGTGGTGAAGATGACTTGATGAAGTTCAAACTGAGCATCAGAATGGGGATTTAAGTGACTTTGATCATGACATGGTTGTTGGTGTCAGATGGGCTGGTCTAAGCATTTCAAAAACTACTGATCTACAGGGATTTTCATGCACAGCCATCTCTGGGGTTTACAGAGAATGGCCTGAAAAAGAGAAAATATCCAGTGAGCAGCAGTTGTGTGGACAAAAATGCCTTGTTGATGTCAAACGTCAGAGCAGAATGGGCAGACTGGTTCCAGATGATAGAAAGGCAACAGTAATTCAAATAACCAATTGTTACGAACCAAGGTATGCAGAATACCATCTCTGAATGCACAACACATTGAACACTGAAGCAGATGGGCTACGGCAACAGAAGATCACACTGGGCACCACTACTGTCAGCTAAGAACAGGAAACTGTGGCTACAATTTGCACAGGCTCACCAAAATTCGACAATAAAAGATTCAAAAAAACATTGCCTGGTCTGATGAGTCTCGATTTCAGCTACAACATTCAGATGATAGGATCAGAATTTGGCATACACAACATAAAAGCATGGATCTAGCCTGCCTTGCATCAACGGTTCAGGCTGGTGGTGTAATGGTGTGGGAGATATTTTCTTGGCACACTTTTGACACCATTTATATGTCATGGTCTACCTGAATATTGTTGCTGACCATGTCCATCCCTTTATGACTGCAGTGTACCCATCTTCTGATGGCTTCTTCCAGTAGGATAATGCACCATGTCACAAACCTCAAATCATCTCACCACTGGTTTCTTGAACATGACAATGAGGTCACTGAACTCCAATGGCCTCCACAGTCACCAGATCTCATCCAATAGAGCACCTTTGGAATGTGGTGGAAGGGGAGATTCACATCATGGATATGCAGCTTACAAATCTGCAGCAACTGTGTAATGCTATCATGTCAATATGGACATAAATCCCTGAGGAATGTTTCAAACACCTTGTTGAATGTATGTCAAGAAGATTAAGGCAGTTCTAAAGGCAAAAGTGGGTGCAACCCGGTATTAGCAAGGTGTATCTAATAAAGTGGCCGGTGAGTGTATAGTGGAATGGCCACAGGTTGCCATGTGTGGGAAAGCACAGGGTGTTTAAGCATATACAAGTTATCTGTGAAGACTCCTTAATAAGAAATACAAATCACCAGATATAATGAGTGATGTGAGAATAAGGCAGCTCAATATACTTCCCTCCACTAAGTGGATTGATGCTTAAAAAACAGTTCACATCACTCCGTAAATCCATATGTTTATATATCTGCAAATAAGCATGGAAATGCCTCAGGAATGGTGGCTATGGTGAATAGTAGCAGTTAGCCAGAATACGTGGTGAAACCGTTATCAGCAGGATGAGAAGTGAGGGTACATCTTTCCAATGAAGCCCAGATAGCAGTATATATCACATACCAATATGACCATCCAGTGCAATATTGAATTCAAAACAATGGTGACAATATCAGCATAGCGACCTAAAAATTTGCAAACGTGTTGATAAAGCCATCAATGTTTTTAATTTTGTGTTGCGCTGGGTGGTCATTTTGGTGTGAGATATATGCACACACAGAGATATACAGATAGTTGTATTCACTGTATATGGAGACAAGTTCATTTTTCATTTGGGATATGCTCAGGGGTCGCGGTGTACTCAGTCCTTGCTGGTTGGTTGTTTTCCTATTCTTTGGGATTCTCTTTTTTGTATATGTTGAATGTATTGGAGCAACCAACCCCCCTCTACATGAGTGGAAGAGATCATAAAAAGGTAATTAACCTTATTTAATTTATTTATAAGAATTGTCCAAATCATGGAGGCAGTGACGTGGACAATAGGAAGAAAGACCCCCAGCAGGAAATGAAAAGGAGAGTTATCTGAACTGGAAAATAATAATGATTAGTTATAGGGAGTGGGAGAGGGGTTCATTTTATCCCAGAGTTGGGCTTTAAAATACCAAACGGAAACAGATACAAGAGAATCATTGCTAATGTTTCTTTTTCACTTTAAGGATCGTTTAGGCAAACAATGACCATATCATTGGTTTATAATTTTATTATTCAGAATTGATATAGCGCCAACTGCTTTACAACATGTGGCAGACAGTACAGTTCAGTGGCGGCTGGTGCTCCGTAACTCGGGGGGGGGGAGGGCGGCAAACCAATGCACCCCCCCCGAAAGTCGGTTGGTCAGTCGGCAGGCAGGCAGGAAAAAAATTTCCCAGGCAGGCAAAACATCCCCCACCCCCTTCCCCCTGAACGACCTGCCTCCTTACCTCCTCCTGTCCAGACCAGGGAGTGCTGGATGGCTGAGCTGCTGTGCTTCTCCAACCGTGTGTCTTTTGCCTCTTCCTGGCCACTGGCCAGAAAGATCGCTTCTCCTTTTGGCCAATCGGGAAAGGGGTCTCACAACCCTCTTCCTGATTGGCTGGGAGGAGAGTCAGTGTGACAATAGCGAATATTTATTCACTATTGTCATACAACTGGATGGGCTCAGGGCGCAGTGCTCTGCGCCTTGAGCCAACCCTTTCTTAAAACCTATTAAAACCTCTGGCTCTAATCACATGCTTCAAAAAAAAAAAATCCCCTATTGGAATCCATGCGTCCGGCGCCCTGCATGTAGATTAGGGGGCCGGACGCATTAATAGGGGGGGAGGCACCCCTGCGCCCCCAATGGATGGGCCACCACTGGTACAGTTACAATACAATTTAATACAGGGGGAATCAGAGGGCCCTGCTTGTTAGAGCTTTCAATCTAGGAGGGAGGGTCAAGTGATACAAAAGGTAATAACTGTGGGGGATGATCTGATGGAGAAAATAAAAGTACAGTTGTTAGGTGTGGGCAGGATAGGCTTTTTGAAGATGAGAGTTTTCAGGGATCATCTAAAAGCAAACAGAGTAGGAGATAATAGGACAGATTGGGGTAAGGAGTCCCATAGGATGAGAGAGACACAGGAAAAGTCCTGGACATGAGAATGGGAGGAGGTGATGAGGGAGCTAGAGCTGGAGGTCTTGGGAGGAACAAAGAGAACGATAAGGTTAGTATTTTGAGACTAGGCTAGCGATGTAGATGGGGGCAGAGCTGTGGATGGCTTTGTAGGTTGTTCGTTTTTTAAATTTATTTTGTTGGGTGATATAATAATATGCTTTATAAATATTTCTGGCTGGCTTATTTCTGTTTTCTTGCTATACTTTTCAAAAGCTTTTGGTAATGATATTGCATTGTCTGCTGCCATACTCTCAATCATTCATCATGTTGATGGTAAACATACTGTATAAAAGCGTATCTATCTTTACATGTGTCCTTGGAGCTTCTGAGTCCTGACTGCATTTCATCTCCCCTTTAATCTGCTTTATTTACAAATCATCCCATCTGACAAACAGAGATTTATAAGCACTTTTAGAAATAAAGGAGACCACATGCAGTTAGTGTAAAATAATTGTAGGTGTTGATCCCAGTTTATTACATTTGACAGGAAGGAAACGTGGATGTCTAATAGGCTGCATCTATTAAGTGCCATAAAATCAATTTAGAAGATTGTTAAAGAGAAATGTTAATTGTTGCATATCATAATGCTATATGAATATGAATTCTGGGCTTTGGACTGTCAGAAAGCATTTGATGCTGCATTTTCAGAGCTACATCATTTTCTTATTACATCTCTAATTTGTCTCAAGCTTAAAAATATACTAAATCAAATGCATGCATGTTTAATAAACCATCACATTTATGTTAAAACAGAAGTGCAACGCATCTAATACTGAAATCAGTTGATAACCTGAGGTTGAAATGTTATATGTTAGAATAGAAAAAAATGGAACAGGTGGATTCTTCATAATATCACAGTTAAAGTGTTCACCTTAATCAAGATATTCAGAAACAAAAAATAAATTCTTAGGGGTTCGATGTTATTTAAAATCGAATAACAGCAATGTTTAATGTTATTTGAAATTGAATAACAATTGAATAACCTACGTCGCTGGACTCCTCCCCTTGTGGGTGGCGCGCGTGCGCCGCCAGAGGCTCGCTCCCGCTGTATTCAGTCACAGTGGGAGTCGGGCCAGGGGAGGAGCGGCGGTGATCACCGCCGCTCTTCCCCGATCGTCAGGGATCGAGTGTGAAGATCCGCCCGCTTGTGCAAACAAAGCGGGCAGATCTCCTAAGTGACAAACAGTGACAGATTGCAGGATTCAGCATAGCTGAACCTGCGATCTGTGCCTGTGTCACTCACTCCCCTCCCCCCACACATAGTAAGCACCAGGCATACATTAACCCCTCCCTCTCCAATAAAGTTAACCCCTTCCCTGCCAGTGTCATTTTTACAGTAACAGTGCATATTTATAGCACTGATTACTGTAGTAATGTCACTGGTACCCCCAAAAGTATAAAAAATGTCAGTCAAGGGTCCGATCTGTCCGCCCCAATGTCGCAGTCCCGCAAAAAAATCGCAGATCGCCGCCATTACTACACTACATACATAAACTCAAAAAAAAAAACAATAAAAATGACATAAATTTCCCGTAGTTATTAGCTGCGATAACTTTTGCGCAAACCAATCAAAACACGCTTATTGAGATTTTTTTTTACCAAAAATATGTAGCAGAAAACACATTGGCCTAAAATGTTAAAAAATTTAGATTTTTACATTTTTTGGGGGGGAATTTCATAATAAAAAATGTGAAAAATATTGTTATTTTTTCAAAATTGTCGCTCTTTTTTTGTTTATAGCGCAAAAAGTAAAAATCGCACAGGTGATCAAATACCACCAAAAGAAAGCTATATTTGTGGGAAAAAAAGTACATAAATTTAATTTGGGTACAGCATCGCACGACCGTGCAATTGTCCGTTAAAGTAATGCAGTGCCGAATCGCAAAATATGGCCTGGTCAGGAATGGGGTAAAATCTTCCGGTCTTAAAGCGGTTAAAAATACGCGCATTGAGAATTTTTTTGTCAAAGACATGTAGCTAAATACATTTTGGCCTAAAATTGACAAAAATTGAATATATTGGATATTTTTTAACTGTCAAAGTAGAAAAATATTGTTATTTTTTCAAAATTGTCGCGTTTTTTTATTAATATCACAAAAAAAGAAAATTGCACAGGTGATCAAATACCACCAAAAGAAAGCTCTGTTTGGTGGGAAAAAAAGGACGTAAATTTCGTTTGGGTACTGCGTTGCATGACCGCGCAATTGTCAGTTAAAGTCGCACAGTGCTGAATCGCAAAAAGTGGCCTGGACGTAGGACATCAAAATCCTCCGGTGGTAAAGTGGTTAATGTGTTATTATCTTAGACTATAGGCACTGCAATTATCAAATTATTTTATGAAAAAAGACACACTAATAAAATTGTCTATATTAGTAAAACAGGAACCAGCTACCCTGGTATGGTACTATTCCTGAAACAAATAGTATATACCGTAGTACAAAATAATATACTGCATATGATTATGCAGCAATGCAAAGTCCAAGATGCCAGTAGTGGTGCAAATCAGTGTTTCTAAAAGTCCAATCATATTCAAAGCCTTGGTGTAAACTGCAGATTATAAAATTAGATTGTCAGACATAAAATAAAGAATGAATCTGCTGTAAAAAGGTGGTTCAGGTAATTACAGAGCAGGGCCGATCCTAGGGTCACAGGCGCCTGGGTGCAGAAATTTTTCTGGCGCCCCCATATGGGCGTGGTCATCTTACTAGCTCCTCCCCTTTACACATGTTTCTATGGCAACGACTCAAACACAGAGATGCTCCCCTAAGAAGTCTTCCTTACCCCGGGACCCTCCTACGATCTCTTAACAATAAACAAATTACAGGAAGAGAAGCAGAGTACTCTAATGGGAACTGGAGGGGGGTCTATCTAATGGACACAGAGAGGGCATCTGTTAGAGAGTCTGTTAGACAGAGCCCCCAGACAGGAGATGGTAAGAGACTGAAGACTTGATACAAGAGATGGTCAGAGACTGCGGATATGATACAAGAGATTAATGCTATGATGCAGCCTCATCAGTGCCCACCAAATGCAGTCTACCAGAGCCCACCAAATGCAGCCTTATCAGTGCCCACCAAATGCAGGCTTATCAGTGCCCACCAAATGCAGCCTTATCAGTGCCCACCAAATGCAGCCTACCAGTGCCCACCAAATGCAGCTTACCAGTGCCCACCAAATGCAGCTTACCAGTGCCCACCAAATGCAGCCTTATCAGTGCCCACCAAATGCAGCCTACCAGTGCCCACCAAATGCAGCCTTATCAGTGCCCACCAAATGCAGCCTACCAGTGCCCACCAAATGCAGCCTCATCAGTGCCCACCAAATGCAGCTTACCAGTGCCCACCAAATGCAGCTTACCAGTGCCCACCAAATGCAGCCTACCAGTGCCCACCAAATGCAGCCTTATCAGTGCCCACCAAATGCGGCTTACCAGAGCCCACCAAATGCAGCCTTATCAGTGTCCACCAAATGCAGCCTTATCAGTGTCCACCAAATACAGCCTTCCAGTGCCCACCAAATGCAGCCTTATCAGTGCCCACCAAATGCAGCCTACCAGTGCCCACCAAATGCAGCTTACCAGTCCCCACAAAATGCAGCTTACCAGTGCCCACCAAATGCAGATTACCAGTGCCCACCAAATGCAGCCTACCAGTGCCAACCAAATGCAGCCTTATCAGTGCCCACCAAATGTGGCTTACCAGAGCCCACCAAATGCAGCCTTATCAGTGTCCACCAAATGCAGCCTTCCAGTGCCCACCAAATACAGCCTTCCAGTGCCCACCAAATGCAGCCTTATCAGTGCCCACCAAATGCAGATTACCAGTGCCCACCAAATGCAGCTTACCAGTGCCCACCAAATGCAGCCTTATCAGTGCCCACCAAATGCAGCCTACCAGTGCCCACCAAATGCAGCTTACCAGAGCCCACCAAATGCAGCCTACCAGAGCCCACCAAATGCAGCCTACCAGAGCCCACCAAATGCAGCCTACCAGAGCCCACCAAATGCAGATTACCAGAGCCCACCAAATGGAGCCTTAACAGTGCCCACCAAATGCAGCCTACCCCCCACCCTGACCACACGCTCAGATACCCCCCACTCTGATCACACCCCCCAGATACCCCACCATCCGGATCACAAACACCTCCAGATACCCCCACCCTGATCACACGCCCAGATACCCTCACTCTGAACACGCCCCCCAGCTACCCCCCACTCTGATCATACCCCCTACTCTGATCACGCCCCCCCCCAGATACTCCTTCATCCTTATCGCACACCTCCAGATATCCCCACTCTGATCACATGCTCAGATACCCCCTACTCTGAAAACACCCCTCATATACCAGCCCCCACTCTGATCACACCCCCCAAATACCCCCCCCCCACTCTGATCACAGCCCCCAGATACCCCCCGTACTCTGAAAACTCCCCTCATATACCCACCCTCACGCTGATCACACCCCCTTAGATACCCCCTCACTCTGACCACCCCCCCTCCAGATACCCACCACACTCTAAACACACCACCTAGATACCCCCCCCACCTAGATATCCCACCCCACTCTGATCACACCCCCCTAAATACCCCCCAGTCTGCTCACACACTACAGTCTTTCTTTACATTACAGTATCTCCCCTGTCTGGGGACACTTACTTTTGTCAGGCTCCAGAATGAGGACACATCATGGGACAGCCTCAGACATTAGGCTCACTACAGGCTCCTGGGGGAGGAGCCGAGTGCAGAGGGGTGGAGCCCTGTCCATAGTGCTGCATGTGGATCTTCTGATTGGCCCTCCGCTGTGGCCAATGGAGACAGAATAGGCGTGGACTAAAGCATGTGAGAGACACCGGCCGCTCTCTCTTCTCCCGCACTGATAAGGGAGGGGGAGGGGGGGCACTCTGACAGCCCGCAGCTCGCCTCTCCCCAGTGTCACAGCGCCGGCCCTGTGTACACCTCTGGAGGAGGAGAGGACAGACCGGCGCCGCAGCTAGTCTCTCCCCTGTGTCACAGCGCTGGTCTGTGTACGCCGCTGGAGGAGGAGAGGACTCAGTGCCACTGGAGCTTCGGCGCCCCTCCCCCGCCTCAGCTCGCGGCGCCTGGGTGCGGTGAACCCCGTGAACCCGCCCAGGATCGGCCCTGTTACAGAGCGGGTCTGTGTCATAATACATGTTACAAGAAACCATGCTTGACAAGTAAATGTAGAACCGTTTGGTATGGTAGACTATTATATGATGTAATACAGGGCTAAATTCACAAATTATTTCTTTTGAAGCATTTGTATGAGGACACAAGCTGATATGTGCATGAATAACAAAATTAGTGATCCTGCATGCCACTGAATGAAAAAATATAGTATCTCACAAAAGTGAGTACACCCCTCACATTTTTTAAATATTTTATTATATTTTTTCATGTGACAACACTGAAGAAATTACACTTTGCTACAATGTAAAGTAGTGAGTGTATAGCTTGTATAACAGTGTAAATTTACTGTCCCCTCAAAATAACTCAACACAGCCATTAATGCCAAAACCATTGGCAACAAAAGTAAGTACACCCCTAAGTGGAAATGTCCAAATTGGGCCCAATTAGCTATTTCTCTAGCGCTCATCGACAGACGTAGTCCTCGGTGATACACCACCTTCGGGTTATGTTACCTCCGCAGGAGCAGGACTAGACAGGAAATTAAAAAGCTCTGGCCACACCCTAGGGGCAGTCCCAGAGGGTATATCCTCTCTCTCTCTGCCTCAGCAAATCAGTTATTTTCTGTCTAGTTAGGAGTAAGGACCTAGATACCTTGCTGGGATCTTCGGTCCTGGCAAGATTTTTTTCTTAAAAAGATTTTTTAGACAGCTTTTTTCTCCAGTGTTCCTGTGAGATCTTCAAGCAAGAAAGCTGAACTGGGCGACGGGCTGGATGTTGAGATCCGGTGGTCACCCCAGTTCAGCCTACGAGCGCGTGCAGGCCATAGCTCCGCGCTGGGTCGGCCGCGACAAAGTCCCATTAAGGGACTGACCCCGCGAGTTAAACGTCTCGCTGAAACGCCAAAGACCATGAGTCACGGTGTCCGTATTGGTCGACAGCCCTCCCGCCCCGGTGGAGAGGGGTACTGTCAGGAGTTGGTGCCCGCCTGGTTCCGGTATGGTGAGTAGTATGTTCCCCCTTTTTCCCTGACGGGTTTTGTGGTGAACGCGGGCCCCTCTCTGTATGGTAAGAAAGAGTCCTTTCTATCCTATAACATGTCACAAATCCTCCTACTTTGAGTGTGATTTATGTGTGCAAAAGCCAGGAGGCTTGGCTTGGGAGCTAACAATCTATTGTATACATGTTTTAAAGATGTAATCTGTGGCATTCTGGGAATCTTATGGGTTAAGTATAAGCTACCTACCAGTCAGAAGCCACGGACATGTAGACTGCCTTCCAAATCAGATCTCCAGCTATTTAGCAGGCCTCCCGAACGGCCATGCGGTCCGCCAGGGCCGGTACCGCCAACCACGCATATCCCCATGCAGAGAGAGTGTTGTGTGCCCTGCAGCACACCGCTATTCAGTTTAGGCCGCCGCCATTTTTTTTGCTGGATCGCACGAGCCGCCATTTTGGCGTAGCCTCGTGTCTCCAGCATGGGGGCGGCCATGTTTGAGGTGATTCTACACCTCGTGGAGCTTGGGGGAGGCGCCGGAAGGCGTGCAGAGGGGCGGAGCCGCCTCCTTTCTTCCTGGGCAGCCAGCCAAAAGACTTCCTGTTTGTCAAGACAGCGCTGTAAGCTGTTGCAGTTTAACTCTGAGCATCAAGTGGTGAGCCTGGGGGTCTATCTCTCTCTCTCTCGATCGATAGGGATCCCTAAGCAGGTAACACTAAGGGGCTTTTTTTGTGTGGCGCTGGGGGTCAGAAAAAAAAAAAAAAAAAAAAAAGTTTTTTTCTTTACTTTTGAATTATATTATCCAGGAAGTAACTGGAGTTATTATGGACCCTGCCACACATATTCCCCCACCTGTTTCCCTCGAGGGGGCCTCGGGACCCGCCGGTGCACAGAGTATAGAGTCATTTACAGCAATTTTGGAGTCTATGGTGGCTCGGGTGGAGGCGGCCTGTCAGGGACGGGGGTCAAGGAAGCGACCCCCGCCTACCCCTATACCATCTGACACCTCTGACTCAGATTCAGAGATGGTCACGGCAGTTGCAGGTTCCTCTGCAAGGGCTGTTATCCCAGGTAAAGCCCCCTCAGACAGTGAGGAGGACGCTTCTTCTCTTGCTATAATTCAGGAAGAAGCATTGGTGGACGCACTAGTTGTGGCAGTGCAAGAAACCTTAAAACTTGAGGCTTTACCGGCAGAGGCAACTGAAACAGAGAGGCCTTTTGGGACTAATAAGCCCATCAAGACGGCGAAGGCTTTTCCTGTACCTAAATGTTTTGGTAATCAGATTAAAGGAGAATGGGAGCATTCTAAACGTACCTTTACTATTTCCAAGCGTATTGCTAGACGCTATCCGTTTGAGGAATCCATCATTAAGAAATGGACCGTACCACCAGTCGTGGATCCGCCTATTTCCAGGCTGAATAAAGCCACGGTTATTCCAGTGGAGGACACTTCGTCCTTTAAGGACCCGGTGGATCGAAAGATAGAAGCAGAGTCCCGCACTATCTTTTCTCTGATAGGGTCAGCATTTAGACCAGTAATCGTTATTGGTCTAGTTTCCCAGACACTTACGGAATGGGCGAAAATGGTACGCCAAGATCTTAGGGGAAAAGATATTCCCCAGGAGACTTCTGATTTGATGGAACAGATCATACAAGGGCTACGGTTTATCTGTGACGCAGCCTTGGACACTACTCCCCTATTAGGGCATGCATCTAAGTTAGCAGTGATCCTCAGACGTGTGCTGTGGTTAAAATGCTGGTCAGCTGACCTAGGTTCCAAAAAGACCTTGACCAATCTCCCCTTTCAGGGGAATCGTCTATTTGGAGCCAACCTAGATGAAATCATTAAGGATGCCACTGGGGGCAAGAGCACTTTTTTGCCACAGGCTGCAAAAGCTAAGGGACCTCGCAACAAGCGAGGACCTTTCTTTACCGCCCATAAAGGGCGCCCGGCTGGTACTAGCAGGAAAGGCAAGACTCCTCCAGGAGGGTTCAAGAAGGGGGCCAACCCAGCCAAACCCGAAGCAAAGGAGTACACAGCCTGAAGGTGCGCCCCCACCCGGTTTCAGGGTGGGGGGACGTTTTCACCGGTATTCAGGACATTAGATCGAGCATCAACCACTACTACCGGTGCGATTCTTCCCTTCCAACATTTAAGTACCACAGGAAGCGGTAGTTACCGTTCCCTGAAAAGATCTTTTCCTTTACCTTTTCCTAAGATTAGTCCCGATACCTCACAGGAATCGGATCTGGTTGACCAGATAGGCCAAGTAGCCTCTAGTCGGGTGACTTCGGTCCCTGAGGTTCAACCAGAAAAGATCACCTTTCCTGATAACTATCAGGTATCTGATAAATGTGTGGGAACAGAAAACGACCAGACTTTCTCGGATGGTCGGGGCCAGATAGCTCTAGGGACGCCTGGTTCAGATCCAATCAGCGCCAGTGGTCCTAGAAATTCTAGGCTGGCCTCCTCAAGCCGGCCTGGCCGACTTGGACATGTTAGTCGCAGACGTTCCGTGGGAACTTCGTCTCAGGGAGTGTCTGTGGTCTCAAGGACCAATTTACCTTCGTGCTTTACAGTCGCTGGTTTTAATGGCCTGGCCATTGAGACCCAAGTACTGAAGGACAGAGGTTTGTCTACTTCAGTCATTCCTACCCTTATTAAAGCAAGGAAAGCGACTTCCAGCAAAGTCTATTATCACACATGGAAGACTTATATTGCGTGGTGCGAATCTTTAGGATTTCCTCCACGTACCTATTCGGTAACTCGAATATTGGCCTTTTTGCAACAAGGGGTTGAGCAGAAGCTAGCCTTGAGCACCATCAAGGGTCAAGTTTCAGCATTAGCAATCTTCTTTCAGAAGCCTTTAGCTACCAAATCCTTGGTGCGGAATTTCATCCAGGGGGTGCGGCACCTGGCTCCTCCAGTCCGCGCGCCCTTACCGCCCTGGGATCTTAATTTGGTTTTGTCGGTTCTACAGAAACCTCCCTTTGAAAACATCAGGGAGATTCCTTTGCTTACTTTATCCCAGAAGGTGGCCTTCTTGGTGGCTATTACTTCTGCTCGCAGGGTGTCAGAACTGGCTGCATTATCATGCCAGTCACCATACCTAGTGATTCATAGGGATAAGGTAGTACTTCATCCTAAACCATCTTTTCTTCCCAAGGTGGTTTCAGATTTTCATCTGAATGAAGATATTGTACTACCTTCCTTGTGTCCTCAGCCCAAGCATCATCGGGAACATGCGTTGCATTCCTTAGATGTGGTTCGGGCAATCAGGGTATACCTGAAAGCTACGGAATCATTCCGTAAGACGGATTCACTTTTTGTGATCACGGATGGCCCCAGAAAGGGTTTGCCTGCATCTGCCGCGACCATTGCCAAATGGATTAGACAAACGGTGGTACAGGCTTATTCTATTAAGGGTCAGAGTCCTCCGTTCCCTGTTAGGGCGCACTCCACTCGAGCGCTCAGTACTTCCTGGGCCTTTCGCCATCAGGCGTCAGTGGTCCAGGTATGTAAGGCGGCCACCTGGTCGTCGGTACATACCTTTACAAAATTCTATAAAATTGATGTGACGGCATCGGCGGATGCCTCATTTGGCCGCAAGGTTTTGCAGGCCACAATTTGAGGAGACCGGTGGTCTACCTCGAGGGTTTTTTTTTTTCTGTTTGAAAATTTTTTTGTTGAGTCTCATCATTAAGGATGAGCATTGTAAACTTCTAGTTGGCACCGGTTGGGCCTTCTAGATTGGGATTTGATTTCCATTTTCCCACCCCTCAGTTGTGATACTGCTCTGGGACGTCCCGAAGGTGGTGTATCACCGAGGACTACGTCTGTCGATGAGCGCTAGAGAAAAATGGATTTTTGTAAAATCTTACCGTAAAATCCTTTTCTCTTAGCTCATCGACAGACGTAGTCCCCGCCCCTCTGTTTTGGAGTTGGGTTGGGTTAAATTCTCTAAGCACTGCTTTTTCACATAACTGATTTGCTGAGGCAGAGAGAGAGAGGATATACCCTCTGGGACTGCCCCTAGGGTGTGGCCAGAGCTTTTTAATTTCCTGTCTAGTCCTGCTCCTGCGGAGGTAACATAACCCGAAGGTGGTGTATCACCGAGGACTACGTCTGTCGATGAGCTAAGAGAAAAGGATTTTACGGTAAGATTTTACAAAAATCCATTTTTTCCCTCCCAGATGTCTTGTGACTCGTTAGTGTTACAAGGCCTTGGGTGTGAACGGGGAGCAGGTGTGTTAAATTTGGTGTTATCGCTCTCACTCTCTCATACTGGTCACTGGAAGTTCAACATAGCACCTCATGGCAAAGAACTCTCTGAGGATCTGAAAAAAAAAATTGTTGGTCTACATAAAGATGGCCTAGGCTATAAGAAGATTGCCAAGACCCTGAAACTGAGCTGCAGCGTGGTGACCAAGACCATACAGCCATTTAGAAGGACAGGTTCCACTCACTAGGCCTCGCCAGGGTCAACCAAAGAGGTTGAGTGCACGTGCTCAGCGTCATATCCATCGGTTGTCTTTGGGAAATAGATATGTGAATGCTGCTAGCATTACTGAAGAGGTTGAAGGGGTGTGGGGAGTGTGGGGGGGGGGGGGTTAGCCTGTAAGTGCTCAGACCATACGCCGCACACTGCATGAAATTGGTCTGCATGGCTGTCATCCCAGAAGGAAGCTCATTCCAATGATGATGCACAAACAGTTTGCTGAAGGCAAGCAGACTAAGGACATGGATTACTGGAACCATGTCCCGTGGTCTGATGAGACTACGGTAAACTTATTTGGTTCAGATGGTGTCAAGCGTGTGTGTCGCGGCAACCAGGTGAGGAGTACAAAGATAAGTGTGTCTCGCCTACAGTCAATACAGTCAAGCATGGTGGTGGGAGTGTCATGGTCTGAGGCTGCATGAGTGCTGCAGACACTTGGGAGTTACAGTTCATTGAGCGAACCATGAATACTAACATGTACTGTGACATGCTGAAGCAGAGCATGATCGCCTCCCTTCAGAGACAGGGCAGTATTCCAACATGATAACGACCCCAAACACATCCAAAATGAACACTGCCTTGCTAAAGAAGCTGAGGGTAAAGGTGATGGACTGGCCAAGCATGTCTCCAGACCTAAACCCAATTGAGCATCTATGGGGCATCCTCAAACAGAAGGTGGAGGAGTGCAAGGTCTCTAACATCCACCAGCTTCGTGATGTCGTCATGCAGGAGTGGAACTCCATGCCCAAGAGGGTTAGGGCAGTGCTGGAATCTAATGGTGGCCACACAAAATATCGACACTTTGGGCACAATTTGACATTTTCACTTAGAGGTGTACTCACTTTTGTTGCCAGCAGTTTAGACATTAATGGTTGTGTGTTGAGGTAGTTTGAAGGGACAGCAAATTTACACTGTTATACAATTTGTGCACTCACTACTTTACATTGTAGCAAAGTGTAATTTCTTCAGTGTTGTCACATGAAAAGACATAATAAAATATTTACAAAAATGTGAGGGGTGTACTCACTTTTGTGAGATACTGTATATCTAATGTAAAGCACAATATAATCTTCTTTCAGCAATGTCTTGGCTATGGTGTACCTCTAAAAAGCTACACCATTAGGAAAGACACTATCATTTAGTTTATTTTACATAAAAAAGAAGTCCATTTACAGGGATGTCAAACTCAAATTCATTGCGGGCCACATCAGCATTATGGCGGCATTAAGGGGGCCGGTTCTATCTGTAGCCCACCATTATCAAAAGTCAAGAGTCCCCCACTCTCCCTTACATCACAGTGCACCCCCCCTTACCATGTGCTTCTGCTGGAAATAACCTTGGGGTGAAGCTGGGAAGCAATAAGTGCAGGGTCTGGAG
Organism: Pelophylax lessonae; assembly: GCF_965119305.1. Lineage (NCBI taxonomy): Eukaryota > Metazoa > Chordata > Amphibia > Anura > Ranidae > Pelophylax > Pelophylax lessonae. Next base: position 230,289,019 of record NC_138770.1, on the reverse strand, counting down.
GTTGACCAGAGGAGGGCTGGAGTCATCTGCCGGAGTCTGTTGAATGTGTGACCAGTGCAGGCAGAGATTAGGGGGTTCTGTGGCTGCACAGAGAGGTGCAGGAAGTGTAGGAAGAGTCCTGTCCTCTCCTATCTGCTGCTAACTGCTGTGATTATGGGGGGGGGGGGGGGGGTGACTATAGACGAGCCTCTGTGACACTGCATGGGGAAGCACAGAATCTGGCAGAGGAGTTCTGTCCTCTCTGCTGCCATCTTCTGAGATGGGGGAAGGTGGGGGAAGAGATGAGGGAGGTGCAGCAGCTTCAGGAGAGGTGCAAGGTCCACACGAAATACCCTGGACGGCCGGATTTGGCTCCTGGGCCTTGTGTTGGACACATGTGATTTACACAGTTACATAATACAGATCTATTTTAGTGTGGTGGCAAAGGAGACATCCTCAAACAATTTATTCATATAGTTCAAGTTGATTTTATACCATCAAACAATTACAGTAGTTAATTGCCACATTAAATATGCAATCTGCGTAATTTCTTGTGGTTTTGTCAAATACAAAGTTACATAATTACATAGTTAGTCAGGTTGAAAAAAGACACAAGTCCATCCGGTTCAACCAAAAAAAAAAAAAAGAAAAAAAGCAGTATTGAAAACCCAACCATACAATCCCATATACACAATCCTATACCCGCTGTTGATCCAGAGGAAGGCGAAAATAAACCCCAGCAAAGCATGATCCAATTTGCTACAGCAGGGGAAAAAAATTCCTTCCTGATCCCCCGAGAGGCAATCGGCTATTCTCTTGATCCACTTTACCTAAAAAAATGTTTAGTACCCATTTATATTATGTACACCTAGGAAATAATCCAGGCCTTTTTTAAAGCAATCTAGTGAGCTAGCCAGAACCACCTCTGGAGGGAGTCTATTCCACATTTTCACAGCTCTTACGGTGAAGAAACCTTTCCGTATTTGGAGACGAAATCTGTTTTCCTCTAGACGTAGAGTGCCCCCTTATCCTCTGTGTTGACCTTAAAGTGAACAACTCAACACCAAGTTCACTATATGGACCCCTTATGTATTTATACATGTTGATCATATCCACCCGTAATCTCCTCTTCTCAAGAGAGAATAAATTCAGTTCCTCTAATCTTTTCTCATAGCTGAGCTCCTCCATGCCCTCTTATCAGTTTGGTTGCCCTTCTCTGCACTTTCTCCAGTTCCCCAATATCCTTTTTAAGAACTGGTGCCCAAAACTGAACTGCATATTCCAGATGAGGTCTTACTAATGATCTGTACAGGGGCAAAATGATATCACTCTCTCTGGAGTCCATGTCTCTGTTAATACAAGAAAGGACTTTGCTTGCTTTGGAAACAGCAGCTTGGCATTGCGTGCTATTATAAAGCTTATGATCTACCAGAACACCCAAATCCTTCTCCGCTATGGAATCCCCCAGTTCTACTCCACCTATGTATGATGCATGCATATTCTTAGCCCCCAAGTACATAACTTTACATTTATCAACATTAAACTTCATTTGCCACATAGTTGCCCAATGAAACAGTGCATTGAGGTCAGCTTGTAAGTTGGAGATATCCTGTAAAGAAGTTATTCCACTGGTGTCATCTGCAAAGACTGAAATGCTACTTTTAATCCCAGACCCTATATCATTTATAAAGATATTAAAAAGTAAGGGTCCCAACACTGAACCTTGGGGTACACCACTGATAACTTTAGACCATTCAGAGTAAGAATCATTAACCACTACTCTCTGAATTCTATTTTTAAGCCAATTTCTATCCAATTACAAACCAATCTTTCCAAGCCAGTAGACTTTACCTTACACATTAGCCGTGTGCGGGGAACTGTGTCAAACGCTTTTGCAAAATCCAAGTATACTACGTCCACAGCCACCCCCCTGTCCAAGGTTTTACTTACCTCCTCATAAAAAGAAATCAGGTTTGTTTGACAATTTCTGTCTTTCATTAATCCATGCTGTCTGTTGCTTAACCACTTTACCGCTGAGTACCGTAGTACTACTGCGGCAAAGTGGCTCTTGTAGGTCTGACGACGTAGACCTACGTTGCCAGACTCCTCCCCCTGTAGGCGGCGCTCGCGCGCCACCGGAGGCGCGCTCCCGCTGTTTTCATTCACAGCGGGAGTCGAGCCAGGGGAGGAGCGGCGGCGATCGCCGCTGCTCTGCCCTGATCGTCGGGGAATCCAGTTTGGAGATCCGCCCGCGTGTGTAAACAGAGCGGGCGGATCTCCTAAGTGACAGGGAGTGACAGATCGGAGTGTTCAGCATAGCTGAACATCCGATCTGTCCCTGGCTCACTCAGTCACCCCCCCCCCCCCCCCCACACGTTAGTAAGCACCAGGCATACATTAACCCCTCCCTCTCCAATAAAATTAACCCCTTCCCTGCCAGTGTCATTTTTACAGTAACAGTGCATATTTATAGCACTGATTACTGCAGTAATGTCACTGGTACCCCCAAAAGTGTCAAAAATGTCAGTCAAGGGTCCGATCTGTCCGCCGCAATGTCGCAGTCCCGCAAAAAAAAACGCAGATCGCCGCCATTACCCGTTAAAAAAAAAAAAAACACCAAAAATGACATAAATCTTTCCCTTAGTTAGTAAACGCAATAACTTTTGCGCAAACCAATCAAAATACGCTTATTGCGATTTTTTTTACCAAACATGGGTAGCAGAAAACAAATTGGCCAAAAATGTAAAAAAAATTGTTTTTTACATCTTTTTTGGGGGGAATTTCATATAAAAAAATGTTAAAAATATTGTTATTTTTTCAAAATAAACGCTCTTTTTTTGTTTATAGCGCAAAAACTAAAAATCGCACAGGTGATCAAACACCACCAAAAGAAAGCTCTGTTTGTGGGAAAAAAAGGACGTACATTTCGTTTGGGTATGGCGTCGCATGACCGCGCAATTGTCAGTTAAAGTCGCACAGCGCAGAATCGCAAAAAGTGGCCCAGACGTAAGACAGCAAAATGCTCTAGTGGTAAAGTGGTTAAAATATTTTTTTTCCAGCAAGAACTCATCTATATGGTCTTTTATTAAACTCTTCAGTATCTTCCCGACTATAGAAGTTAAACTAACAGGTCTATAGTCACTTGGCAAAGACTTTGATCCCTTTTTACATATAGGCGCCACATTGGCCCTACACCAATCCAGTGGTACTATTCCAGTCCTTAAAGAGTCCATAAAAATTAGAAACAAAGGCTTTGAAATGACAGTGCTCAATTCTTTTAGGATGCGTGGGTGGATGCCATCTGGTCCAGGCGCTTTAGCCACCCTCATTCTGTCTAAATATTTCTGGACCATATCACTTTTGAGCCACTGTGGATCCTTTGGGGCTGTGTCAATACCGTTCTCATTATGGTCATCAGCTCCCCCATGCTCCTTTGTATATATATACAGAGCTGAAGAAAGTATTTAACAAATTTGCATTCTCTTTGTCCCCAGTCACCCACTCCTGATTATTTTGTAAATGCCTACATGCTCAGACCTAACCTTTTTACTGTTAATATATTTTAAAATCTTTGTTTGGGTTTGTCCTACTATCTTTTGCAATCTGTCGTTCATTTTGAATTTTTGCATCCCTGATTTCCTTTTTACATATTCTGTTATATTCTTTGTAACAATTAAACAATGATAGTGTTCCCTCATTTTTATATTTTTTAAAAGCTCTTTTCTTTTTATCTATAGCTTTTTTAACTTTTACAGTGAGCCACATAGGTTTTATTTTTAGCCTTTTAAACTTATTACCCATGGGAATATACTTTGCAGTGAGTTTGCATAAAGTCTTTTTGAAAAATTCCCATTTCTGTTCTGTGCTCATCGATGCCAATATTCCCTCCCAGTCTAAATCCTGGAGAGCAGCACTCATCCTTGGAAAATCTGCTCTCTTAAAGTTAAGTGTTTTTGTATTTCCTGTATGCATTTTTTGCTTACAGCTAACATTAAATTAAATCATGTTATGGTCACTGCTACCCAGATGTTCTTTTATATGAACATTGTTAATAAGCTCAGCATGGTTTGAGATTACCAGGTCCAACAGAGCCTCATTTCTAGCGGGGGCCTCAATAAACTGCACCATAAAATTGTCTTGTAATAGGTTTATAAATGTTTGCCCTTTAACTGTGCCAGCAGTGCCATTACTCCAGTCAATGTCTGGGTAGTTAAAATCCCCCATTATTAACACTGTCCCAGCCCTTGCAGCCCTTTCTATCTGTGTCTCCACCTCCGCATTAATACTTGGAGGTCTATAACAAACTCCAATGATAATCCTTGTATTACGCACACCCATGTACATTTCAACCCATACTGCTTCAGACTCAGCGCACTCTCCATCAACTAGGTCATCTTTCACACTCACTTTGAGATCACTTCTCACCTAGAGACAAACACCACCACCCCTCCGTTTTACCCTGTCTTTCCGAAAGAGAGCATAGCCAGGAATATTAATAGCCCAGTCATGTGAAGAATGAAGCCAAGATTCAGTAATACCAATTAAGTCATAGTTCTCCTTGTGCACCAGAGCTTCCAACTCACCTATTTTGCTTGGTAGACTTCTGGCATTGGTGAACAAACACTTTAAATCATTGTCCCATTTTGCACACTTATTTTGCATGTTTTTTAATTTTGGTACAAATAGTAACATTTCCAATGGTTGTTTGTAAGTTGGCAGAACAACTAAGTGTTTACGTGATCACTTTGGTAACTATCTTTTTAATATACCAAACAAGAACACCATGTGGATAGATAAACATACTTCAAATACAGGGCCTATGAACATGCAGATTATTGAAAAGATAGAGAATCCAGTGAGAAGATGAGATTTTCCATGCTTCGTAGATTAGACATTTACTGAATTTCCATGTTTGCAACTAGAATCCCTCAAGCAATGAATTATAAATGGGATGTGACACATAATTATGAATAGAACAGACTCATACTCTCCCATCCTTATATTTTCCATCCCCATTTTTGTAAAACGTCTCTGCAATCATTCCCAAACGTATTCCAATCCAGTCCAAAGAGAGTGGAACCCCCTCACAATGATCAAAGCAGGTGTAGACCCAGCAATAAGGGCCCGGATATAATATCAGTTTTGGGTGGACTGACCTTTTTAACCGAAGAATCTCTTTAGGCCCCGTTCACACTGGGGCGATCCGACTTGCCGGGGCGATCTCATAGGTCGCGGCGCACTGCTCGCACCGCGACCTCGGAGCGGCAGGCACGGACTTCATAACATTGAAGTCTATGCAGGTTGCTCCGGGTCGCCCCAAAGAAGCTTCGGACCCTTTTTCTAAGTTGGAGCGACTTGTGTCGCTCCTATTAGAACGGGTCCATAGCTTCTCTATGGCGAGCGACCTGTCAGGCGACCAGGTCGCCTGACAGGTCGCCCCAGTGTGAACGGGGTCTAAAAGGTCAAGCTATGGAGAGGAGAACATTGTTTTTTTGTAGAAAAAAAAGAACAAAATATTTTGAAAGCCTAAAAATAAAGAGGATACAACGCAGTGTGTCTCAAGAGCCTAACAAGAAAATAGTAATTCAATTCCCCACAATTAGTGTTTTCAGAGATCTGAAAACAATTCATTTAAATGCACAATTTATTTGCAATGTTTAAAAGTCTAAAAGCACAATAGTATGATTAATCTATGATAACATGCAAATCTTTGCTGCTCTTTCAAATGTAATGAAAACTTCAGTCATTTTACTGCTATGGAATAGTTAATGAATCCATAAATTGAGATAAATATTCAGATGTGTTGTTTTGTCTCCTCTGTGATGTCATTCCCTGATTTTATATGCAAATAAATGTGTTCTGCTTGAGAAAGTTTCATTTGCATAAGAGGCCAAACAAGGTCATGAACAGGGTAAGGTTAGTTCTATCTCCCAAATGTCATTATTAACCAGGCAGCCTTTCATATAAGCTATTGATTTCCTTTTTAAAAGACACTTTTCATAACCCCAATACAAAGCAACACTTGAGTCAAATTGACATTTATTGATTTTTTTTTAAGTTTGTGAAATGTAACCTGAATATTTCAATTTTTAATTTTTTTGCTACTATACATTTTAGTTTTACATATAAGCATGCGATACATAACAGATGATTCCCAGAGCACTATTGAATAACCAGAAGGATATTTGACTTGTTACTTCCCTAATTTTTTTAGTTAAAAGTCACAGATATAGAAGAGTAAATCAAGCCAAGAGGTAATAACGTCTTCTTTTTGAATTGTACTTACAGGTAAGCCTATAATAATAATAATAATAATAATAATAATAATAATAATAATAATAAGGCTTACTTGTAGGTACAGTGAATATCTCCTAAAGTTTCATTGTTTAGGAGACATTCACAATGCATGCAGCCGGTGACATCACGGCGCATGCGCTCTGAAGCTCCGTGCTGCGCAGAGCTCCGTGCCATGGCTGTGACTCCCGCATACATCCCAGCTCAGCCAATTAGATGGCCGAAACACTCTAACCAGGAAATAAGGCCAGGTGAAGATGGAAGCCCTTTCAGCGGTGACAGTGCGCCGCTGGAGGGCTCTGTTCTAAGGTAAGTAATTCATAATGTGCTAGTATGCGATCCTTGTAGCATCATTTTTTTTTTTTTTTATAAAAAAGAATTAAAGAATTGAGTGCTCTTACACAAAGATACCAACTGAGCACCCAAATAATTTTAGCTGGCATCCTATGGTAAAGGGCCACAAGCATGCCTACACCAGCCCACAAAGTAGGTACTTCAAAAAGCAGAGCACATTATTATTTACATATCATTAACTAGGTAACTTTTCTCTTAAGGGGCAGGTAAGTTGCAAATAACAACCCCCCCCCCCCCCTTCCCGTGAGTCCTTACAAACATGTTAAAAGACTGCAGGGCAGGTGCTTTCCGAAGGAAGATCCTATTTTTTGTGGATGAGGGACATAGCATCTGTACAATCATGCTGGCAGCCTATATCAGCGATGGTGAACCTTGGCACCCCAGATGTTTTGGAACTACATTTCCCATGATGCTTATGCACTTTGCAGTGTAGTTGAGCATCATGGGAAATGTAGTTCCAAAACATCTGGGGTGCCAAGGTTCACCATCACTGGCCTATATGCTGCTGTGGGAATTCCAACACACATTTGATGCATAGGACTGCTATCTTTAGGTAAAAATAATTAAAAAAATAGCAGTTGAACTACATTCATAACAACAATTTTCTTATTTCTCGCCTTTAATAGTAAGTTTAACTGCCTGTTTAATATTTTTAAAATGTGCACTACACAGGGGGACTTGTAATGGAAGTAAAGCAATGACTTTTAATGAATATGTCAATCCAGCATTTTGTATTCCTGATATATCCCTCCCTGCTGTACCATGAACTTGTGTGAAAAAGTATCTGTTCTTGTTGTATTGCTTCCTTTGTGTGAAATGTTCCTGTCAGTCCCTCTGCTTTCCTATTAGAATCTGACCACACTAAGCATGAGAGCATAGCATGGTCAGTTCTCTAGTTGTGCTGGGAACTCAGTGTGCTCGCCTCCAATGATCAGGGTCATGCTCCTCCCTCCCCTGCACAGCCATTCACTGGGAAGCTCAGTGTACTGCTGTTTCTCCTTTGCCAGCTCCTGCTCCAGCTGAGAACAGAGGGCATGTGATCAAAAAAAGGGGGAGGGGGCAAAAAGGTATTCATATTGTTTTTTATATCCATACACAAATTGTTTGTCTTACATTCCAATTTTAAACTGTGTGGGTTGTTTTAAAAGGTGAGGGTTTACATATATTTAAATTCGGTTTTGGCTTTTCTTCAATGTGATTTCCCCCTTGATGCATTTTCCATTGAAATCAACTGAAGCACATCAAAACACATGTCAACACCCATCTGTGTTAACATGGATTGTCGTGCATTTTCAACACCCATCAACATATGTTAATTTACATTGGCATGCACTGATGCAATTTGATGTGTTTCCATTGAGTTTGATGGAAATCACATCAAACAAAAATGCAAAGTTATGAACACAAACGGTGGTTATCCTATGGTGTTTAGTAGAGGTTTTGTTTGGTTCATTTTGTCCTACCTAACTGGTTTTGCTTTCTCAGTCAATTTTTAAATGTGGCTGTATGTGTCTGCTAGTTTGATTGTATCTGTCTTACCTTTTCAAATTAGGTTTGTTAACCAAATAAAAAGACCATATATTAGATATACTTTAATGTAAATGTAAATGAAAGAATTTGCATTTGTTTTTGAATTTCAAGACTGACATGCAATATGAAATGTGCAATCAGCAAATGTTCATAATTTCACATAAATAATGGATAAAACAACATTTCCATGAATTGGAAATATGCTACTTGAAAATGAAATGGAGGATTTCACAATGATATTTTATGTTGTAAACTAGCAAAGTACTGTACATAATACTACTGATGATATAAGCAATCCTCTATCATGGTACTTTAAAGAGAATTTCCCAGTTAGAAATCTAACCTGTGAACAGCTTGCAGCCTACTATGGCTGCACCTACATAGATCTGGATGGGGTAGTTCTGCACTTGCATATTTAGCCCTAAGAGTTCCTTGAACCCACATATACTCTGAAATCAGAACATTTGACATTAGCCATAGTCATCCTTTTCCATTTTGCCTCCCCATTACACTGGTGGCTAGTGGCAGTGTGACTCGTTGGTTATGATGGTAATCGGGAAGCCCTGCTATGGGCCTGTGGTTTGCAGTGCTGTCATCAGTGGTGCATCCGAAGTAGAGAGGAGTTGGAAAGAGTCCTTGCTAATACTGATACAGTCAGTAAAATTTTCTTCCAGCAGAGGTCCAAATTGCATGTTTGTGTGATGACTCAGATCCTTCACATCACAGCCCCCCCGTATTTACACTTTATATCACAGCCCCCACCTTTACATCAGTGTCCTCATTTCCCCTTTCACATCAAAGTCTCCCTTCACATCACAGTTGACCCCTATACACAGTTCCTCCTTACGTCACAGCCCCCCTTTACATCTTTACTTTGTATTCCACCCCCCTTTGTGTCATAGTTTCCCCCCACCATATCAGAGGCCTCCCTTCAGATCACAGTCCTGCTCCACATCACAGTTTCCCCCATTTTACATCATGTCAGAGAAACCTTCAGCTGCAGACTGGCCGTCACATGACACGCACCACATGACTTCCACATGACTCCCTGGCTGCATATAAAAGCTGAGCAAGTGCTCAGAGGAATTGCTGGTTTGTCTTTCAGCTTCCTGTACCTGAGTTCCTGTTTGATCATTTACCTGCTGTGACCCGGATTGACCCTGACCTACTCTGCTCTTCTCCAGGACCCGACCTTGGCTTGCTTTATGGACTTTGCTCTTGCTTACCTGTGTTTGACCCTCTGCCTGCGACCCAGATTCACCTTCAGTCTCCTGTGCCTTGACCCTCAACCTGTGACCTGGATTGTCTGCTTACCTGTGTTTGACCCCCAGCCTGCTCCGGACTTTCTACCTACTTCTTTTGCTGGATCCTGATCAGTCTCTGCTCCAGTTCTACAGGACCTCCACGCAAGCTCTACCCTGCCTGTTGGTAGCTTGTGCCTCTTTGTGCCATCCACCCTCTGTATCACCTCCAGAGGGGCTTAGTCGCAACAGCTATCCGCTCTCGGCATCCCGGCCTCGGTGAGTACCTCTATTCTGATAATCACATTCAATCCTCTTTTATGTCACAGTTCCCCACCCCCCCCACATTACAGTACTCCCCTTTACGGCAAATCCCACCCCCCCCTCCATAGCAGTGTCCTTAGCCCTCTTCACCCTCCCTTCATAGCAGTGTCCGTAAACCCCTTCATAGCAGTGTCCTTATCCCCCTTCACTCCCCTTCATAGCAGTGTCCTTAGCCCCCTGCACTCCCCTTCATAGCAGTGTTCTTAGCCCCCTTCATAGCAGCTTCCTAAGCCCCCTTCACTCCCCTTCATAGTAGTGTTCTTAGCCCCCTTCATAGCTGTGTCCATAGCCTCCTTCACTCCCCTTCATAGCAGTGTCCTTAGCTCCCCTCCCCTTCCCTTCATAGCAGTGTCTGTAGCCCCCTAAATAGCAATGTCCTTGGCCCCATTCACACCCCTTTTAAGCAGTGTCTGTAGCCCCCTTCATAGCAGTGTCTGTAGCCACCTTTACATCAGTGTCCTTAGACCCCTTTACCCCCCTTGTAGCCCCCTTCATAGCAATGTCCTTAGCCTCCTTCACAGCAGTGTCCTTAGCCCCCTTCACCGCCCTTGATAGCAGTGTCCTTAGCCGCCTTTATAGCAGTGTCCATTGCCCCCTTCTCCCCCTTGATAGCAGTATTCTTAACCCCTTTCACTCCCTTCATAGCAATGTCCTTAGCCCCTTCACAGCAGTGTCCTTAGCCCCCTTCTGCCCCCCTTTATTGAAGTGTCCTTAGCCCCCTCACCCCCCTTCATAGCTGTGCCCTTACCCCCCCCCCCCTTCATAGCAGTGTCCTTAGCCCCCTTCACAGCAGTATCCTTAGCCCACTTCAACCCCCTTCACAGCAGAATCCTTAGCCCCCTTCATAGCAGTGTCCTTAGCCCCATTCACCTTCATAACAGTTCCCCCTCCTTCCCTTTCACAGCCATATGCACAGTCCTATCTTACACAGGGCAGGTTTGGACAAAGGGTGGGAGCTACCAAACTTTTTATGTTAACAAGCTGGTGTCCGCCCAGTGTCCTAGAAACCAATCATCCGATTGCAGCTCCTGCCCTAGGACCCTTTGTCATGCGGCAGCTGGGGAAAAGAAACAGGAGCAGAACCTACAGGGTGGCCAGGCAATACTGAAAGAGTCCAGGTTTCTAAGTGGTGTGACTTTGGCGGTCCAGATGGGACTGTCATGCAGTCTGCGTTTGGACTGTGGTCCGCCATTTAGGGATACCTGTTCTATACTGTATGTAAGGATTTTTTTGCCATCTTGAACCTGTTTTGCATTGTTGCTTCTAACTTTGCATCTGTTTATTAAACTGCTGCTTCATACAGCATTACTCAAGCAGATTCAAGCTTTTGGGTTCCCCAGGAGCTTTTAGCTAGTTTAATACTTACAGATATGCTTCAGAAAAAAGTGACACCTCCTACCTACTAATGTCTGAATTCCAGCAAAACCACTAAAAATAAAGGATTACACCATATAAATAAACATAAGTTATGGCAAAAAAACATGTATGTAGAGTGTGTCCAAATCACACATGTATGGGCCGAAACTACAGTGGTGATCAGGCACATTCACCAGATGTGCCCGATTGGTTAGCAGAAGCCGGCTGGGTCTGGCATCCAGGTTGCCAGGTAAGCGGCCTTGTATCCAATCAGGAGTGGATTACAATGACCAATGAGGAGAGAGAGACCTGGAAGAGCAGCTGCTCTTATGCAACACCACTGGATCGCGATGGGGCTCAAGTAAGTATAGGGGGGGGCTGCACCAAGAAGGTTTTTTATCTTAATAATTACAGATATGCTTTAGAGCAGGCATCACTAAATGGTGGCCCGCGGTCCGTTTCCGGCCCCCCTCCTTCCCCCTCCCGGACCGCAGCTGTCTCGCCATTTATCAGCCTGCTCTCCTTTCAGCTGTGATGATTTCTTTGCAGAGCCGACAGCGTGAGGCAGGACAGCTCTGAAGGGAGGGCGGGAACTGCCCGAGGTAAACAGCCAGTGATTGGTTGCCAAGATGAATGGCAGTCTAAGCAACCAATCACCATCTTGCAGCTTCCTTCCTCCAGACCTGCTATGCCTCGAGTTCTCCTGGCTGTGTAAGGTAGGGGAGACATAATGTAGGAAGGGGGAGAGACACTGAGTACAGCAAAGAAGAGTACTCTAATGTGTGTAGGGGCTATGTACTATAATGTGTGCGAGGGCTGAGGACTCTGATATATGTGTGTGGGGGCTGAAGACTCTGATATGTGTGTGTGGGGCTGAGGACTCTGATATGTGTGTGGGGCTGAGGACTCTGATATGTGTGTGTGGGGGCTGAGGACTCTGATATGTGTGGGGGCTGAGGACTCTGATATGTGTGTGTGGGGGCTGAGGACTCTGATATGTGTGTGTGGGGGCTGAGGACTCTGATATATGTGTGGGGGCTGAGGACTCTGATATATGTGTGGGGCTGAGGACTCTGATATGTGTGGGGGCTGAGGACTCTGATATGTGTGTGTGGGGGCTGAGGACTCTGATATGTGTGTGTGGGGGCTGAGGACTCTGATATATGTGTGGGGGCTGAGGACTCTGATATGTGTGTGTGGGGGCTGAGGACTCTGATATGTGTGTGGGGGCTGAGGACTCTGATATGTGTGTGGGGCTGAGGACTCTGATATGTGTGGGGGCTGAGGACTCTGATATGTGTGTGTGGGGGCTGAGGACTCTGATATGTGTGTGGGGCTGAGGACTCTGATATGTGTGTGGGGCTGAGGACTCTGATATGTGTGGGGGGCTCAGGACTCTGATATGTGTGGGGGGCTGAGGAGTCTATGTGTGGGGGCTGAGGACTCTATGTGAGGGGGCTGAGGACTCTGATGTGGGGGGAATGGGGGTTAAGGCTGAGTACTCTAATGTCGGGGGGGGGGTGAATACTGTAATGGGGAACTGAGGACAATGTGGGGGAGCTGAGTACTGTGATGAGGGGCTGAGGATAGTAATGTAGGGGAGTGGGGTTCTGTAATGAGGGGATAAGAAGGGTGTTGATGTTAAGGCGGTATGATAACACAAAGGGGATCTTGGTGAAGGGAAGGGAACTGTGATGTGCAGTGGACAATGTGGAATAGATGTAAGGATGGGATTGTGATATGGGGCTCAGTGTCACAGGTAGGTCAGCCCATTCATTTTAATGGGCTGCACTACCCATGTGAAATGCAGGAAAACAAGTCCCTGACCCTTTTTTTAAATTGCACAGTACCAAGCTGTGCTGAAGTGTGGCGTGTTCCTCTGCGGGCCGGGAACATGTGCAGTTTCACCTGCATTCCCCAGCTGCAGAGATGGGACCGCCTAGGAGAGGGTGCTGTAATGTAAAGGATCTGAATCAAATCACAAACATGATTCGGACCTCCGCTAGAAGAAGATTTTACTAAGCGGACCTCCATGAATTTTAATTCAGTACCCCTGCTTTAGAGCATTAATTGCTCAAATGCATCCCCCTCACCTTCCTGATCACCCACATATGTAACTGTACAGACCTCAGATCAGCCAATTCCCAGTACTGATGTTGCAACCTACAATGGCAAGGTGCTGCTCATCCTTTGTTAGCTGCTATAATGTGCATGTGCATTTTTTTTCTGCAAACTTCAATGCAGAGCATGTCTTCCTGCAGGTGTCAGCAGAGACGCGGTCTTCATTGAAGTCAATGGTAAAGAGTCACCTAAGTGCAATGGCTCTTAAACCCTGTATAGGCAATATTTATAATTGCTGCACTAAGCAAGTTGTTATCGTCTGATCTGAGGTCTTTGTTGCTTTAAATCAAGGTGACAGAGAGGTTAGGAGCACTAGATAACAAAACCGCACTCATCCTTTGACTGTCTTCAGGCTTTTCAATTGTAAAATGGAACACCCATCCCCATGATGCCCTAAGGCTAAACGTGTGGCAATTATATTTCTTTTTCAGTTTTGAAACAAGGGGAAAGAAGTTAAAATTTCCTGTGATATATTTTTTCACTGCCAGTGACCCTTTTGAAGTGATTTTTCTTTATTATTACACCAGAAAAAGGAATGGCGTGAATGTTCGTTAAATAAAATAATTTTCAGAACCTTTCCCCACTCTGTTAAAAATGTGTTTTGGGGTTTGGTCTCTGTCCCCATTGGAGACATTTTTTACCAGTTCCTCTCCGAACATGAAGCAAGAGGAAGTTTCTACAATAAGGATACTGACGTTGGTTTTTACTTTTTTTCCAGTCTATCTGAAAAACAAAACAAGATATTTTAGCTGGAGTTGGGCTTTAAAATTGTTGTCAAGGTTTTGACTAATTGGTCCACCTCAGCTCCTCTACAGTGTGTTAGTACTATAAAAAGGCATATGTGCAAATTTAATCAAGTGCAGGGATTGACCTTCAACCAGTAGATCTGAAAACTGCCGATATGGAAACGAGTGTAATTTACATGCAACAATAACCTTCTCCCTCCCCCATCTCCACCTCACAGAATAGTGTTACAATGCCCTTTAACATTTCTTAAAGAGAACATGAACATTGGAAACTGTGCCCCAAAAAGGCGACCTTGATCAAGGACTTGTCACAAGTAGGGATGAGTTTCTGATTCGTGCCAACCATGGTTTTCATATGCATCATTATATTTATGTGCATTTCTGTTAAGTTTAACCTTTTTAAAATCATAAAGCTGTAAACTTTAATGTTATGTCTGCTTGAAAATGTCTACTTTTTTTTTTGCATATTTTTTATGTAATTTTCTAGATATGTAGTAATACTAGAGAGAGTTTAGCATTTTCTCACATGATGGCAGTGTACCTTCTTGTATATAAGGCACTTCCTGTCCCTAATTTAATAGCTTGAAGAAGGAGCGCGCTCTGGTACTGCCCCCAAGTGCGCATGCTCTGAAACGCATCGTGAGCATACACGCTGTGGTCCACCCTGCATTACAGCCCTCGTTCCTTTGCACCATCGCCGCTGCCACTTCCTGTTGGCCAGGACGGCCCTACACATGGTGGATCTCTGTTTCCAGGAAGGTTCCTTGGATGGACAGCGCAGCTCCAGGTCACTGGTGTTAGACATTGTGCCTATTCACCTCTAACCACATGTGAGTCTTTTACCTTATAGTGTTGTTATTAAGGTGTAACAGTCTGCACTCAGAGGTGCCTGTCTCTCTTTTGTTTTGCATGTTTGGAGTCCGCTTCTGCTCCCCTCCAGGCTGGCCCTGAGTTATAAGGCTGTGCCTATCTTATCAGAGACTTTATAAAGGGACTTTATAAAGGACTTTGTAAAAGCCCAATAACGCACACCTGCTTGGGCCACTTTCCATATGTTTGTTTAATATTTTAATGGATTCACTGAACCCTCAGAGAATCAAAGCTAGGGCCTTGTTCATCACTAGTCGCCAGTATGGCAATTAAGCTTCCTCCGGCTGATCTTTTAGCTATTAATGACTTCCCATGCCTTATTCTGCATTGTGTCTATGTGTAGAGGCAGCCATCTTGGTGTAGGAGGAGGACTTTCCTCCCTAATGTCAGAGCTGCTCCCTTGATACCTGACAATCAGATAACTAATGGGGTAATTATCAATTGTCAGTAGGAAAGGTGGAGAAAGCACAGAACCACAGAAAAAATGTATCAGAAGACCGGAAATCGTTGCACTGCAGATCCCTGGTTTTCTATACAGCAAGGAAAAAAGTGAGAAGCACAGTAGTGACATCACGAAAATCTCACTCCAAATCTTGTAAGACGAGACTGCAGTGCATTAAAGTCATTCTAAAATGTGTGTGTGTGTTTTTTTTAAAATAACAAACATGTTATACTTACCTGCTTTGTGCAATGGTTTTGCATATAGCAGTTCTGATCCTCTTCTTTTTTGGTCCTCCCTCCTGCCAAGTGCCCCCAGTAGCAAGCCTCTTGCTATGGGGGCACTTGAGCAGGCTTGCTCCCAAGTCACACTCCTGTGAATGGACACTGTCCATTTACACATAGAGCATGGCTCAGCCCTGGCCTTCACTCTCTCCTCATTGGCTCACTGGCTGCGATTGAAAGCAGCAGGAGCCAATGGCTCCCGCCGCTATGTGAGCTGCTGAGGAGAGATAAAATGTACATATTCACCAGCACACCACGGATCGTCTAAATCTTTATTGAAGAATGATCATATCACAGAAGACATAGAGCAACATTTCAGAGTTGCGCAGGACCCCTTTGTCAGGCATGTAAAAAATGTGTACACCAGCGTAACAGTATTTAAACTGCTCTCCACCAATCAAAAAACAGAAAAAAAGTGACACCTCCTACCTACTAATGTCTGAATTCCAGCAAAACCACTAAAAATAAAGGATTACACCGTATAAATAAACATAAGTTATGACAAAAAAACATGTATGTAGAGTGTGTCCAAATCACACATGTATGGGCCGAAACTACAGTGGTGATCAGGCACATTCACCAGATGTGCCCGATTGGTTAGCAGAAGCCGACTGGGTCTGGCATCCAGGTTGCCAGGTAAGCAGCCTTGTATCCAATCAGGAGTGAGAGAGAGAGACCTGGAAGAGCAGCTGCTCTTATGCAACACCACTGGATCGCGATGGGGCTCAAGTAAGTATAGGGGGGGGGGGGGCTGCACCCAGAAGGTTTTTTATCTTAATGCGTAGAACCTCCTGCCTTTAGAACCACTTTAACTGCAAACTGCACATATACAGCTCAATACACAGGAGTGCTTAGGCACAGGACGTGCACTCCTCTTCAGCGGTTATTCAAAATAAAATGTACATTTTTCAGGGTACTACTTATGCACAATTAATATTTCTGCATGCTCCAGATAACACAACAAATCTTTATTTATGAATTTAGATCCACTATAAATACTAAGACCTCATTTACACTTGACGCCAAGGAAGTAGTACCACAAGTCGCGTTTGGGAGGCAGCCAAGTGAAACCAATTCAAGTGAGTGGAGCCATGCTGCAACAACCCTGAAACTACATGGTGCTATGGTCTTTTAAGGGGCATATCAACTCCGAGCCGCCTGTTAAATGCGTAAAAAAAAAAATCCACCATGGATCACTTTTCAGAAAAGTGACAATGACAGTGTAAATGAGCTCTAACAGATTTATTACTTGAAACATTTTGAAGCCAAGTAAAATAATAGACTGTATCCTAAAATCAATGCTATGATGCCAAATACAACTGGTCATTTTTATAACCACAACGTAGATTTTGTTCAATTGCATGATTAAAAATACACAATAGTTCTGTACAAAAGAAAGTATGTAAAAACTGCAATTCATATTTCAAAAGCTCTTATAAATCATACATTCAGGCACCATACTTCCCATCTACGTTGATCCTAGTGAAGCTGCCAGCTTGCAAAGTCCTTGACTGCGTGTTATTGTTTCAGTTCTCAAAGTAAAACTAAGCACGGCTATTTTCGGAAATTACATATTAACGATGTCAGTGTATATAGACATCAGGACAAGAGCATCCTCTGTAATTTTCAGCTCCTGGCTATAGCTCTGAACCCTTTGAAAGATATCCACTAAATCATATAAATCAGGGGCCTTTAAGGAAATTGTGCCAATGAAAAGCACACAGAGATTTACGTCGCGGAGGTCAAACAGAAGTCACTGGCTATGTACATGTATGCGCTTCTGCATTTACTGTAAACAAATCAAAATCACTACATTATTCAAAATGCCAAGGCCGCGACTTTCCTTCAAAGATCCGCTCTGTGACACCACCAACCCCCCAACAGCAGCACTACTTAGGGGTTACAAAAGAAAATAAAGAATAGAAAATGCCTATTAGCATTTATTCACTGCAATTATCAAGGTCAAAGCTTTTTGGATAATTGCCATTCATGTTATGTTGTTTAACCACTTCTGGGCCGGAAGGATTTGCCCCCTTAATGACCAGGCCATATTTTTCAATTTGGCACTGCGTTATTTTAATGGACAATTGCGCGGTCCTGCGAATACTATACCTAAATAAAATGTATGTCCTTTTTTTTACCACAAATAGAGCTTTATTTTGGTGGTATTTGATCACCTCTACGATTTTTGTTTTTTGCACTATAAACAAAAAAAGAGCGACAATTCTGAAAAAAAAAAAAAACAATGTTTTTCACTTTCTACTATATAACACCCCCCCCCCCCCCCCCAAAAAAAAAAAAAAAAAATCTATTTTTTTCATCCTTTTAGGCCAATTTGTATTCTGCTACATATTTTCAGTAAAAAAGATCGCAATAAGCGTATTTTGATTGGTTTGCGCACAAGTTATCGTATCTACAAACAAGGAGAAAGATTTATGTCAATTTTATTTATTTTTTTTACTAGTAATGGCGGCGATCTGTGATTTTTAGCGGGACTGCAACATTGCGGCGGACAGATCGGACCCCTAACTGACATTTTTTGACACTTTTGGGGGAACCAGTGACATTACTACAGTAATCAGTGCTAAAAATATGCACTGTTACTGTAATAATGACACTGGGAGGGAATGGGCTAGCCTAGGGGTGATCAAAGGGTTGTGAGCCTAGGGGAGTGTTTGCTAACTGTGGGGGGGGGGGGGGAACTTGTGAAATGATCATAGAGACCTGTGATCCTATATAGAAGGATCACAGGCGCTCTGTGATCATTTCAGAGAGAACAACGGTCAGCTGTGTTTACAAAAGCTGACCGTCCTTCTCTCTCAGCGGGGAGTAATTGGTGTCGCCGGTCCCGTGGATCGGCATCCCCGCTGCCTAGTGGGGGGCAGGAGCGCTCCTGTGGATCGCCGTACAGGTACGGCGGTTTGGGCAGCCGAGCCAGCCTAACGCAGTATATATGCGGCGAGCGGTCGGCAAATGGCTAAATGTAAAAGGGTTATCTACTTATAATATTTTGTTCTGGGTACACCCAACACATCTTCAGCAATCCCCCAATAAATACATTTAAATAAATATATAATATCAGGGCTTTTTTTCTGGAACTTGGTGGAACTTAGTTCCACCTTTGGCTTAGGCCCTCTGCTCCCTGCTCACCACTATTACTTGTAAACAAAGGGTCGTGGTTGAGTTCCTGCACCGTTTTTCTGAGAAAAAAAGCCCTGTATAATATTATTAATATATAATTAAAATATATTATAATTATATTAAAAGATATTAATTATATTAAAAAATACCAAATATGTTGGATCCCATTTGAAAGAATGTAGAGTATAGCTACGTGTCTTTTTTTTTCCACCCTGGGTGCAGAATGTGAAATAAGGGTGTCCAGGAAAACCCAATCTACTACCTGACTCCAATAAAAGTGACATTACACCCCTAATAACAATGAGTGATATTGCGGTAGTGATGCTTGCTTAGTATGATTGTATAATTGTAAATGTACACCTACAGCTGCAAATCATACCTTCGTTCTGGCTGCAATACACCAATGAAGCATTTTAGCAGATAGGTTTATGGGGTGGCCAATTTTCATTTCAAAGCACACCGTAATGGAAAAACTCTGCAATGTTTCACATAGATTTATGATCCACAATAAAGAATCTGTAACGGGACATGTTACCACATGAAAACTGCTATTCCTCTTTTTATGATGTGGACCAAATTATAGGCTTCAACTGGGAACACCTGTCTGCAATGGTTTACTTGGGTCTGTCTAACTACCCATGAGCAAATAAAGTGCGTGCTGTCGTTTTCATACATGGCACATCATAGAGTCAGCTTTAGAAGTGGTCTGAATTGGATCAAGTTGTTTAACCAATTCTGGACCGGAAGGTTTGCGGTTCGGCACTGCATTACTTTAACGGACAATTGGGGGTGCGACACTGTACCCAAATAAAATTTGATGTCTTTTTTTTCCCCACAAATAGAGCTTTCTTTTCGTGGTATTTGATCACCTGTGCAATTTTTCTTTTTTGCGCTATAAACAAAAAAAGTGACAATTCTGAAAAAAAATATATATATTTTTCACATTCTACTATATAACATTCCCAATAAAAAAAATGTAAAAATCTAATTTTTTCATAATTTTAGGCCAATTTTTATTCTGCTACATATTTTTGGTAAGAAAAAATCCCAATGAGCGTATTTGAATTGGTTTGCACAAAAGTTATCGCGTCTACAAACTAGGGGAAAGATTTATGTCATTTTTTTTATTTTATTTATTTTTTACTAGTAATGGCAGCGATCAGCGATTTTTAGTGGGAATGATCGGGACTTAGCGACGGACAGATCGGACCCTTAACTGAAATTTTTGGGGGGACCAGTGACGTTACTACAGTAATCAGTGCTAAAAATATGCACTGTTAGGCTCTGTTCACACCTGAGCGTTTTTCAGCTCAAAAAAAGCTCATCTGTGAAAATCCAAAACGCCCAACAATCAAAATCCCATTCATTTCAATGGCCCCTGTTCACATCTGAGTGTTTTGTCCCCTGAAGCAAAACGCCTGTAGCTGAAAAAAGTACAGGAGCTTCTTTTTGGGCTGATTACCAGCGTTTTTGTTAGATGTCAATGCCTGCCTCCAAAAACGCCTGAAAAAAACCACCTGAAAAATGCTGTAAAAATCGTGGTAAAAATCGCAGTAAAAAAAAACGCACGAAAACGCTACGCTCAAGTGTGAATGCAGCCTTACTGTACTAATGACACTGGCAGGGAAGGGGTTACCACAGGGGCGATCGAAGGATTATGTTTATGCCTAGGGGGTGTTTTCCAACTGTGAGGGGGATGGGTTTGTGGAATCAACACAGAGATCTGTGATCCTAAACATTAGGATCACAGGTGCTCTGTGCTGATTCCTGAGAGAACATTGGTCTGCTGTGTTTACAACAGCAGATCGCTGTGCTCTCTCCGTGGGGAGTGATCATGGGTGCTACGGCGATTCATGCAGCTGAGCCAGCCTGTCGCAGTATATCTGCGGCGGGCAGCCGGGAAGTGGTTAAAGGAAAGAAACCAACGCAATGCATTGACACTCCAAAAACACCATTTGGATACTATATGACATGTTATTATGACGCCAAATCAGTCTACTTTTTGTTGTACTCTTTGACTCAAGCGGCTGTGCCTGCAACTGGTTTGCCTATTTCTTGTAACATCAAAATGAATACATTTTCTGGGGGAAAAAAAAAAAAAAAGACAATGGAATAAAAGTAATATTCACACCATTACAGTCAGGGAGTGACCAATACAATTATACTGCACGTGCCCACTAAAGTATTACCATGAGATCTAGGAAGAGGGCGTTATTTGTTCTATACCAGGTATGTCCAAAGTCCGGCCCGCGGGCCAATTGCGGCCCCCAGGCCGCTTAAATATGGCCCCACAGGTAATTTGGAAAAATCTATTGTTGTGGCCCCTGTGAATCCCAGAGCGCTGCTCAGGACCACTGGCATCTCTGGATTTTTCAACGCCCATGTTACTTGTGAATACACTAATGTTAACACCCACCGCCCATCCCCACCAGCTTTATATCCCTTGCTCAATATGGCCTCAGACTTAGCCTGATAAGGGAGCACTGAAAAACACAAATAAATTTGGCGCTAGTATGACAGGCCCAGCGCCCTCTCCATGATACTGGCATAACACCTGTTTAGATTTGTCATCCATGTGACGAAATAGAAAAGTATGCCATTTGCAATAAACTTTGCATAAAATAGTTAATTTGCATTTAATTTTAATGGTCCAAAGAATGTCAGGCAAAATGGTCGGCCCTCACGTATGTTCACTTCAACAAATCTGGCCCTCTTTGAAAAAAGTTCAGACACCCCTGTTCTATACCAAAGCCGCCAGCTTAGATCATACTAATTGGCAGTTTGTTGTGTAATTTATCTTGCTTCTACTAAATAAAGCCAGCTTCTAGAGTTCTTAACTGTATTATGGATAGTATAAAGCTCTCCAAACAGCAACTACTAGTCAGAGATCCCAAATACACTAGCTATGCTCAGCAAAGGCATACAGAATATTCCGGAAATCTTCTTCAGAATTGTGCAACAATTTAGATCAGGCTTCTGCAAAATCTATCTCCTCTGCAAAGCTCACTTGAAGGTTATCATTGATGGAATGTGTGTTTGTCAAAAAGGGAGATTCTTCCATTTAAACTCACCGGCCTCTTTATTAGGTACACCTTGCTAGTACCAGGTTGGACCCACTTTTACTTCAGAAGCTGCCTTAATTCTTCGTGGCATAGGTTCAACAAGGTATTAGAAATATTCCTCAGAGATTTTGGTCCAAATTGCTGTTCCCCAGCAACAATAGACCCTGCCTTCCCATGTTTTTCCAGTCTTCTATTGTCCAATTTTTGGGAACCTGTGTGAATTGTAGCCTTCATTTTCCTGTTCGTAGCTGACAGGAGTGACACCCGGTGTAGTCTTCTGCTGTTGTAGCCCATCTGCTTCAAGAGTGCGTTCAGACATGCCCATTCTCCTCTGACTTCAACAAGGCATTTTCATCCACACAAGTGCCGCTCACTGGATATTTTCTCTTCTTTGGACCATTCTCTTTAAACTCCAGAGATGGTTGTGTGGGAAAATCCCAGCAGATCATCAGTTTTTGAAATACTCAGACCAGCCTGTCTGGCACCAACAACAATGCTACGTTCAAAGTCACTTAACTACTTGCCAACCAGCCGCCGTCGAAATACAGCGGCAGGTCAGCGGGTCTCCACGAATCGCCGTACCTGTGCACCCCCATTTACCAGCAAGGAAGCTGATTCATGGGGTGCGGTGCCGCCGGGCACCCACGATCAATCCCTGTGGAGAGAGAACAGCGGTCTGCTGTTGTAAACACAGCAGACTGTTTTTCTCTCAGGCATCAACACAGAGCTCCTGTGTTCCTCCTATTTAGGTCTCTGTGTTGATTCCATAAGCCCACCCCCTCCCCCACAGTTAGAAAACACCCCCTAGGCTCACATTTAACCCTTTGATTGCCCCGTGGGTTAATGACTTCCCTGCCAGTGTCATTATTACAGTAATGGTCCCCCCCAAAAGTGTCAAAAATGTCAGTTAGGGGTCCGATCTGTCTGCCCCAAAGTCGCAGTCTGGCTAAAAATCGCTGATCACCGCCATTACTAGTAAAAAATAACTAAAAATTGCATAAATCTTTTCCCTAGTTTGTAGACGCAATAGCTTTTGCACAAATCAATCAAAATACGCTTATTGGGAATTTTTTTTACCAAAAATATGTAGCAGAATACAAATTGGCCTAAAATTATGAAAAAATAAGATTTTTACATTTTTTTTATTATTGTGAATGTTATATAGCAGAAAGTGAAAAATGTGTTTTTTTTTTTTTTTTTTTTCAGAATTGTCACTCTTTTTTTTGTTTATAGCGCAAAAAATAAAAATTGCAGAGGTGATCAAATACCACCAAAAGAAAGCTCTATTTATAGGAAAAAAAAAGGACATCAATTTTAAGTGGCCTGTGAGACACAGCCTAAATGTTCAGTGGTTGAATTTTTAATCTTGGCATTTATATCTGTGAGTGCCAGTGTATTTAAATTGAGCCTATGGAGCCATAGGCCAAGTGTTTTCCGGTTCCCTTGATCCTAGAGAGGAAGCAAGTGCAGTAGGAAATAGCGTGACAAGTCCAGGGTTGCAGTCCAGGGTTGAAACCGTCCAAAAATGTATGGACAATTTGTAAAAATCAGTTATTTTTAAGTTCAGGACAGCTAAGTTCCAAGATCAAAAATCATAATCAGAGGGGGTATCTATCCCTTGAGAGGTGATGGAAAATCCAGTGGGGGAATTGGGACTATGCGATACCCAAATTTAAGAAAGATAATGTAAAGAAGAGAGAACAAAGGAAATAGAAAAGTAGCACCATAAAAAAATTGTCAATTTTATTCATACAGAAAACTATAAAACACCTCAATAGAGGACCACTGAATACACAATAAAAACAATGGGGATACAAATAATGGCATGAATATCTGGGGTGGACCCCAATATAAGCACAATGAGGTTGAAATACACGAAAATCCCTTTATTTTGGGCTCCACCCCGTGTATTCATGCCATTATTTGTATCCCCGTTGTTTTTATTGAATATTCAATGGTCCTCTATTGAAGTGTTTAATAGTTTTTTGTATGAATAAAATTTACAATTTTTTTATATAGTGCTACTTTTTTATTTCCTTTGTTCTCTCTTCTTTACATTCTCTTTGTTATATTTGGGTATCGCATAGTCCCAATTCCCCCATTGCTCCCATTGTGGATTTTCCATTACCAGTGATTTTTAAGACTGTCCATAATGGACAATTTCTGTGTAGAAATCAGGGCTTTTTTCAGGCGGAATTCTGGCACCTCCACCAAAAGACAATGGGAGCAAATTTATCTAGTGCCAGCTGGGGAATGATCAGACAGCCACATTTGCTGATACTGTTCCTCTAGTCCTGGCTGAAGCCCTGTCATGGCGGAGAGCATAGGAGTGCGCACAGGGTTTGCCAGGTGTGCCTGGGCACACCCTAATAACCCTGTGTGGCGCAGATTCACCCTGTTTGAACCCCTGATATTTCAGCAAAGCCCCCTAACGGCTCCTACAATGTTTATAAAAAATAATAATAAAATTGTAAAATATAATAAAAAATAAAAACTACTGACACCATCCACTGCCCTCACACCGCTCTCTGCCCTACTGACAGTGTCCACTGCTCTATTGACACCATCAGAATATATACACATGTATGTGTTTGAGCTTTGAGGTGCACACCCTAATGCAATAGGCTGTGCACACCTATGGCGGAGAGATATCTGTCTTCTGCTTCTCCCCGCCGGCACAACTTCACTTCCACTGAGGCTCACACAGCAGCCAAGGCTCCGAGCACAATGTCATTGGGCAGAAATTCCCCAGAGAGGTCAGTTAGCAGAAATATAGTGACTGATATTGCTGTATAGACCATCTGCTCCACTACATTAAAGAGGGCCTGACACTACAGCGGTAAGACTAGTCTTGTCTCTGGTAGTCATTTTGGTCACTTTTAGCACCAACCTCAGAGTCGAGCAGAGATCAGGCAGTGTAATGGTGATTTCTTGTGTCTGGCCATTGCTTGTATGGTCCATGGATGGCCCTCCACTATAAGACAGCAAGTAATATTGGCACTGAGATTACACCTATTACAGGGTCAAGGCTGGAAAATGTTAACTTGATGGTTAAGGGTTGGGGTGAGTCAGTGATAGCAATCAGGTCCAGGGTTAGGGTGATGTCTAGTAGTAGATGATGATTACCTGTAAAGGTGATGGTTTATGGTTAGAACAGGACTTTTTTTCTCAGAAAACAGGTACAGGAACTCAACCACGACCCCCCCCTCCCCCCCCCCCCCACACACACACTCTAAACTGCATCTTGGGTGTGGTCAGTATACATTCTGGGTACAGAACACCCCCAGGTAGCCATATTGCATTGCATTTTACAGAAAAAGACAGAGCTGCAGATTTTAATTACATTCAATTACAATATGACTTTTGTCACGGTTGCATACGCTATATTATTTTCTTTTATTTCCTATTTTGTTTCCCATGAAAGTGGAATTTCCCTTTAATGCACTGTTTAACTGGGCCACTGTGTGGTAAATGATGTTGATAAATGTAAAGTTATTCACTAGTGGGGCTAAAAACATACATGCATCATACATTCTAGGAGGGGTCAAATTAGGGGAGTCAATAGTTCTAGCCATGGCCCCATTATTGCTCCCCATAATTAGAATTTCAGGCTCATGCAGTCACAGAAGTCCCCAGGTTTGCCCGTTATGCAATGCACATGTCTCTTCTTAGCCTTACAAGGTGTTATCATTGCATTATAAAATTTACTTAGAAGGAAGAAGTGCTCCAAGGGTTTGATTACACATGTTGTGCCCTCTAAAGAATGATCTGCTTTCAGATCGCTTTTTAGAGGGCATTTAACAGGTGGTGAGGAGGTGTTATACTGCCTCCTCACCACCTATTTTAACCAACCACCTGCATTGCACACAGTTGCGGGGAATCCCTATTTACTTGCATAGTTCACAGTGCTCCCCACCCGAACAGGATAGCAGGGATCATTTTTGCCAAGCTACAATGCAAAGAATTGCAACCAGGGCATTTGTACACCACTGCCTGTGAAGCTTAACGGGCAGAGGTTGGAGTAAGGTAAAAAACACAGCTCAGCTACACATATTTACAGCCTCCCAACCACAAATTTTAACAAGGTTCTAAAAAAATCAACATCACCTCCTCCAATACTATAGTGAACACTGGGTGGCATGTTGCTTAAAGAGAATGTCATAAAAACAGCGCTACCAGGAATTTGAATATTCAATAAATAAATAATAAAACCATCCAATGAATACATATAGTAAAGTGCACTAGTGGTAAAAAATGTAACAATTCATACATATAAAGGTGCAATAATATCAAAAATTAATTATAGTGTTAATAGTGCAAAAGTGCTGGATAAAGTGCAGTCCGAAATAGTCCACTCAAAATATAAATTTCAATAAAGTGCTGAATATAAAGTGCTTGAGGTGCTCCACACAGTGGGAAGGTGTTTCAAAAGACCCTTTTGGGGATCCACTGATGTCTTTGATAACGCCCCTTGTAGGCGGGTGAAACTCGTCGACACACTTCCTGGCAGACGGCAACCACACAACGTCACTCCCTATACCCCGTGGAACACGCCGGCAGCGTTCCCGGAAATGGACGCACACTACGCTGTTACTGTGGTTATCCCATGCTTTTATACTTTCTACTTATGTGAGTAGTTTTAATCTTGAATCTTGATATTTTAATAAATTATCCTGCGGGCTTCACTATTTCTGACTCATTCCCTTGCTTTTGAGTGCCTGACCGAGGGGGAACTGTACTTGAAGGCTGGAGGCTTGCTGACCCATCTATCCTTAAGGGCTGTATTATGCTGGAAAACCACTGCTTATTTGAGGCTTGATTACCATATAAATCTGGTGAGTGGATCCCCAAAAGGGTCTTTTGAAGCACCTTCCCACCATGTGGAGCACCTCAAGTACTTTATATTCAGCACTTTGTTGAAATTCATATTTTGAGTGGACTATTTCGTACTGCACTTTATCCAGCACTTTTGCACTATTAACACTATAATTAATTTTTGATATTATTGCATCTTTATATGTATGAATTGTTACATTTTTTACCACTAGTGCACTTTACTATATGTAATCATTGGATGGTTTTATTATTTATTTATTGAATATTCACATTCCTGGTAGCGCTGTTTTTATGACATTCTATTTTTCTTGGTTTTTACCTAAGTGAGCAGCAGCTGCAGGTAGCATTGTTTTTTTGTTTTGTTTTTAGCGCAGGTTTTAATTTTATATTTTTTTTAACATGTTGCTAAAAGAGACCCAGCTCTTACTGTTTACCTCCACCATCACAGGAGCGAGCTCTTTCTCTGGTTGAACCCCACCCCCACATGTGCTTTCTCTACGATGATGCTTAGCTCTGAGCTCAGCATTTGAAAGCTCACAACTGTGATGGTGGCGTTGAGCAATAATGACTGGAACTTTCTTAGCAACGCCCTAGCAATGTTCTAGGAGTATTCATGTCAGGCTTTAGGAGGTATGTAAGTGGCCTACACCCAGTGCCATCTTAAGAGCTTTAAAGGGCCCCAGGCAATGCAGTGCACTGGGTCCTGCCTACACAATCACCCACGAAAACAAAAATGCAAATTTATTGGTACAGGAGTGCCAGGCTAATGACAGCTTTAGCAGTTGGGTCTGGTGAACACACATAAACGGGAGTCAGACTCGACTGTTCTGTTCCAGTGGAGGTGGACAGGAATTCCTGCAGTTGTGGGCTCCCCCTCCATGGCCCAAGTCACCTGACAGTAGTGCGGGGCCAACAGGCGCTTGCTACCTGCTAAGTTCGGCGGCTGGAATATGCACATGGGAATTGGGACTAATGCTTAGCTGGGGCTGGGTCCCTGGGCAGGTGGGGCCCCCGGGCAACTGCCCAGCGTGCCCATTCGGTAAGATGGCCCTGCCTACACCTATAGCAAGGGCATTATTCAACTTCAGTCAGAGCTGCAGTTTGTTTTTACCTGCAGAAATCCCTTATTTGCATAGGCAGTTATTTGGTAAAGGTGAACTAACCCTTTAAAGCAGGGGTCTCAAACTGGTGGCTCTCCTGCTGTTGCAGAACTACAATTCCCATGAGGCATTGCAAGCCTGACAGTTACAAACATGACTCCCATTGGGAAGAGGCATGATGGGACTTGTAGTTCTGCAACAGCTTGAGGGCTGCCAGTTTGAGACCCTTGCTTTAAAGACACTAAGCTTCCATGTCCTAAAATAATATAAACTCTGTTGTGTAAAATTATGGCCATCATGAAGGCAAGTGCCAGGACAAATTTTCTCCTTGCTACAACCTATTAGCTAGGGTGATTTAGAACATGAAAAGGAGGTGATGATGTTGCTAGGGGGAAACTCAGACAGTTCAGTTATTTCACGTTTCAGGTTGAGCGAAACGAGGAAAATGAACAGCAGATGACCGCACAAATGTGATGTAATCTAGCAGGGAACTGTATGCACACACTGCAATTCTTAAATATATTGAACTGCTTTTGGAAGGATATTATTAAATCCATCTTATGTGTATCAAGAACTCAGAATAAATTTGGCAGACCTCCAAACTCATCTTTATTAAAATTAGCTTTGTTAGGTTGCCTGGAAATAAGTGGTTAGTACTGCTGTCATTTGTCAGTGCGAAACAGCTTGAAATTTATAGGTGTTCTCAGAATCTGCTCCACAAGGACATTTGTCTGGAAACACTGGTGCACTTAAAGCGGAGTTCCACTCAAAAGTGGAACTTTCGCCTAATTGTCTCCTCCCCCCCTGCGGTGCCATGTTTGGCACCGTTCGGGGGGGGGGGCGGGTACTTTTGACAGAAACCCTGTCCCCACTTCTGTTGCCACTGGAGTCCTCTTCCACTCCTCTATGATGACATCACAGAGCTGGTGGATGTTAGAGACCTTGCGCTCCTCCGCCTTCAATTTAAAGATGCCCCACAGATGCTCAATAGGGTTTAGATTTGAAGACATGTTTGGCCAGTCCATCACATTTTCCCTCAGCTTTTTTAGCAAGGCAGTGGTCATCTTTGAGGTGTGTTTGGGGTCGTTATCATGTTGGAATACTGCCCTGCGGCCCAGTCTCCAAAGGGAGGGGATCGTGCTCTGCTTCAGTATGTCACAGTAAATGTTGGCATTCATGGTTCCCTCAATGAACTGTAGCTCCCCAGTGCCGGCAGCAATCATGCAGCCCCAGACCATGACACTCCCACCAACATGCTTGACTGTAGGCAAGACACACTTGTCTTTGTACTCCTCACCTGGTTGCCGCCACACACGCTTGACACCATCTTAACTGAATACGTTTATCTTGGTCTCATCAGACCACAGGACATGGTTCCAGTAAGTCCTTAGTCTGCTTGTCTTCAGCAAACTGTTTGCAGGCTTTCTTGTGCATCAGTTTTAGAAGAGGCTTCCTTCTGGGATGACAGACATGCAGACCAATTTGATGCAGTGTCCAGTCTATGGTCTGAGCACTGACAGGCTGAACCCCTACCCCTTCAGCCTCTGCAGCAATGCTGGCAGCACTCATACGTCTGTAGCAGAATTTCCAGGCATTGGGCCTGATGTGGGTCTGCCATTGTTAACGGAAGCACTTCCAACACATTTAAGTTGAAAACCCAAGTGTGAGAACTGAGGCAATGACCATTCCGGCATCTTTGGTTTGTTTTGTTTATTTTATAATGGGGATGGGAGAAGGGAATTAGCGGGAAACTCCTCTGGCTCAACTAGGTTTAACTGGGACACTTTGTAGAAAAGATGCCTGTTAGCGCTGTCCTGATGCCAGCTGAATGCCGACCAACGCTTCCTGGCGCTTGAGATAATGTTCTGCTGAAAGTGCTGATACTTCGACTTTAACTCCTTGGTTAACTGAGAAGATACAGGACTGTACCAATCCTTGACTCTTGATACTCTGTCTAGCTCAAAAGTCCTGCATATGACTCCCTCCATCCCTTCATTGACTGAGGTAGCTTCTTTTAACTGCTTGTGCTGCTGCAACTCCTAACACTGCACACTTGACTCTTCAGGGCCCAACCGCTCGCGCCTTCTCTACACTTCCAGGGTCCTCTCACTCGGCAACCCCCTTAACACTTTAGAGTCCTTTAACTAGGCAACCCCCTTGACACTTCAGGTTCCTTTCACTAGGCAACCCCCTTGACACTTGCAGGCTCCAGGATCCCTGGGACCTTCACCGGAGTGGTCCCTCTACGCTAGGCAGACCCCCAGGGACAGTTCACAGTACTCACGACCTTAGAAGGCTTCCCTGGAACTGAACCCCTCTTCCTCCACTGGTCCTCGGCACTTCGGATCCTCTCTGCAACTCAGCTCAGCTTTCCCTCCTGGATTCTCAGGCAGCCACCCAAGACACCTGATCCTTCTGACAGGAGGAGAGACAGCCGTACTCTCCCTCCTGGGACTCTGCTTCCCGCCAAAGGTGCTGCATCATGCGTTCCCTCAAACTTATACCCACTCCCAGAATCCTCTGCGGCAGAATCTGCCTTCTGGGGTAGATACAGGCCTGAGTGAGCCACTGATTGGGTTTCCTCCACTATCCAATGAGAATCCTCTCTTGGAGCCAGTGGGGAGACTCCCCTCTCAGCAGCCACACCTGGGAGACATGACAGTCCAGCTGAAAATCATGGCCCTGCTGTTAGGCAGCTAAGGCCCATTATGCTTTTACCTAGCACCCTACCTTGTAGGGTGCAACATATCTATTTCCCAAAGACAACCTCTGGATATGACGCAGAGCACGTGCACTCAACCTCCTTGGTCGACCATAGCGAGGCCTGTTCTGAGTGGAACCTGTCCTGTTAAACTGCTGCATAATCTTGGCCACCATGCTGCAGGTCAGTTTCAGGGTCTTGGCAATCTTCTTCTAGCCTAGGCCATCCTTATGTTGAGCAACAATTCTTTTTTTCAGATGCTCAGAGTTCTTTGCCATGAGGTGCCATGTTGAACTTCCAGGGACCAGTATGAGAGAGTGAGAGCGATAACATCAAATTCAACACACCTTCCCCCCATTCACACCTGAGACCTTGTTACACTAACGAGTCACATAACACCAGAGAGGGAAAATGGCTAATTGGGCACAATTTGGACATTTTCACTTAGGGGTGTACTCACTTTTGTTTCCAGTGGTTTAGACATTAATGGCTGTGTGTTGAGTTATTTTGAGGGGACAGCAAATTTACACTGTTATACAAGCTGTACACTGTAGCAAAGTGTTTTTAGTGTTGTCACATGAAAAGAAAGGGTGTACTCACTTTTGTTGCCAGCGGTTTAGACATTAATGGCTGTGTGCAGGGCTGCAGTTAGAAATCATGGAGACCCACCCCCAGAAGATATCAAATAATATTTTTGCTAAACATACACTAAAATCATTATTATATAATGATTAGGACATATTCACCGGCCCCTTCCCCTGCTGAAACATCTGGCAGGAGAGGAGAGGAGAGGAGAGGAGGGAATCCGGAAGTGCTGCAGTGAAAATGGGCCCACAGGGAGGCCTTGAAAGCAGGGGGATGGGGGGCATAGATGCTAGAACTGAGCTGGAAGGAGGGAGCTGTAGGAGAAAACAGCAGCGCTGCAGGGGACAGCCAAAAGAGGATCGGTTTATGCAAAAAGGCAGTACAGCTGGCCTTCCTGCTCAGCAGGTGTATGGGCCCCCTTTATGAACTGATGGGGCCGGGCCCAGTACAAGAGGGCTGGCTTTACTGCCTTGTCAGCAGCCATGATAAGGAGGAGAAGTCAGTAATGCTGCAGGGGGAGGCAGAAGAGGATTGGTTTCTGCAATAAGGCAGTACAGCCGGCCCTCATGCTCAGCAGGTGCCCAGGTCCCACTTTTGAACTGATGGGGGTCCAGGCCCAGTACAGGAGGGCAGGCTGTAATGCCTTATCAGTGGCCCTGGCTGTGTGTTGAGTTATTTTGAGAGGACAGCAAATTTACACTGTTAGGGTCCTTTCACACGGCCGCTCCGCTGCTTAAGTCCGCTGCGGGACTTTTTTTTCACAGAGCGGATGACATTTGTGTCATCCGCTCCGTGTGCCCGCATATCATCCCATCCGTTTGCGGATGATATGCGGACATAATGTAAGTATATGGCATTGCGGATGTCAGCGGATGACACCGCTGACATCCGATTTTCCTTCCTTTCCGTTTTTTACACGGATGAAAAAATAGGGTTCTGTTCCATTTGAAAAAACGGAACAGAACTGAAAGGAGGAAAATCGGATGTCAGCGGATGGTATTCCACTGACATCCGCAGTGCCATTCACTTACATTATGTCCGCAAATCATCCGCAAACGGATGGGATGATTTGTGGACACACGGAGCGGCCGTGTGAAAGGGCCCTTATACAAGCTGTACACTCACTACTTTACATTGTAGCAAAGTGTTATTTCTTCAGTGTTGTCACATGAAAAGATATAATAAAATATTTACAAAAATGTAAGGGGGGGGAAACTCACTTTACTGTATATACCCTTCATATATATATATATATATATATATATATATATATATATATATATATATATATATATATAGAGTATATATTAACTAAACAAAAAATCAAAAAAAAAGATAAAATGTATACTTATATGCAAAATGAGAACAATAAAGTTAAAATTTAATGAATCATATTTTGTGTGACTGCAGGCAACAAAACACTGGAAGACAAAGAAACTAATTGCAGATTGTGCTTGGATTAATCAGTGTCTCTTACTCATGCGTTCATATGGTTTGGATCCAAGTTGTCATTAGAGGTCTTTGTTTGGGTTTTAGAATCCGGAAAAACATTTTGAAAAATTCACATGAATGGAATTCTATGTTCATATAAGCAACAAAAGAAGCAGCATTACAACCAATATTAGGCTCATTGGTAAGTGTACCATAAAAGGCATTTCAAAGCACAATGGGAATGAATCTATCAGAAATTTTCTCTGAAATAATGTGATTACTGTAATCTTCACCCTGATTGAAAGCTATGGGTTACTGCACTGCTCCTTTCTCTAGCTTAATGTGCACCTGTACGCAAAAAGTAAAGAATTGCTGTTGCGCCTGCTGCTAGGGGACTCCGATGCAGGCGGCTTCGATTGCCGCTGGCCATCCGGGATCGCTCCCCGCTGAGAGAGAAGGACGGCCAGCTATTGTAAACACAGCTGACTGTTAAGGCCCGTACACACGTACCGATCGTCGGCATACAAACGTCGGTGGACGAAGGATCTGCCGATTGTACGCGTGTTAGTATGGTGCCTCCGACAGATGTCTGCGCACAATCCGCGGACAAAAGTCTTTCGTGCAAACATGAAAATATTTGTATGCCGACACCAGAACGGACGATTGTTCGCCTGTCAGTACACAATTCGGCCGACAGACCGCAGATTTGCAAGACTGGGCATGCTCAGAAAATAGAAAACACAGGGAAAGTTAACCATTACATGACATCACTTCTGCAGTCGGCGGACAAAATTCTTGTGCTGTCCTTGTGCTGTCTTTGCACTTTTCAGCAGACACCGACATCCCGGGGAGAAAAGAGGAACATTTGTAAGCCGACCATCGGTACGTGTGTACGGGGCTTTACTCTCTCTGGAATGATCACAGAGTGCCTGTGATCCTTCTATATAGAATCACAGGTCTCTATGATCATTTCACCCCAACCCCCATACAGTTAGAATCACGCCCCTAGGCTTACATTTAACCTTTTGATCACCCACTGTGTTAACCCCCTCCCTCCCAGTGTCATTATTCCAGTAACAGTACATATTTTTAGCACTGATTACTGTAGTAATGTCACTGGTCCCCCCAAAAGTGTAAAAAATGTCAGTTAGGGGCCCGATCTGTCCACCGCAATGTCGCAGTCCCGCTAAAAATTGCAGATCGCCACTAATACTAGCTAAAAAAAAAAAATGACATAAATATTTCCCGTAGTTAGTAGACGCGATAACTTTTGTGCAAACCAATCAAAATACGCTTATTGTGATTTTTTTTTTTTTTTTACCAAAAATATGTAGCAGAAAACAAATTGGCCTAAAATGTTACAAAAATTAGATTTTTCAATTTTTTTTTGGGGAATGTTATATAGCAGAATATGAAAAATATTGTTTGTTTGTTTCCAGAATTGTCGCTATTTTTTTGTTTATAGCGCAAAAAATAAAAATCACAGAGGTGATCAAATACCACCAAAAGAAAGTTCTATTTGTGGGGAAAAAAAGGGCATCAATTTTATTTGGGTACAGTGTTGCACGACCACGCAATTGTCCCTTAAAGTAACGCAGTGCTGAATCGCAAAATATGGCCTGGTCATTAAGGGGGCAAATGCTTCCGGTCCACAACTGGTTAAGCCCTAAAATAAAAAAAATTTAAAAAAAAGCCACAAATGCAGCTACCACATCTACTGTAATGATTGGTAAACAGCAACATATTAAATTGTTGGTGTTGGGTTTAATGCCTTTTATTAGGCATATAAAATGTAATTTCAGAAATACAGTAAAAATAAATTATTTGCATTGCTTTTAGGGCAGGTTCAAACTACACTATGAATCACACAGGAACAGGTTGTCCTTTCTTGTGCGATTCCCATTGATCCAGGTGCAGTGAAATTTCAGCCCATTCATTTGACTGGGCTGAAATTGCACTGGACCACACCTAAAGTAGTCCATGCACTACTTTAAAAAATGCACAGCAATCGGATTGCATGGTACTACTTTGCCATGCGATCCAGTGCAAGCAAACATACTGTGTTTGCAAACTGCGTCTGGGGAGTACTTAAGTTAACACTGACACCCGCTGCAGATCACAAGTACAGTGCCCTTTGAACATGGTGGGGGAAACGCACACAGAACGCTGGTTTACCACACGACATTCTGGTGTGAACTGGTCCCTCATAAATTAAAAAAAATAAAGACAGTAAACAGTGTTGTGCATTGTAACAATGTACTTTACTGCCCCTACACAACACTCTCCAAACTTGCAAAAAAATGAAATGAAAATGCAAATACTGTAGCTGACTTTTAATATAAGGACACTTACCTGTCCAGGGATCTGGCGATGTCGGCAACCCGAGCCGATTCTTCAATCAGCTTCGGGTGCAGGCGCCGGCATCTTCACTAAAGCCCCTTTCACACTTGTGCGACTTGTCCTGCGATTTGGGACTGCAAAGTCGCATGACAAGTTGTACTTCATGATTTCCAATGAGTACCGTTCATATCTGTAGAACTTCAAGTTGCAGGGACTTCAAAGTAGTCCCTGCACTACTTTGGGCCAATTTTAATGTGTTTTGAGGTCCATAGACATAGGTATTGCATCAAGTCCAGTCAAAATCGCGTCAAATCATGTCAGAATTGCCGTAAAATTGCAGTAAATTCTAGCAACTTTTAGGTCACACAAGTGTGAAAGGGGCCTAAGGGAAACCAGCGGTAAAGCCTTCAGGCGCAAGCCGCGCTGAGCTTTCTGAATGGTCCTACAGTTTTCTTGGACCCGTGTGTGTCCCAGAAGG
Organism: Pelophylax lessonae; assembly: GCF_965119305.1. Taxonomy (NCBI): domain Eukaryota; kingdom Metazoa; phylum Chordata; class Amphibia; order Anura; family Ranidae; genus Pelophylax; species Pelophylax lessonae. Next base: position 230,253,807 of record NC_138770.1, on the reverse strand, counting down.
CAGGAGGGGGAGGAGGAGGGGCCAGAAATACTAGGAGATTGCCCCGGCCAGTGATGGAAGTAACTGCGTTTAAGTAAACGGCGTTACTTAACGCAGTTACTTTAGAGGGTAACGAGTAATCTAATTGAATACTCGATTACTTCAGCCGTGTTACTACAATTACATCTACTACCACTAGATGGCAGTAGTGTAATTCCTCATCTCCTCTATGACCGAGGCCGGCGCTGTCTGCAGCACTGGCCTCAGTCGATGAGAGAGAGAGGCAGCAGCACAGGCCTGGAGGAGGAGGATGGAGCCAGACAGTTCCCCAGTGTGCCTGGGCAGGCCACACACCACCACCAGTAGCCAGCCACCACCACTACCAGCAGCCAGCCACCACCACTCCCAGCAGCCAGCCACCACCACTCCCAGCAGCCAGCCACCACCATCTACACCTACCCACCCACCCTATACACCCACTGACCCCTATACACACCTACCCACCCACCCTATACACCCACTGACCCCTATACACACCTACCCACCCACCCTATACACCCACTGATCCCTATATACACCTACCAACCCACCCTATACACCCACTGACCCCTATATACACTTACCGCCCCCACCCTATACACTCACTGACCCCTATATACACCTACCCACCCACCCTATACACCCACTGACCCCTATATACACCTACCCACCCACCCTATACATCCACTGACCCCTATATACACCTACCCACCCACCCTATACACCCACTGACCCCCAAATACACCTAGTCACCCACCCTATACACAGGCAGTGTACCACGCAGGTACCACAGTGCCACTCTCAGCAAATACCACGCAGGTACCACTAGCCAAATACCACGCATAAAAGGGGCATATACGTTATTTGACATATTTGATTATTATTATTAACACAATAGTTACTTTCCCTGGTAATTAGTTACTTTTTTTACTGATGTAACTCAGATGTCACTAACTCAGTTACTTTTTGGGAGAAGTAACTAGTAACTATAACTAATTACTTTTTTTAGGTTACATGACCAACACTGGCCCCAGCCATCTTACCCGGAAGTGGGAGCGGGTACCTGTCAAAACCAGGTAGCCACTCTACCCAAAGTGCCAAATGTGGAAGTGGAGGGTTGTAACGCTCCTGCGTTTTACGTATGATGTGGATTTTCAGCTGCAGAAATATTCCACTTCAGTAGTCATGTAGAGAAACGCTGAGACACCATTCCCAACTCTCAATGACTCATCATGTGTGGATGATCTCAATTCAGCAAGTAAATACACACACTCAATAAGATGTTTCCTAGAGTGACTTATGTATATAGTAACACAGTGATGATAGGCTGAAGAGACAGGTTGGGTAGAGATGGTAGATGACAGACACTTTGAAAGGAAATGTTCTTGAAAGTAAGATAGTAGCAGATGGGATGCAGATAGGTTTAGCAATCATGTATGGTAGTAGATGACAGAGTAGCAGGTGGACATACAAGAGAGATCAACCCAGTGCAAGAACAGGTGGTAGTAGGCTCAAGAGCTAGCAATCTTAGATAATGCAGATGTAGTAATAGTCCTTAGTATGCAGAGCTAGATAGTGTAAGCTTTAGTATAAAGGTTATAGAGGTTTCCCCTGTGGGGTACTTATCACTAATAGCAATGTAGCAGAGGAGAGGTTCGGCAAGAGCGGATGATCCGGTAGCGGGATACAGGGATCAGCGCAGCGTGGTTCCGACAGCGAGGTATGCTTGCAAGCATGTGAGCTTCAAGACAGGTTAGCATCAAGGCACAAAGCAGTTTGAACGAACACATGTGAGTGAGAGCCGGCGATCTAAATAGCCATCCAGTCCGGCGCTCAGTGATGACAGCATCAGTCTTAAAGGTGTATGCGCACCTTACCAAAAGAGAATGGTGGGGCGCATACACTTATGAAAGAGTGATTAGGGTACCCAAAGGTACCAGAACATTACAGTACCCCCCCCCCCCTTAAGGTCGGCTCCTGAAGGCCTCTGGAGCTGGTTTGTCTGGGTACTTCGCATGAAAATTGCGGATTAATCTAGAGGCATGTATGTCAGAGGTGTTTAGCCAGGTGTCGTCTTGGGGCCCATAGTTCTTCCATCGAACCAAGTACTGAAGTCTTCCTCTGTGGATACGAGAATCCAGAATCTCTTTTATCTCATATTCTTCTCCACCTTCAACTTGTACCAGAGGAGGAGGAGGGATAGTAGGCCTTATTCCTTGGTCAGGAACATGGGGCTTCAGTAGCGACACATGGAAAATGGGATGCATTTTGAGGTCTATTGGCAATGTAAGCTGTACTGCAGCTTTTCCAATAAGTTTCTTGATTGGGAAAGGTCCCAAGAACAGAGGTCCAAGCTTTTTGCTAGGGATTTTCAGTCTTAAATTTTTTGTTGAGAGCCAAACGAGGTCCCCGATAGCGTACTGAGGAGAAGGTCTTCTGCGAAGATCATAGTACTTCTTTTGTTGACTATGAGCGTGTGCAATGGTAGTATTAAGCAAACCCAGAGAGTCCTTTATTTGGGTAAGATAGTCTGAAGCTACTGGGTTATTTGAAGGAAGGATGCGTGGTGGAAGAATAGAGGGAAAAAACCCATAGTTCAAGTAGAACGGACTCTGCTTGGTCGTACTGTGGGTTGCGTTGTTGTAGGCAAATTATGCCAGAGGGAGAAGATCCACCCAATCATCCTGTTGGTAAGAAGTGTAACAACGTAAATATTGCTCGATGCATTGGTTGACTCTTTCAGTCTGTCCGTTGGTCTGCGGATGGTAAGGAGAAGTGAGCTTCCGCTCGATCCGTAGTATGTGACATAGTTCTTGCCAGAACTTGGAAATAAATTGTGATCCACGGTCAGACAGAAGAGTTTTTGGGATACCATGTAACTTAAAGACATGTTTCATCAGGAGTTCTGCCGTTTGTTTGGACGAAGGTAGTCTGCGAATAGCAATGAAATGTGCCATTTTTGTCAGATGGTCCACTGACACTAAGATGGTATTAAATCCTTTGGAAGGAGGCAATTCCACTATAAAGTCCAAGGACACAACTTCCCATGGAGTTTGGGGTATTGGTAGACTGCATAGTAGACCGGATGGTCTCATAGTGTCAATTTTGGACCTGGCACAGACATTGCATGAAGAGACGAATTTTTGTATAGATGTTTTCATGTCAGGCCACCAGAATTGCCTGGTAATCAGATTAAGAGTCTTTGTCATACCCATATGTCCTGCCATAGGCACATCATGCGATAATTCCAAGATCTTGGTGCGTATAGTTGGTGGTATGTAAAGTTTGTCGTTGTAGTAGAGGAAGCCTTCTGCATCAGTATTTAGTTGTGGTGGGAGTGAATCCAAACTTATACCATGCAAAACCTCTTCCTTCAAGGAAAGGACAACTCCAATAATGCGTTTGTGCGGTATTATAGGAACGGAAGGGATTTCGAAGTAGTTTTCTTCAGTTAGTCGTGATAGTGCATCCGCCTTTTTGTTCTTATCTGCAGGTGTGTAGGTCACTAGGAAGTTAAACCTTAGAAAGAATAATGACCATCGTACCTGTCGGTGCGAGAGAGTTTTGTTAGTCTGAAGATATTGGAGATTTTTATGGTCCGTGTATATAAGTATTGGTAATTGGGTGCCTTCGAGTAGATGTCGCCAATTCTCCAGAGCCAATTTTATAGCAAGCAGTTCCTTTTCACCCACGGGGTAATTTATCTCTGGACTGCTTAGGGATTTAGAAAAAAAGGCGACTGGATGAAGTGGTGAAGTGTGAGTTGGTCGTTGGGAGAGTATTGCTCCTACTGCCATGTTTGACGCATCTACTTCCAGAATGTATTGGAGGGATGGGTCTGGATGGCGTAGTATGGGAGCAGAAGTAAACCTTGTCTTTAACAGGTGAAAAGCTTTATTTGCTTCATCTGACCATTTGAATGGTTTTTTAATGCTAGTGAGCTGTGTGAGGGGTCTCACAATGGCAGAGAAGTTTCTAATGAACTTCCTGTAGAAATTCGAAAATCCAAGGAATCGCTGTAGCGCCTTGCGTGTGGTTGGTGTAGGCCAATCCTGAATGCAGGATATCTTACTCATGTCCATCTCGATTCCTATTTTGGATATGATGTAGCCTAGAAACAGTACCTCTTCTTTATGAAACAAGCATTTTTTCAGTTTCACATAAAGGTTGTGTGCAAGCAATCTCGATAATACTAGTCTTACATGTCTTATGTGTTCAGACAGGGATCGTGAATATTTAAGTATATCGTCCAGATATACCACAACACAGACATCTAGTAAGTCTCTGAAAATATCGTTTATAAATCGTTGAAAAACTGCAGGGGCGTTGCATAGCCCGAATGGCATTACAAGATATTCGAACAATCCGTATCTGGTTCTGAATGCAGTCTTCCACTCGTGTCCATCACGGATTCGAATGAGATTGTATGCTCCTTTCAGGTCCAATTTTGAAAAATAGGTAGCTCCACGCACCTGCTCAATGAGCTCAGGGATAAGCGGTAGAGGATAGCGATCTTTTATTGTAATAGCATTCAATTGCCTATAGTCGATGATAGGCCTGAGACTTGAGTCCTTATTGCGGACAAAAAAGAGTCCTGCTGCTGTGGAAGAAGTGCAAGGTCTAATAAAACCTTTTTTCAAATTCTCATCCAAATAGTCTTTGAGATGGGAAAGTTCATCCTGTGAAAGAGGATAAACATGACAGAACGGCAATTTGCTATTTGGGAGTAGATCAATGCTACAATCATAGTCTCGATGGGGAGGTAGTGCTTGAGCATTTTTCTCAAGAAAAACCTCAGAGAGATCCTGATAACATAGTGGTGCAATCTCATCTGTCACCACAGACAGGATCTTCCCGAAAGACGGGAGGTTACACGTACCCTTGCAATAGCAAGAGAGGAAGGTCAGGGTCCGTTCCTTCCAATCTATGGTTGGTTGATGTGTGTACAACCAGGGAAGTCCCAAAACAATGGGAAAGTGGGGTGAAGGTATTAGATCGAAGGTAGTGGTCTCCATATGAGACCCGTTAGTAGTGACTAGGAGTGCCTGTGTTTGATCAGTGATCGGACCAGAGGATAAAGGAACACGTTAATAAGACTCACTGAGATAGGTTTAAGTTTAGAAATAATAGGAACTTTATTTAAAGCAGCAAAACGTATGTCAATATAATTTCCACAAGATCCTGTGTCAATCATGGCCTTAGTAGTAATCCTGTTCTGGTCCCACTGTAATGTTAAGCAAACAGAAAGGTAAGGGTTAGTGATTGAAGTTGTCAATCCCCCTAGGAGGACATGTGAACACTCACCCTTCTTTTTGTAGACTAGGGGACAGACGTTTATCTTGTGATCCGGGGATGCACAGTACAAGCAGAGATTACCAGATCGTCTTCTGGCTCTTTCCATAGTTGATAGAGGTGGGCGTATGGTTCCTACCTCCATAGGAACGGGGTCAACGGCCGAAATCCGAGAAGAACTGGATAATGGCATTCCCATTTTCTCAGCCTTTCTTTCTCGTAGTCTTCTATCGATGGTGATACTGAGTTGTATCAATGCATCCAGGGTTTTTGGCAGATCCGCTCGGGCGAGCTCGTCTTTAACGGCCTCTGATAGGCCAAGCCTAAATTGGGATTTCAGAGATGCATCATTCCATTCTGAATCAAGGGTCCATCTCTTGAATTCTGCGACAAAGTCTTCTACAGGTCTCCCACCTTGTTTCAAGGATCTTAGTTGAAGATCGGCAGTACTCTGCCTATTGGGATCATCATATAGGCTAGTGAGTTCTGCTAGGAACAAGGCATAGGAGTTGAGAAGCTGGTCGCTTTTCTCAAAAAGAGAGTCTGCCCAGGCCCGAGGATCGCCTGTTAGGTAAGAAATAATAGTACAAACCTTAATGTGATCAGTAAGGTAGGTACGGGGTTTTAGCAAGAAAAGTAACTCACATGCGTTTTTAAATTCGCGAAATTTTTTGCGATCGCCTGTAAATACCAAAGGAGGATTTATTTTGGGTTCAGGGGACTGAGCAGTGGTAAGTTGTGTCAGTCTAATTACCTGCTGCGACAGAGCCTGATTGTCTTCTTTTAATTCAGCAAGTGCGTGTATTAACGCAGGTACTTGCTGTTTTAATTGTGTCATCTGAGTGGTTAGTTCTGCTGAATCCATTTGTGGTTCGTTCAATCTGTAACGCTCCTGCGTTTTACGTATGATGTGGATTTTCAGCTGCAGAAATATTCCACTTCAGTAGTCATGTAGAGAAATGCTGAGACACCATTCCCAACTCTCAATGACTCATCATGTGTGGATGATCTCAATTCAGCAAGTAAATACACACACTCAATAAGATGTTTCCTAGAGTGACTTATGTATATAGTAACACAGTGAAGATAGGCTGAAGAGACAGGTTGGGTAGAGATGGTAGATGACAGACACTTTGAAAGGAAATGTTCTTGAAAGTAAGATAGTAGCAGATGGGATGCAGATAGGTTTAGCAATCATGTATGGTAGTAGATGACAGAGTAGCAGGTGGACATACAAGAGAGATCAACCCAGTGCAAGAACAGGTGGTAGTAGGCTCAAGAGCTAGCAATCTTAAATAATGCAGATGTAGTAATAGTCCTTAGTATGCAGAGCTAGATAGTGTAAGCTTTAGTATAAAGGTTATAGAGGTTTCCCCTGTGGGGTACTTATCACTAATAGCAATGTAGCAGAGGAGAGGTTCGGCAAGAGCGGATGATCCGGTAGCAGGATACAGGGATCAGCGCAGCGTGGTTCCGACAGCGAGGTATGCTTGCAAGCATGTGAGCTTCAAGACAGGTTAGCATCAAGGCACAAAGCAGTTTGAACAAACACATGTGAGTGAGAGCCGGCGATCTAAATAGCCATCCAGTCCGGCGCTCAGTGATGACAGCATCAGTCTTAAAGGTGTATGCGCACCTTACCAAAAGAGAATGGTGGGGCGCATACACTTATGAAAGAGTAATTAGGGTACCCAAAGGTACCAGAACATTACAAGGGTGCGAACAAGTCGAGCTTTCCTTTTGGGTGGAATTCCGCTTTAACATACCAGCACTCATCCTAGGTTCAGAAATAACACTGAAATGTTTTTAATGTATGCAGTAATGTTTGTATATTTTGATGTACAAACTTGATAAATGGTTTCCTGTTAAAAAATAAAATAAAAATGTCTCACATTAGGACAGCCAAACATCTCTTTCTCTAGAAACGTTAGAAAATATTATTTAGGTTTTTAAGGTTTGTGATAAGAAGACTTGCAAGTGTTACTTTAATGTAGAAACTTTTTTTTGTTAATTTTTGACATAGTAAAGGGGGGGGGGGGGTTATAATCCCTGTCAGGTACTTTTTCCCTTTACTTCCTGTCCCACATAGGTTTGCCACCCAGCGGGTAATTTACCGGCACAGCCAGTATTTGGGGATCCCCAGCTGGTACTGGTACAATATAAATACCTGCAATGCAATTTTTTTATCTTGCAGCACCATCAGTAGTAAGCGGGGGGGGGGGGGGGGGCGTACTGACCATTTGGGCACTCTGTCGCCGCAGCAGATCAGTTTAATGTAACTGTTGTCCGGCCCCCGAGGCCTGTTTCCGATTTACTGTGTGCTAGACTGGTTGCTAGGATGGCCAGCCGCCTGGCGTCTAGCAACTAGTGACGTACCGAGGATGAAAGGAGGAGAGGACCCAGTATGCAGAGCAGGGGAGGATCTTCCTCGTCCTCCTCTGCGCCTATTATTGAATGTCTGGCTCCAGCCACCTCCTTCCTGCATCTTCACAGTGCGGCTGCTGCAGAAGGGAAACTGCCTGACAGGAGAACTCTGAGCAGGACCGAGCAGAGCCAAACTGCTGCTTGAGTGAGGTGATCTCTCTCTCCCCCCCCCCCCCCTGCAGTATTATTATAATGTCTTTAGTACTCTACCATTATTGCAACATTTTTATATCTACATTATTATTATTGCGTCCTTCGTACTGTAGCATCTTTAATACTGGAGTAATATAAAAATCTTTTGAACTGCAGCATTGTTATATTGTTTTGGGTATTTCAACATTATTATAGCTTCTGTAGTATTGCAGTGTTTAGTACTTTATTCTAGCATCTGGTATGCAGTCAGTCTTTCATAGAGGACAGACAAGCTTATCAGTATTGCCCTCATGACCTGTCTCTGTACCTGGCTCTCAGATGAGTTAGTTTCCTAGATGCGGTCTCTGGAATTCAGAGTGGTCAGGATTAAACAAAGTGAGTGGGGACACAATAACCAGAAAGAGGGTGGGGTTGGGCAATTAGCACAGATGCACACATGGTTGAGTAATCGGGGGCTAGAGGATATGTGCTGGGGGGGTGCTTTGGGAGGGAAGAGGGGTCCTCTCCCCTTTCAAGGCACCCCCCAGCACATATCCTCTCCCCCACAAATAAAAGATGCTGCGACTCTCAGTCCTCCTTCCACAGCGCCCCTCAGTCCTCCTTCCATGGCGTCCCTCAGTCCTCCTTCCACGGCATCCCTCAGTCCTATTTCCACAGCGTCCCTCAGTCCTATTTCCACGTCGTCCCTCAGTCCTCCTTCCACGGCGTCCCTCAGTCCTCCTTCCATGGCGGCCAATGACGTAGGCTCTTTACCATGTGATCAGCTGTTTCCAATCACAGCTGATCACATGTAAACAGATTCTGGTTATCAGCATTTCCTTTCCTTAGCATTGTCAGTGTCTGAGGAAAGGAAAGCCGGTAACTGGTTTCCAGTTACAGAGGACATTTACACTGATTATCAGTGCAGCATATCAATGCCGCCTTATCAGTGCAGCCTCATCAGTGCCCATCAGTGCAGCTTATCAGTGCTCATCACTGCTGCCTCATCAGTGCCCATCAGTGCCCATCAGTGCCCACCAATGCAGCCTGTCAGTGCCCATCAATGCAGCCTCATCATTGCCCATCAATGCAGCCTATCAGTGCCCATCAGTGCAGCCTATCAGTGCCCATCAGTGTAGTCTATCAGTGCCCATCAATGCAGCCTATCAGTGCCCATCAGCGCAGCTTATCAGTGCTCATCAGTGCCACCTCATTAGTTCCCATCAGTTCAGCCTCATCAGTGCCCACCAGTGCAGTCTATCAGTGCCCACCAGTGCAGCCTATCAGTGCCCATCAGTGCAGCCTATCAGTACCCATCAGTGCAGCTTATCAGTGCTCATCAGTGCCGCCTCATCAGTGTCCATCCAATGCAGCCTATCAGTGCCCATCAATGCAGCGTCATCAGTGCCCATCAATGCAGTGTCATTAGTGCCCATCAATGCAGCCTCATCAATGCCCATCAGTGCAGCCTATCAGAGCTCATCAGTTCAGTCTATCAGTGCCCATCAGTGCAGTCAAATTATTGCACATCACTGAAGAAGAAAAACTACTTATTTGCAAAATTGTATACCATTTTGTTTTTTGTTTTTTTCAAAATGTTTTCAACATTTTTAGTCTTTTTTCATTTGTTTTGCAAAAAAATAAAAAAACCCAGTGGTGATTAAATGCCACTAAAATAAAGCTCTATCTGTCTCAAAAAATTAAAAAAATGTCATTTGGGAACAGTATTATTTAAGGTGCGACAACGCTAAAAGCTGAAAAGTGGAAAATTGGCCTGGGCAGGAAAGGGTGAAAGTGATCTGTCCTAAAGTGGTTAAGCACAGTTATTTTGAAGGATACAAATGTATTTTAATCCTAAAGTTCTTAAAGTGAGTTTAAAACCAAAAATGTAAAATATTGCAGTGTACCAATCATTAGATATGGTGACTGCATTAGTTTTATTATTTTTTAGGGCCTGTTCACACCACATGCACTGCAGTGCTTTTTTTAAGCATCAAAAAAGTATGGAAAGTAGGTTATATGGGTTCCCACAGCAAAGTTCACACCAGGGCAGTGCGTTCCATTGCTTCTCAGTTCCAGAAAACAACATGCTGCTTTTTTCCTGCACAAAACTGTACTGGTACATGGTAAAAAAAAACAAAGAAAATGCATCAAAAACACACTGGAACCCAGTACAGTGAAAAAGAAAATAGACAAAAAAGAAGAAAGCATCTGGAAAAGTACACCTGTCAGTGGTAAATAGTTTGTCTCAACAGTCTAAACTGGTACCTTTTCAGAAGAGCTTGTTCTGTTTAAAAACAACAAACTTACTGGCAAGATCACCAGGTTAAAATAAAGGAAAGAAAGCCAAGAAATGAAAACTATTACAGCCATCACAGAATAGGTAAGCAGTAATATAATAAATGTTTGCTTTTGGGTTTAATACCCTTTAAACAATGTCATCTTAACAGCTAGACTAGAGAGACCATCAAAGCAGATGTGCTTTTTACATGTCTTTTAAGAGTTTTAGCAAAGATGGCATATCAGTTTCATTTCCATGTATAATGTTTTTAAATTTTTTACTGACATTTTGCATTCAGAGAGTATCTTTATACATTTTTCTTGGGTGTTATGCCTCCAATACAAAGAGGTCACTAAGAGCACTAGGATATTTAGTGTGTGCTTCTAGAAAAACATATTCACGTATACAGTGAAATATGTTCATGTTTGACCTAATGTGTCCCACTGACCTTAAATAAATTGGCAGCTATGGTGCTTATTGATCAAGGTCAATATATTTCTCTTTCATTTGTGAGGTCGTATATTGATTGTTTTGTATTATGACTCATATATTGTTAGTTTCTCAGGGCTGAAAGGGCTGTACAGAGTATTAGAGCCTATTCACACTGCCGCGACTTGTCAGCCTGACAAGTCGCGGTCGGTCGCGGTCCATTGAGTAGTACAGGACCCGTTCTAATAGGAGCGACACAAGTCGCTCCGACTTAGAAAAAGGGTCCTGTACTACTTTGGGGCGACCTCGGAGCGACTTGCATAGACTTCCATTATGTGAAGTCCCTGCAAGTCGCGCCGAAGTCGCGGTGCACAGCGGTGCATGCAACTTCACAGCGGTGCATGCAACTTCACAGGTCGCCCCCCGAAGTCGTGTCGCCTCAGTGTGAACTGGCTCTTAAAGTGGTTGTAAAGGCATAAGGTTTTTTATCCTAAAGTGTTACTAAACCCACAACAGTAAAATCAGTCTGTATATGCAGTAAAGCATGCTTGTTATACTCACTGTGGAACCTAAGGGGTTAATCCTCTGCATTGTGTAAAAAGGCTGTTTGATTCTGTATGCACAGATTCTCCTCTTCTTGCACTGTCCCCATAACTTGTCCGGATAAGGCTAGTTAGTGGAGTCAGGCTGCACATGCTCGGTTTGGTGTGTATTACTAGAGGGTTTTTTTTTTTCTTGGGAGAGTGCATGTGATCAGCATAGGGCCAATCAGCACAGTTCAGACAGAGGGCCAGGGGTCCTGCATCCTGATATGACAGCCTGTGCAGTATGAAAACTCCTCCTACAAGCCTTAACCAGACACTGATAGAAGTCACAAGATTGCTATATACTGCTGATGAGAAAAGGTATTTATCCATTTATATTTACTAAAATAATTGCATTTCCATGTTCTGTGTACTGTGGGAGACCAGATATAGTGAATGCAGGGTCCTTGGTTTGGTAACACTTTAATGCATACTATGCATTAGGATAAAAAAAACCTACTGTGTGCAGCACAGATCCAGCGATGTTGCAGGGGTGTCTCGGCTGTCCAGGACTCCCCTTCCCATTAACTAAGACAGCAGAGTGGTGCCATTGGCTCCTGCTGCCGTCAATCAAAGTCAGTCAACCAATGAGAAGAGAAAGGGGGTGGGGCGGGCCACAGCTATGTGTCTGAATGGATACAGGGAGCTGCGGCTCGGATCGGGTGCCCCCAGAGCAAGCTGCTTGCTCTGGGGGCACACAACAGGAGGGAGGGCCGGAAGCACCTAAGAGGGACCCAAGAAGAGGAGGATCTGGACTACTTTGTATAAAACCACCTCACAGGGCAGGTAAGTATGACATGTTTGTTATTTTTAACTAAAAAAAAAAAACAGACTTTAGTATCACTTTAAGTGTATATGAAAACTTTAACAAGCGAAATTTTCATGAAGGAAGAGTCAAACAATTTTGTCAAAAGGCCATTCATTTGCTAATAATACCCCAGAGACTTTTTAGAGGCATATTTCATATATCAAAGTAGTTGTCATATTATTGAATGCATTTAGTCACTGTTGAAAAGGTTAGGGATGTCTATGCCTTAAAGTTGTAGTTAACTCTATTTTTGTTTTAATTAGGCCCCCTTCATGTTAATGTGCTAGTATGCACTGTATACAGTACTAGCAAATTATGACAGACTTACCTTTATAACAGAGCCCTCCAGCCCTGAGCTATCATAGCTCCTGGAGCTTCCATCTTCTCCTGGTCTTCTTTCCAGGCTTCACGCTCTCTGGCCGCACTGGGCCGCGATGACATTACTCAATCACACATGTAAAGGAGTCACCATCGTGGCATGGTGTTCTCTGCAATCAGGGCACACTTGCAGCAGATATGAATATTTTCTAAACAGCCCAGGTGTAGAAGATATTCACAGTACATACAGGTAAGATTGGTAAGCTATAAGTTTATGTTGAGAGTTTACTACTGCTTTTAAGCAGGCCTTTCCGCCAAAATGCATTACAAGCACAGTTGCATCCCTCTCTGCACGCTTTTAAATAAACACATTACATACAACCTTAATTATCCTCACCATGCCCACCGAAGTATGACAATAAGGTAGTAAATGTCTAACTAACCCTACTGGTGGGCACTCTCTCCAGACACAGTTTGTCCCATATTGGGGTGTCGGAGATTGAGAGCCCACACTGTGTTGCAACTTTGATTATAGTATTTTACATTGTCTGTAATTGTTCAGGAAAACGCTGTACATTTGTATTTTGACTCTTGAACATGTTACGAATAGCTGTATTGTTACATCATTGGCATCCCCTTGTTCCCCCTCCCCTCCCCCCCTTTTTGTTTTCTGTTACTTGCTGATATTTAAAAAATCAATAAAAAAAATATTGAAATAATAAACACATTACACTCTTATGCCCCATACACACGTGCAGATTATCTGCAGACTTATCTTTTATATGTAGTGCAAGGGCCTGCCGGATTGCATACAAATTGAAAGTGTTTAGGTTTGACCTCATATTATATGGTTTTGGTAAGTCTGCAGACAAAAGTCTGCAGATAATCTGCACGTGTGTATGGGGCATTAGGCTCCGTTCACATCTAGGCGTTTTGGGGCCTTTTTGGGGAGTTTTTCTGCTCTAGGATCAGCTCTCAAAACGCCCAACAAGACAAATCCTATTCATTTCAATGGCCCTTGTTCACATCTGAGCGTTTTGACGCTGTAAGCAAAACGCCCAACGCTCAAAAAAGTACATGAGCTTCTTTTTGGGCAGATTACAGGCGTTTTCCATTGGTTTCTATTCAATCTAAAAACGCCTGCACAAAAAACGCCTGTAAAAACGCCTGTAAATCGCGGTAAAAATCGCGGTAAAATCGCGGTAAAAATCGCTGTAAAAAACGCGCAAAAATGCTACGCTCAGGTGTGAATGTAGCCTTAGGGTCCATGTACACTGCAACTTGTAAACGGCCGTTTAGGAGCAGTTGGGCGTTTTTTTCAGAAGCCCCTGAACCCACCTCTATGTTATCTTATCTGTCCATGTACACCGAACGCATCTGACCGAACGTGACCGAACGCGATGACCCGCGTTTAGTGCTCGCATTTTTCCATTTTGAAGGGGAATGATTTTTTTGACCTCTAGGAACAGTTTTAAATGCAAACGCCCGCAAACGCCTGCTAAACGCGGGTGAAAACGCGACACAATGGATGTTTTAAACTTCCTAAAAAAAAAAAAAAATTCCAGCATTCAAGGGACTTTTAACAACGTCCCGTGTACATGAAGCCTTAGGTCTCTTACACATGGGCAGCGGACTTTACTGTCCCCCAAAAAGTGATCTAAGGTGTATCACTTTTCGGTCTGTGCCTTCTGTATGCCTGTTTTTCAATCCTCCGGGAGATTTTATTTTTTTATCCCAATGGGGATTTCATATTGAGAGCAGAGTTCCACTCAAAAGTAACTTCTGCCTATATTCCCCCCCCCCCCCCCCCAGGGGTGGAGGGGGTAACAGGAACCTGTTTTTGACAGGTACCCTTCCCCACTTCCGGGAGACAGCGCTGTCCCTTGGAAGTTTGGCCCCCCTCCTTTTCCCTCCTCCGCTGGGCCAATTACAAAGCACAGCACGCTTCGGGCATGAGCACTAGGGATCCAGCTGTGAACCCAAAAGGCTTCACTGCCAGGTTCCCTTACCCTGAATGGCCGTGGCAGCACCAAGAGCCGATACGAAAATCGGCTTTAGGTGCCGACATCGCGGGAACCCCGGACAGGTAAGTTCCAATATATAAAAGTCAGCAGCTACAGTATCTGTAGCTGCTGACTTTTATTTTTTTCATGGGGAGCTGAACTCCTCTTTAACTACCATGCCGCAACCACTAAAGCTGCGTTTGCCATGCAGTTGCAGTCTTATTAACTTCAAAGAGTTTGACAGGCAGTCATGGAAACCCTTTAAAATTGCCACAACTCACTGCCATGCAAATTGGGAAATGAAGGGTGCGGGGCGGGGGGGTTATAAACGCAGATAAACTGCCTGTGCCTGTTTTTGCCACCACTTCTCTGACAGTTTGAACTAAGCCTTATCAAATTTTAATTATTCTTGTAAACTTACAGTTCCTTTCTGCTTGTGCCGAGGCACTGGTGTTGTAGCCTATGTCTCCCAGCTGCCTCCTGGGAAGTCCAACTAACCATTGGCCTCCAGAAAGGTCTCATAGCTAATCTATGAGATCTTGGGAAATCATACAATATTTTTTTTTTTTTACTGTAGTTAAACAATAACAAACCGTGTAAAATTTCATAAAGCTCATGCGGGAGATCTAGTGCAGACATCATCAGTGGGCCACCCGAGAATGTATAATGGTTCTTTAATCAAGCATTTCCCAACCTTCAGCCTCTAGAGCTCCAGTAATCTAAAAAACAGCTACCATTAGCCTGTCGCCACCAAGATGAATGGAGGAAACGTGATTTCTAACTATAAACGATTAAATGTTTATATGTAAAATACATTTTAGAAAATGTCTGCTTCATTTCTACAATAAGATACATCAGCATTTGGTTGTAAGCACATTTGCAATTAAAAAGACATCAAATTTATGGACATAATATCTGCAATCAGGTAATAAACTACAAAAATCGAAGCAGCTTCAACAATACTGAGATACAAGGTATACAAATCTAAAAAAAACAATAAACTGTGGCACTTACAAATAAAGAAACGGTGTTACACTTATAATCCAAAAGAATACAAAAAAAAAATGTCCTTTTTAACATACAACAAACCACAAGTGTATAAAAGTCATAAAGACAGAAAAAAACAAACAAACAGCAAAACTACACAAAATAAATACCCTAAGACCCAATCAGAGCCACAATGAATTTATATAACACACAGTGTTGAGGTATGTCGAAACAAATATGTGATAATTGTGTGTCAACTGATCACAAAAGAAGTACAAACGTGCACCAGTAGGCACACAGTTATCACATCTTTGCTAATGCATACCGCACACTGGGAAGAATTACTAAAACTGGCACATACAGAATCTGGTGCAGCTGTGCAGGGTAGCCAATCAGCTTCTTACTACAGCTTGTTCAATTAAGCGTTGACAATAAAAACTGGAAGCTGATTGGTTACTATGCAGCGCTGCACCAGATTCTGTGTGCACCAGCTTTAGTAAACCTCTCACCCTGTGTGTTATAAAAATTCATTGTTGCTCTGACTGGGTGACAAGGTGTAAATCTGTGTCTGTTTGCCCCATGTTGGCATTGTGTCCACTGTAGCATTTGCATTTTGCAGGGCAGGTAAGGGAGATGTCATAGAGCAGTGATGGCAAACCTTGGCAACCCAGATGTTTTGGAACTACATTTCCCATGATGCTCATGCACTCTGCAGTGTAGTTGAGCATCACAGGAAATGTAGTTCCAAAACATGTGGGGTGCCAAAGTTCGCCATCACTGTCATAGAGGGAATACTTGACGGAGCTGGCCAGTTTAAACATGTGTGAACTAAAAATCCCTGTTTTTAACCACTTTACCACTAGAGCATTTTGCTGTCTTACGTCTGGGCCACTTTTTGCGATTCGGCGCTGTGCGACTTTAACTGACAATTGCGCGGTCGTGCGACGCCGTACCCAAACAAAATTTACGTCCTTTTTTTCCCACAAACAGAGCTTTCTTTTGGTGGTATTTGATCACCTGTGCGATTTTTACTTTTTGCGCTATAAACAAAAAAAGAGCGTTTATTTTGAAAAAATAACAATATTTTTAACATTTTTTTATATGAAATTCCCCCCCAAAAAAATGTAAAAATCTAATTTTTTTAAAAATTTTGGCCAATTTGTTTTCTGCTACCTATGTTTGGTAAAAAAATCACAATAAGCGTATTTTGATTGGTTTGCGTAAAAGTTATTGCGTTTACTAACAAAGGGAAAGATTTCTGTCATTTTTGGTGTTTTTTTTTAACGCGTAATGGCGGCGATCTGCGATTTTTTTTTGCGGGACTGCGACATTGCGGTGGACAGATCGGACCCTTGACTGACATTTTTGACACTTTTGGGGGTACCAGTGACATTACTGCAGTAATCAGTGCTATATATATATGCACTGATTACTGCGGGGGGGGGGGGGAGGTGACTGAGTGACAAAAGGACAGATCCAGGGTTCAGCTATGCTGAACCCTGCAATCTGACCCTGCCTGTCACTTGGGAGATCCGCCCGCTTGTGTTTACACAGGCGGGCGGATCTCCACACTAGATCCCCGACGATCGGGGAAGAGCGGCGGCGATCGCCGCTGCTCCTCCCCTGGCCCGACTCCCGCTGTGACTGAAAACAGCGGGAGCGAGCCTCCGGCGGCGCGCAAGCGCCGCCCAGAAGGGGGAGTGTCTGACGACGTAGGTCTACGGCGTTAGACCTACAAGAGCCACTTTGCCGCAGTAGTACTACGGTACTCAGTGGTAAAGTGGTTAATGCAAAGCTTGCTAGAAAGGGTATAGCAGTGTGCAGAGGGTTCATCCAGAATTTCTGGTGTTAACATGTGGTCATATCCCTTTAGGATTATTTACATACAAGCTGTTGGGATCCCAGTTACCTATCCCCTCACCCCCAGTGACATTGATCTTACTTAGATTCTAGGAAGCTCACTTATACAATTTCCATGCTTATTCTTCTCCAGTGGCCTTGCTACATCTTCTGTGACTCCCAGGCTAGGTCCCTAGGATGCTTCATACAACAATATCAGTCCCAATATGTGGGGAACAGCTCACTAGGGAAGGAACCTAAACACCAATCTCTTGCACTACCAGGGCATTCGTCACACTTGCGTGTACGGTAACCCACTTCCCGACTGGCTGGCTGTTTATGCACATAAACTTGTTACTGTAGTCATTAGCAATGGCAATATAGCATTCCCCAGATAGCTTATTTGCTCATTAGACCTCTGTACTGTATCATACCCTATCTCATCTCTGTCCCTTGTCAAGCCCTGTTCTTACCATACGCCATTCATGCCCCCCTTTTGTGACTTCAGACCAAGCAATTTAGGGTAACAACAAAGTTATTTTACTGAAATAGTTAAACATAACAGATGGACAGTTCTCAAAGGTATGTTACATACACATTCCTTTACCAAGCGCTCTTTAATTGTGCCCCTGGTGCTAACTTTTGCCCCATGAGGTAGTCATATCTTGTTTAAGGTGAGAAAGTTCCACAAGTGGTGATAAAGTAGCAAAGTGGAAATGACATCCTCAGCATCACTCTCTTTCTCATCTCATGCAGAGAGCAAGCATTCTCCAATCCCAGAAGATGCATGTTACGGGGAAACGCATTGGATGAAGTCGGAGTTGTGAAGTCATTACACCCATCATTATGTGACTTTATTACACCCGGACTGATTTTACTGTGTTCTTTTATCCTGAAGCTTGTAAGTTCAATCTTTTTTAAATAAATCAATTGTTTATATGGTATTGCGCCGACTTCTTTTTGTGTATAATACTCCATTATTGCCTGAGAGATCGAGAGGGCTAATAGGCGTCATCCAGAGGAAATATATTCCACTGTGTGGGCACACAGATGTTGATTGCTGTGTATGGAGTAACTGAACTGGCATTATTCACTGGCAAAATTATTGATTAAAGGATATGTTAAAGAGGAAGTAAACCCTCCTCTGCAAGTTGTACCTATAGGTAAGCCTATGATAAGGCTTACCTATAGGTACTGTAAATATCTCCTAAACATGCACCGTTTAGGGGATATTTACCTTACATGCAGCCAGTGACATCACTGGCGCATGCGCTCTGAAGGAACGGCCGCTGGTGCCGTGCCTTCAGAGCCCCGTGCCGTGACCGTCGGCTCCCGCAAGCATGCGCGGGAGTGACATCACCGCGGCTCTGGCCAATCAGATGGCCGGATGCCGTGATCCCGGAAGACGGGTGACTGAACATGTCGCCCGTCATTTAGGTAAGATGCATGCTAGCTCAATATGTGTTTGTGTTTCAGATTAAAAAAAAAAAATGTTTGGGTTTACAACCTCTTTAAACCCAAAGCCATAAGGATCTCTTATAATTTGGAGATTATTTCGATCTAGTAAGAGGCTATCACATTTAAGAAGCACTTTTAAGCACTGAAGCACTTTATTTGATTGGAGCACTTGGCACTGGGAAAACGGCACTTTAGATTTGTTTGAGAATTTTTTTAATATGAACTTTTATCTCATTTGAACTGTGATGAATTTATATGAACACGTGGGAGCATTATGAGATTATGGTTTCATTTTTCTAAATATGAGTTTATTTTTTTATTTATTTGAACTATTTTTTTTTTTCCTTTTTCACTTTTATCTGATGAATTGTTTTGCATGATGTTTATTCTATATATTTTCAGAGAGCAAGCAGGAACCCCTGACCTCTAGCAGAGGACGGCACTTCTCAGAAAATTCTAGGGAAACCTGGTCAGCAGAGTTATGGGCCATACACACTATACGATTTTCTGAAGACTTTTTCCTTTAGACTTACCAAAACCATATAATATGAGGTCAAACCTAAACACTTTCAATTTGTATGCAATCTGACAGGCCCTTGCACTACATAGAAAAGGTAAATCTGAAGGAAAAAGTCTTAAGAAAATCTTATAGTGTGTATGGCCCCAGGGCCGCTGATAGGGGGGGACCACAAGCCCTCTTGTAGGGGGCCCGAGCACACAGGGGGGCCCACACAGAGAGGGGGATTAGTGATGGACAACAAATACAGAAATCTTCTTCCAGCACCTGAATCTGATCTCTGTTCCTTTCCCTGCTATCCGCATTTATCTGCTGAGAAAGACAGTTGTCCCCCACTAATCCCCCTCCTTGTGCGGGCCCCCCTCCCAGCACTGGCTCTAATGTTAGCTCTGCTCCCGAGTTTATCTGAAAATTTGTTTCTCTTCCTCTGTCTCTCTGATCCCAGAGCTCCAACTGCCCAGCCTGTATATTTTTTCCATCTCATCTTCATTTTTATTTATTAACATAGTTTTTTCTTTTAGATTTAGCAGGAATTATGCGAGTTATGTTATATTTGTGTCTGCTAATAGTGATTTTTGTTGTAACTTTAGCTAAATATATCTTTAATATTTTCTTAGGGGGGCCCTGCCAGGTAGTCTGTATGGGGCCCCACGATTTCTAACAGCAGCCCTGTATGGCCCTTTAAACCTTACCTCTTAGACAGTACCACTTCTGTTGGGCAACATTAAAGTATAACTTTTTTTTTTAGTTTTGGATAGAGTGGAGAGGTAATAGAATCTGTGCCCCTGTCAGGCCCCTTTCACACTTGTGTGACCTAAAAGTCACGCGATTTTGCCACGATTTTACCGCAAATTTTTTGCCGCAATTTTGACTGGACCTCAAAACGCTTTAAAGTTGGACCAAAGTAATGCAGGGACTACTTTGAAGCTTTTGCAACTTGAAATTGCACAGATATGAATGGTACTCATTGGAGATCATACGGTATGACTTGTCATGCAAAATTGCAGGAAAAGTTGCACAAGTGTGAAAGGGGCCTTAAGGAGATTCACCCTCTCTATTTGTCCTGTTTACCCTCATCATTAAAAGTGAAATTAAAAGAAAATCCCACATTTTGGATTGTCCTCAGAAAAGTAATAGAGGTGAAATCTTCCAATGAGGACACTAGTTTCGGTGACACGGGGGTTCTCAAGGAATTCCCTTAACTTGCAGGGATTTTCTCTCACTTCCTGTTTGGAAATAGGACAGGAAGTGAAGAGAAATCTCTGCAATGGGACACCGATGGCGGAAAAAAAACCTGACAGGGGTTATAAACCTCCCTTTCTCTATCCAAAATGAAAAAAAGTGTTTTTTAAGTTAGAAAACCAATAAAGTGTGGCGCTTGTAAGCATGTGTTTAATAAGGTATTGTTTTGTCTGTGTTACGATCTTTCTGAATTAGGTGCATTTTTGTTCTGTGTAAACTGCACTGCTTAGTTAAAGTAGAACTATAGGCAAAACTTTTTTGATATATTTACATCATTATGAAAGGTGTCGGGAAGTGCCTGGCAGAGATCAATGTTGCTGTTACTTTGTTGTATTTGCACTAGGATTTGATGTGCTTCTCTCTGCTTTTACTAATGACTAAAGCACTAGTAGTTGGAAGACTTGGACTCTTTCCATATCCACACTCCAGGAATATTTTGACCCCTTTATCTCTTGGTGCAGAACACTGCATGTATCCATAGTTACAAGAGGGTTAACATAGTTAGTATAGATCTTAGAAAGGCAATGAGATGCTATAATAAAAGAATGTTACTGTTTCTTCTTAAATGAACTGGCATTAACGGCTACCTATCCTTTGCCAAAATGTGTCTCCTTCAAAGATTCTTGAATATTTAATGTGAATTTTTAATATTTTTTCCTTAAAATCTACTTATCAAGCAGTAATGAAGCTGGTCAATAGGCCACATAATGTATTTCATTAGCCAAGGTATTATATACTAGCTAATGTCACAATGTCATAATTCATTACAATCAACAGGGGACATGGCCTGTTCCAGTAAGCACTATACAAGCTTCAAGCCTAACAATACCCTTCATATTCCTGAGATTAAACCAGCTCCTGCCAGATACAGACTAACAACTGGATTATGGTAGAAAAAGTGGATTATATATATGAAAAACACCCACTAACTGCTGCATCTGTGAAAACAATGTTTAACCACTTCTGGACCGGAAGGTTTTCCCCCTTAATGACCAGGCCATTTTATTGCAATTCGGCACTGCGACAATTTAACTGACAATTGCACGGTCATGCGATGCTGTACCCAAATAAAATTGATGTCCTTTTACCCCACAAATAGAGCTTTCTTTTGGTGGTATTTGATCACCTCTGCGATTTTTATTTTATGCGCTGTAAACAAAAAAAAAAAAACAATATTTTTAACTTTCTGCTATATAACATTCCCAATAAAAGAAAATGTAAAAATTAAAATTTTTCATCATTTTAGACCAAAAGGTATTCTGCTACATATTTTTGGTAAAAAAAAATCCCAATAAGAGTATATTGATTGGTTTGTGCAAAAGTTAACGCATCCACAAACTAGGGGAAAGATTTGTGTCATTTTAATTTATTTTTATTTTTTTACTAGTAATGGTGGCGATCAGCGATTTTTAGCGGCACTGCGACACTGCGGCAGACAGATCAGTGACATTACTACAGTAATAAGTGCTAAAAATATGCAGTTACTGTAATAATGACCCTGGAAATGAGGGGGTTAACACCAGGGGCGATCAAAGGGTTGAATGTGTCCCTAGGAGGTGCTTTCTAACTGTGTGGGGGATGTACTTATGGAATGAACACAGGGACCTGTTTTTCTAAAAAAGGAGGAACGCAGGATCCCTGTATTCATTGCTGACAGAACAGCAGTCTGCCTTGTTTACAACAGCAGACCGCCATTCTGTCTCCAGCGGTAATGGCGGCCACCGGGCCACCAGATCAGCTTCCCCGGTGGTGAATGAGCGTAAAGCGACGTACAGTTACGTAGTTTTGTGGGACAGAGCCAACGCTCACACTGCAGCTACACAAGCAGTTATAGCAACATTTTTTTTCTTTTGGGATAAAAGGCTGTACATGAACAAATGAAATCTGATCATTGTAAGCACCCCTGTAATATTTTAATGGTTTGTCTTAACACGCTTTACCAATACATTTGCAGGAGATCTTGTTCTGTTGAAAAACAACAGACTTACTGGCTGGATCACCAGATTAAATAAAAAGAAAGAAAGCCTTTAAAAGAAAACAAATTCAGCCATTACATCTAAGAACTGGAAAGCTGCAATATAACAAATGTTTGCTTTTGGGTTTACCTTTAAAATTACCCTGTGCTTTGCGCATGTAGGGCAATCAAAGGAATGCATTTTGCTAGCCCCACCATCTCATACATACCCCCTAAACTATGCCATTTGGCAAAGCAGCGGGAAGGGGAAGCACTATGTTTTTTAGGCTTAAGGCTCCATCTCTTGCCTCATGTGACAATGCTGGGTGCCTGAGTGACCATCATCAAGTAACAGTGCTATCCCATCAGAGAAAGGTGAGTGGGTCCTACCCATAGGTACTAGATGCTTCACTTACCTCCCAGCATCTGAAAATTGGTTGGGAAAGAATCAGGGGAAGGTAATTATGATCTGCTGGTGCGGATATTTTTAAAGTAAAGTAAACCTGTTGATTTGACAAATGAATGAATTGAGTTAAATAATAATGTTACAGGCGTAGGGCAGAGTGCTGAGAGTTGATGGTGTCCAGAATAAAGAGGAGAGATTGTGTTTCCAACAGCAGCATAAAGCTAGAGGATTCAATCCTGGGTGTCCGCCAGTGAGCTGATAAGAACTTCTCTGGAACTACTCATCTAAGATGAGCTATTCTTAATATGTTTTTATGTGACTGCGTTTTTAATTAACATTGGTTCATTCCTATATAGAGAGCGCTATGTTATTTCCTTTTCTTTCTTATCTTTCTGAACTCATTCATTGTAATTGGCTTGGTGTTGAGAGTGAGTCTATTCCTCCATTTGAGCCCATCCTGGCTGTTTTCAAGGGACCATGCACATTTCATACTTTAAAGTGTAACAAAACTGATACTAAAGAAAAACCTCTCCCATCTTCCATCACACTGCTTATGAAGGCTGTAAATATGTAGACATTAGATGCTTGCAGATATTTATATACTCTAATAGCAAATTTTCAGCTACATTTTGGTCAACTAAAACTCACTTATTGGTTACTCCTCCAACCACTACTAGGCAGTCTACATTTTTTTTAATGAGGATTATAAGACCCACAGTATATATACAGTATATCCTAATCCTCCTTAACTTCTGGTTATGAAGACCAGTCATCTGAACCTACTCTTTATCTGGGTTAGACGGCCTCTAGGAGCGGTGGGATTGGACTGTCCGGGGCTCGCTCTCACCGATCTCCGATGTTTTGGTGGAAAAGGAACCCGATCTACCCGGCTGAAACGCTCCTCCCCCAACTCTTCCTCCTTCTCCTCCTCCTCCTGCTGGGCGCTGTGTGCTGAGATACACAGATTGCACCCGCTCCTGAGGAAGTGATATTTTATTTCACGAAACGCGTTGAGCATTTTGGATGCAATCGTTCTGCTGTTACCATGTGTCACCAATGTTGCTTTTATATCGGTTATATACCACATCTACTTTTCAACGAGATCTTGCTTGCAATCAGTTTATATATATTATTCCCACGTGAGTGAGCTATGATTACATAATGCATCTATGGTTTCTTCACATGTACTGCTCTAACTATGATATATAACTTATGTGTACAATCTGTGATTGATGTTATCTGTAGTGTTCTAACGATGATGTATAATAATCTACGTTTATAATCTGTGATTGATGATATCTGTACTATTCTCACTATGATGTATAGTCTACATTTATAATCTGTTATTGATGTTATTTTATTAAACATCACTTTTTATACATGATATTCTGCTTTTGGTAGATATATATATTTGGCATATGATACTAACTAGTATTAGTGACACATCTCAGATAAAGTTCCAAAGCTCTCCCTCTCTTTCATACTCTGCCAATTATTTATGCAGCTGACCGGTCTGGTTGCTGCTCCTCAAGTTGGTGTAACCATACTTGCACCATATATCACTGTAGAACTATCTAAAGTGTTGCTTGTCAAGCAAATAGGCAACATTCATGTAATCAAGATTGGATATGGGCCCTACCACTAGTACCCTCCCACACTGCAGTGCTAAAGATGGAAGGACTGGGGTTATGGCTGTCACTTAACCAAAGATTAAGGTTAGTACAGGATGTGCACTTTTATTTTGTTTTTCCTAACCAGAGTTTAGCTTTAGGTGCAAATTCATTATTTATTAGTTTTTTTTAACTATATTCGTTATTGCATCTATTGATCATTTTGTCACTACAACATTCAATTTACATACATGAATGTTATATAGGTGTAGAAACATTATTTCCTTCTCCATATGGCATGGCTCCATTATAACACATCTAGAGCAAAACCTATGTGCTGGTTTATGTAAGCTGACTTTTTATATAAAATACTGGATAATATGAAAAAAACTGATAACAAAGCAAAGAATATAGTCCCTACAATAAAAACTAAATTTGAAGTAGACATTTGCAAATTAGCACACATTATGCATTATTGAATTGATGCTATGTACATTCTTATTAACCTATACATACGTCCCGCATGTGTAAATTTAGCTGTGATAACACAGATTTTTACAGGCTAGGGTTGCAGAACAGAGATTTGTAAAAAAAGCCACAAGTTGGAGGCACTCTAGGATAAAGATGAAAACCTCAAATGTTCTGAACCTCCCAGCCAGGAAAACACCACTCAATGCATTTTGTTATCAAAGGACATCATCAGCGTCTATGAAATATGGCTTTCAGCGATAAATAAAGGGTTTTATACTACTGAAAATTATATTTCACATTCCTTTGATCCTCTGAATTTGATGGATAAAACTATTGGCCGCCCTCCAGAGAAAGATGTAGAAATAATACCCTGGATAATATCTCCTCTCCTTAGTAGATGGGCAGACGTTTAAAATTTTGTCTGTGAATTCCAAGCACAGTATGACCTGTCACGAAATTGAGGCTCATCATTTTTGAATGATTAGCATGTGAGTGCTATGCAATACGGAAGATATCCACCTGGCTGGATTAGGCAATTGGGGTTGATTTACTAAAGGCAAATAGTCTGTGCACTGCAGGTCCACCCACAAGTGATGGGCTACAGCAGCAGAAGACCACAAGAAGAACAGGAATCTTAAGCCCCGTACACACGATCAGATTATCGAACGATCTGTCGTCCGTTTTTTGTAGCATGCTAGTCTGATGTGGAAAGTGAAGAGGTTATTTTCATACGAATTTTCCCGTACGACAGAATTCTACTGCAAAAGTGGTGTCATGTGTTGGATTGTTTTGTATATGTTCTTTCGTCTCTGAGCATGCCTAGTCTTGCTCTTAAGATTTTTTTCCGTCGAAATCTGTACTAATGAGACGAAAATCGAACGTTGTTTTGACGGACGACAAAAGTTTTATAGCCTGCACATCAGGATTTTGTCAGCCGAAAAGTCGGAGTCGCCTGTCGAAAGCACCATACTAACAATCCGAAAATCAACAGATCGGTCGTCGGAGGCCCGTACACACTATAAGAAAATCTGTAGGGAAAATTCGTCCGACGACCGATCTGACGATTTTTGTAGCATGCCACAAAAAACGGACGACAGACCGTTCGATAATCTGATCGTGTGTACGGGGCTTAAGACTACAAAACGCACAGGCTCACCAAAATTGGACAATAGAAGATTGGAACAACGTTGTCTGATGAATCTTGATTTCAGCTGCAACATTCAGATGGTAGGGATATCAATATGGACCATAATCTCTGAGGAATGTTTCCAACACCTTGCTGAATCTATGCCATGAAGAATTAAGGCAGTTGTGAATGAATCAACAATTTAAAATTGTGCATAATGAATAAAGCATGGTTAATTGCACTTTCACATCCTCAATATTTCACACTTTCAAACACTGAATTCGTACTGCCTGCCTCAGTAAATTAGTAAGTTCTAGACATTAATAAAGAAAATTAATTTAAGGTATATGCTATTATACCACGTTCAATTATTTTGCTCTTAAAAATATGTAAACTAATTGTTAATATGATTTAAAACATTACTAATCATTCATTTGCTAATGGAAAATAAAATATACAGACACTAGTGCACTGCTACAGCTGGCTGATGGGAAAATGCCAGGGGTGAAGACGTAGGGACTATAAAAATGTGAATTTCTGCTACCACCAAGATCAAGTACTCAAACCTTAAATATAAGATTAATTCTTGATTATTCAGAATATAGAGAAAATGGGGTTTTTTATAACCCTACATTTTCTTTATGGGATGGGAGCAGGGGTTAATGATTTATATAAAGAAGATTTTATTAAGTTTGGGCTCAGTTAAATAGGCCTACTTCTTGTGTAGTGTATGACAGGCTGAACTTTTGACGTGAGCTATAACAGCTTTGAACTTCCCGCCCAGGAATAGTAGGTCTCCGGGCAGATTTCAAGTTTTTATATGGTTTCCCGCTCATGGGAGCATTGTTTCCAGGCAGATCAGCGCGTGCAGCCCGGCTCCCGCCTGAATCTTCCCGCTTCTGGGGGCTAACCAGCCCCAGCCAGTCGTAATTCAGGGCTATTTAAGGGTGACTGCAGGGCTCCGAGTCACTTCGTTACCTCAGGAGCTTCAGGAGCAGTTCTCTCCCCCCCCCCCATCCCCCCCCAAAAAAAAAAAACTTAAGTTATAAATTATTTGACTTGTTGCTATCGCCTTAGCTAAAGTGCTTCGGTGGATGGAATTGTTTTTATGATGATGGTCTAGTGTGGTGTTGGAAAATGTTGGTTGTAAAAAAAATAAAAAAAAAAAGGTATTTGGAAATAAAATTATTTTAATGTTATTTATTGTCAGCCCGAGCCGTGGTGGCTGGGCTGGTTCTGGACGTTTTTAAAGTGAATTTTAAACAAAGTATAAAGTATGTTTTATTATATTCGTTTTAAAAGTCAATAATAAAAAACAGCCGCGGCCTTTGTCCAAACCTTTTTCTTGTCTGGTGTTATTTAATTTATTTATAAACATTTAAAGTTTGTTAGGTTTATTTATCTTGGTTAATAAAAAAGGGACATCCTGCTTCCCATTCCCATAGCTTTTCTGACTTCTTCAGGGTAACTAGTGACGCAACGTGTAGGAGGAGCCAGTGGTGTCAGCCTTGTCTGTCCACAGTGCGATCCATGTTGGGTGGTCGGGAATTGTAGCTACACATGAAATGTAGAGATGAGGATCTTACACAGTTTTATGTCTACATAAATGTGAGTGTTCTGGATGAAAATATTTTACTGAATAAATGTTATAAAAACCTACTACACTATGAAAATCATTCTGTTCACAAACCATGGAGCATACCCAGTCTGATTCATGAGGAGGATACCAAGGAAAGCACAGGACTCCCCCGGGTGGATTGGCTTTCTACATACTGCACATTACCTTTGTGCAGCAGGTGAGCGCACTCAAAGGTGGACACCTGGTGGATGATTTTAGCACACTGAGCACTGAAGTTTTTTTTTTTTGAAGAAAAAGCACTGCATGTCTAAAGTGATTCACGAATGCACTATTTATTGGATAATACTCTTCACAATAAGTTGTCATTTGTTATCTATTTGTATGAAGTCATTCACACCTATTTTGGATTTATTGCACGGTGCATGATTGGCATCTATGTATATGCCTATATATTTTTATTAGCTGTGTGAGTTTTGCAAACTGATTAGCACTTTTATTTTTATTCTCATCTTTCATTATATACAGAATAGCGCACCACCTTCACATGAATTACTAATCTTTGAACTGTGACTACACATTAGCTCTCTGCATTATTTTATTAAATCTTAAGAAAAGAGTACTTGATCATGACTCACCTGCTGAGATTTTCAGCACATCAAGGTACTTTGTGGTTTGTGCTATGGTATGACAATCACAACCGAATTCTTTAAAGACATCTACATATGTTTTTCTCAGTAAAACCAAAGCTGAGTCACTGATCTATAAAACACCAGGCAATGTATCTGCTAGTTTTTATTGGTGCTTATGACATCATTGTAGGTGTAAGGTACATCTGTGTCTCAACAATGAAACACAAGTCACTGTCATCCACAAATTATAGCAGCTCTGAATCATTGTAAACTCCTGATACTTATAAAATTAGACTGTACCTGCTTTTTCTACCTCTGCCTCGCAGGTTAGGAGTGAGTCCTCCCAATTTGAGGATCTAGACTACGCATCCCATTTGCCCTCTAGAGCCCTCCCCCCAACCATATTTGCTATAAAAAACAACATAAAGCATAGATCCATTCTGCCTTGTATCAACGGCTCAGGCTGGTGGTGGTGGTGTAATCTTGTGGGGGATATTTTCTTGGCACATTTTGGGCCCCTTATTACCAATTGAGCATTGTTTACTCCACGGCCTACCTGAGTATTGTTGCTGACCATGTTAATCCCTTTATGACTACAGTGTACCCATCGTCTGATGGCTCCTTCCAGCAGGATAATGCACCATGCCACAAAGCTCAAATCATCTCACCACTGGTTTCTGATAATGAGTTCTCTTTGAAGTCTATGAATCACCTGCATGATGGTCGGCATGCATGCACCACAAGTTCTGTTCTTGGGTAGAAAACTGGTTACAGGGGTGTGTCCAAAGGGTGGTGATAAAAAAAATGTGTATTTAGACTGGTCTGGAGTGATAAGTGGGGTACCCCAGGGCTCTGTCTTGGAATCAATTATGTTTAATTTATTCATAAGTGATATATAGGATGGGATAAATAGCTCAATCTTAGTTTTTGTGGACTACACAAAAATAAACAGGCCAATAACTTCATATCAGGATATAGAAATTTTACAGAAAAACCTGAACAAAATAATGGGGTGGGCAACTACATGGCAAATGAGGTTTAATGTGGACAAATGTAAGCCATGCACTTGGGGGCTAAAAACATAAATGCAAAATACTCAATAGGGGGAACCTCTGGGGGAATCAAGGATGAAGAAAGATCTGGGGGGTCCTAGTAGAAGACAGACTGAGCAAGAGCATGCAATGTCAAGCTGCAGCTACCAAAGCCGGCAGAATTTTAGCATGCATAAAAATGGGGATATACTGCAGAGATAAAACTATAATCCTGCCACTTTATAACACTCTGGTTAGGTCACATCTGGAGTATTCCATCCAGTTCTGATCACCAGTCCTAAGAAGGGATGTGCTGGAGCTGGAGAGTCCAGAGAAGGGCAACAAAATTAATAGGGGACTGGAGGACCTCAATTACGAGGAATGATTACAAGCACTAAATTTATTCTTACTAGAGAGGCGATGCTTGAGAGGGGACATGATAGTGATTTACAAACACCTCAATGGTGATCCCAGCGTAGGAACAAACTATTCAGTCTCAGGGAGTGTAAGAGGACACGGGGCCACACAATGAGATTGGAGGAGAACCTTAAACTGTGCAGGGGGTTTTTCACTGTCAGGGCAAAAAGGATGTGGAACCCTCTTCCACAATTGGTGGTGGCAGCGGGGAGTATTTATACTGTTAAAAGACTCTTGGACGTGCTTCTTAAAGAACACAACATCTGTATGTGGATATGGGAAATTATTATCGACACTGACACACCTATACCTACACAGGTTGAACTGGATTGACTATTCAACCTTACCTACTATTTAACTATGATGTTAACTTATGCTTTAAATCAGTCATTGCAGCATTAGCAGCACTCATCCGGTGTATTATGCACTGTGCCCTTTCCAAATAGTTCAAGGTAAATTCCCCCTCGCGAGTGATGTTGTTTATAGGAGTTCCACCTCAGTGGCAATACTTCAGATCGTTCTTGTAATCGTTCCTCTGAAGTATTGCCACTGCTCACCCCAGGCTGCACTGTCAGTGAATTAAAAGGAGGGAACAATTTTGTGGTGCTGGAATCCGGCCTTGTGTGGCTACCCGGCGACTCGGCACCGACAGAAGTGAGAAGAGAGATTATTACTGGAGGATTACTCTGTATCCATTGAGACCTCATGTAAACAAGGATATTATTGATACAAGGCGCTTGATGTTTTGGAGATTTGGTGAGTGTAACCTCTAATGTGAGCGGATCTCACGAGGTATGGTGACAGGATTGGTGTGTTCAAACACTTATATCTGCCATATGAGGATCAGAGCAGTGGAACTCCTATAAACAACATTTCTCACGTAGGGGAATTTACCTTGAACTATTTGCAAATGTAATACACCGGATGAGCGTTGCTAATGCTGCAATTACTGTTTATGATTTAAAGCGTAAGTTAACATGATGGATATTTATATATAGCAGCAGCCAATGGTGCAATGAGCTTTTATTTTATTTTCCTTTTGCTTCATGTGTGCTGGGATTGGTGATTTATTCGCTTTTCGTTTGATATATGTAACTATGATGGGTTGGGTCCTCATCTCATTAGATATGTTGTCCTCATGATGCAGATAATGGAGCTGATGTAATGGTGCCAATGCCTCTCTCTGCATCAGTACATTGTGAATTAGTGGTGCCATGGTGATTCCCTTTCAGGAAGTGGGTCCATGACTTTCTGCACTATGGTTGCTTGCTCACTTAGTAGGTGCCCTCTAACCCAGAAACTGAGGACATTTTGTTGCAGAGTGGAAATAGTGCTTGAAAGGAGGTAGCATTGCAGCTTGGAGTTGCATTTTTTTGTTTTTTCACAGGCTGAGGGTGGAAAAAATAGCCCAAAGTTGGGTTTTTAAGGCCAAACAATGGAAACCCTGATAGAAAAGAGAATGGGACCCTTTGAGTCTGACTGACCTGGCCTAACTGTGGGTATTGTATGAATTGTAGTTTGCAGTGTACAATTATGTGTTCAATGTTAAGAGGACCTGAACTCCAAGAGAAAAAGTTTGCTATGTTATAAGAAAATCTAGAAATGGTAATTGTACCTAAGCCCTGTAAAATGTACCTTTTCTCTGGAATTCCTCCTGAAAAAAAGCAGTGCATTTCCTGATATGTGGTGGTGTCTAGGCACTCCTGTTATTAATATACCCCCAACAAGAATTTTATGAGAAACAAGGAGAAACATAAAAAATCCAAAATACTGGTAAAATAATAATGGGTAGTAGCTGGAATTGTAGGTAATTGGAATGGGGACTGGGATGAAAGCAATGCAGAGGTGCACAAGGCTTACATTAACAGGCAAAGGGGTAAAGAGCAACTGGGTTTATCATAACAATTAGGAGAATATATTTTGAAACAACAGCTATAAAGGTTTGTGGACAAAAGAAATGTAAAAGCAAACTGATCCTGTGGTTTAGGATGTGGCATATAATCACAACATACAGGGAGTAATATTTTCTTAAGGTTATTTGTGTTTGAAGTTAAAGTGGTTATAAAGCCTCAAGTTTTCTTTTGTTTGTTTTTAAAAAAAACCTTCTCTGCTGCAGAATCCACCCAGCCCCCTTATTCTCATCTGAGCCCAAACCAATCCAGCGACTGGCACAAGAGCAGAAGCTCTCACAGCTGTCTCCCTCCTCATTGGGCAGATTTCTATCCCCTCCTGTCAATCAACTGGCATGTCATTCAAGTGATAAGAGAGTGGGGACGGGGCAAAGTACTGCTGTCTGTGTCAATGGATGCACAAATGCCCCCATTGGAATCAGTTTCCTATTAGGAGCACCAGAAAGACAGGAGGAGCCAGAGTGCCAGTGGGGGGACCTGAGAACAGGAGCATTGGGGCCAATTTGTGCAATTCTTTTTCACAGAGCAGGTGAGTATAGACATGTTTGGTATTTAAAAACAAAAAAAAAAAAAAAACCTTTAAAATCACTTTAAATTCCAGGAGAACTACTGTATGTACCCTCTGGCCCAGGCAGAGTCAGCAGAGGCTTCCATCTCAGAAGATATAAGGGGGTTATTTACTAAAACTGAAGTGCGCAAAATCGAGTGCGGCTCTGCATAAAAACGAATCAGCTTCCAGGTTTTATTGGCAAAGCTTAATTAAACAAGCTAAAGTTAGAAGCTAATTGGCTACCATGCACAGCTGCACCAGATTCTAAGTACACCAATTTTAATAAATCTCCTTCATAGTGTCCCAGATACATAGCGTGGAACCCAGCTCTCAAACTGACAGCAAAGTCCTGCACATTATACCAGGAAAGTCAGTCTACTCTTTGGCCTGGGCTGTCAGTTTGCTTACACTCTGTAGCTTATGAGCACTGACAACAGCTCCTGTATGAATGAAAAATGCAAAAAGATTGTAGCCTTCAATTTAGGTAGGGAATACAGCATGTTCAAATCAATCATATCAATTATATATATATATATATATATATATATATATATATATATATATATAGTTATTAAACTTAGAAACATACTCCTTCCTCTTCTTCTTTCCTTTTTTATTTTATGTATTTATTTTGCTATTCATATGTAAACTTTTTCAAATCTTTGACCATTTATTATTTTACCATAAAATGTATAAATTATTGATTTTCCTGACTTTATAAAGGGGACATATTGCTGAATATATTTTGGAATTGAATTACAACTGACCACAAATTTGTTTATTAGGATATTAATGAAAACCTAGCTCTGATTAATTATATTCATTATGACAAAATTACACTGGTTTTGCCATAGTGTAAATCACCCTATCCCCCCAGTTCCATTTAGTAATACTGTATATGGCCAAAGATGGTAATTCTCAGTTCAGTGGACAGTGGGTAGCGATTCTTTTTGTGCTCCCTAGACTATTTATCTTGATAAGATTATCTCCCCATTAGCGTTCAAAGGTAGATCTTATTTAGGAGACACTAACAATTTTTTAAATAAAATGTGTGATGTAACACGTTACAGAGAAACCTTTACATTCATGCGAGTTGTATAGTGAGGAACAGATACAGTTTTTTGTAACCTTGCTTAAGATTGCTCTTGAAAATAATTTTTTTTCATGTTTGACAATGAGTTCTTTTTGCAATAAAGAGGTACAGTGATGGGCTCACATTCCCCCCCCCCCCCCATATGCTAATATATATATATATATGGATATGGTTAAGAACCTATATATTTTTGAACACCCTATATTTTTTCAGCATGGAGTGATTTGGTATAGATTCATTGGCAATATTTTTGCTATATGGAGGAGACATTGAGTCTTTATTGGTGTTTAATTCATACATAAATAGTATGATCCTGGAACTGCAGTTTAAAATGCAGTCGGGTTAAAGTCACCCATAATTAAATCCTCTCCCTTCATTGACATTTGAAGCATGTTCTTAATCAATAAGTTATCATAATATTCAGGATGTCCTGGGGATTTGTACACTATAACAATTCTAAAGGAAGACCCCTCTCTCATTGGATGACAGACCCAGAGGGTTTTAAGTATTCCACTTATTTTTGAATTAACCTTAGCCTTATGCTATTTTTAACATGTATGGCAATGCCAACTCCCTTTTGCACTGCTCTGTCATTCCTGTATAGGGTGTACCCTGGTAAAGTTATTTTCCAGTCATTTGAATACTTGAACCACGGCAAAGCACAATTGTAACTTTATAATCACAACAATGTCCAAGTTGTCTCCAGCTATAGCTGCTGTCAGCTACAAAGCTTGTTGCCTAAACTACGAGCATTAGTGCACATGACATGACAAACACTGCTATCTATGCTGTATTTTTAGCACCATCAACTTTAAAGAGGTTGTAAACGGGTTTAAAATGTATTTTTTATTTTTTTACAACCTGCAAGAGAAACACATAATGAGCTAGCATGCATCGCATACTAGCTCATTATGAAATACTTACCTTAGAACGAGCCCCCGCCGTGCCGCTCACTCACCTGTATGACGAGCGACATGTTCAGTCGCCCGTCTTCCGGGATCGCGGCATCCGGCCATCTGATTGGCCGGAGCCGTGGTGACGTCACTCCCGCGCACGCGCGCGGGAGCCGACGGTCACGGCACGGGGCTCTGAAGGAACGGCACGATCAGCCGTTCCTTCAGAGCGCATGCGCCAGTGACGTCACTGGCTGCATTAAAGGTAAATATCTCCTAAACGGTACATGTTTAGGAGATATTTACAGTACCTATAGGTAAGCCTTATCATAGGCTTACCTATAGGTACAACTTCCCGAGGAGGGTTTACTTCCTCTTTAACTGAAGTAACTACTCCATCAGTCCAGTCTTTAGAACACAAACTCCCAGATTTATTTTAATACCTGTGGATAGAAATGCTCCCCATCAAATACATTTCTGTCCCCGTTTCTCAGTTTAAATGTGTGTCCAAAAAACTCCTGAATTCCATACTAAGAAGCTTGGTGCCTGTATGTGTGTGAGAGATGCAGCTCATCTCTTTTGTACAGCTCAATATCAGGCCACTTGCTAGCAACAAAACTACAAGAAAAGTGGCCGCACACCAAACGATGGCTTCACGATGAAAGGCTTTATTGAAAAATAGGATGCAAGGTACAGCAAATGGATGGTAGACACGTTTCAGGTGAACAAGCACGCTGTGGGTTGTGTGAAATACGTCTACCATCCATTTGCTGTACCTTGCATCCTGTTTTTCAATAAAGCCTTTCATCGTGAAGCCATCGTTTGGTGTGCGGCCACTTTTCTTGTATTCCTGTTTGCGGTGGCGATCCGAGGTCCTGCACCCATGGTTGGCTGTGGAGTTCCAACTGCCTGAGTGGTGTGCATCTTTTCTTCTATATTCCTAGCAACAAGACTAACATAACCAAAACCTTGAGCTTTGCATCAATCCTTTCACTAATTATTGTACTCTGCTATAAGAAGTACTTTGCCTTGCTTTGCATTATGAACAGGTAAGACCTCTGAAAAGATAAGAGTGTCCCCGAAGTGGTGAAGATCCTGGCTCAAATTCTGAAAATACTTCTGTACAGAATGCATATCATTCTGGGACAAATTATTTGTGCCAAGGTGCACAACAACATAGACATGGTACTCTTCACTAGCTTTCTTCACAATATTCAAAATGCGCCCTTTATCTCTCCTAACAGGAAGCACCACCTTCCTTTGACACTTCCACATCATTGCCTAAAGAAAGATGGCTTCTCCTTTTAGCAGCCTTGGTGCCTTAGGCACAACACTTGTCTGGTATTTCCTCTTCTAAAGAAACTGTTTACTGTCTTTTTTAAAACAAATTTATCAATAATCCTCATTCATAAACTCAATGTTGTAAAAAGGAAAGTTGCAATGTCTGCATCCTTTAAAGGGGAATGAGCCATCAAGAGAATTTTACCATAAATGGAACTCTTATTGCAGGGGGCGCCTGAAATTTAAATTGTATCTCAGTGCAGACATTTGGGAAAAGCAGTAAGCCAAACATACAAGCAAAAAGTGAGCTTTCTAGGGGCCAGTCAATATGCAGAAAAGTACAAAAAGCTCTCCAGCTTTTTATATGACTTATTCATATAATAAGTTATATAATAAGAAATAATAACTTAATATATGGCTATATTACAAGGATATATTTGTATGTGTTGACAGTTTAGAAAACAACATAGTTGCACATTGAGATTTTTAACAACTTTAAATTATATAATAAATTACAAATGAAAATGTGAAGCAAACATTAAATTCATTAAACAAATTAATGAATTAAATCAATTTAAATTTAGTGTCTAAACTCAGAAACAAAAATGTAATTTATTACCGGTTACCGGTCCTTAGATGCTGCAGCTTCATTAATCTTATTTTTACATTTCCACCTAGTAATTCTGCCAGTAACACGCTTCCCATCCTAGGAAGACAAGATTCACTCTTTACTTTATCAAGACAGCAGAAACAGGAATTACTGGAAACTTCCCCTTTCCGATTGTCCAGAACATAAATGGGCGGATTCCTGTAGTATTTAAAACACTATAACAGATGAGTAGGTTCCTGTAGTCCTCAGACCACAATAACGGATGAGTAGGTTCCTGTAGTCCTCAGACCACAATAACGGATGAGTAGGTTCCTGTAGTCCTTAGAACACTTTAACAGATGAGTAGGTTTCTGTAGTCCTCAGAACACTATAACAGATGAGTAGGGTCCTGTAGTCCTCAGACCACTATAACAGATGAGTAGGTTCCTGTAGTCCTCAGAACACTATAACAGATGAGTAGGTTCCTGTAGTCCTTAGATCACTTTAACAGATGAGTAGGTTTCTGTAGTCCTCAGAACACTATAACAGATGAGTAGATTCCTGTAGTCCTCAGAACACTATAACAGATGAGTAGGTTCTTGTAGTCCTCAGACCACAATAAAGGATGAGTAGGTTCCTGTAGTCCTCAGAACACTATAACAGATGAGTAGGTTCCTGTAGTCCTCAGAACACTATAATGGATGAGTAGGTTCCTGTAGTCCTCAGAACACTATAACAGATGAGTAGGTTTCTGTAGTCCTCAGAACACTATAACAGATGAGTAGGTTCCTGTAGTCCTCAGAACACTATAACAGATGAGTAGGTTCCTGTAGTCCTCAGAAAACTATAACAGATGAGTAGGTTCCTGTAGTCCTCAGAACACTATAATGGATGAGTAGGTTCCTGTAGTCCTCAGAACACTATAACAGATGAGTAGGTTCCTGTAGTCCTCAGAACACTATAATACAGTGATGGCAAACCTTGGCACCCCAGATGTTTTGAAACTACATTTCCCATGATGCTCATGCACTCTACAGTGTAGTTGAGCATCATGGAAAATGTTGTTCAAAAACATCTGGGGTGCCAAGGTACGCCATCACTGCTATAATGGATACCATGCAGCACGGGCAAAGAGCACAGAAATTTATCATCGCACAAGATTTAAGGCAACACCAAGGGTATTTCCTTGCAGTTATCAAAAAGATATTTCAAAACACTTTCAATTATATATTTAACAGAACAAAAGGCTTACACAGCATGTAAGTGAAAGCTGAGTGTTCCTATAACACTAAACTCGGCGAGCACCAAATCTCTTTGCAAACACACCTATTATCTTGTAAATGTAGCAGTGATACCACAACTGTGCTTCATATAGCCTGTGCACAGAGTAGAGCTGTAGGAGGGAACCAGCAGGCCACACCCACTATAGTCTGCCTGCAGAGAACTAGAGGAGGGGGTGGATACAAGACCAGTCACCCTGCACAAGAAGAGAGAGTAGCAGGGACTGGTCCTTATTACAGGAAACTCCTGCACAGAGGCAAAGTTTCTTACTGGATTACTTCACAGATCCTAAGTCCAAGAAATAGACAAGGCACACTAAGACTTAAATAAGAATACACATGCCTCTTGTATTATTTTATTTGCAATAAAGAGTTACAGCGATGGGCTCACATTCCCGCCCCCCCTCCCCATATGCTAATATATATATATTATGCCAAAGTTCAGTTTAAAACATTATAATAAATATATGCAATGTGATAATTATCTGACTGATATGCAATGTAAACAAAAGTGTCATCAACTTGTTTTTACTTCGTAGATTTGCATTTGCCAAAAATAGGTGTACAGATTTTGAGGGCATAAAGTACTGTAAAGTGATACCTTTATAGGGCTGGGTAAAAAAAAAAAAAAAGAAAGTGGGCAATGATACATGTCAAAGTTGAGGCAGTCCTCACGGATAGGGTGAGCAAGTATGAACGTCTGTGGAAACCATGGGAGGATCACTATCTACCAGCTGATTTTAATGAGACGCTATTATCCCCTTGACTTGCATGTCAGCACGTGTTTCTGAAATGTCATTGGGATGCTTTGTTTACCCCTCCCATGGGGTTTCCTTCTCCTCCCCCCTCTGTTCTCCCTTGATATTTTTCTGCCTTGTCCTTTGATGTCATTCTGTTTTTCTGTATTTTGCGGGCTTCCTCCAACACCATATGCCCACCTCTCTGTTACTGAAAGACCCTGCTAATATAGAAGACTAGACTCTCATTAAATTATTGAATAGGGAGGGATACCACAGTACCCTGAGACAACATAGTTCCTCAACTACTCGTTTCCTATTCCTCCTCTGCTATAACCCTGTATCCCCTGGGTCATCCAACCCTCCAATGCTCAAGAGACCTCTGCTATAACCCTGTATCCCCTGGGTCATCCAACCCTCCAATGCTCAAGAGCAGTGCCGGTACAAGGTCATCCAGCACCCAGGGCGAACATTTCAAATTGCGCCCCCCCCCCCCCCCCCCCGGCCACGCATGACTAATCATCATCTTACCTATACCTGTTAGCCACATATAGTGCAGAATTCAGGATTGGATAAATTACAAAGTTCAAGGGTTGGAAGCAAAAAAAAAAGTGTGAGTGCAGGAGTCAGGAACGGGGTTATTTTTAAAATAATAAATTGGGACCTGCTTCTAGAGGAAAGTGCAGTGTGTGGCAAAAATTGGATGCGGCTTTCACTGTGCTGACTATTGGGTGTGGCAAGAGATGTAAGGGCAGGAACAGTGCAAGGGCTCAGTAGCAAATGACGCAGAGTTCAGACTTTTATGATTGTGGAAGGGGGGCATTCAGAAGGTCCAAAGGTTTTTAGGGTGGGGAGGGTTCACTTTAAAGTTTTTTTACTGTTTGTTCCGAATATCTACAATACTTTAGGGTGCATGAACTGGGGAGTGGTTCACTTAAAGAAATAATTACCTGAAAACCAAAAATGTAATATATTGCAGCT
This sequence comes from Pelophylax lessonae, assembly GCF_965119305.1. NCBI lineage: Eukaryota > Metazoa > Chordata > Amphibia > Anura > Ranidae > Pelophylax > Pelophylax lessonae. Next base: position 230,214,938 of record NC_138770.1, on the reverse strand, counting down.
TACCAATCATTAAATGTGGTGGCTGCATTCGGTTTCTTTTCTTAGGCTTTTTTTCCACTGTTTTTCGTCTGGTGCTCTGGCCAGTAGCACACCTGCTTTATTAGAGCGCTCCCACTCTGGATGAAGAAGCACAGGCAGCACAGCAGACAGCAGTGCTGTCAGTCTGGGGGGAGGGGAGTGTTAGATGAACTCGCAGATTTAGATACACTAACAAATTGAAGCCAAACTCCAGCTCCCACTTTATAATCATTTACTGTAACATTTGTTTTTCTTTTAGTAAAAAGGTTTTACTTAAATATATGCTGACCTTTGTAAGCACCCCTGCCAGTGGTAAATGGTTTGTCACATCTCTGTAACTGCAAGTGAGCTTGTTCTTTTGAAAAACAGACTTGCTGGCTGGATCACCAGATAAAAACAAACGGGAGAAAGAAAGCCTAAAAAAGGAAAACAAATTCAGCCTTCACAACTAAGAATTGGTAACCTGCAATATAATGTTTACTAGTGGGTTTAATGCCACTTTAATGTCTTCTTTACACTGGTGACCCTGTTGCTGGTGACAGGTTTGCTAGTGAGAGCAGAGAACATCATCACCTGACATTGCCACCATGCTGACAAACTGTGGAATGTCCTTTGTCAGTCTGGCTGATGAGGGATCTATGCTGTAGGATCGGGTCAGTAGTTTTCCTGTCCTCTCCTGTTGCTGGCTAGTTGACACCGATACCAGGATCACAATTGAGACAAAATATACTTTGAATTTGGGCGTGGTCTGACCTCGCATGGAGATGGCTGCCTGATCCCTGCGCTCCCGCCGCTACGGACACCAGCCTCAATTAGCTAGAGAGACTATACCGTTCTACAGCCCGACAACGATGGGATCCACCTCCCGGGCGTCCTCCGCCACCCGCTCGCGCTCCCACGAGGGACACAGGGGCTCGGCTGAGCCAAAGCATCCCCGAACTGTTCCGGACCCAGGGGACAAACATGGCACTCACAGGCAGCGTGGCGCCCTCCTCCACTCAAACCCCGCAGCCTGCCCGCTCCTATGCCGCCGCTGCAGCCTCGGGCAACGATCCTCCCGCCATGCCGACCCCCCTTCCTCCCTCGGTAATGATGGCAGACCTCAGGATGATCGCAGCCGACATCAAGGACACCCTGGGCTCGGCGATCCAAGACCTGAGGGAGGAGATGAGGAGCCTGACCGGCCGAGTGCAAGGCATGGAAACAGTCACAGCACAGCATGACAGAGTGGGCTAGCCGGGGTCGTGCAGGAGGGGGGTCGCCTGTTCTGGACGGGCCCCTTCCGGCCCCGGGGAGCCAGCCGGACCCCTCTTGTGTGATATGTGCTTGGAGAGTGGACTTCATAATACATGTCTATGTTTTATTGCTCCTGTACTGCTATAGCTGTAAGTTGAGGGGGGCACACCCTCCATGGTGGGGAGTGTCCACCGGGGGTGGTGGTCCTACCCTGCCCCAACCAGGGTTTCCATGTTTTGGTTATGTTTTGCTAGCTCGCTCCTGGCCTTGTGGCGGGTGACACCGGTAACCCCGGAGGCACGCGAGCGACCAGCTGCTTTTCAAAGTATGTGATACACTCCACATTGGTTCTCTAGTATACCCCATGCCATGTTTCTACTGATGCACCGTCCTCACGGGACTCCCTCCCCTACCCCTATGGGCACTTGCATCTTGTCCGTCTTTATTGTCTCTCCCCTTTTCGCATCTCCTTTTTATTGTCCGTCGGCGGGGCACACGGTCGGTTGGTACCTGTTTCTACCCTTCTATCTTCCTTTTTTCCTTTTTCCCACCCGAGTGTGGAAACAGGATCCCACGTGTGCCCTCCAGGTTGGGTTTCATCCAACCCCCCTAGTGTGTTACGGTAGACTGCGTTTGTCAGTTTAACAGCTCTCATTAGCACATCTACACTACCCTCCCCTTTGTTGTTTCCGTACTTGACAGGTAGGCGGGACCTCCTGCCACCGGATTGCTCCCACACCCTTCTCTCCCTCTTGCCCCCCTCGTCCCCATCTTAACCCTCCTTCTCCTTACCCGCCCCTTCTCCCTTCTTTTTTTCCTTTCCTCTCCCTCTTCTTTCCCTCCTCTTTACCCTCTTTCCCTCTCCCTTCCTTATTTCTCTCTTCTTTGTGCTGAACGCCATGCCTACCTGCCCTAGGCGGTGTGTGGCGCACTCCCCCGGAATGAACGTGCCAGAACCACTCCTGAAAATCCTTTCCCTTAACGTCAGGGGCCTGAATGTTCCCAAGCGTAGATCCAAGCTTTTGCTCTCTGCCCGTCAGGCTAAGGCGGATGTGGTGTTTCTGCAAGAAACCCATTTCCGCTCGGATAAAACTCCCCGCCTTTGCGACCGTTTCTTCCCGACGGTTTATCACTCAACGTCCAGCATTTCTAAGTCTAAGGGAGTTTCGATCCTTGTCTCTAGAAACTGTCCTTGGACTCTACAAGACTCCATCTCAGACCAGGAGGGACACTTTCTCTTCATCAAGGGCACCATACGTGGTCAAGTCTTTACGTTCGCGAACATTTACGCCCCGAACAAACGCCCCGCACCCTTTTTCAGGACAACGCTTCTTCGCCTGACCGAATTTCAGGCGGGCACCTTGGTGGTGGGTGGGGATTTCAATGTAGCCCTCTCCCCCCTCCTGGATGTCTCCTCGGGCTCCTCCTCCCTTCCATACTCCGCCCTGCGAGCGATTAAGACTCTCCTTAGAGACCTCCTGCTCCATGACGCTTGGAGGACGTTGCACCCGGAAACCAAAGACTTCACTTATTACTCGCACCCACATAATAAATACTCCAGGATTGATTATCTCTTTGTTTCGCAAACTGCCCTCTCTTCTCTACGCTCTGCATCCATTGATCCTATGTTTCTATCCGACCACCACCCGATCGGCATTTCCCTTTCTCTGAAACCCGACCCTGGTCGCTCCCGCTCCTGGCGCCTGGACAACTCTCTACTGTCCGACCCGGTATATGTCACGGAATTGAACTCTGCTCTGCAAAAGTATTTTGCCTGTAACACTACACCTGATGTGACCCCTGCTACGCTGTGGGCGGCTCATAAGTGCACCATTAGGGGCGTCTTTATTGCCATGGCCGCGAAACGCAATAAGGAACGGCGGGCTCGTATTGATACCCTCACGAAACGCGTCCACTCCCTGGAACGCGCGCATAAGCTTACTCTGGCCGCACACACTCTGACTGAACTGACTCAGACCCGACAGGACCTCCTCACGGAATTGGGCTTTATAACGCAACGTAAATTCGCTCTACAGCAGCGACTGTTTTACGACTTTGGCAACAAATCGGGCAAATTCTTGGCCAGAGCGCTTCAAGCACGCCGGGCGGCGAGGACTATCCACTCAATCACGGATCCGCATGGCGGGAAGGTCACTTCCACCAGTGATATCGCTCAACAATTCCTTTCATATTACCGTGAGTTGTACAATCTAGGTACCCCGGACCCTGGAGTCTCCCCCACAGACAGGGCCGCGCATATTCGGGCATTCCTACAGAAATATTCCCCCCCTCCCCTTTCACCGGAAGCCTTGGCGGATTTCGATGCGCCCATCTCCTCCCACGAACTGCGTTGTGCACTCAAACAACTTAAACCAGGGAAGTGTCCGGGCCCGGATGGTTTGACGGTGGGGTACTACAGGACCTTCGGGGATATCCTGTCCTCCCCAATGCTTGCAGCTTTCAACTCCTTCTCTGATTCCCCGACTTTGCACCCAGATTATTTGGAAGCTCACATTACCGTCATTCCTAAACCCGGTAAGGACCCTTCCCTGGTCTCCAACTACAGGCCAATCTCCCTCCTTAATGTTGACATCAAACTGTATGCTAAGGTCCTGGCGAACCGCTTGCTACCCCACATTCCTGTTGTCATCTCGCTTGACCAGGTGGGCTTTGTCCCCGGCCGCGAGGCCCGGGATAACACCCTCAAGGCACTCAACATCCACCACTGGCTGACTTCCTCCGGCACGCCTGGGTTCTTCCTCTCGCTCGACGCGGAGAAGGCGTTCGACAGGGTTGCCTGGGACTACATGACCGCGGCATTGGAGTCTCTGGGCATATCTGGTCGCATGTTGAATTTTATACGAGCCCTTTACTCGTCGCCCTCGGCTAGGGTACGGGTCAACGGGGGCCTGTCGGACGCCTTCTCCGTGTCGAATGGGACCCGACAGGGTTGCCCCCTTTCCCCCCTGATATACATCATTACCCTTGAACCCCTTCTCCGCCGCATTAACTCTAACCCGATATCAACGGAGTAACCATAGCCCATCATACATATAAGCTGGCGGCCTTTGCCGATGACGTGTTGTTGTTCTTGACGAACCCTGCAATCTCTTTACCTAACCTTCTTCGGGATCTTGACGCCTTTCGTCTTTTATCCAATCTTAAAATTAATTATGCAAAATCAGAGGCCCTAAATGTATCCCTCCCGCCTTGCAGGGTGCAACTCTGCAAGGACAACTTCCCTTTTCGCTGGGAACCCTCTGCGATCACATACCTGGGCATCCAAATCCCTGCAATTCTCACCGACCTTTACTCTCGCAACTACCTGCCACTGTTGCAGTCTATAAAAGCAGACCTCTCTAAATGGGAATCTGGCTCCTTCTCCTGGTTCGGCAGGGTTGCGGTGATAAAAATGAATATCCTTCCCAGACTGCTTTACACTTTGCAAGCCGTTCCCTTAAAGCTCCCTCCAGCGTTTTTCATTCATATCGCTCCGCATGCACGTCTTTCATCTGGCGTTCGAAGCGCCCCAGGCTGTCTTGGGACGTCTTGACTGCTCCGAAGGCGGTGGGTGGCCTGGGCTTGCCGCACCTTCAGAGATACTACTGGTCCTGCCACATGGCGAGGGTGGTGGACTGGCACAAACATCAGCATGTCAAGGCCTGGGTCGCATTGGAGGACTCCTTCTCCCCCATCCCCGTACAACACCTGCCCTGGATCTCAATGCGTTCCTTTCCGACGTCGTGCTACAAACACCCGACCATCAACCCCACGATCGTGATCTTTCGCAAGTTGTGCAAGACCTTGCACCTGGCATCCTCGCCTGGCCCTATGGTACCCCTTGTTCAAAATCCAGATTTCCCTCCGGGCCTTTCCTACGTCCCCCCGCAGGGATCTGCTCCTGGCGCTCCATGCAGGGCAGAACACTGCTTCCAAGCGGGCACACTGCTCTCTCTCCATGATTGGGCGCAGAAATACCCGGACTTTCAGCTTCGCTTCTTTAATCATTTGCAGCTCCGAGACTTTCTCCTACGCACCCCTGATGTCTCCTGTTGGTCTAGGGACCTCACCCCTTTTGAGACCCTCTGTAGATCTTCGGACCCGCAACGGCATCTTATTTCCCTACTATACTCCCTCCTCTCTGTGCAACTACCACCTCGCCTCGTCCGTTTGCGGGCTCAGTGGGAGGAGATTGCGGCCAAACCCTTGTCGGATGAGGACTGGGAGCGAATCTTCTTCCACATTCACAAGGGTTCCAGGAACGTCCTTACACAGGAGACTGGCTTTAAAATCTTCGCACACTGGTACAGGACACCTGAACTTTTACATAAAATGTCGGCGGACCTCCCTTCCCTTTGCTGGCGTTGCCGTCTCCATACAGGATCTCTCCTACATATCTGGTGGGACTGCCCGCGGATCCAACCCTTCTGGAGGACGATACACGCCCTCATTACCCGTATCACTACCTATACACCGGATTTCAGCCCGGCACAATTTCTCCTCCATCATTCTTCCCTCCCCCAGCGGACATACAGGAGGTCGCTGATCTTTCATTTGATCTCCGCCACCAACATGTGCGTTCCATGCCTATGGCTGTCTCCATCCCCACCCACTGTAGCTGATTGGCTGCGGAGAGTTGGAAGGATCGCTCGTATGGAAGACCTCACTTTTCAGGCTCTTGACACTCCCTCCAAATTTTATGACATTTGGGCCCCGTGGATCGATTTTGCCGCTTCGGATGAACACCGTCGCCTGATGACTAATTAGTCTGACTTAAACCTGCCACACACCACCTGCCCCTTGGACGTCTTCCGGGGGAGTGCGCCCGCACTCCTCTTCTCCTACCTTCCCCATTTCTGACCTCCCTTCTACTCTCCCTACCTAGCATGCTTTCTCTATCCCTCTATCCCATCCTTTTATGCTCTCCCTCTCTTTCCATGCTGTCTCCTGACGCTCTCAACGTCCTCCCTCCACACCTGCATTCCCCGAGACTCCCTTCTCCCCTACCTCCTGCTGCCTACCGTACCCTTACACAGCAATGGGCGGTCCGTATGTGTGTATGGATGGTGCACTCCCGGCCCTGGGCACAGCTTGCTCCCCTCGGGGGTGTCCACTTCGGGGGTGCCCCATCCAGGGGAATTAACTTTTCTGCCTCCTGGCCGTCCCCATCCGCACCTCCCCAATTTGGGGGGTCAGAATTCTCCCCTTTCCTCGTTACCCCTCTACCCCGTAATTCCCAATACCCCTTGTGATTACTCTGAACTCCATAGCACATTGGTTGCGGCCCATGCGGCTGGGATATGTTCCTAAGCCGCAGCGGCCCTCTGCACTTGAAACTCTGTACTGAGTTCTTGGCCACGTATGTAACGAGGCCGGGTTGCTTTCGTTTTGTTTATGCCTCAGTATCTCCCGCAGATGGCATCTCCCTGCTCCTGGATACAGTCTATGGTTATTTTGGATGTTTACTGTTATTTGTACTTGTGTCTGCTGATTGTACTATATTGCCATCACTTGTACATGTACATTTTTATTTTTCTCAATAAAACGTTTATTAAAAAAAAAAATATATATATATACTTTGAATTTGGTTTGCTAGGAGTTTAGTAATCCTGACAGTTTGATCTGTTACTACATTCCTTCTAGTTTCTAGACCAATTCACAACATACATCACTAGCCTATGGAAAACCGGAGCCACCACTCCCCACTTCAGCACACCTCTGCTTTCTGCTCACCTGTTTGAAGTGAATCTGGGAAAGAGAATGAGGAGGTCACACAGGGAGCTCTGATTCCCAACAAGGACTCTATGGCATTTGCAGCTTGCTGAAATGTTTTTCTACAGCTAGAAACTCCCAAGATTTCTCCCCAGTACTGCCCCAGTCTGTACATGAAGAGCTCTGTGCTTCAGGACCACTCCTCTATCTCTGCTGAGATCCTGGGGCTATCAGAGCAATTCTGCACATTTCCTGTGCCTGCAGTGAGCTGTAATGTAGAGGCAGGGGATAAATGAAGCAGGACACACACAGGAGGGACATCAGGGGATAAATGAAGCAGGACACACAGGAGGGAGATCAGGAGAACTGTCACTGCCATGTGCATGAAGAGCACAGAGAAAAGAAACTTACAATGGCCACCAATTCTCACCTAGCTCCATCACCACTATATCCATCTTTGCTGCCTGCAGCTACAAGTGTCAGTCACAGAATGGAATGGAGTTATTTTACACTTTGTGGAATACTGAAACATCTCAGTATATTCCCACCATATGAATCCATTTTACTTTCACTTTCACATTTGGCAAAGTACAGGACAAGTTTACAGCACAGCCAGGTACAGTTTGGAAGGCAGAATAGATCGGGACTCACAGGTGCAGAAGACATCCATCCATCCTGGCTGTCACATCTTCATTCTGCCATTTGCTGAGCTCTGATGTCTTCAGTGCTGGGCGAGTGGGCGGGAGTAATGATCGGGGCTGCAGTGTAGTGTCCTCTTCTTGCTCCGCCCCCCTGCAGAGAAGCTCTGCCTGTTACAGCCCTGATCTGGCCACACTGAGGAACTAAAGCCCGGGAGAAAGCTCCCCTCTCCCTTCTGTAAAGGCATGTGAGTCCCCCCTGTACAGAGGAGGCAGCCAGTGGGTGAGGGCGCATCTTTAGCCCCGTTTTTGGACTGGCAGTTGCAGCATTCAGAGGAGTGAAAGCCATTGTGTGAGTCTTCTAACTGGCAACCCAGCGCCCCTCCCATACTCCGCCCAGGGCACCCGCCCCTCCCGCCCCCCCCCCCCCCCCCCTTGTACCGGCCCTGCTCAAGAGACCTCTGCTATAACCCTGTATCCCCTGGGTCATCCAACCCTCCAATGCTCAAGAGACCTCTGCTATAACCCTGTATCCTCTTGTCTGTAATTATTCTATTATATATCCTGGTCATATGGCACTTTTGCATCCCCTTTCTTATTGCATCTTGGCAGCCTTTCTGTTGTCATCCTATACCATTGTGTACCCTTGTTCTCATGGTTTATTTAAACTATGTACAATTTGTGTTGTATTTGCTGTTCTTCCTTCAATAAAATATTTGAACTAGAAAAAAAAAAACAAGCTTTAGGACCAGAAGATGGGCACCGAGAAGTCTCACTTTGACAAAACTTCTTGCTGTCTGCTCTTTAGCTTGCAACCAAGATCTATTTAGCTGTTAAATTTGTTATGTTTACTTTCTCAGATTCCAGCCAACAGAAAAAGGAACTCTAATAAATGACAAATGGAATGCATTTTCAAGCTATATCTTACAAATGGGTCACATTCAGAAGTACCCGTAGAGCCTAAGGCCATTATTAGTCTTGGTGGCTTAATGTCCTAGAAAATATGATGACATTTTTTTTCTCCCCCATCCAAAATAATAAAGATAAAAAGTAAAATTCTGAAGAAAAAATAAAACAAAGCTAATCTGAATGTTACGCATCTCCTTTCACACTCCAGTCAGTCACAAAAGCGTAACATAAAAAAAATAAAAAAATAAAAAGGGAGAAGAGGGATCACAGCCTACTTTTTTTCCATTTTTGATTGTTTTTGCTTTTGATAAACAAGTTACAGTGCAATCCTTAACATGTTAGGACATAAGTGCCAGTTCACATATATGCGATGAGGGAACCCTGCGAATCCACTGCAGGTTCCCGCATCGCATTCAAATCGCAGGCAGTTCACACTGCCATATGCGAATCGCTGGGGGTGTCAATACACAGTTAACGACACCCCAGGTCAGTTTGCATATTGCAGTGTGAACTGTCAGTTCGGACATGAATTGGATCGCATAGGTGTGAACCACCATGCAATATGAACCTGCTGTGGACCCAAAAAAGGGTCCTGTACGAGTTGTATCCAAATGCAATGCAAATTCAGCCATACAATCTGTATGGCTGAATTTGCATCGCACAGACATCGCATGTGATTTGCAGAGCAGTGCACTCCGAATCACATGTGATGTCTGTCATCGCATATATGTGAACCGAGACTAAAGCCTCGTACACACGCAACGAATTTCCGCTGACCGTCATCCGTCTTTTGTCCAGAGTGGTGTCTGTTGGTTGGAATGTGCTCTAGACTGCACATGAATTTTCCCACACGACAGAATTCTACTTCAGAAGTGATGTCATGTGTTGGATTGCTTTCTTTTGTGTTCTTTCATCTCTGAGCATGCCTAGTCTTGCTCATAAGATTTTTCCCCATCGAAATCTGTACTAATGAGACGAAAATCGGACGTGTTTTGACGGTCGACAAAAATTATATAGCCTGCACACCAGGATTTTTTCGGCCGAAAAGTCGGAGTTGGTTGTCGGAAGCACCATACTAACAAGCTGAAAACCGGCAGATCGGTCGTCGGACGAAATTTCCCGGTCAAATTTCTACTCTACGGGGCTTTAGACATTAGAGGACTCCGGTTTCCTCCCACACTCCAAAGACCTGCAGGTAGGTTAATTAGCTCCTGGCGTATATGGCGTATTATTTATATATATGAATGTGAGTTAGGGACCTTAGATTGGAAACTTGAGTGTAGGGACTGATGTAAATGTACAATATATTTGTTAAGCATCAATTGTCAGTGCTATAAAAACTACCTGTGATAAATAATGTATAAATAATAATATACAAGCTTTACATTTGAATAATAAACTGTTAGGGTCCTTTCACACGGGCGATCCGTATGTCCGTTTTTCATCTCATTTGTTTGCAAAAATCTCTCAATTACCACAATTCTCATGCAAAATTGTTGTCACAGGAACAGGTCACCTCAATGGAGGATTTTCCACCACCTCTTGTTCTAGTGACAACTTAAAAAATATGTATTCCCCCTCACTTTTACTGTCTTAGTGACATCAGTCAGTGGCACAAATAAAGAGAGTGAATCTTCCCAGAAGAGACACAGACAATAAAAACCCAACAGGGGGTCTACCCCCTCACTACTCTATCCAAAATGTAAAAAACTACCTTTCCATACATTTTCATTTTTATGCCCATTTTATATAACAGTTAGTGATTTTGTCATGATGAGCACAGGATTAACTGGTGATTCATGTAATCAGAGAGTTGACCCACACTGAACAGTTATAACAACAGAAGTAACATTACATTATTTTCACAACCCTAACCCCATAACATCTCATTTTTAAAAATGTTTCTATTTATTTAGCTTGTTAAATAGCATATTCCAAGAAGCTTATGAAAAATTAAACCACTCAAAGCATAAGATAACAATGCCACTACCACAGTAATAAATACATGCATGCCTAATGCTGCATTTAATCATTTAACAAGGATAGATTCAATGCATATAAATAAAGCCAGGGATGAACCACAACTCTGGAACAGTGAAGTACCTTCTACTATCCTAAACACTTACAAAAACAGCTCAATAGATCTGAAATATAATAATTCAACTCATCTTTCAGAAAATATTGAAGTATAGAGCTAAAACCATTTTTTGTCACTAAACAAAAGCGTCTGATTAACCACTTAAGCCCTGGAGGATTTCGCTGCTCAAAGACCAGGCCCTATTTTGCGATTCGGCACTGCGTGAATTTAACGGACAATTGCGCGGTCGTGCGACGCTGTACTCAAATGAAATTGACGTCATTTTTTCCCCACAAACAGAGCTTTCTTTTGGTGGTATTTGATCACCTGTGCGCTTTTTATTTTTTGCGCTATACACAAAAAAAGAGCGACAATTTTGAAAAAATAACAATATTTTTCAAATTTTTTTATATGAAATTCTCAAAAAAAAATGTAAAAATAAAATGTTTTTAACATTTTAGGCCAATTTTTCTGCTACATAATTTTGGTAAAAAAAATCGCAATAAGCGTATTTTGATTGGTTTGCGCAAAAGTTATTGCATTTACTAACTACGGGAAAGATTTATGTCATTTTTATTTATTTATTTTTTAACTAGTAATGGCGGCAATCTGCGATTTTTTTTGGGGGGGACTGCGACATTGCGGCAGACAGATCGGACCCCTAACTGACATTTTTGACACTTTTGGGGGTACCAGTGACATTACTACAGTAATCAGTGCAATAAATATGCACTGTTACTGTCAAAATGACACTGGCAGGGAAGGGGTTAACTTTATTGGTGATCAAGGGGTTAAATATGTCCCTAGGGGCATGATTCTAACTGTGGGGGGGGCATGGCTTGTGAAGTAATCACAGAGACATACGATCCTACATAGCAGGATCGCATAGCCTCTGTGATTACTTTAGTGAGAATGACAGACGGATGTGTTTACATCAGCCGTCTGTCTTTCTCCCTCTCCTGCGGGAGCTCGCGTGTGGCCGGTGGCCATCGGAGCCGCCAGTCACACGCGCTGGCTCAGCAGGGAACGAGCAGTGGCGGAAGTGCGCCGCCGGCGGCGCGCACTGGCCCCCTACAGGCTCGTGGGCGAGTGCCGCAGTAAATATACAGGAGGCGGTCGGCAAGTGGTTAATTACCATCTCAGTGAGTTTAAAAAGGGAATACTAACGCTAAATTTCTACTTTTACTACTTGCCAACCAGCCGCCGCACATATAATGTGGCAGGGTGGCTGTGTCCCGTGAAATAATGTACGGGAGTGCGCACGCTCCCATTTGCCACAGGGGAAGCCAATTTGCGGGCCCTGTGGAGACAGAACGGCGGTCTGCTGTTGTAAACACGGCAGACCGCTGTTCTGTCAGTTATGAACACAGGGATCCTAGTTAGGAACACAGGTCTCTGTGTTCATGCAGCAAGCCCATCCCCCTCACAGTTAGATAGCACCCCCTAGGGACACATTTAACCCTCTGATAGCCCCTGGTGTTAACCCCTTTCCATGCTATTTTTTTATTTTTTTAATAAAGGACTTGTCAAAAACTGGCTTTTGTCTTTATTTTTTTTGTACACTTTTTTGGTGAATGGGTAGGGGTATGAAGTACCCGATATCCATTCACATGGGGGGCAGGATCTAGGGGCCCGCTTGTTAAAGGGGACTTCCAGATTCCGATAAGCCCCCCACCCGCAGACCCCCACAACCACAGCCCAGGGTTGTCAGGAAGAGGCCGACAATACATTACACCTGCAAGCAAGTTTAAATTACATTTTTTCCTTTAGAAATGTCAGTATTGCTGCAGCAGGCTACATACATCGCACAAATGCGCCACTTTGCAGGCACATTAAGGGAACCCCCCCAGGCACGATATTTAAACTAATTTTTTATTGTTTTGCTTTAAGCATTATTAAAATCACTGCTCCTGTAAAAATCAACATTTTTAAAAAAAAAAATTAGCATTGGTAACGCTCTGTGTGCGGAGCGAAACGCGTCAAGCTGTTCGTCCGAGTACGTACGTCGCCAAACTTCATCCACCTTCCGACATACGGTGACACGGGGAGTGAGTATAGCCGTTTGGATTGGCAACCCGTGGGATGATTTTTTAGGCGTTTTAACCTTTGCCACATTGTAAGTGTAGCTTGTATTGTGTGCATCGAATAAAGTGATTACATACTTCACGATGCCAGTATCTCTTTCCATTTTTTGAGCAATACCTGGATGATATGACCTACAGGAAAGCTGATTGAGTTGATGGTCCATTAAGGCTCGTTTTATCTAAGGATATTCTGAAAGCGGTGTATTATTTGGCTTCTGGTGAGTAGGGGTCCTGGAGGGGAGCACCTACTCGTGTAGAGAGAGCCCGGGCACTTCTTTTATGAGCACGCAGCACTTTGGACTTTTGTTTTGCACAAAGATTGTCACTATCTAAGCACGTCTTTTATTGAAAGACTTTTTTGATATTTATTTACACGTGATAAAATTTGTACTTATTGAATTTTTATGTTTTTTATATATTGATTGTGATTATGATATAGGAATGTGTGTTTACAGTTGAGCACTAGCACCTTACACAGATTTTTCATACACCATATTTATTGGGATTTATTTATGTATTTGTTTAGTTAGCAGCGCAGGTATACTTTTGCACTATATATTGGTACATGTCCCCCAGGGCAGTACCCAGACCCCCATACACTTTTTTTTTGGGCAATAACTTGCATTTAAGCCTTTAATATTAGGACTTTTGATTTTTCATGTTCGTGTCCTATAGACTTTAATGGAGTTTGCATGTTCTAACAAACTTTTCCCCTGTTCGCAGTGTTCTGGTGCGAACCAAACCGGTGTGTGTTTAGCTCATCACTATTTTTCACATGGGATATCTATGAGATTTAATGTTGTTTTCCTTTTTTCTTTTCTCCCCCTCTTTTGAAAATGATTTATTTCTGTAGCTCTTTATAACAAATGTTGTTTTGTAACTTATAACCTTGTAAGGTATTATGCTCCTATGTTATGTTTCGGACAGCTAGGGAGTTATCTCTGGCCATCTGCGATCATGGTTATTGATTGACACTCGGGCGCCAAGCCTAGATGGGGGAGATAATTCTTTCTCCCAGCCATCCATATACTGCTGTAGTTTACTCTCTGGCCGGTAGGTAGCGCTGCGTGCAGTATGGGACAGCCTTGTTGGGTTTAACCGCCCTGGAGCTGTGTCATGCGTCGTGCGCATGCGTTCCAACAATGACGCCCGTGTCGGATGTGATGTAGTGGTACACTATATGTGTACCATATGTACACCCATGTCACAAAATTATCCATAAAGTCTCAAACAACAGGCATAGCTGCCAGGCCATCAATGGTAGTATTACATCCTGATTTAAACATTTCAAGGAGGGGCGCATCCTTTCCATCAGAGACAACTGTCTCCCCCGAGCATACCATTAAATACCTTCACAATGCCCTAACTCCGTCCTGCTCAAAGTAAGCTCCTCCTTTCTAATTATCATACAATATATTAGTAATATAATGAATGCTTCACACGATACAATATATAATATGTATTGTTGTCGTTATTTGTGGATCATGCTTTCTATGTGGATATTTGCCAAAAGATTTGTTGCTGTCTATGCATGAAATGATATGGTTTTGATACACCAAGATTATATTTCGAAGTAAGGTTATATGTACCTACACCAGGCCTCGACAAAACCCGGGCGCCAGGTCGCATTTGCGACTAGAATTAGCAACCTGGCGCCTGGTGTGCCCTGCAGAAGGTGTCCTGTCATTTTTGCACGGACTTCCGCGCACGGAGTTCACGGACTTCCGGGCCGTCCGAAAATTGAGGCCCCGGCTTTTCGGACTACTTGAGATGAGAGGCTTCCAATGGGGAACTGGCGCCCTCTTGTGGTGGCCGGGAGTAATGACTGTTGTAATTACTGTTTCCACTGCCTTTTTGTTCACAATGCATTACCATCTCCCTGTCCAGTTAGTTACCTTTGACAGGGAGTGTGGTTATTTATTATTAATTTAATTTATTTTTTAAATGTAAAAACTAAATAATATTTTTTTCTTTTTTTTTTTTTTTAATTATTAAAAAAAATATATATATTTTTTTCCAATTATTATTATTAAAAAAAAATAATATATATATATATATATATATATACATATATATATATATATATATATATATATATATATATATATATATATATATTAATATAAATATAATCTTTTTTTTTTTCCTCATCGCCACGCCACAACCGAAGGCCCCTTTCACACGGGCTGTCTGATCAGGTCCGCCTGTCAGTTTTTCAGGCAGACCTGATCGGACCCTTCATTCTCCTCTATGGAGCAGTAATCTGCCGCCATCTGATCCTGTCCGCCAAAAGCAGACGGATGGTGGTTCTATTTTCTATCCATCCCGTGGATCGGATCAGATGGCATCGGATGGAAAGAGACACACAGTCTGTTTTCATCTAATTGCGCTAGAGGAGAGTGGGGTTCTAGTCGTATTTATGTGTAAATTTAGTATCCTTTTTATTAAATAAAGCTTGGTTGTTAGTTTAAAAAAAAAAAAAAAAAAACTGGCTCCTAACTTTTTTAGCTGGCTCCTAGATTTCAGGAAAATTTGTCAAGCCCTGACCTACACTGATCAGCCATAACTTAATGCCACCCAACTCATACTGAGTAGATCTTCCTTCTGTTGCCAAAATAGCCCTGACCTGTTGAGGCATGGATGCCGCTAGATCTCTGAAGAGTATGCTGTGGTATCTGACACCAAGCCCTCAGTAGCAGATCCTTTAAGTACCTTAAGTTGTGAGGTGGGACCTCTGTGGATTAGACTTGTTTGTCCAGAACATCCCACAGAAACCTAACTGGATTGAGATCTGGAGAATTTGGAGGCCAATCAAAAACTCAAACTCGTTGTGTTCCTCAAACCATTCTTGATGCGTTTTGTGCAGTGTGGCAGAGCACATGAAAGAAGCCATTGCCATCAGGGAATATCATTTCCATGAAGGGGTGTACTTGGGCAGCAACAATGTTTAGGTAGGTGGCGTGTGTTAGGTAACACCCATATGAATAGTAGGACCCAAGGTTTCCTAGAAGAAGATTGCCCAAAGCATCACACTCCTCCACTTGCTTCCCCTTTTCCATGTTACATCCTGGCACCATTTCTTTCCCAGGTAATACAGGCACCACACCTGGCCATTCACATGATGTAAAAGAAAACTTGATAGATCAGACCAGGCCACCTTTTTTAATTGCTCTGTGGTTCAGTTGTTATACTTACACAATAATGTGTCTGTGAAGGTTTGGCTGTGGACACGGATCAGCATGGTCAACCTGACTAGTCTGCGGCTATGCAGCCCCATCACAGGTGTTTGCAGCGTATTGCATTAGGGTGTGCACCCCAAAGCTGAAACACGCATGCCTTTCTCTGCAGCCTCAGCTGCACTGGACAGGGAATCGGAAGTGCTTTGTGCTGAGCGGCTTCCTGTTCATTCACAAACTGAAGCTGAAATACTTCACACACGGTTATGATTGAACACAATGGGTGAATGTGTTCAATGTGTTCATTTAAAAAGGAAGGGGCCAGTAAATTACATATTAATTACTCCCTTTTCTCACTCTCCATCCTGAAACATCCCTGCAGTAGCCGGGGGGAGAGGCGAGGAGGCAAGCCAGAAGCACTGCAGTGGGGTGGGGGGGGGGGGCGCAACAGAGGGGGAAGCCTGGACAGTAGGGGGAATCTGCACCACACAGAGTGATAAGGGTGTGCCCAGGCACACCTGGCACACCCCCTGCGCACGCCAATGAGCCCGATACACAACAAACTGTAATGCCCATTTTTTCTGTTTCAACACAGCTGCCTAATATATCCCACTGACTTTGAGATGCCATTGTAATGAGATAATAAATGTTATTTACTTGATATGTCAGTGCACATACAGTTATGGCTGTTCAGTGTATATGTGTATGTACATGTAAATAAATGTCATATGTATACAATCCATATATAAATGTATGCAGATGCATGTGCATACACATATACAGTATACAAGTAACCTTCCTTGGGATAGAACTTGGGTGTATCGCAACCATATCATTCCAGCCATATACAGCATGGGCCATGCTTTCTTGTGGCATCTAGAGATAAGCAAACTTCTGAAAAGGTTGATCAGTTGTGGTTTGGCCTTACTTTTTAAAACCACAGAAATTAAACATTTCCGAACCAAAAGTCCCACTAAAGTCAACGGAAATCTGAGCCAGACTCCTACAAGATTGTAAAGCCTTTTTTCCCAGAAGCCTTTTCAGAAAACAATAAATTGTAAAAAAAAAAAAAAAAAACTAACAGTGAAATTCTGATTGTGCTCAGGACCTCAGAATTCATGAAACTTGGTCTAAATCTAAAATGCTGCAATGCTTTAACTGGTTAGTAGTGAAGGGAAACTTAGCATTTTGCCCTTGGTGTGCAATAATAACACACTTGGTATGTGTCAAATCTCTGACCATTTCTAACTACTATATAAGATTATGTTCAATGCCAAAGAGACACAATGTCAGGCTTAGTTAATACCTTTGGGATAAAAGCACTAAAGATGTACAGAACAGCCCACAGAGGCTCGTTTGCCATTTTCATCAATTTAGAGTGGTGCCAATAATGAAAATACAAGGTTTGTTGGTTGCTATGGTCACTATAGGTGAAATATGCTTTGCTGTATTAAATGTACTTTAGGTTGGTAGTCTATCTACAAAGTAGTATCTATGTCAATAATAAAAAGAAAGCAAAAGAAAAAGGAATTTTAAGCGCCAATGAAGGAGGAATGGTCACAAATGTGACATTACTGTAAAAACTATAAGTTTATTGATACATAAAGATAAAAAGGAAATTGCATGCATACAATTTTACATATAAAATGTGTGTTCCCACATGGGGTACTGATACAATTTACCAATTAGGCAATACATATGTCTCATGATAATAGGCAATAGGTCCTCAAATATCTGACGCGTTTCGCCAGAGGCTTCTTCAGGGCCAGAGAGACCTTCAGCACATTTTTTCCCATAAAACCAAGTCATGCACAAGGCATGACATCTCTCAGGGCGGGCGTCGGGACAATATCAGGATGGAGTGGCCACATGCTCAAAACAGTATGTAACAAGATATATTAAAGCTTAGGTAGTTAGTATTACTGGTCATGAGGGGTAAAAATGTTCAGTATCATTGATTAGGATACTTAATCCTATCAGTATGTCCAGTAACTCACTAGGGAGATAATCTTCCTAGAAATAATAGGCAGTACCCTTGACCTAGTGGCAGTATTACGATTATTAAACATTTCCACAGAATCCAGGTATCACTGTAGTATCTCAGTATAAGTCAGCAGTATATGAGGCCCAACAGGACCCAGACCGCTAACTAGCCTTAGCCTTGCATATCCTTGGCATGTAAAAACTCAGTATTTTGCCCTTGGTGTGCAATAATAACACACTTGGTATGTTTCAAATCTCTGACCATTTATAACTACTATATAATATTATGTTCAATGCCAAAGAGACGCAATGTCAGGCTTAGTTAATACCTTTGGGATAAAAGCACTAAAGATGTACAGAGCTGAGGCCAGTTTGCCATTTTCATTAATTTAGAGTGGTGTCAATAATGAAAATGCAAGGTTTGATGGTTGCTATGGTCACTATAGGTGAAATATGCTTTGCTGTATTAAATTTACTTTAGGTTGGTAGTCTATCTATCTATCTATCTATCTATCTATCTATCTATCTATCTATCTATCTATCTATCTATCTATCTATCTATCTATCTATCTATCTATCTATCTATCTATCTATCTATATATCTATCTATCTATCTATCTATCTATCTATCTATCTGTTCCTCTATCTACCCATCTATCTATCCTACCATCTACATACTGTAAATATCAACATAAAATCTAATAATTATATACCTTTATTCAGTGCTTTTTTTCACAGAGAATAGGTGCAGGAACTCCCCTTTTCTAAGTTACTTCGTATCGTCGCCCCCTACCCACCTCCGAGCACTGACCCTTGGTTCCACCCCAGCCCACCTCTGAGCACCGTTCCTTGGTTCCACCCCCTACCCAACTCCTAGTACAGCCCCTTTTAGAGAATATAGAGCCAAGTATCATTTTGTTGTGTTAAGTAATGTATATGGAATTTGGTCATGTTAACAAGACAAGCAATAAAATAGATCCTTGCCAGCAGCAATAGACCCCACCCCAGCAGCAATATACCACCCCTCCCTGGCAACAATAGACCCCCCCCCAGCAGCAATAGACTCCCCTGGCAACAAAAGACCCCCCAGCAACAACAATAAATCTCCCAGCAGCCAGCATCAATAGACTCCCCAGCAGCCAGCAACAGGAGACTCCTTCCTAAACAGTAGATCCCTTCCAGCAACAATTGACCCCACAGTAACAAAAAATCTTCCACCAGCAAAAATTGATTGCCATGCAAAAATAGATCCACTCCAGCAACAATAGATACTCCAGCAGCCAGCATCGGTGAACCCTCCCTTCACACCCCAGCACTCCTTGCCATTGTAAACATTCAGTGCTAGAGCTGCGTTCCCCCGCGTTCCCACTGAAAAAAAGCCCTGCCTTTATTTAAGCGAGAGCTGAGATACTGCATTGGAGTCAACAAAAAAAACAATTTTAAAAATTCTACCCATTGTGGGTCAGAAAAAGTCACTCATTCTTTATGAAATAGACAAGAGAATTGTAGCTTTGCTGAAGTCAACATGACTGCTGCCGGTATTAAATTATGTATAGTATGTCCCCAGGAAGATTGTTCAATGCATCTAGTATAGTTCTAAGCCATGTTTTAGTCTGTATTCAAAAAAAAAAAAAAGGTCATTACCCAAAGTGCTAAAGCATTCAATCATTCTGTCCTGAAAATGTACTGCCTAGCACTGTAAATAATATGCATTGAAGCAGGAAATACTGCAAGAAGGGAATCATTTGACATGCAAAGCTCCAGCTACTGTCAACTAGATAGACAATTGCTCCTTTAAAGACAGTGAGATATGTTGCATTATAGCCCAAATAAATAATATCCTTCAGAGTAAGAACTAAATCGGGCACAGAAGCTTGTCACCTAAATGTTTGTGCCATAAAAGACAGTTCTCTAAAAACTACAAGTACTTGTAATTTATAAGTTTTTGTCCGGACTTAAATGATACTTTTGTGTGCTATGTTCCTTGCTTCCTGAGAGCCATGCAGTGGGCAGATGGGTTCATTTTTATGCTTCTCAAGCTTGTAAGGTGGGTATAACCTAAATGGTATGTTGTACAAGTCACGGCCTGTCCATAACTAACACCAGGCTTGAAAAAAGGATGCTAATACTTTAGGAAGTTAGGGGCATCGTAACAATCTGGCCACAGCGGATGGCTAAACTGTGTAAAATATTTTGAGATGCTGAAATTACTCTTCTGTTGGCCATACACTATATAAAAAATTGTTCAAACTCATTTTCAAAAAACGTACACTTAGCCCTGAGAGAAAACAATCGTCCCATCATGTAATGACCGATAAATTGTTCAATGGACATAAATGAATTCGTTTTTTTGTTAGTTTTTTTCACATATGCCTAGTGCAAACAGTTTGGCCGAGAAACACATTAACCTTTCAATTTATCACTCATTCGGCAGAAAATTTCCAAACTCCTCCTTCGTTTTATTGGCTCAAAAACGTCACAACCGATTACCGCTTCGTGCCCATGAACTGGCCGAAAAACAAAAGAACAGTCCAACTAACCGAATTTCGGCTGATTTTTCATATAGTGTATGGCCAGCATTCATCCCCATCTATAGTTTTTAGCACTGCAACACTGCACACCTGACCCTCATTAATCTCTTATAAAGGGAACTTTCCCCCAGTCCTGATCAACAGCTTGTGTAATTGCATCTGCCTGATTATATAGTCTTTGAAATGCACCATTGACCCTAGGCAGGGCTTTTTTCCCCCCAGAAAATAGGTACAGGAACTCAACCACGACCCCCCCCCCCCAACACACACACCCTCCAAACTGCATCGAATAGTGGCTGTGTTTAAATTTCACTAACAGTGGGAGGATCTTAAAGGAGCGCTAAATGCCAGGAGTGAATTAGATGCCAAGTGCAGGGTTGGGGTGGGGGTTACACACAGAGTGCAGAGTTCAGGGGTGTGCTACATGCATAATTTTGGGTTGCATTATGTACATAGTGTAAAGTTCAGGAGTGCACTGCATGCAGACTGCAGAGTTCAGCCTTCTTCCACAGCTGCATCCCCTATCCACATCTCACTTTCACCCCTCTTCAACTGTGACCTCTGCATGCAACCCCACCTCCACTGCCCCATCTTCTCCACCCCTCCTCCTTAAAAGCTTCACCGTCTTCCAGATCCATGTCTTACTTTTGTTTCTTTATTAACCACTTGCCGACCAGTCACGTTGACTGTACTGCGGCAAAGTGGCTCGTTCCCGTCCAGCGACGTAGACATACGTCGCTGGACTCCTCCCCTTGTGGGCGGCGCTCGCGCACCGCCGGAGGCTTGCTCCCGCTGTTTTCAGTCACAGCAGGAGTCGGGGCAGGGGAGGAGTGGCGGTGATCACCGCCGCTCTTCCCCGATCGTCAGGGAATCGAGTCTGGAGATCCGCCCGCTTGTGTAAACAAGGCGGGCGGATCTCCTAAGTGACAAACAGTGACAGATTGCAGGATTCAGCATAGCTGAATCTGCGATCTGTCCCTGTGTCACTCAGTCACCTCCCCCCACACATGTCAGTAAGCACCAGGCATACATTAACCCCTCCCTCTCCAATAAAATTAACCCCTTCCCTGCCAGTGTCATTTTTACAGTAAAAGTGCATATGTATAGCACTGATTACTGTAGTAATGTCACTGGTACCCCCAAAAGTGTCAAAAATGTCAGTCAAGGGTCCGATCTGTCCGCCACAATGTCGCAGTCCCGCAAAAAAAATCACAGATCGCCGCCATTACTCGTTAAAAAAAACCCACCAAAAATGACAGAAATCTTTCCCTTAGTTAATAAACGCAATAACTTTTGCGCAAACCAATCAAAATACGCTTATTGTGATTTATTTTTTTTACCAAACATAGGTAGCAGAAAACAAATTGGCCATAAATTTAAAAAAAATTTGATTTTTAAATTTTTTTGGGGGGGAAGTTCATATAAAAAAAGGTGAAAAATATTGTTATTTTTTCAAAATTTACGCTCTTTTTTTGTTTATAGCGCAAAAAGTAACAGGTGATCAAATACCACCAAAAGAAAGCTCTGCTTGTGGGAAAAAAAGGACGTAAATTTTGTTTGGGTACGGCGTCGCACGACCGCGCAATTGTCAGTTAAAGTCGCACAGTGCCGAATCGCAAAAAGTGGCCTGGACGTAAGACAGCAAAATCCTCCGGTGGTAAAGTGGTTAAGCTGAAGCACTCAGCTGGCTCTATTACCTCCCTGTACACTGTAGGGGGCTCCACTTGCAGTGAGATCATCCAGTAGTGTAGGCATCTACACTGCACCCTGGGCCCCTGCATCGCCCCTGTCCCCATCCTGCACTCAGTAGGAGCTGTTCAGGAGATCAGATTTGTGGGAGCTGTTGGGAGACAAGCTGTACTCCTGTATTTACAAGTGATAGTGGTGAGCGGAGAGCAGAGGGCCTGAGCCAGAGGTGGTGGAACTGAGTTCCACCAAGTTCCAGCTGAAAAAAAGCCCTGACCCTAGCCACCCAAGCATCCCAATTAATCAGTTGTGTCACCTATTACATTAAAGTGTCAACAAAGAGGCCAAGAAGCAGGGCACAGCTAGGATTTTACAGGAAAAGTTGAGATTGTACTTCCGCTGCCTATATACCTAGATTTATTGATCATTTTGGCAGGCATTTTACCTAACACACGTTATGCATTGCTTCAAGAAAACCTCAGTTTGATCTTGCCAGGTTTATTACAGTTTTATTTTAAGCAGGAACAGCAAATATATGACCAATAATTAGATAAACGTTGAGCATGCAAAGAATACTTTGATAAACTCCGGTGGTTGGTCTCATCACAGCAGGATACAAGGCTGGAAACCTTGGAGTGTTTGGATGCTATAATTTAGACTGAAGTGCCAAGGCAGTACGCAGTATCTAATGATTGAAATAGAAGTCAGTAGGCAAAGATCTATTCAGTCTGCAGAACTGTGAATCATTATTTCTGGATTTATGGGGTATGACCATGTAACCAGATCCAGCAAAATGGAAGTTAAACTGGATTATGTGGGGTTGATTTACTAAAGGCAAATAGACTGTTCACTCTGCAAAGGGAAGTTGCACCTTCAAGAGAAATGTCTTCAAAACTTAGTGAATGAGGTTAAGCTCTGCTGACTTCCATCATCCAATCATGTTCACACAAACATATTGCTTTTTTCTCCTTGCAGATGATTGAGTTTTCTTTGTAAAGTGAATTTTCACCACAATCACTAAGCTGTGGGTAAAATTCACCTGCAAAGTGAAATTTCCCTTGCAAAGTAAACAACCTTTTTGCATCTAGTAAATCAACCCGTGTGTCTTGGAATATATGCATGAAAATAATAAAGGTGGCAATGTACTGCGAAAACCATTATTTGCTTATTTTGAAAGCTGTAGAGTTGTTCATACTGTATTATTATTATAAATATAATATTATACCACTGAAAATGCTGATGTAAGCACTGCAGTGTCCTTACAGGAGATTACATAGAATCATACTACAAATTAGTCCTGTAATCAAGAAAGGGCTTTTTTTTTTTTTTTTTTTTTTTTTTTTAATAGCCAAAGCTAGTATATTTCTAGGACAAGGCACACTGCCCAGTTTAAAAGAGCATTACTTATGGGATGATTGCAGTGACAGTCACTGCCACAATCCTTTTAAAAATCCTGAACGTGGAGCGATTTGCAGACACAGAACATAATCCTTTATAAAGGGTATTGAAACAAAAATAGCTTTTTATTTGTTTGCTTGATGAGACTATTAAGGGCATCCCTTTCTGGAACAAGCAGTGGTGCTAAATCACTTTAAAGCAAGGACATAAAAAGTGAGCCAGGAATAAGGTATCCTTGGTGCCTCTCTTATAGGCTATGTTAGCTTTTGTGTGTTTAAATTCATCGTGATAGGTTTGCTACAAAGGGAAAAAAAACATTTTATATATATATATATATATACATACACACACACACACACACACACACACATATAAATATATATATATATAAATATATATATATATATATATATATATATATGTATATATATATATATATATATATATATATATATATATATAATTCATCATGATAGGTTTGCTACAAAGGGAAAAAAACATTTTATATATATATATATATATATATATATATATATATATACAGTGCCTTGTGAAGGTATTTGGCCCCCTTGATCTTTGCGACCTTTTGCCACATCATTTCAGGCTTCAAAAATAAAGATATAAAACTGTAATTTTTTGTGAAGAATCAACAACAAGTGGGACACAATCATGAAGTGGAACGAAATTTATTGGATATTTCAAACTTTTTTAACAAATAAAAAACTGAAAAATTGGGCGTGCAAAATTATTCAGCCCCTTTACATTCGCAAAGTTCAAGGGGGCCGAATACTTTCGCAAGGCACTGTATATATATATATATATATATATATATATATATATATATACACACACACACATATATGTATATCCATATCCACTTTCATATTTCCCTTATTTTTATAATATTTAATTTATATACCAACCCCTTCACAGCCATCATGTGACCAGATCAATTATCTGAGTGGGGTGTGTTTGAGAATTCCCCTCTCACATCACAAACTGCAGTTCTCAGATTGAAAGATTACAGGCATATGATCTTACAGGTGGACTGGTGCACTACAGCACTAACTGGATGAAAAATGAGACTACTGAGCAGGTAGGTTGTGTTCCTTTTATACATATTAAGGTTTAATTGTCAATTCTGACTTGAATCTACCTTTACAAGTGACCTCTATTTTTCTCATGTGCCAGGTTCCCATGCACTCAGCTCTAATCTAGCTTTTTGCAGATGCTTTATCGGTACCAGCAAGAGTGCTAAACTCAGATTGCCTTGCTGACTACTCATTGTCCTACTAGCACTATCCCTAATGATGCTACTATGTGTACTGATCATAGTTGGTTTAATGGATACCTCTCCCAGTATATGCTCCTATACCAGTGATGGCGAACCTTGGCACCCCAGATGTTTTGGAACTACATTTCCCATGATGCTCATGCAGTGTAGCTGAGCATCATGAGATATGTAGTTCCAAAACATCTGGGGTGCCAAGGTTTGCCATCACTGTCCTATACTCTGCCCCGGATTCAGTTAGATCCCTGGCTAAATATATTTTACTCTAAGAGTATGGTTCCTGAGCTATCTTGGGTAAGTAAGTAACCCTGATGCCACACGTACAGTAACTGATACCGTAAAACAGTTTGGAGTATTAAATATATGGGGGAGTTGTACTGCGCTTCAAGGGTGTTTAAATAGATCACTTATATATTTAAATAAATTCAATAAATAAATAAATAAAGTGCTTTTGTGTGTGTCATGTGACTACAGATATCATGTGCAAAATACCATCACTTTTCCAAATTAATCACATTGGTAAGAAGTTCATATTCCAAAACCATAAATACTGTAAAGTGCTAAAGTGTCAGAGTCACAATATAAATAAATATAGAATATAAGGTGCTTATATAGCTTAAAGTGAATCCGTGAACAAACATATAAATATATGTATTTTGTGTAAACCAGTTAACAAGTGCGAGTGCATCTATCCTGTAACCATAGGTATACACTTATATTCTAGTAATAGTGAAAAACAGAGATTCTAATCAAACAAAAAGTGTATATAAAGTGTCCAATCACAAAATTGTAGAAATATAAAAATATAAAAAATAATAAAAAAATAATTCCCAGTGTTTTTTATCTTCCTCCACCTTTGATCTCCGTGATACCGGAAACCTGGAAGTGACGTGACGTGACGGGACGGATGTCCTACAGTGCTTCTATGCATACAGTTGACAGTCGTTTTGAATGTAAGTCTGCTATATTCTTTGAAAATAAATGCTATACATACTATACCATGATGGCCCCATTGTTTTGATGAGCTAAGGAGCAGAGGTATTAGCTACCAGAACGATCCTGAAAGGACCCAAAAAGCCCCTCTAGGAAGCCTACTCTAGGTAAAAGAGACAGATCGAGGCCAGGAGAGGCAGAGATCCCCCTGGAAGGAGCAGGAATGCGTTGGGATAAGGAAGCAAAGGAGCCATATTCACCACAGGTCTAATGATATAGGCGTATTATTGACCTCACTGAGGTGAGCATTTAGGACACCTAGATGTGTGATCACTGAAAATCCCCCAATCACAGAGATCAAAGGTGGAAGAAGATAAACAACACTGGGAATTATTTTTTTATTATTTTTTATATTTTTATATTTCTACAATTTTGTGATTGGACACTTTTTGTTTGATTAGAATCTCTATTTTTCACTATTACTAGAATATAAGTGTATACCTATGGTTACAGGATAGAGGCACTCGCACTTGTTAACTGGTTTACACGAAATACATATATTTATATGTTTGTGCACGGATTCACTTTAAGCTATATAAGCACCTTATAGTCTATATTTATTTATATTGTGACTCTGACACTTTAGCACTTTACAGTATTTATGGTTTTGGAATATTCATTTCTTACCAATGTGATTAATTTGGAAAAGTAATGGTATTTCGCACATGATATCTGTAGTCACATGACACACACACAAAAGCACTTTATTTATTTAATTTATTTAAATATATAAGTGATCTATTTAAACACCCTTGAAGCGCAGTACAACCCCCCCCCCCCCCCATATATTAGATCCCTGGCTACCCTTCGGCTTTAATTCTGTGTGACTTCTTTCAAACCTAAGTACCATCTTTGAACGTTTTCTTCTTACTTCTACAGCTACTGGACTCTGTTTCGGATACTGAAAATTATAATCTTGCCAAGAAGACTAGTAAAAGAATCAACTTTGAAGGACCGATGCACTGTACATCCTATGTCTACGGTACATCATCTCCTTAAAGCGGCATTGAATGTTTAGGGCTGTGGACTGCAGTGAAGAAATAATGACCTGAGAAGGCCAAAGTATTTAACCTATTGGTTTTACATAAAGGGATTTTGGTTCTTTCCAAGCATTTAGCCTAATGGACACTCTGATTTATTCCTCTGCTCTAACGGGAAATAGTGCATTACTTACAGAGCTAATCATCATGGTGGAAATAGAACAGTGTTTGTTGCCTAGTATATGTCTGACTCCATGCAACTGAAATAAAACAATTATATAGTGTTGGCCACCAGTAACAAATGTGCAGTTTACAAGTCAAAACTTTTATCATTTGTTCTTGCAAATCAAAAAGCTTTTCTTTCTTCAGCCAACAGTCTCAACTACACTACCCCCCCCCCCATCTCATTTTTTTCCAATCATTTCCAGTGAGGACATCAACTTCAATTTCACCTATTTGACCATAACCTTGATCCTTGTACAACTGATTGCCAAGTTCTACACTAGCTTTATTTATTCTAATTAGATACAACTGTTTTATATTTTTTCATGGTGTGCCTGAAAGTTGTAAAGTTTTATGTTGTTTATGATTATAAAGTTTTATGTTGGTATCTGATCTTGGGTTGCATTGGCAGAGTATTTTAGGAGGAAAAGTGTATGTAAACCCTAACAATAAGCTTCTCTTAGTTGCTCCCTTTTGGTCAGGTAAAGCTAAATTCTAGGAATTCAGCCACTTTGATAAATGTGCAAACAATCTATGAGTTAAGTCCAACAAGGTGCATGCCCCCTAGTGGATTTGTAATTTTTTTTATAACAGTTTTAAGTCACTTCCAGAGGATAGCTTCAGGGCTCTGAGAGGAGAGACACTGGGGTGGATTTACTAAAACTGAAGAGTTTAAATCGGGTGCATCTGTGCATAGTTATCACCTTGTTACATCCGCCTATGTCTATGTTTGTTCAGATCCATTTTTTTTAAACTACAGAAGGCTGCCTTCTTTTCCGTTACGATGAGTCTGAATGAATGTACACAGATCACATAATCTTTGTTCTGAGCTGCATAAGAGGCTTAGAGAGTTTGAAATAAAGAAACAGCAGTACACTGATCTTCTGTGAATGGCTGTGCAAGGGGGACTGTCAGCACCAGTCTGGAGGACAAGTAGCCTGGGCTCTCAGCACAGCCAGAAAACTGACCAAGCTGAGATAGATGTGCTCTCATGTCAGGGTGGTCAGCTTGAATTAGGAAAGCAGAGAGACTGGCAGGATCACCAGGTATTTTGCACAGAGGAAGCAATATAAGAACAGGATACTTTTTAACACAAGTACTCAGAAACCCAGACACATTAGAAATATAAAATGTTAGGGTAACATATTCTTTAACTCAGGGGTAGGCAAACTTTGAGAGGTGGCGATCAACCTGAACAACATAAAAGAGATCTAAGATCACTGGGGTTCGATACCCTTTTCTTTAACCACTTAAGGACCGGAAAGTTTTTACCCCCTTAATGATCAGGCCATTTTTTTGCTATTTGGCACTGCATTACTTTAACTGACAACTGCGCAGTCATGCAGCGCAGTACCAAAATAAAATTGATGTCCTTTTTCCCCACAAATAGAGCTTTCTTTTGGTGGTATTTGATCACCCATGCGATTTTTTTTTTTTGTGCTCTAAATGAAAAATGAGCGACAATTCTGAAAAAAAAAAAAATTTACTTTCTACTATAAAACATTCCCAATAAAAAAAAATGAAAAAATATATATTTTTTCATCAATTTAGGCCAATATGTATTCTACCAAATGTTTTGGTAAAAAAAAATATACCAATAAGTGTATATTAATTGCAAAAGGTATCGCGTCTACAAACTAGGGGATAGATTTATGTCATTTTTATTTATTTATTTATTTATTTATTTAACTAGTAATGGCGGTGATCAGCAATTTTTAGCAGAACTGCGACATTGCGACAGACAGATCGGACACCTAACTGACACTTTTGACACTTTTGAGGGGACCAGTGACACTAATACAGTAATCAGTGCTAAAAAAAACATGCACTGTTACTGAACTAATGACACTGGCAGGGAAGGGGTTAACACCAGGGGCAATCAAAGGGTTAAGTGTGTCCCTAGGGGGTGCTTTCTAATTGTGTAGGGGATTGACTCACTGGATAAACACAGAGACCTGTGTTCCTAAATAGAAGGAACACAGGAGTTCTGTGTTCATCTCTGACAGAACAGCCTTGTTTACATTGGCAGGCCACGTTCTGTCTCCATGGGGAGCGATCGCGTCCACCGAACCCTCTGATTGGCCAATCGGCGCACGCGCGCCCCTGCTATCTGTTATATGAAGCAATGTACAGGTACGTAGTTTCCCGTAATAGAACCAACCTGCTGCAGGAAAACTATGGTGGCTGGTCGGCAAGTGGTTAAAGAAATTAACCAGCAAGGCCCAACTAAATAATAAGGAAAACTTATTAAAATATGATATATAAAAAATTTAACTGTAAAAATATAAACTTAGCCTACCTTAAAAGTGGAAGGTGGAAGTCATCAGAGCAGTGGACAGTGTCAGTAGGGCAGTGAACGGTTTGTGAACATTGTCAGTAGGGCAGGAGAAAGGTGTGTGAACACTGTCAGTAGGGCATGGGACGGTGTGTGAACACTGTCAGTAGGGCAGGGGACGGTGTCAGTAGAACCAAGGGCAGTGTCAGTAGGGCAGTGGATGGTGTCAGTAGGACCAAGGACAGTGTCACTATGGAAGTGGATGGTGTCAGTAGGGTAGGACAGTGGATAGTGTCAATAGGGCTTTGGACGGTGTCAGTAGGGCAGTGGACAGAGTCAGTAAAGCAATGGATGGTGTCAGTAGAACAGTGGACGTTGTCAGTAAAGCAGTGGATGATGTCAGTAGGGCAGTGAACAGAGTAAGTAGAACAGTGGACAGAGTCAGTAGAGCAGTAGATGGTGTTAGTAGCATAGTGGAAGGTGTTAGTAGGGCAGTCGATGGTGTCAGTAGGATCGAGGACAATATCAATAGGGCATTGAACAGTGTCAGTAGGGTAGTGGAGAGAGTCACTAAAGCAATGGATTGTGTCAGTAGGGCAGTGGACAGAGTCAGTAGAACAGAGGACAGAGTCAGTAGAGCAGTGGACGGTGTCAGTAGAACAGTGGACTGCCCCCCGCCATCCCTTCTCACCAGGTTCTGGAATCGGCAACCAAGGGACACAAACTACCCACCTGTCACATAACCTGTCTGCGATCAACAGGTTGATAACGATAGATAGGTTGCCATACCCCGCTTTAAATGAATTGAATTGAACTGAAGACTAGCACATTTTTTGTTATGCCGATATCTTCTTTTATTTTCTATGCTATTAATGAATCGGAGGAACTTTAGTCAGAGAGTCACATGCTTTGTGCACATGATTCTGCAAAGTGTTGAGTGTACAAATTCATGCACATTTTCTGTTGATGGTGGATAGACACTATTATATATTGTATTTTATAATATACAGCCATATCTATGTATACAGTATATATACAGTATATGTAATTAATATCATTTTTGTAAGCTGATGATGTTGATTTACTGATATTGATGTATTGACCTATGGAATAAATATCTACATTTAGCGCTGTAGTTTTACTTAATTTAACACATGTCAGTACATGAATATGGTGTCACTTTAGTCTTTTCAAATCCCCTGTACAGTGACATAGTGGTACCCAGACTGTGAGAAGGAAGAATAGTACTTTTGGACAATCATCTAGTACACAAGTCTGACAAGGTGTATGTGAACAGGAGGAGAGATCAGAGAGATGGCCAAACTAGTCTGTTACTGCTCCTTCATTGTTCAATCACAGGCTGGGGCAGAGAGGTAAACCGGCTAAACTAGAACTAAAGGCAAAATGGTTTAATTTAATTTTAGAAAGAGTTGGGGGGGGGGTATATGGGGTTATGCCATCTGTGTCCCTTTGGGGTGATTTCCCTTGACTCCCAGTCCCATAGCCAAAACAAGAAGTGGAAGGAAATCTCCACAAAAAGTAACATTTTTTTTTTTTGTAATAAGCTGTTTGCCCGGAGTTTAGCTTTAAAGCGGTAGTATCATGCTTTTTTTTACTTTTACCTACAGGTAAGCCTGTAATAATTGTACCTGTAGGTACAATTAATATCTCCTAAACTGGCACGGTTTAGGAGATATTTGCAGTGCATGCAGCCGCTCACGCGAGTGGCGCATGTGCTCTGAAGGTCCGGGGGGACCTTCAGTTTTGCTTGCCGGGAGCTCGCCGGCAAATCACTCCCGGCGCGGCTCCGGCCAATCACAGCGCCGGAGCCGCCGAACCCAGAAGAGACGCCGAGGGATCATGGCAGCACCCGCAGCGATGTCCAGGGGTCCGTGTCAGGGCTTCGTTCTAAGGTAAGTAATACATAATGAGCTAGTATGTGATGCATACTAGCTCATTATGCCTTTGTCTTGCAGGTTTTTTTTTTTTTGTTAGCGTTTTTGGATTTACAACCGCTTTAAACATACAAGCTACAATAGAAGTAGCATAAACACAAATATTGATCCTTCTTCAGCTGAATTGGATGCCAGTCAACCTTACACTAACATTTCCTTTGTAGGGGAAACATGCTGAATTTCAAGATGTACATTTTGGCACATAATACAGCATGGTTTAAAAGATCTGCATACATTTTTAACATTTAAACTCTCACTAATCTGATGGGCTGCACTTTTTGACAAATAATAAATGTTCTGCGGTACTGAATTTCGATTTCATGTTTCCTTTTTGAGAGAAGATCTGTGCGCTCCTCAACTTGGGTGATGATTAGTTGGGAGGCGATTACAGTGAAAGTTTCATTCCCTTCATTCTATTTGGATGATGACTAAAGGGAGCTTAAAGTAGAACTATAGGCAAAACTTTTTTTTTTTTCTGTTTTGAATAGAGCAAGGGAGGGTTATAACCCCTGTCAGATTTTGTTTCGCTATCTGCGCCCCATTGCAGAAATTTCTCTTCACTTCCTGTCCCATAGCCAAACAGGAAGTGAGAGGAAATTCCTGCAAATTAAGGGAATTCCTTGGGGACCCTCAGATCACTGGAACTAGTGTCCCCATTGGAGGATTTCCCCAACCCAAAATTTGAGGTTTTCTTTCACTTTCAATGATAACAGTAAACAGGACAAATAGAAAGGGAGAATCTCCTTAACAGGGGCACATACACCAATAAAAACCTGACCATTGTTCTAATCACTCCCTAATCTATCCAAAACTTGCCTTTAGTTAAAATTGAAATGCCCAACTTCAGACAAAATATTTTATTTTATTTTGGACTAACAGTTACAGCCTCTGTCAGTTTTTTTATTGCTGTCTGTGTCTTTAGAAGACTCAGGAAGGATTACAATTTTTGACAAAATTGTTATTAATCTCTGTGCCATCTTGTCCCTGTGACTACCACATCCTCTTGTCCTGGAGACTACTGCACAAGTTTTAGCTCTTTGAGTGCAATATTAAAATTTATTATAAGGAGCACTCTGCTGGTTTCCTTTAAGTTTTGTTATTGAGAAGTGCTTTTTCCTTTATATCAATGGACAAGCAACAATAATGTAGATCTAACTTATCAGGCTCTTGTCCTGGGTAGGATACTTAAAATGGAACTTCACCTTCAAGAGCAAGTTTGGCTTTTCCTCTTCCACCACCTCTCCTCTCCCATATTTGGAATGTCTTTTTTTTGGGAAGGGGAATGGGTATCTGATTTTGAAAGGTACCTGCTTCTAATTCCAACTCCGAGCAGAGGTTGCCCCCCCCCCCCCTCCCAGAAGCCTCTTGGGACACATTGCAGGTCCCAGGAGAATGTGGGACCATTCACAGGGCACAGCGCAGCTCACACATGCACAATAGGCAGCATGTTGTGAAGCTGCAAGGAGTCACCGTGGACTGCCCACAGTTAAGATTACGAGGCTTGTATACCAATGCTAGAAGTCTGGCTAACAAGATAGGAGAAATGGAGCTGCTGATGTAAGAGGAGGATTTTATTTTGTGGGAATTTCAGAAACTTGGTTTGACAGCTCATATGATTGGCAGGCAACCATTCAGGGGTATTCCCTATATTGTAGAGATAGGGAGGGTGGGAAAGGGGGAGGGGTAAACCTACCTATATATTAAGAATGATGCGCAAGTAAACGTGAGGGATGACATCACTAATAGACCTAGGGAGGAATCCTTGTGGGTGGAGCTCCAAGGGAGAAAAAAAATGGTAAAGTAATAGTGGGCTTATGCTACGGGCCCCTAATCTGAGGGAGGAGAGGGAGGTGGACCTCCTATCACAGCTTGACATGGTGGCAAAGCTGGGAAATGTTATTATAATGGGGGATTTTAATTATCTAGATTTAGACTAGGCAGAAGAAACAGCACATTCATCTAAGGCTCCCATCTCCTAAATGTCTTGCAGGATAATTTCATAGGTCAGTTGGTGAACGCACCAACAAGAAATAACGCAGTAGACCTACTGATTATTAACAATACAGACATGATCGTGGATATGGAAATAAGGGGCAACTTAGAAAACAGCGACCACAGCTCAATTAGTTTCAGTATAAATCACAGAAATAAGAAGCAAAGGGGAATACAAGGACACTGAATTTCAAAAGAGCCAACTTCCCTAAACTGTGTTCTTTGCTAGACGATATTAAATGGGACAAAATCCTAGGAACAAAGAACACGGAGGAAAAATGGCAGTGCTTTGAGAGCATACTAAATAAAGTATTGGACCCATTACCTGCCCCCCAACTTTGACGAAGCCCTATTGCTTCCTTGATCGGCTTCCAAGCTTTGAATAGACCACACCACTTACTTCTGGTTTCCCCCCCAGCGACTTGTCTTTCCCCACCCCCCCTCTCTCTCCTACCCCTCTCCCACCCTCCTGTCTCCTTTCCTGCTCTATTCCCCTCCTTCCCCCCCTCTCTTTTTCATTACTGCTATCTGCTATTTTTCGACGACATTCTTACCTGGTTCAACCACTATTGTTCAACTACTAGTCATATGGTAACGAAGAGCTATGTTTCCCCCTGTTTACTGATCGTAACCTCATGTCCCAGCTGTCTTGGTCCCTGCCCAGGACGGCCCGATTTGTCCCATGCTTCCCTCCTCCAGGATCTGTTTACCCTCTTGAAGTTGCCTCATCACTCGGCGAGTGATTGTTGGCCGCGCCTCTCCTCCTGGGCACAGCTTGTTCCCTTTACGGGGTGCCTGGGGGACGGGCTCCTTCTACCTTTCTCCATCCCCAGATCCCCCATTTATTCATTGCCTTGTTATCGCCTACTGTGGTTTTCCTGAGGTTACGACTGTTTAATATTATTTTTTTTACTATTTGCTCTCTGTACCCTGTAAATTATTTGTTGTATCTCTGTAACTCTTCAGTACATGTTGAATGTTGTACTGCATTTGTAAACTCCAATAACATTTTTGAAACACTAAATAAAAGTATTGGCCAGTGCATTTCAACGGGAAATAAGTATCAAAAAGCTAAAATTGATCCTGGGTGGCTAAACTCTAACGTAAAAAAAAGCATATGAAAGCAAAAGAAAATTACAAGGCTGAGGAGTCATTGTCAGCATTCCAACATTACAAAGAATACAATAAGAAATGTAAGAGCGCAATCAGGGCAGCTAAAATAGACCACGAAAGGCATATAGCGGAGGAGAGTAGAAAAAAACCAACAAATTCTTTAAATATATAAACAGTAAGAAAGTGAGGCCAGAAAAGGATGAAAAGATAATTTGGTTACAAAGGACAAGGAGAAGGCAAAGGTTTTAAATGCATTCTGCTCCTCAGTTTTCTCAAAGGAAATGGGGGATATAGTAACCAAGACTGTAATGTTAAGAAAATGTCACAGAATGCACCCTCATGGCTAACAGAAGACAGTATCAGAAATAGGCTTGAAAAGCTTATCATAAATAAGTCACCAGGACCAGATGGCTTACACCAGAGGGTCCTGAAGGAACTCAGCCAGGTGATAGCTAAACCATTGTTCCTAATTTTGATGGACAGTTTACTGACTGGAATGGTACCAGCTGACTGGAGAAAAGCCAACGTGAGAACCAATATTTAAAAAAGGGCCAAGATATATCCCTGGAAACTACAGACCAGTACGCCTAACATCGACAGTATGTAAGCTAATGGAGAGGATGATAAAGGACTATACCCAAGATTTTAGTAATGAAAATGGTATCATAGTGGTAATCAGCATGGATTCATAAAGAATAGTTCTTGCCAGAACAATCTATTAAGGTTCTATGAAGAAGTGAGCTGCCATCTAGATAAAGGAAGGCCTGTAGATGTGGTGTATCTGGATTTTGCAAAGGCATTTGATGCAGTTCCCTACAAACGTTTACGTTACCTTTACAAATTGAGGTCTATCCGCATGGACCATACGGTGATTACCTGGACAAAAGGCTGGCTACAGGGGTGGGACCAAAGGGCAGTGATAAATAGTGAGTATTCGGAATGGTTTGGTGTGTTAAGCAGGGTCCCCCAGGGATCTGTGCTGGGGCTAATTCTGTTTAATTTATTCATAAACAAAATAGAGGATGGGATAAATAGCTCAATCTCAATATAAGCAGGGCCATAACTTCAGCGCTGGATGTAGAAACCTTACAAGAAGACCTAAATAAAATAATGGGGTGGGCAACTACATGACAAACAAGGTTTATTGTTGAAAAATGTAAAGTAATGCATTTGGGTGCTAAAAATACGAACGCAAGTTACTTTCTACGGGGAGAACCTCTGACCTCTGGGGGAATCTAGGATGGAAAAGTACCTGGGGGTCCTAGTAGACGACAGGCTCAGGGGCGATCAAAGGGTTAAGTGTGAGCCTAGGGGAGTGTTTCCTAACTTTATAGGGGATGGGCTTGTGAAATAACCACAGAGACCTGTGTTCCTATATAGAAGGATCCCAGGCGCTCTGTGATCATTTCAGAGAGAACAACAGTCAGCTGTGTTTACAACAGCTGAACGTCCTTCTCTCTCAGTGGGGAGCGATCGCGGGTGCCCAGTGGCAATCGCGGCTCCCGGCCCTGTGCATCACCATGCCTGCTGCATAGTGGGGACGGGAGCATGCCGACAGCAGTGAGTAGGGCTACGTCGGTTCGCGCAGGATAGCCAGCCTGCCGCAGTAAATGTGCGGTGGTCTTAAAGGTGTTAATGACACTTTAATGAGTTATTATAGTAAATGGCCAGAAATTCCATTTATCTCAAAAAAACATCTGCTACTGTAGTAACATTTCTCTCCACAGTCTTCAGAAGGGTAGGTAACCTAAAGCAACTAATAACTGACAATGGGCCACAATTTGTTTAATCTAAGTTTGAATGATATAACAGGATCATACAACTGCACCTCCAGTAATGTTGTGTACCTCATCCAATGCAAAAGATGTAGCAAAGGATCTTATGTAGGTGAAACAGGACAGAAGTTGCAAGCGAGGATGAATTTGCACAGACATACCATCAAGGAACATAAGGAAGATAGTTTCTGCACACCTGTGGGACATCATTTTTCACAACCGGACCACACTATAGAAGACCTCAATGTTTTAGTTCTTAAAGCGAATTTCAGAACTATCCAGGAAAGGAAAACTTTTGAATTAAGAATGATACTTCTTTTTGACACAAAAAATAACGGCTTAAATTTAGATATGGGTTTCCTTACTCATTATCCCACAGTTTTACGACCCCCTCTGTGACTATCCCCCCCACCTTCTCCCCTGTCCTCAGCTCTCCCTCTGTCTTATCTCACTAACTATGCTAGTTTTATTACCATTGCCAGTTAAATTTGTTTATGTTTGTTTGGATTTCTCTTTTTTTTCCTTTAGCTTAGAGATTTTGTGTTTTTTTTACCATTCTGCTGAACATTTTGTGAATCAGTACTGCTTGGATCTTGATGAAGGGGACATACCCTGAAAGCTTGTCCTGAAAAATTGTATGTTAGTGCAAATAAAAAAAGTATCACGGACAGTACTGAATTGTCTCTGTTGCAAGTGCACTAATACGGCTGCAATGACCTCAAACAATGATTCCTAGGAAAGAGAAATACTGTGCATAGGGAATATTCAGTTTATTACCCCCAACCAAAATGAGAGATTCAACAAAAGTCTTAAATTAGCTTTTGAGACTGCAAATCTTACAGGGAAAATTGGAAAGTGGAAGTTTTACAGAATGACTACACATGCAGTAACACAAGCATCATTCGATGAACTCTTACATGGCAGACAAATGTGCACTAAACTACATGTTGCAGACATACAACTCTCATAAGGCTGATTCAGATTCCCTAATCATTCCTCCGTACCATTCAATCCATACTAAACAAATCTGTCTAGGAAAAAAAGCCAGCCAATAGGACAGCAAATAACATTTTATACTATGTAGGCCATAAACTAGGGGCAGCATGTGTCAGGGTACCAGGAAACCAGACCATAGGGGAACGCAGGTAAAATAATTTTATTGGTGCAAACAACAATAAACACACAGCGAGAGTGAGGAAGTGGGAGCAGGAACAAGCCGGGGTCAAGTCCAGAAGAGGATAGTCATCTAAGCCGGGGTCGAGTCCAAATGCGGGTAGTCTGCCGATGCGGGGTCATCTGCCAGGAGAGCAGTGGCGTACCTAGAGCATTTGGCACCCGGGGCGGATCCTATATCTGGCACCCCCCCCCCCCCAACTTTAAAATTTAAAAACACCCACAAAAAATTGTAATGTGTTCAAGAATATATTTTTTGCACAAATTTCACAGCCCCCCATCACAGTGCCCCTTGCAGTCTGCCCTCCGTCTCTCTAATCACAGTTCCCCCTTTTGCACTCTCTGCCTCCCCTACCTTCAGCATAAATAGATAGCTAATATTATTAGCAATGTGTTTAAGATTGAGTAAGAGATTGGAGACTTGCTAAAGGAGATATTCAGAGACTACAGACATGATACAGGAGATGGTCAGAGACTACAGACATGATACAGGAGATGGTCAGAGACTGCAGACATGATACAGGAGATGATCAGAGACTAAGGGCATGATACAGGAGATGGTCAGAGACTGAAGACATGATACAGGAGATGGTCAGAGACTACAGACATGATACAAGAGGTGGTCAGAGACTGAGGACATGATACAGTAGATTGTCAGAGACTGCAGACATGATACAAGAGATGGTCAGAGACTGCAGACATGATACAGTAGATGGTCAGAGACTGAGGACATGATACAGTAGATGGTCAGAGACTGCAGACGTGATACAAGTGATGGTCAGAGACTGCAGACATGATACAGTAGATGGTCAGAGACTGCAGAC
Organism: Pelophylax lessonae; assembly: GCF_965119305.1. Taxonomy (NCBI): domain Eukaryota; kingdom Metazoa; phylum Chordata; class Amphibia; order Anura; family Ranidae; genus Pelophylax; species Pelophylax lessonae. Next base: position 230,176,897 of record NC_138770.1, on the reverse strand, counting down.
ATGATACAGTAGATGGTCAGAGACTGCGGACATGATACAGTAGATGGTCAGAGACTGCAGACATGATACAGTAGATGGTCAAAGACTGCAGATATGATACAGGAGATGCTCAGAAACTGCAGACATGATACAGTAGATGGTCAGAGACTGCAAACATGATACAGTAGATGGTCAGAGACTGCAGACGTGATACAGGAGATGGTCAGAGACTGCAGACATTAGTACAGTAGATGGTCAGAGACTGCAGACATGATACAGAAGATGGCCAGAGACTGCAGACATGATACAGGAGAAGGTCAGAGACTGCAGACATGATACAGGAGATGGTCAGAGACTGAGGACATGATACAGTAGATGATCAGAGACTGAAGACATGATACAGGAGATGGTCAAAGACTGAGGACATGATACAGGAGAAGCTCAGAGACTGCAGACATGATACAGGAGAAGGTCAGAGACTGCAGACATGATACAGGAGATGGTCAGAGACTGAGGACATGATACAGTAGATGATCAGAGACTGCAGACATGATACAGGAGATGGTCAGAGACTACAGACATGATACAGGAGATGGTCAGAGACTGCAGACATGATACAGGAGATGGTCAGAGACTGAGGACATGATACAGTAGATGGTTAGAGACTGAGGACATGATACAGGAGATGGTCAGAGACTGAGGACATGATACAGTAGATGGTCAGAGACTACAGACATGATACAGGAGATGGTCAGAGACTGAGGACATGATACAGTAGATGCTCAGAGGCTGAGGACATGATAGAAGATAGAAGAGCACTAGGGGGGCCAGAGAGCACAGACGAAGCAGAGAGCACTGGAGGAGTTGAAGGGCACGGTGGGGGGGGGGCTGGAGAGAATTAAGAGGGGGTTTGGAAAGCATTGTAGGGGGGTTGGAAGGGGGTGGAGAGCACTGGGGGGGACAGGGAGCACTTGGGGGGAGAGCAGGGAAAACCATTGGGGTGGAGAGCATGGGGGGGGACAGGGAGCACTTGGGGGGGTGGGCAGGGAAAATCAGGGGGGTGGAGAGCACTGGGGGGGACAGGGAGTACTTGGGGGGCAAGCAGGGAAAATCAGGGGGGTGGAGAGCACTGGGGGGGGGCAGGGAGTACTTGGGGGCAAGCAGGGAAAATCAGGGGGGTGGAGAGCACTGGGGGGACAGGGAGAACTTGGGGGGGGTGGGCAGGGAAAATCAGGGGGGTGGAGAGCACTGGGGGGGGGACAGGGAGCACTTGGGGGGCGGGCAGGGAAAACCAGGGGATGGAGAGCACTGGGGGGGGGCAGGGAGCACTTGGGGGGTGGGCAGGGAAAACCAGGCTGGTGGAGAGCACTGGGGGGACAGGGAGCACTTGGGGGGTGGGCAGGGAAAACCAGGGGGGTGGAGAGCACTGGGGGGGGGGCAGGGAGCACTTGGGGGGCGGGCAGGGAAAACCAGGGGGGTGGAGAGCACTGGGGGGGACAGGGAGCACTTGGGGGGCAGGAGAAAGCACTGTGGGGAGCTGAAGAGCATCGGGGGGGGCTAAAGAACAGGGGGGGTCAGCAAAAGAAGTTGTATAGGAGGGGGATGGGGCAGCTGCATATAGATGAATTGATCTTTCCCTATTCTTCCTGCAGGAGGGAGAGGAGGAGAATCAGTTATTCAGCAGGCAACTGCAGGAAGATTAGAGAAAGATGAATTCCTCTATATGCAGCAGCCCCATCCCCCTCCTATCCAGCACACACACTCGGGCAATGGGCACTCACCTTCTTCCCGCCAAGGCTCCGCCCCTTCTTCCCACTGAGGCTCCGCCCCCTTATTCCCACCGCGGCTCCGCCCCAAGCTAGCAGCACGGACTGAAGGAGCTGCCACTGCAGCTGCCTTCACACTGTGGGATCTGTCTGAACACACAGGCAGGACACCGGCTGACACCCCCCAGAACATGGCACCTGGGGCGGGCCGCCCCCCTGCCCCCCCCCCCCATTAGTACGCAACTGCAGGAGAGTTGTCAGGCAAGCCACTTCATGCATGGAGGAACACAGAGAACAGAAGACTGCTAGCAGGGATGCACGTTGGAGCACAAATGTAAGGGCAAAGACTGCAACTTATTAGGTGATAGATATAGTCAGGTGTGCAGTATCATCACTGTGCGACACCCAGGCAGCAGACAAGTGATGATGCAATCAGAGTTTATAGGAGGCAGCAGTCTGCGCATGTACAAGATGGCTGCCAACAGGAGGACAAGGTAAGACCTTGACAGCATGTCCTTGCCAGAAATCAAATTTTGTTACATTGTAACCCACCACACCTATTATTTTTTGGTGCAGGCACAAAAAGACCAAGCGTTGGACCAACCCAGAAAAAACTCCTGCACTTCACTGCACTTATTCCCTCTGTGCTAAGATCTCCAGCCCTCAACTCTTTACAAACATTCTAATATAGCCCCTACCTGGAGCATTTGTAGGCACGTTTTCACGAAATATGGTATTTCACCCACACTCATCTCCTATAATCTCGAGACAAGGGAACCCATCCTTCTCTGCTTGAAATCAGACATTACCTTCTCCCTGATAAACCAGAAGAGCACACGCAGAACCTCACACTTTATGGATCACTTCCCCTGGAGGACCACCAATGGCATGTTCTGAGACACAGATTTTTGCATCCTTGGATCTCTGTCAAATCCTTCAACTCTACATTTTTTCAAAACATTGTTTCTCAACATGAAAAACCATAGACACTGGTCAAATGACAGTGTTCCTCTTCATCAATTGCCAAACATTTCTTCTCCTTAGTATACTAACTCATACACGAAACTTCACAAACTCGAAGTCTTTTTTTTTGTGGCAAAAATTAGAACAAGGTTTCCTTTCCAGATCACAGATGCATACAAAAATAATAAATTCTTGCGTTATCTTACAAGTCCACCATCAGCAATCTGTTCCTGGAATCTGGCTACAAAATCTTCACTGCTATAGAATCCCAGCCATCTGCTCCCAACTACTATTGGTGATGTGATTCTGCCCCAGTAGATATCTCACATATCTTCTGGTTCTGTCCCCTCTCCGGGTCTTCTAGGATTATGTACACGCTATTGTCCAAAATTTAACTGATCACCCAATACTCAATAAACCCTCGTTCATCCTCCTTCATCACAACTCCCTCCATACTACAGTATGTCAATAGTTAAACATCTGGTGCCACTGCATCCTAGCCCTGCTGAAACAATGGAAACACAGGATTAACAGTATCCAATACATGGAAGACCTAATCAGCTTCATAAAAGACACTTGCCCCCAGCTGCCCCTTTTTTTTCTCACTCTCCTTCCTCAAGCATCCTCTCCCTCCTTCCCCTCTCTACGCCTCACAGTTGCCCACTTTCATCCCCTACCCCCCCCCCCCCTTTCAAACCCCTCCTTGCTATATCCTAGTTGCCCGCTCTTCCCATTCATTCACTGCCCTTTGCAGTTGAGGCAGCAGAGAAAGACGTGTGTTTGAGCTTTGGGGTGCACACCCTAATGCAATAGCCTGTGTACACCTATGCCTCCATATCTATAAATATATTCATGGATGTACTCAAGGATGCCCAAACTTGTAAATAAAGTGCTCTATAACTACTGTGCCTCCCAGACTGCAGGACGTACACCTATGCCTCCATATCTATGAATATATCCATGGATGACCTCAAGGATGCCCAAACTTGTAAATAAAGTGCTCTATAACTACTGTGCCTCCCAGACTGCAGGGCGTACACCTATGCCTCCATATCTATGAATATGTCCATGGATGTACTCAAGGATGCCCAAACTTGTAAATAAAGTGCTCTATAACTACTGTGCCTCCCATACTGCAGGGCGTACACCTATGCCTCCATATCTATGAATATATCCATGGATGACCTCAAGGATGCCCAAACTTGTAAAGGACATAACAATAAAACAACATCTAGAATTAGCTAGAATAGAATCATGAACAGCGAGAAATTATACTTTCAGAAATACCTTCTGAAAAATACCAGTGCCTTTCCTGGTATGTTTATATGCTTAGGCATTCCTGTGCTTTGAGCCTCATAGCTGTATATTTGCAGTGTGAGTGCCACTGTGCCCAGGACTAATAGTCTCACAAGAACTTTAGTAAAATTTTGTAATGCCACTTATGTGATTCCCACTGTTCTCCTAAAGTCTTGCTGGACAGAAAGCTATACCTGAGGACTCTCAGCTTCTATTTCACTCACTCTGTGGATTTATGCTTTATCCATGTCTCCCGACACTTCTATCATTATTCGACAGCCATCAATCATCAGATGGACAGCAGAACGGACATGCTTTTTTAACAAGATGATCACCTCCCCACAAAGACATATAATCGGTAATGGGGAAGATCACAGAAATAGTGAGCAGACCTGCTTTCATTTTTCTGGTCTCAGCTTCCACAGTTCAGTACCTCTTTAAAGTGTTACTAAACCCATAACAGTGAAAGCAGTGTGTATATGCAGTAAAGCATGCTTGTTATACTCACTGTGGAAACTAAGGAGTTAATCCTGCACATTGTATAAAAAGGCTATTTGATCCTGTCTTCTTTGATCCTCCCCTTATTTCAAAATCCCTAATTCAACTGCTGATAGTGCAGAGCCTTTGGAGTCACTCTGCACATGCTCAGTTTGTTGTGTAATGCTAGAGAATTTTGTTTTTCTTGGGAGGGTGCATGTGATTAGCACAGAGCCAATCAACACTGTCCAGAAAGAGGGTCAGGGGTCCTGCAGCCTAATAGGACAGTCAGAGTAAAATGAAAACTCATCCTACAAGCTTCAACCAGCTCGGCCTGACACCGATAGAAGTCACAAGACTGCTATATACTGCTGATGAGAAAAGGCATTTAGCAGTTTATTTTTACTAAAATAATTGCATTTCCATGATTTGTGTACTATGGGAGACCAGATATAGTGAATGCAGGGTCCTGGGTTTAGTAACACTTTAAGCACTGCATATTCTTATTGTAAACACGTTATCTAAGAGCCGGTTTACACTACTCCGACTTGTCAGGCGACTTGGTCACCTGACAAGTAGCGCTTAATGCTGTGCAATGGAACTGTTCTAATCAGAGCGACTCAAGTCGCTCTGACTTAGCAAAAGGTTCCTGCACTATTTTTGGGTGAAGTCGGAGCGACTTGAATTGACTTCTATTATGAGAAGTCGTTTGCAAGCCGCGATGAGGTTGTGCTGCACGGGCGACTTCAAAGTCGCCCAAAGTCGGGGCGACTGAGTCGGAGTAGTGTGAACCGGCTCTCAATGTAAAATTTTCTTTTTACACTCTATACAAAGTAATCTACTGTATGCCTGTGCTTGATGTTTACATTCTACATAAAGTAATCCAATTCTAAGCCTGTGTTTGATGTTTGATGCCCCCCCCCCCGAACAAAAATTGCAACAACTAAGCTTAATTTGTTCAAAGCTCAAGAGAAATTCTGTACCATGACTTGGAAAGGTTCTGTCCCAAATTCTGTACTTTGTGGCAGAATCACAAAGTGTACACTAGTAAATATATTTTTAAGTATTCCTGCAATGTTTTTTTACTTTTAACTATCAGATGTTGTCAAAAATGAAAAAACGTATGTTTGACATAATATGTACAAACATATCAGAAAATCCCTCAAATGACAATAAGTAGCTCTGACATTTACAATGCCTATTGTTGCTCTGTCATCAGTCTTAACACTGCTTCATTATTATTTTAAGTAATGCTTGGGTTAGTCACATCATATAGCGGTGCATTGACAGCCCTACATTTCTATACCTGCCTTTTCTGTTTCCAAGGGTACACTATCATTGTTATTTTGAGTAAATTCTACGACTAGCTCTCAGCCTTGTTATGTTGGAACCCTAGCAATAGGGAAGGATGTATCTGCCTGGGTTTCGATTTGCAGGAGGTTCATCAAATTCCGTGAAAACCAAACTTAGCAGTAAATTACCACTGGGCATTCCCAACTCTATTGGGGGATCCAGTAATGATGCGACATCAGAAACTGGAAGCCATGAGGAATTCATTACTTCCAGTTTTGTTTTTTTGTTGACAAAGGGATAACACCGCTCAGGCCAGTCAACGTCCATGATCCAAAGTGGGTGCTGAACCTCGGCTCACCACCGGTAGTAGCATATATGAAGAAAATGGTCGCACACCACTGTGGGATCCAATGAATACATTAGTGTGAAATGCGTCTACTGTCCTACCCTGCTGTACCTTGTACCATTCATGTGAATAAAGGAATTTTTCTTCATTGGATCCCACGGTGATGTGCAACCATTTTCTTCATTTATGGTACTGGCTTGTACAGCATCTGACCAAGCCACTCTCGGCTCTATCCATTCCTTGGCCTAATAGATGGGATCACTCACGTAAAAAAGATTCACTGCAACTTCTTGGGCAGCCGCACATTACCATATTCCCATCTGCCTGCTACATGTGTCATGTCAGGGAGGGCCTTCAGTGCAGCAGAAGGGGGGAATTAGTGACTGAGATGCAGACTTTCAATAAGAAAAATTAGACCTGGGTCTCAGAGGTCTACCAAACACCCACTGCAGATGCTGTTAATAAAATCAATACAGATTTTATATATGTTTACCTAAGAAAACACAAAATATTTTTTTCCTGTTATTCTCATTATTGCTTCAGCCAACAATTTTGCCTCCTGGTGCCTTTCTCTCCTTCCAGGGGCATACATACAGGAGTTGCAGGGGTCGTCATTGTGAGTTGCCAGTGCGGCCTCCTGTAAACCTGGATGGTAGGGTGATGGAGGCGGCCTTGTTTTCCTTGTCTTAATGATTAGAGTCAGTGATTGGTACAGATCGTTTTCTTACTTTTTTCTTTTTCATCCATGGCTAGGGTATTCATAACTTTACTATGCCTCAGTTTATGAATGAAGGAGATGCTCTGTACAGAGCTATTCCTGTCCATTCATTCTGTGCAGCTGAGGCTACAGAGAAAGGGACTAAGGAATCTGTCCTCAGTCCCTTTCCCTGTCTCAAAAGTGAGAGATTAGGGGTCTGTTTAGACCCCTGATATTTCACCAAAGCCCCCCAATGGGGGTCCTTAAAAATATGTTAAAAAAATAATAAAATTGTAAAAAAATAAAAAATAAAATGGTAAAGATAGAAAAAATAAAAACAAAATAGAAAAACGACTTACTCCAGTGGCAGAACAACCAAGGTCACGGGGAGGGCGGGACCCCAAGACAGCAGGAAGGTGGCCTGCTGCAAGACAGTAATAAAGGGTCCCACGATGGGAGTAAAGGGCCCTGGGATCAGTGGGAAGGGCCCTGAAGATTCTAGATATGCTTCCCTTTGCAAAAAAGCTAGTAAATATACCCTTCTTATCCAAAAAGAGCTAAAGTTCTACATTTTTGGCAAAGAACTCTCTGTGCACTCTATCTCAGCATTTTACCATGTGCCCACGTTCTTATTGCTTTGTGGGTCTACATTTAGGCCTGCGCTTGATGACTTGAAATTTTGGAGCCAATGGCTTAAGTGTAGAAACACATTGTCAATATGGCTGCTGTGACCTCACCCTTTTATAGTGAGGAGGCTGGCTTATCCAAAGGCCCTCTTGTTGTGGATTCTAATCCAGCTGAGCTAAGGTCGAAGGCTGGGCAATACATTATGGCTGCAAAGAGTTTGGGATGGCAAATTCAAATTCCTGCATTAATTTGTCACGAGTCACGACCTCCGTTTCAAATATGCAGGATTCAATGCAAACCCAAAGTAGCAACAAACCTGAACCTCATCCCCACCTAGCAACAGGTGAAAGTATACAGTAAAATGACAGTAATCATTACATATATAGAGAAGACACACTGCTTGTTGTATGCTTTCACTGTCAGAAAGTCAACTTTGTTTAATGACTTAACAATGCAAGGTAGATGGGAAATGTTCTTTTCTCCCACGTTTTATCGATCTGTGTTATTCTCTTGTGTATCCTATAGCTGTACACAAATCATTAACGCTTTAACTCTTTCTTATATTTTATAGCTAGCTTTCACCCTTTTCAAGTATCACTTGCAATGTTTTTATCATAAGCCTGGCGCTAAAATGGAAATAAATTCTGGTGGTAGAAATGCTGCTTTTTGATATTTTTTTGATTTTATGTTAACTTTTTGTTTGGAAGGATTGTTTGCTATTGTTACCACGAGCATTGTATCTCTATGACCTTTCTTCTATTGATTGCTCTCTTCTGACCTCTTAAGTAATCTTCAGCTTTTGTTAATTACTTTGAACATCTGCTCCCTCTTACAGCAGCACCTACTACACTAAACACATGGTCGGCTACTGGGTTTTTACTTCCCTGCTTATTTTCACTTTATGCTTTGCACACATGAACACACATATTTTTGCTAGGGTAGAAGAGAAGCCCCTCAAAACTGTTTTGACTCCTTGTATGAGGGTCAGTCCACCCAAAGCTGTCTCCTTTTTGTATATAACCACATATCCGTTTTTTTTTTTTTGTTTTTTTTATTTCTTAAAGTAGTTCAGCTCTCTCATTAGGAAGCCTAACATTTACTGTTAGAGTCTTCATAATGTATAATAAGTTAAAAATTCAACAGGCAGATTCAGACTCCTGCAATGGCTGACACTGGTGGGTGCGTCTTTAGAAGCCAATACACATGAACTGATTCTTTAAGTATAGTCAAGGAATCACAGGAACCTAAATACTATATTCATGCTTTATAGAAAGGTATTAGGTCAAAGCAATGCTTTTATACAAACACTAACTGTACGTAAAATCATCTTATATAAACAGTGTGTATTATTTTACTTCAATACCAACATTCAGATACTGTACATACTTTATTATATAAGAGAAGGGGAAGTGTTGTTTTATTTTTAAGAAAAGGTATTTTGTGCATTCATGGGGGTTGATTTTATAAAGGCAAATAGGCTGTTCACCTTGCAAGGGAATGTTCCCCAGAGCTTAATGAATGGCCACTCATTTACTTTGATGAGGAATATCCAATCACGGGCAAGGAAAATAAAAAAAAAACAGCATTTTTGTTTGCACATGATTGGATGGTGGAAGTCAGCAGCACTTCACTCCATTCTGGAGAAATTTCCCGTGCAATGCGCAACTTCCCTTGCAAAGTGAACACCTTATTTGCCTTTAATAAATCATCCCCATTGTGTCTTTTTTATTATTTTGTAGTCATATGTTATCTTGTCCCATTGCAGTTTAGTGTGCTTTATGTAGCTGGGCTTCCCACTTCTCTCCCCCAGGCCCCTTTCACACTTGTGCGATGTCCTGTGATTTGGCACTGCAAAGTTGCATGACAAGTCGTACTCCATAATTTCCAATGAGTACCATTCATATCTGTACGACTTCAAGGCACAACGACTTCAAAGTAGTCCCTGCACTACTTTGGGCCAATTTTAATGCGTTGAGGTCCAAAGACATAGGCATTGCTTCAAGTGCAGTCAAAATTTGTGGCAAAATCGCAGTAAAATTGTGTTATTTTAAGGTCACACAGGTGTGAAAGGGGCCCCAGACTACTTCCTAAACTATGTAACTTTTCTCCCCTTCACTGTCAGTTCCCTCTGCATCTATGTATCAACTACTTCTATTAAACCAACTACTAACTGATCTGGCAGTGGTAAATTCCATTTTTTTTATCTTGTATCTACATGTAAGCCTATAATAGGACTTACATGTAGGTACAGTGAATATCTCCTTACCGTAGCAGCCGTTAATAGCACCAGCGCATGTGCACTGCGCTTTCATTGGATGGCATACTATGCTGTGACCATGACAACCGTGCACATACGTTAGTTACATCATCGCAGTTTGACCAAACGACTAGAGCCCAAGAAGCCAGAGAGAAGATCAGATGAAGATGGAATCCCTCTTAGTAATGACAGCACACCGCTGGAGAGATCTGTTTTTTAGGTTATAAAAATATAATTAAGGCCCCTTTCACACTTGTGCGACTTTTCCTGCGATTTGGGCCTGCAAAGTCACATGACAAGTCGTTCTCCATGATTTCCAATGAGTACTGTTCATATCTGTACGACTTCAAGTCAAAATGACTTCAAAGTAGTCCCTGTACTATTTTCGGCTGGGGGGGGGGGCCCTGTCAGGTAGTCTGTACGGGGCCCCGTGATTTCTATCAGCAGCCCTGGTACCATGTACTTGTATGAAAAAGTATCCTGTTCTCTTTGTATTGCTTCTTTGGTGTGAAATCCCTGGTGTTCCTGCCAGTTCCTCTGTTTTCCTATTAAAAACTGACCACACTAAGCTGGAGAACACACTGTGGTCAGTTCTCTAGCTAAGCTGGAAACTCAGCCTGCTGTCTTTCATTGATGAGACTTTCCCTGAAACCCCCCCTCCCCACCACCCCGCACACCTTATCACTGGGAGAATCAGTATGTTGCTGCTGAGAACAGAGGGAATGTGATCACTTCTAAAAAAGGGAAAACAGATATTTATGTTTTTTTATATCTATACATAGTTCTTTCATTTCATTTATATTTTAAACTGAATGGGTTAATATAAAAACAGTGAAGAATGCGCTATCTATCATATAACCATGGGTTAAAACAAATTTTTCAGTCAGTAAACAGTCACCGTGATAAAAAATACACATAACAGAAACTTTGTGTCAAATTATAAAAAAAAATAGTGTCCACGTTTCAATAAAATATCAACAAATTGATGTCTTTGCTGTATTCCAAATGTGAATGATAAAAAAATACACAACTCCCAGTGATAAACAATATTTCTCAGTGCTCCACCGGTGTATAGAGATAATGTAATAAAAATAAGTGCAGCGCAATGAAAATTATTGCAGCATAATAGCAAAGGGACGCAATAATAAATCATGCAACAAAATATAAAAAGGACATAATAATAAAAAAAATAAAAAAAATCAGTCTTTATGCAGCCAGAGGGTATCAAGATGACAGCCACTGTGGAGTAGACGGTGCTTTCATATAACATACAGATGTTAAACGTGAATCTTAGCCTATCCACCACAAACAAATACTGCCTCTCACCTCCTACATTCGACCTATAAGATCACATAGCATTTTCTCATGACATGTGATGTTAACTCCTGTGTACAGCTCCCTGCACGAATCAGAACATCTCCGTGTGACACTGTGTATGAATGAGAACAAAAGACACAATCCAGTGCTCTCTGTAGTATCACAGTTTATTAAAAAAAGATAAAAATCAACTTACAAATAAAGCACTAACATGCAGTCAGCATGTGTAATCAAACCACAAAGATTGCTGCGGGTGACATCATACATTTCTCCTCCTCCCATACGCGTTACGTCCGTAGGCGGGACTTCATCAGCTGACGTAACGCGTACGGGAGGAGCAACGTATAACGTCATCCGCGGCTATCTTTGTGGTTTGATTACACACGCTGACTGCATGCACTTTTTGTGCTCTGTTTGTAAGTGGATTTTTATCTTTATTTAATAAACTGTGATAATACAGAGAGCACTAGATTGTGTCTTTTGTTCTCATCCATACAGGGTGTCACAGTGGGATGTTCTGATCCATGCCTGTTCACAGGAATTAACATCCCATGTCATGAGATAATGCTATGTGACCTTATAGGTCGAATTTAGGAGGTGAGAGGAAGTATTTGTTTGTCGAGGATGGGCTGAGATTCACTTTTAACACCTGCATGTTATATGGAAGCATTTTCTACTCCACAGTGGCTGTCATCTTAATACCCTCTGACTACATATGAACTGATTTTTTTTTTTATGTCCTTTTTATATTTTGTTGCAAGATTTAATATTGTGACCCTCTGCTATTATGCTGCATTAATTTTCATTGCGCTGCACTTATTTTTATTACATGTTTTTATAAGGATTTATGGTATTGGCCTTATAATGTTCACCCGGCAATTTATACGCATTATTAGTATATTCGTCTGTGCTAAATATTGCTATATCTGTTGTTATAGAGATAATGTGCCTCTTACTGGAATCTCATGATCTCTAAGTTAAAGGAGATCATAATCAGCTCTGGATAACAAATATTATATGCAGCTCCTTAATCACAAGCGCAGACACCTCTCAGATGGATGGATCGCATGTCTTATGATGTACAGCTCAGCCTTCACACCCAGCTTTTCCTTTCACTCAGACCTGGACCATGTCAGGTATGTGGATAAGCAGATAGGAGAGACTCAAAATCAACTACTGTCTCCTTCCTAAACTAAAAACTGAACGGGTTGTTCTACAAGTTGATTGTCACAATAACTTTAAGATAACAGTTGGCTTGAATGATAAGCACTCTGGTTTGTTCCAGGATAGTATTGTGGGTAGGAGGGGCTTTTTGAAAACTGTGTCAAAGGATAAAATAAAAAAAAAATAAAAAAAATTAAATAAGACAGGTAACAGATGAACCAAATAAATGCTGGTTTCAAAAAAGAAATGTGCAAATTGCTAAAAAAAAATGATTATGTACTTATTACTAGTACTTAATGAGACGCAATAATTGGTAGAAGCATGTGTTGACATGTTCACTGCACTAAATAGGTAACTAAGAACAATTCATAGAGGCCATCAACCTTAAAGGAAATTACAGTGTCTACACAGTTACACAAGCATGCTAGGGTCAGACTAACTGCCTATCTGTATATTTCTGAGCTGTTAAAGAAAATACAACATATAATTTCCAAGGAGACAGATCCAGGCAACATACCTAGTATTACATCAAAATGTTACTTGGATGAAAATCTGCAATCAAAATACAAATCAGGCATGGGAAGCATGGGAAAAATCTTCCCAAACATATGATTGAAGCTGAAATAATAACTTTTTAAATCTATGCATTTTCCTAACTCTTGTTTTTTGGAGGATTTATGCCTTTAGTGTTGAGGACGTTATGATTTAGTGGCAGGCACCCATTGCTAAGGTGTTAGCACCTGGATTCTTTAGATGTCTTGAAAGTAACTGTTGATGGAGTTTTTTTTTAAGGAGAACTTCCGTTAAATGTCTACCGAAATGAACATAAAATCTGATTTTTTATTTTTTTTTTGCCATAAATTTCAAAACAACTTGTGTTAAAGGCTACATATGAGTTTTTAACAGGTGCATGGGGGTCATGGTATGACAAGAACAGGGTTATGTTCATTTCTGGAAGAGATGCTTTGTTTGCAATTATTTTTTTCCATCCACCTCTTACAGAAAAAGCCCTGTATTAGAAGCAGACCTCCATTTCTTTGCTGGATCCAATCCTTATTCTTTCAAACGTTAATAAATAGCTACAGTATCTCACAAAAGTGAGTACACTCCTCACATTTTTGTAAATATTTTATTATATCTTTTCATGTAGAAACACTGAAGAAATGACACTTTGCTACAATGTAAAGTAGTGAGAGTACAGCTTGTATAACAGTGTAAATTTGCTGTCCCCTCAAAATAACTCAACACACAGCCATTAATGTCTAAACGACTGGCAACAAAAGTGAGTACACCCCTAAGTGGAAATGTCCAAACTGGGCCAAAGTGTCAATATTTTTTGTGGCCACCATTATTTTCCACCACTGCCTTAACCTTCTTGGGCATGGAGTTCACCAGAGCTTCACAGGTTGCCACTGGAGTCCTCTTCCACTCCTCCATGATGACATCACAGAGCTGGTGGATGTTAGAGACCTTGCACTCCTCCACCTTCCATTTGAGGATGCCCCACAGATGCTCAATAGGGTTTAGGTCTGGAGACATGCTTGGCCAGTCCATCACCTCTACCCTCAGCTTCTTTAGCAAGGCAGTGGTCGTCTTGGAGGTGTGTTTGGGGTCGATATCATCATGGAATACTGCCCTGTGGTCCAATCTCTGAAGGGAGGGGAATATGCTCTGCTTCAGTATGTCACAGTACATGTTGGCATTCATGGTTCCCTCAATGAACTGTAGCTCCCCAGTGCCGACAGCACTCATGCAGCCCCAGACCATGACACTCCCACCACCATGCTTGGCTGTAGGCAAGACACACTTGTCTTTGTACTGCTCACCTGGCTGCCGCTACACATGCTTGACACCATCTGAACCAAATGAGTGTATCTTGGTCTTTCAGGGTCTTGGCGATCTTCTTATAGCCTAGAACATCTTTATGTAGAGCAACAATTCTTTTTTTCAGATACTCAGAGAGTTCTTTACCATGAGGTGCCATGTTAAACTTCCAGTGACCAGTATGAGAGAGTGAGAGCGATAACACCAAATTTAACACACCTGCTTCCCATTCACACCTGACTCCTTGTAACACTAAAGAGTCACATGGAACCGGGGAGGGAAAATGGCTAATAGGGCCCAATTTAGACATTTTCACTTAGGGGTGTACTCACTTTTGTTGCCAGCGGTTTAGACATTAATGGCTGTGTGTGGAGCTATTTTGAGGGGACATTAAATTGACACTGTTATACAAGCTGTACACTCACTACTTTACATTGTAGCAAAGTGTAATTTCTTCAGTGTTGTCACATGAAAAGATTTAATAAAATATTTACAAAAATGTGAGGGGTGTACTCACTTTTGTGAGATACTGAAAATAGATTGCATATTTCATACAGAATTTGTGTTTTGTCTGGAGTTCACTTGTACTGTTGTATAAGCAATCTGTGCATGCCTGAGACTGACAGATGCTGCAAGATCTCTCTTCTCTGACGTCACTTATAAGCCTGGATGCATTAGCGTGTAAAGACTCATACAGACACATCGACAGTCAGAGGGGGATTCTATGTCATCATTGCCAATAAATACATCTGTTTAGAGCTTGGGGAGCAGTGATCCAGGTATCTGCAAGCATCTCGTAAACTTACACATGAACAGATAAGGAGTGCATACACTAAAGTCAAATCTAATCTAATGAATTATATCATGCAAATCCTCTACGATTAAGCCAGAGGGAGAGTGAAATGTGTTAGCGGAGCATGGTATGGGAGGAAACTAGCTGAAGCTGGTCTTTACTGTCTCATACAAAGCTTGTAGGAGGAGTTTTCATTATCCTCTGATTGTCCTATGAGGCTGCAAGACCTCTGCTCCTCTGTCTGGACAGTGCAAATTGGCCCTGTGCTGATCACATGCACCCTCCCAAGAAAAAAAAAAACTGAGCAACAAACACCAAACTGAGCATGTAAAGAGTGCTCCCAAGGCTCTGTACTATCAGGAGATAGATTGGGGCAGGGGAGGATCAGAGAAGACAGGATCAAACAGCCTTTTTACACAATGCGGAGGATTAACTACTTAGGTTCCACAGTGAGTAAAACAAGCATGCTTTACTGCATTTACAGACTGATTTTACTGCTGTGGGTTTAGTAACACTTTAGGTTCCCTGTAAAAAAACACAGGACTGAAGTTTTTTTAATACAACACTGATGAATCTTTTCTTCCTGTTATCATTATAAGCAGCAATAATAAGAATCATTAGATAATAAGTACATTCCCCTGGCATGTGGCTCATATGGAATTAATAGACAGAGAGACTGATCGAATGCAGCCCATGCTAGTAAGTCAAAGACTAATATGTTGGATAGGTTAAAGTACTGTATTTTCCGGCGTATAAGACGACTTTTTAACCCAGGAAAATCTTCTCAAAAGTCGGGGGTCGTCTTATACGCCGGGTGTTGTCTTATAGGGCGGATGCTGAAACTGGAGAATATGCGGGGGGCTCAGAAATGGCCGCGGTATGCCCATGGTTGTAAGCCTGCTTGTATTGGCTCTCCCTGCCTGCCCAGCCCTCCCTGTCTCAGAGACTATGGTATGCCCGGGGTATGTAAAAAAGAGAGAGAGTGGCGATGTGACCAGAAAAACACGCCTCTTTCACCCGTCTGGCCCGCCCTTGTATCCTATTACCGTACCTTCTTCTCTGCCTCTCAGATCTCACGCATGCGCGCCTGCAACGCTTTACTGCAGTCCTCAGGAGCGAGACACAGAGAAAAAGGTACCGTAATAGGATACAAGGGTGGGCCAGACGGGTGAAAGAGGCATATTTTTCTGGTCACATCGCCGCTCTCTCTCTTTTTTACATACCCCGGGCATACCATAGTCTCTGAGACAGGGAGTGCTGGGCAGGCAGGGAGAGCCAATCCAAGAAGGATTACAACCAGCCATTACAAACTCTATACCGTATTTTAAATGGAAAAGTTGGAGGGTCGTCTTATACGCCCGGTCGTCCTATACGCCGGAAAATATGGTGCATGTAAACTTTCAGCACCTTTTACACTGTTGTAGAAGGAATGTAGAAAGAATGCTCAAACTACTGTACAACATCACTCATCTCACCATCTAGCAAGGTTATGCTGAAAATTCTACAAGTTAGACTTCAGCAGCATGTGAACCAAGAGCTACCACAAGTACAAGCTGGATTTAGAAGAGGCAGAGGAATTAGAGATTTAAATTGCCAACATTATCTGGATCATGGAGAAATGTCTACTTCTGCTTTATTGACTACAGTAAAGCCTTTGATTGTGTGGATCACAACAAGATGTGGCAAATACTGAAAGAAATGGGAATACCAGACCACCTCACCTGTCTTCTGAAAAACCTGTATGCAAGTCAAGAATGAACAGTTAGAACAGGACATGGAACAACTGACTGATTCCCAATTGAGAAAGGAGTGTGGCAAGGATGTACAGTATATTGTCATCCTACTTATATAACCTATATGCAGAGTACATCATGCGAAATGCCAGGTTAGACGAATCACAAGCTGGAATTAAGATCGCAGGGAGAAATATCAACAACCTGAGATATGCGGACGATACCACACTAATGGCAGAAAGAGAAGAAGAACTAAAGAGTCACTTAATAAAGGTGAAAGAGGAAAGTGCAAAAGCTGGCCTGAAATTTAACATTAAGAAAACTAAGATCATGGCAACCAGTCCCATCACTCCTTGGCAAATGGAGAAGAAATGGAAACAGTGAAAAATGTTATCTTCCTAGGCTCCAAGATCAGGAGAGACATTGACTGTAGCCATGAAATTAAGAGACACTTGCTTCTTCTTGGGAGGAAAGCTTTGGCAAAACTAGACAACATTATAAAAACCAGAGACATCACCCTACCGACAAAGTGCCATATAGTCAAAGCTATGGTATTCCCTGTAGTAACCTATGGCTGTGAAAGTTAGACCATAAGGAAGGCTGAACGCTGAAGAATTGATGCTTTTGAACTATGGTGTTGGAGAAGACTCTTGAAAGTCCCTTGGACGACAAGAAGATCAAACCAGTCAATCCTGAAGATAATGAACCCTGAATATTGACTGGAAGGACAGATCCTGAAGACGAAACTCAAATACTTTGGCCACCTAATGCGAAGAAATGACTCATTGGAAAAACCCTGATGATGGGGAACATGGAAAGAAAAAGGAGAAGAGAACGACAGAAAATAAGATGGATCATCGAAAGAATGAACATGAAGTTAAGCAAGCTTTGGGAGGCAGTGAAGGACAGAAAAGCCTGGTGTGCTATGGTTCATGAGATCACAAAGAGTCAGACATGACTAAATGACTGAACAACAACAGAAGGACAGACATAACCAAGCAGACACTGCCAGACAGTAAAGTTAGTTCTCCTTCCTGAAATGCTAGAGCAACCTATGAATAGCATTGTCACCCAATACCAGAAAGACGAACTAGAAACCGGCAGAATCAACAAGTATTTTTTACACAAATTAAAGCAGCTGTGCAAATCAAAGGGCAGAACTACATTTAACTTTGTCAGAAGAAGTTTTTGGTGAAGCTTAAATATATGGATTTAGGGCTTATTTATATGGCTATATGTGTATTTTCTGCGCAGACAGCAGGTTCTTGCTAGGAGAAGATAGCTAGTAGAAGATCCTGCGTTAAATATGCACCTAAAGAACTCACATTTAGACAGGTACAGTGTTTAGATGCGTACAGTTCTTCTTTTATTCAAATGAATGACTACACGTTTACACATGTATGCGATTGTGCGAGTTTATACATGTTTATGCAAGTTTCTACACATATGCACGTAAAGTCTGCAGATCCATGTGCCCCCTGGCGCAGCTGTGTCTTACTTCTTTATGTGTGGCAAAACACAGAGCAGATTTGTGCATGTAGATGCAGCCCTGTATGGGACCATTAATTATTATAGTACTGTATTTACAGTAGATACACACAAGACTATACATTGTGTGAGAGATAACGCAGCGTTTTTTCTTCCTGTGTGAACGATCCCTTATAAATAAGTGAAGACAAGGCAAAGGGGTCACATCTCCAAATAAACTTTATGGCAATCATAATATAAATTGTACATATTAATAAACAATGTTCTAGGTATTTACTGATGACAAAGGAATAATGGAGGGGTAAGTGAACAGTTGCTCCTTTTTTAAGAATGGTATGACAACCTATTTTAGCTACATTCATCACTAGTAACAATCTAAATTTCCAAAATGCTTGCTCGCCAAATAATCACCAAGTGGCCATTTAAAATAAAATCAAAACTTAAAAGTGATATTTTAGTTAAAAAGTCTGGTGAGCTAAGTCAGCCCTTGGCATCCTGGACACTTCAATGGTAAGCTCTTTCTCCTATAATTCCCGATACTGTCTTTGTCCACCTCGGAGTTTTGCCTGTTTCAGATCCTCCCCCATAAAATAAAATAAAAGGCTACATTCACCGTTTGGGAAAAAAATAATATATGTAGATATTTCTGCAGAAAGGGGTGTTCGTACAGGGTTCGCCATTGCGGCCCAGCCCCTATGTTCCAGGGGGCCTGTGAGCCCCCCCCCTGTACACCTGGATAGGTGGGTGGTGGGTGCGGCGACATGTAGAGGAACCGATCTCTCCATGTAGCCACTGAATGTCCGCTTCTCCCCTTCTCCTTCCTGCAGACATTACGCAGATGCAGGAGGGAATCAGAGGACATTGGTTCCTCTACATGCTGCTCTCCAGCCACCTCCCTAACCCTGTCCTATTGCCTCAGGCCCCTGTGTGCTTTCCTGGCCCCCCTTGCCCCCTCCACCTGCCGACTGCTGTGGGGGATGTGTAATTTACCGGCCCTTTCCTTGTCCTAAGGAATAGAGTCTTAGAGTCAGTGATCGGTGCCAATTTTTTTAAAACTCATTCATAGGTGAGGAAGAGTAAACTGTGTTTACTATGCTTCAGATTATGAATGAATGGGAAGCTCTGTACAGAGCTATTGATATTCATTCATTCTGTGTAGCTAAGGCTGTGGAGAAAAAGACTGATTAATCTGTATTCAGTCCCTTTCTCTGTCTCAAAAAGAGAGACATCAGGGGTCTGTTTAGACTTCTAAGCTTTCACCAAAGCCCCCAACAGAGGTCCTACAATATGTAAAAAATAAAATAGTAAAATAAAAATGGGAAAAAATAAAACAACAAAAATAAAAAAACAACTAACACCAGTGGAGGAACTACCAGGGTCGCAAAGGCCGCATTTGCGACTGGGCTCTGGCGTTCTGCCACTGTGGGGGACCCCAAGATGGCAGGAAGGTGGCCCGCTGCAGGACCGAAGGAAAGAGTCCCACATTGGGAGTAAAGTGCCCCAGGATCAGTGGGAAGGGCTCTGGTTGGGGAACAGGGGATCCAATCATGGTTTCTTGCACCAGGACCCTGAAGATTCTCCTTACACCTCTGTTCCACCCATGATCAGTAAATCCCATGTGCAGTGTCAGACTCCTGCAGATACTCATTAACCGCTTGCCGACCGCCGCAAGTAGATTTACTGCGGCGGTCAGCCCCTGCCAGGCAGAGTGATGTTAATTAACGTCACTAGCCTGGGAGGGTCAGGGGAGCGAGCGCGCGCCCGCGGAGGCGCGCTCCCGCTCCCGCGCGGTCACGGACCCCCCCCGCGCGTGTGACCAGCGGACCCGATGTCCGCCGGTCACTCGGCGATCGTCGGGGGGAGAGGGAGAATGTCAGGCAGCTTGTGTAAACAAGCCACCTGTCATTCTCCTCGGTGTAAAGACACTGATCACATGGATCTACTATGTAGATCCGTTGATCAGTGTCCTTACAGCTCAAGCCACAGCCAATCACAGTAGAAAGCACGCCCCTAGGGACACACACAGCCCCTCCCTCCCAAATAAAGTTAACCCCTTCACTACCAGTGTATTTTTACAGTAACAGTGCATATGTATAGCACTGATTACTGTAGAAATGTCACTGGTAACCCCAAAAGTGTCAAACATGTCAGTCAAGGGTCCGATCTGTCTGCCGCAATGTCGCAGTACCGCAAAAAAAAATCGCAGATTGCCGCCATTACGCGTTTAAAAAAAAACACAACAAAAATGACAAAAATCTTTCCCTTTGTTAGTAAACGCAATAACTTTTGCGCAAACCAATAAAAATACGCTTTTTGCGATTTTTTTTACCAAACATAGGTAGGATAAAACAAATTGGCCGAAAATGTTAAAAAATTTTGATTTTTACATTTTTTTGGGGGGAATTTCATATAAAAAAATGTGAAAAATATTGTTGTTTTTGCAAAATTGACACTCTTTTTTTGTTTATAGCGCGTGATCAAAAAATCGCACAGGTGATCAAATACCACCAAAAGAAAGCTCTGTTTGTGGGAAAAAAAGGACGTCAAATTTGTTTAGGTACAGCGTCGCACGACCGCGCAATTGTCCGTTAAAGTCACGCAGTGCCGAATCGCAAAATACCCCCTGGTCTTTTAGCAGGAAAATCCTCCGGGGCTTAAGTGGTTAAAGCTGCTTGCCCAGACAGTTACTAAAGTCCAGGATGAATCAATGAACTATTACAGCGCTTACAAGCACCCTTGCAGTCCATGGAGAACTACAACCCGTCTGCTATCGTAAACGACGGTAACTGAAGTTCATTCATTCACAGATTGCTATGAATGAATGGAGTGTCTGTGTGGGAACAACTGAGCTGTTTTTGAAAAGTGACAGCAGGAGCAGGAAGAGGAGCCCCCGGCCGTTGCCACAGGAGAAGGATCGGGGGGAGGGGGGGGGGACTGCTGGAGCATGATACACGTTACACCCTAAATTTGGGGGTAACGTGCTCTCAAAGGTAAACTTATCCTTTAAATCATTTAATATGCATAGAAACCACTCATATTTGCCAGATCCAGGATTTCAAACACAAGTATGTCACCAACCCCTACCGAGGAAGTCAAAGGAGCATTACGCTCGACGTAACGCGTATAGGGGGACGGAGCGTGCGTGGCCGACGCAGAGTCTCTCTCTGGTAACAGATCGCTGACATCGCTTATACAGCAGGCACGGCTGAGTGCCCAACAAATGTGAGTTGATCTGCCTTTCTCTAATAAAGCACACCCTTATTAGTAAGCAGAGAGCACTAGATTTCTTCATCTGTTTTTTATATGTCCCGGGATCCCTCGAGGTGCAATACAGTGTGGCTCTTTCCTGGAAGTCTGATCCATGATACATGTGATTGCTGGCCCGTTTGGGTCCTTTAGGAAGGTGAGAGGCTAATTCACCTGGTGGAGGGATTCACTAATTGGTGTTTACAACTTGTTTTCATCACTGGATTTTCTTCAATTGGATACGGGGACACTCTTCATATCACTTTATTGGAAGCACACACATTGCTATGTGCCTTATGAACTGGATATGATTTATTGTATTTAAAGTCATCACTTTTTTATTATATTTCTGGCGCATCACATTTTGGTAGGATTTATGTCACCAATAGAGTCCCCAAGAGATGTAAGAGGTTGTTGGGGATTTAACTTTTCAGTTTTAGTTGGACTGACCCTTTTACTTGAACTAAATATTTTAAAAAAATAAAACTTTCCTCACTTTTCACAAACCCCACTACACCAAGCAAACAATGACAATGAACAAATAATAAAATCCCCAGCTGCTAAACCTAAAATAGTTCAAGCCCTCTTGAAACAGTGTAAACATGAACTAATAATGTAGTACTTCCATATAAACACCAAACTGTGTATAAACACAGAAATCACAGCACCATCTTAGGTGAAACAAATGTGCAATATACTCAGACACAGTCTATTCAATCTTCAAAATGAAAGTCCCAGATGTAACAAACTATCCACAAATGTCCATTTCATCAGCAAATCAGTCTTCTTCTAGAAGCCATCTTTAGAGCATCCATGAACAACCGTCCACCTAAAACTGAAATAAAACTCACTAGAATGTTTTACCTTTCAGCTATGGAAAGGTAAGAACGCTTTATTGGACCTCGGTGGGAACACACCTTAAGCTTGGCCCACTCCACCCATAAAGTGTTTGTTAAGCTTCATTTTTTTTATTTCATTTAAATAACAAACATGTTATACTTACCTGCTCTGTGCAGTAGTTTTGCACAAAGCAGCCCTGATCCTCCTCTTCTCAGGTCCCCTGCTAGCACTTTAGGTTCCACCCCCCACAGAGTGCCCCCATAACAAGCCACTTGCAATGGGGGCACTCGTGTGTCTTCATTCCTGAACCTTGCTCTGTGTGTTCATAAGACACAGAGAGCAGGGCTCCCCCCACTCCTTCCTCACCGGCTCTGATTGACAGCATTATCTGAGCTTATGAGAAGCGAGAGATCCAAGAGAGCCTCAGCTCTCATGCACAACACTGGATCGAGATCAGACTCAGGTATTAGGGGGGAGCTGCATGCAGAAGGTTTTTCACCTTAATGCGTAGAATGCAGTAAGGTAAAAAAAAAAACTTCTGCCTTTACAACCACTTTACCTGCACTTAGCCAACATTGAGATACCCAATAAAGTAAAAACATACTATAATAGTGGAAGTTCTTTAAATTTAAAAAAACAATGGTAGATATGGACTTACATTTGGAATTTGCAACAATGTACCATGTAATAAAGCAGTAGTAAAGGTGCAAAACAAACCAGCCAGTGTACTTTCCAGCATGTTGCAGTTCATCAACCAGAGGTAAATCCGGCTGAATCACTGCACCAAGATTCTGCCCTTCTGTGATGTCACCAAGCTCCAAACTGATGCATTTAGTCACAAATGTGTAGCCTGGTCACGCATTCCCATTATTTACACAGCCCATCTCCATTGTGACTCAGATGCCAGCTGTCAGCAATCTCCTCCTAGTTAGATGTCAGGCTAGATCATGACAATATTATGAACCCTTTTATACCAGCATGTAATGATGAATAGGTGTACAGCATTGGCTTAATCAAATTATATAAAAAAAATGCCTATACTTATTACAAAAGAAACAAACCAATGACATACAAATGAATAGATTAATTGTGTACAATATTACAAATAAATATCCCTAAGGAGCAGATTACTCTAAAATTGCAGCAATAAAACAGTAAACATGTAAAATACAATATAAAACATTATACAAAAAGGCAACATGATTTTCAAATCCACTGTTTTTCCCGATTTAGGTAATTCCCTCAATAAATTGCTTCCTTTCCAATGCCTCACAACTCCCCAAAATGTTGTGAAAGTCTAGGGCAGTGTTTCTCAACTTTTTTTTTTGGTAAAGGTACCCTTTTAAATTATATACAATCTCCAGAAACACCAACATAACTCAGCAACATCTACACAAGTAGGGCACCCAATGTTAGAGGTGATTTATTTTCCTAAGTAAATACACTTTTGCACGCTGGTACTAACTAGTATTCAAATGTTTATCTTCTCCTTCAGCTTCTTTCCCTCACTCTGCCATTGTGATGCCCAGTGCTGATGGAGGGGGTCAAACAAGGGTGCTGTGCAGGCGCCCAACACCCTCCGTATCAACGGATGATGTAATTGGATGTTAGGGCATGGGGTCTGGAAGGATGTAATGGTGCACAATGAAAACATGTTACTTTGTGTAACTGAAAGAAAGGTTTCATCCACCACTGGTTTGTATACAATTTTTAGGCAATTTTAAGAGATTTTGCCAAGGCACCCCTGAAGAATACTGAAGGCACCACTTGAAAAAGGCTAGTTTAGAGTCTTTATTATGGTATTTTTTTTTAAATGTACAATAGTGAATCACTGAGGTTTTTGTAACTAATGTTGAGATCATACAATGTATCCACTGCTATCCTTTTCTTTAAACAAAGTTTGGTTTTGGTTCAGCCTGTGTATTGTAAACCATAGGACACTGAAGCACTTGAACTATATGAGTTGTGTTACCTGAGTTTTACTACACTCCTCCATTGTAGCTGTGAACACAAATGTTTTCCTCCTCATATAATTAGCCACAAAACACAATGGGGTTTCCTAGGGACACATTTACATAAATGCTTTATGCTTTATCATGGGAAAATAATGGACATTAAAATTAGGTGATAAGGGCATTTTATTTATTTTATTTATTTTTTTGAGGGGGGGGGGGGTTGTAAATGTCCTCTGGCTGTTAATCCAACATATTCCTTCTCTATATACTATACTGTATGTATTAATACTTCTTCAAAAATATTTCATAATTTTTGATTGTTCAAGAGAATTCTTTTCATTTGAGGGATTTTGTTTATTCATTAATTGCCATTGTGTAATTTGATGGGAGCTGATCAACAGCAGGTAATAATTACTGTCCATCTCCTTAAAATGCACCTTTGCGTGTAAAAACATTCACATCTAGAAAAATCGCCCAACTCTCTGTATTGGCGGGAAAATTAGTTTTTTTTAATAATGATACTGAACCATCCCACATCATCTATAAAGTGTTTGTGAAAATGAATGGTTTTCCATTCAAAACCTAAAACTATTTCATAACTAAAACCTATTCTATCTCTTTCAGATGGAAAAAAATTTCTAGACTGGGAACAACCTTTGCTCCTACATCCCTCCCATTTAGTTGAATATGAAACTCATTGCCATTCCAAAAGTTATGGCTAAGGGCAAAATGTAGTACTTCTCCCAGAAACCTCTTTTGTACTGGTGGGAGATCTTCCCTTATTCTTAATGCTCAATATACTGCCTGACAAGCATCTTAATTCATAAATGTATTTAAAGAATTTACACTGGCTTTACATGCATCCCTTCCTGAAAAACAACTTCCTGTAAACTTTCCAAAAAAGTTACTTATATATGTTTTGTAAAACATTGGATTGTAGGAATACTGTATACCCATCAATTTTTTAAAATCTTCATTAAAAAAAAAAAAAAAAAAACGAATGAACTAGGCTTATCATAATAAACCTACCACCAGATAGGGGTATATTCATTAAAGCGTATCTAAATTTTAGAAAATAAAAATCTAAAAAAATAAAATGAATGCAGTCACCATGTGAAATAGTTAGTAAGCTAAAAAAATGTTTGCTATTTGGTTTCGATATGCTTTAACCACTTTACCACCGGAGGATTTTGCTGTCTTCCGTCCAGGCCACTTTTTGCGATTCGGCGCTGTGCGACTTTAACTGACAATTGCGCGGTCGTGCGACGCCGTACCCAAACGAAATTTACGTCCTTTTTTTCCCACAAACAGAGCTTTCTTTTGGTGGTATTTGATCACCTGTGCGATTTTTACTTTTTGCGCTATAAACAAAAAAAGAGCGTTTATTTTGAAAAAATAACAATATTTTTAACATTTTTCTATATGAAATTCCCCCCCAAAAAAATGTAAAAATCAATTTTTTTTTAAATTTTTGGCCAATTTGTTTTCTGCTACCTATGTTTGGTAAAAAAAAATCGCAATAAGCGTATTTTGATTGGTTTGCGCAAAAGTTATTGCGTTTACTAACTAAGGGAAAGATTTCTGTAATTTATGGTGTTTTTTTTTTTAACGCGTAATGGCGGTGATCTGCGATTTTTTTTGCGGGACTGCGACATTGCGGCGGACAGATCGGACCCTTGACTGACATTTTTGACACTTTTGGGGGTACCAGTGACATTACTACAGTAATCAGTGCTATACATATGCACTGTTACTGTAAAAATGACACTGGCAGTGAAGGGGTTAATTTTATTGGAGAGGGAGGGGTTAATGTATGCCTGGTGCTTACTGACGTGTGGAGGGGGAGATGACTTTGTGAGACAGGGACAGATCGGATGTCCAGCTATGCTGAACAGTCCGATCTGTCACTCCCTGTCACTATGGAGATCCGCCCGCTCTGTTTACACAGGCGGGCGGATCTCCTCACTCGATTCCCCGACGATCGGGGCAGAGCAGCGGCGATCGCCGCTGCTCCTCCCCTGGCCCGACTCCCGCTGTGAATGAAAACAGCGTGAGCGCGCCTCCGACGGCGCGCGAGCGCCGCCTACAGGGGGAGGAGTCCAGCGATGTAGGTCTACGTCGCTGGACGGGATCGTGCCACTTTGCCGCAGTACGCTCCATGTGAGCGGTGGGCAAGTGGTTAAGGACATATTTATTATCAATTATTTATTTATTACAGGTACTTCTATAGTGCCGTAAATTTTCGCAGTGCTTTACATATACTATATATTGTACATTCACATCAGTCCCTGCCCTTAAGGAGCTTACAATCTAAGGTCCCTAACTCACCTTTAGGCCAATTACCTACTAGCATGTATTGAAGTGTGGGAGGAAACCACGGTTACCTGGAGGAATCCCCCACAGGCACATGAAAACTCTGTGCAGGTAGTGCCATGCTTGGGATTCTAAATGAGGACCCTTGTGCTGCTAGGCGGAGTATCTAGACATATAATGGATCTATTTTGGCCTAATGTTTTTGCCCATTATATATGTACCTTTCCAGACCAGGTGCATTGGGCAGATGCTTTATATGTAAATGAGGATTTTAGGGGAAAATCTTCTTCTACAGCATGTCATTTGTACAACTAATATGCACAAAGCTGAAAAGACTAGAGGGAGTATGGCCGTCTTCCATACAATCAATTATTAAAAATCTTCAAATAGCGAATGTTACAAACAAGTCAGATCTGCCATATTCTAATTACAATAAAGGTTACCCAAACCAGTGTTTTCTATGCAAAATCTAGATCTAGGGCCAAAAAGTACTTTAACTGTCCGTACACCTAAATGCTTTAATGTACTAGACTAGACATTATTATATGTCTAGTATACATTAAAATACTGTATTTAGGCATGTAAAAAGACAAAGCATAGAGGGAATGGAAAATAAGGAACCAAGCCAGAAATCATCTCACACTGATCTGATAATAGTGACCCAAAATCTGATTGGTTCGCATGGCATTACTGCTATTTACATATCACATCACAGTTTTATTATATAAGGGAATTGAAGTCAGGCATACATATAAGGAACATTTTCTTAGGGAACAGTTATACAAAGCCTAAGGCTACATTCTCTCCACTTAAAGGCGCCTATGTGCATTTTAGGTACACCATTTTTTTAAAGAACCCCTAAAAGACCCAAAATACACATTTTGCTAATATACAATACATACAATAATAGCTTTTTTTTTTTTTTTTTACAATTGTATGCACTAAAACACAGTTAAATACATCCTACTATGATCAAGCTCTAACACGAGCTAGTTCTAGATTTTTTCTAAGACCGTACTAGATACCTGTTTGGTCTATTCACACACTATTTGAGAAATCCTAAAATGAGCCATATTTCAAGCAATGTGCAATGCAGAATAGCAGTGAGTGAAGATATACACACCTGACAGTGCCAGATCACCCTTCATGCTCCTTCATACATAACAAGGGAAGCGTTTGTACCAAGGAACTAAGTAAGTGCTCCATTTTTCAGAGGCATCAGGCGAGTGTCTGTATGTTAGCAAATAAGGCTTGAGAGCAAACCTTTTCTGCTTGCCGTGGTTTTCTTGTAAGCAGTCAGGCAATGCTGTCAGACAAAGCTCCACCTCCAGAGCATCTGGCTGTTTACTACAAATAATGAGCAAGCACAAGGCTCTCCACTTGGCTTTTCATGTGTAGTAAGGGGGAGGGGGAGAGGGAGCAATCTGCAATAACATATGAAATATGAAAGAGCAAAGATGGAGAGAGGACCGATTCCCTCGACAATTCTTTTCTACAGCAGGATTTAACATCAGATATAGAAATATACTATGCAGGCTTATACAGTAAGGCGGTGCAAATGGCAATGAATCTAACAGTAGGAACCTAGAACAACCTATAGTATTCTGCTTTACTACCGCCTGACCATTAACATTTGAAGATTAATTGATTACTTTGGCCATATCTAAGAGCATTTTACAAAAATGATACTAATAGGGATTCATTTTATAACTGTTTTACACCGCATTCACACAGGTGTCACCCAGCAATCATGCATTCTCCAATTTAATCCAGTTAAAAAAATGTGTAAATCTTGCATTAAAGTTGGATAACGTTAATTAATGTAAAGTTGCGCACTTAGGGCTAAGAACATGCATGCGTCATACATTGAAGGAGAACAACAACTGGGGAGTCAATGGTGGAGAAGGATCTGGGTGTTCTGGTAGATCATAGACTTAAAGTGGGAGTAAACTCCCATGCATGAATTTTACCTATAGGTAAGCCTATAAAAAGGCTTATCTATAGGTACTGTAAGTATCTCAATAACGTGCACCATTTAGAAGATATTTACTGTAGATGCAGCCGATGATGTCACCTTCTGATGTCAGAAGGGTCGATGCATGGTCAAAGCGCAGAGTGGGCATACAGTGGGAGGCCTCCCAGGAGGCGAGAGCGGTTTTTAAATTTTTCTCTTTTTTTAGGTCCAGTGGGCAGCGTAATTGACGGTTCGGAGGGCAGCGTAATGTTTACATCACGGGACACTTTTTTTTTTTTTTAATAAAGGACTTGTCAAAAACTGTTTCTTGTGGTTATTACTTTTTGACACTTTTTTGGTGAATGGATAGGGGTATCTATTAACATAGGGGGGTTCCAGATTCTGGTAGGCCCCCCCGCCCGCAGACCCCCACAACCGCAGCCCAGGGTTGTCAGGAAGAGGCCCTTGCCTCCATCAACATGGAGACAAGGTGCTTTGGGGTGAGGGGCAGCACCCACCCCCCATGTTGAGGGCATGTGGCCTGGTATGGTTTTGGGGGGCACTCGCTCGTCCCCTCCCGTTTTCTGACCTGCCAGGCTCCTGCATAAGTGTCTGGTATGGATTTTGGAGGGAGCCCCACGTTGTTTTTTTTTTTTTTTTTTTTTTTTTTAGCCTGAGGAGGGGCCCACGTCATTTTTTCTTTTTTTTTTTTTTCCACCACTTTTATTCAGCTGTCAGCGGGCAAACCTATTGACAGTTAAAGACTTATCGGTTGTTAAGGACGCCGCGGTTGGAGCGAAAGGTTGCTGGCAGAAAGAGGTCTGCCCTTCTGGTGGTGGGTAGTGGATCCCTCAAATGGAACGTGCATCAGATGACCTTAGCCCTCTGGCCTCAGGAAACAGTCAGATAATCTGAGCAATAGTCTGTAACAATGAGGAAATTGAAGGCCTTGCGTAGTGAGTAGCTGCTGGCTGAACTGTGGGGTCAGTGTGTGGTGGATGGCACAGTGGGGTTTAAAACCTGACATATGTACACAGGAGAACAGAAGGTGTGAGCCTGAATTGACATGGGGCAAGAGTGGGCAAGTGGTGCTGCCTAATGAATATGCTTATCAAAATTTGACCCTTATTTCATAATTTCAGATCAGAACTGGCTGTGCATGAAACAGTTACATATCAATCATGTTTACCAATTTAAAGAAATAAACTAAAGAAATTTACATATTATAACTAGATACGAACATTTATAGCTAAGGTTGATCCAGGCAATATCTGATTGCTACATGGGGGATCTGGAAGGAATTTTTTCCCCTGCTGGAGCAAATTGGATCATGCTTTGCTGGGGTTTTTGCCTTCCTCTGGATCAACTGTGGGTATAGGATTGTGTATATGGGATTGTATAATTTTGTTTCCCTTTTATTGGTTGAACTAGATGGACTTGTGTCTTTTTTCAACCATACTAACTATGTAACTATGTATAAGAAGTTGTATCTACTTCTTAAAGCGGTAGTTAACACCTGGATTTTTTTTAAACCTGCAAATCAATGTCATAATATGCTAGTATGCATCCCATACTAGCACATTAGGTAAAATTTACCTTAGAACGAAGCCCTCCAGAGGAGTGCTGTCACCGCCGAAGACGCTTCCATCTTCATCCGGTCTTTCTTCCAGGTTCAAAGACTCCGGCTGTGTGAGTGGCGGGGACCTCGATAAAGTCACTCCCTTGCATGTGCGTGGGAGCTGCCGTTTACGGCACAGGACACGCAGGACTCTGAAGGAGCGGCACGAATATGCCGTTCCTTCAGAGCGCATGCACAGGTGACACCACCAGCTGCATCTTCACTAAATATCTCCTAAATGGTGCACGTTTAGGAGATATTTACAGTACCCATAGGTAAGCCTTATTGTAGGCTTACCTATATGTAAAATTCATGCATGGGAGTTTACACCCACTTAAGGATAACTGCTTTGACCCGTTTTCTGTATAAAAATACATTTTAAACAGTGGTGTAAAAATCACTGATGTATTTATAGCAGTATAATTTTTATAACAGTTTTACATAACAAACCCTTGCTGTTACCATAGTAACTGAGAACTCTGTCAAAAAGAGTTTTCAGTGACACTTGTTAAACAGTAAGTACTGGAACTTTTACTGATTTTAAACTTGCAAAGGAATTCTGTGATTAAACAGAACTTATCGTGTCAAGGATATTATATGCCACATTTTGGCTTGACATATGGACATTTAGACATAATATGGCTTTTGATGAGCGAACTCCAGGCAGATATAAAAACATAAATTAATGCAGCTCTCTGTTAAGTGTGTGTGTGTTTTTTTTTTTTTTTTTAATGCAATGTAGGCGTCTTAGGTTGACTTGGTATCAGCCTCTTGCAGTACCTGTACAACAGAATTCAGATTGCAACAGGTAAAGCACAAAGATCCAATGAGTTCATGTGTTGCAGGACTCATGTGCTAACAAAGCTCATGCTGATAGGCGGAGAGAGCAGAATGACAAAGAGATGAGCCCATCAGTCTACCATTTCTCATTTCACTGTCCATTCACAGGTCAAGAAAGGTTTGCTTATAGTGTGGATGGAGTTTTGAGGCATATATGTGTGTGGCAACTGGCCAGGCACATATGCACAGGCATGCGCAGCTACACACGCACATGCGCACGGCCTGTCACCAATATTGGAACCAAATGGGCTATTTAAACAGGGCTGTAGCACTGGCTCATTGCTGTTTGATCTACAATGTTCTGTGTGCTTGTTCCTGATTTCTGTGCCTGACCTCAGATCTTGACCGGGCTTGCTCTTGACCACGTTTGTCTGCTGCCTGCCCTGACATCAGCTTGTCCCTGGATTATGCTTCTGCCTGTCATTTATGCCTGTCTGTTACCGACTTGGCTTGTCTTACCCTGCATCCTGCTCATCTAACCTGCTACATCTCCTCCAGCCCAGCACACTCTTGTCTGGCTTCTGCATCCACAGCCTGTCACCAGCCAAGCACTGTGCCAGCTTGTCTCTCCCTGGCCTGTCCTGCCTGCTTCATCTACCTGCTGTCAGCTGCTTCTGTTTTCTGGCATCCTACTACTGAAGTATCAGTTACTATCAGTGCAGACTACTGGACTGATCGCAGGAACTCATACCTCGCCACGCTCTCGGGGCTACTGTTCCACTATCAGTGGCTCCTGAGCCGGAGCTGTATGAGAGGCCTTCCTCTTCATGCCAGGCTCACCAACTAGGTACATGACATGAGGTGGGGTGGAAACCTGTAAGTGTTAAATAATTTTACCACAGAATAAATCATGTTCCTTGCCCTGCCAAACAGGGTTGTGCTGTGGTGCAGAGCTGTGTAAACTCAGGACTGGATGAACAGAAATGCACATATTGAGCAGCTAAAGCAGCTTCCATGTATGTATTTCATTTGCATACTTAACTGCTCATCTTTAACTAGAGATCTATCTCAGAAAAACTAATGATCAACCACTGACTAACAAAAAGATGAGGGTGAATTCACACCTGCACACTTCAATTAGATGAGAGAACCCCAGCAACCCCAAACTGTCCACTTCCAGGCCCGATCACTTGCATGTGATCACTGCATGAGAGATTACATGTGAATGGCCACAATTACCTGCAAGAGCCAGCAACCTCATAATGCTTTCAATTGTGGGAACCCCTGGCGGGGTTGTCACATCTAATCAAGGTATGGGTGTGTAGCACCCTACAGGTAGGTGCTAGGTAAATGCATAGTGGGCCTTGTCTGCCTAACAGCAGGGCTATGATTGCTTTTTGGTTAGGGTGTCATGGCTTCCAGGTGTGTCTACTGAGAGGAGAGTCTCCCCACTGGCTCTGTGAGAGGCTTCTCATAGGGCAGTGGAGGAAACCCAATCAGGGACACATTCAGGCTTGTAACTACCCCAGAAGGCCGATTCTGCTGCAAAGGATTCTGGGAGTGGGTATAAGTCTGAGGGGAGTGCGTGACTCGGAGTCTTTGGCGGGAAGCAGAGTCCAAGCAGAGTCCCAGGAGGTAGAGGACGGCTGTCTCGGGTGCTGCCTGAGAATCCAGAGAGTGCTGAGTTGAGGGGGATCCGGTGTGCCGAGAACCAGCGGAGAGCAAGAGGGGTCCAGTCCCAGGAAAGCCTACACATGTCGTGAGTACTGAGGATTGCCCCTGGGGGTCTGCCTAGCGTCAGTGGGGACCACTCCTGAGAAGGTTCAAGGATCCAAGTATCAGCTAGTTGTAAAGGGGGTACCTGGTCAGAGGACCCTGAAGTGATAGAGGGGGTACCTAGTCAGAGGACCCTGAAGTGATAGAGGGGGTACCTAGTCAGAGGACCCTGAAGTGATAGAGGGGGTACCTAGGTTGAGGACCCTGAAGTGTAAAAGGGGGCGCCTGCAGTTTGGGCCCTGAAGACTAAGTGCACAGTGTGAGTGCATCAGTTGAGAGTTGAAGCCACACAGGAATCCACAGCAAGATACCTCAAACCAGTGCAAGGCTGGAGAGAGTAGTCAGTGACTTTGCAGTGCAAGCAGTGTCAGACGTTCAATGTTCTACAGTCCTGGATCTTCTGGACTAAAGTTGAAGTTCCAGCACAGCTTTCAGAGATACAGTGTGTTCAAAGCATCAGTAAGCGTTGGCTAGCTTCGGCTGGTGTTAAGACAGCGCTAACGGGCATTTTTGCCATAGAAGTCCAAGAATTGTACATAGTCGAGCCAAAGGAGTATCCCACTCATTCCCTTCTCCCATCCCCTAAAAATACAATAAAACAACCAAACAAAGATGCCAGAGCTGTCAATGTGTCAGTTCTCACACCCAGGGTCACAGCTCACATGGGCTGGAGAGGTAGCCGGTAACAATGGCAGACCCATATCATGCCCAATGCCTGGAAAACCTGCTACAGGTGCATCCACAGGTGTATGGAAAGTAACATTACAAAATGATCTACTAATTTTCATAGGGAAAGTCTATATGGGAAGAGAGTATTATTTTATGATGAACGGTGATTAAATTGGATAATGATGTATGGCACTGATATCAGATCAAGTCAGCAGTTCTGCCTTGTAGTTTCTTTATTTGTTGCCTGAAACTGTAAAACATGATGGGTCAAGTAATGGCAATAGGCTATCGACTGTACTTACTCACATTAATAATCAAAAGGGGTTAAAGAAGAATTCTCTCTTTTTTTTTAATTATTAAGTCCTGCGGGTCAATCCCACATTCTGCTGCATTCCAATAGCCAGTGCTTGCCTTGGGCAAGTGCCGGGAACCAGAGACAGACACTACAAACAAAGCAGCCGCCTCCTTGCTAGCTGCAGTGTTGGGCAGCTGTGCATCAAGGGGGGTTGTCCTGTCCAATGTTGCAGTTATTGGAATGGGGCACCTAGAAAGTTGTGACAAAGCACTACATTTACCCAATAATGTAAAAAAAAAAAGAGAGAAAATCTTTAAAACACTGAAGTGCTGATAAAAATTAGGACCACTGCATTTATGTTGATAGACAGTGCAGCCTTTGTTGGTTTTTGCATTCGGAAACACAAAGCAAAAGTCTCTAGTCTACATTACAAATCACTGTCCTTGAAGCCTTGTATTGAAAAATAATCAGCTCAGATTAACTGCTATTTCATTGTGAAAAACAAATTTAGATTTATACTTCTGTAAAACAATAAAACTTTCCATGGGGATCTAATACAGAATAAAAGTGTTTGTAGTCAAATGAAGGATATTTCGGATATCATTTCTCATGACATGTTACAGAAAACAGGTAATAACCCCCCCCCTCCAAAAAAATCATAGGAATGAAAATAGGTATAAACCCCCCCCCCCCCCCCCAAAAAAAAAAAAAAAATCATAGGAATGAAAATAGGTAATAACCCCCCCCCCCCAAAAAAAAAAATCATAGGAATCCTTAGAGGGAGGCCCTTTGCATGGATCAGTATTTGTTTTATGCGGAACAACTTTGAAAGGGAAGTCAACTACTATCAGCAGTTTCTCATAAAACAAGGCCCCTTTCACATGAGCTTTCCGATCAGGTCAGCCTGTCAGTTTTTTCAGGCGGACCTGATTGGATGCTACATGAACCTCTATAGAGCAGTGGATGTCAGCGGTAACATCTCTGCTGACACCCAGAGATGTAGGTTCGGATCCGATAGGATCGGATGAAAACGGAAAGGCGGTCCGTTTTCATCCGATCCCCCAAAGAGGAGAGCAGGGATCTGATAGCTTAGTCTCTGCAAAGTAAGTGGAGACGGAGCTGTCATTCGCCTGCTCAGCGGGGATCGGCAGATTGATCCCCTGCTGAGCAAAACAAAGCCCGCCAGGCGGAAAACCCATGTGAAAGGGGCCTTATTCAGTGATTGGAATAATTTCTCTGACATAGAGCCATAGTTACTTACAGGTTGGACTGTGCAAAACCAAAGTGTAGTAAATTTTAGCAAGAGTTAATCACTGATTGGTTCCTTTGCTTTACTAAACTTTGCACGTCCCCAAGGCCTTTACCCTTTGTGAATACGTTTGACGGGGTTTACCTTTAACCACATCAGCTCCTGAAGATTTACCCCCCTTCATGGTCAGGCCATTTTTTGCGATATGGCACTGCGTTACTTTAACTGACGATTGTGCGGTCGTGTAACACCGTATCATATAAAATGTATGTTCTTTTTCCCCACAAATGGAGCTTTCTTTTGGTGGTATTTGATCACTACAGCGGCAATTTTGGAAAAAAAAACAATATTTTTTACTTTCTGCTATAAAACATATCCAATAATAAAATGTAAAAAATTTAATTTACTCATCAATTTAGGCCAGTTTGTATTCTGCTACATATTTTTGGCAGAAAAAATCCCAATAAGCGTATATTGACTGGTTTGCGCAAACATTATAGTATCTACAAACCATTGGCTAGATTTATGGAATTTTTTTTGTTTATTTATTTATTGATTTTTACTAGTAATGGTGGCGATCAGTGACTTATAGCAGGACTGCAATATTGCGGCAGACAAATCACCCACTAACTGACACTTTTGACACTTTTGTGGGAACCAGTGACACTAATACAATGATCAGTGCTAAAAATATGCACTGTCATTGTACTAATGACACTGGCTGGGAAGGGGTTAACATCAGGGGTGATCAAAGGTTTAATTGTGTGCCTAGCTAGCGTTTTAGTGTAGTTTGGGGGGTGCTTTTATTATTGGAAGGCGTGGATCTGTGTCCCTGACTTGCATGAACACAGGATCCATGCCTTCTGTACTGACAGAATGGCAATCTGCCTTGTTTACATAAGCAGACTGCCTGTGTACAGAGTGATCAGCGGGTGCCGGTGGTCATCGAGTCCGCAGGACCCTCTGACTGGCTCTCCCGTTTGCTACCTGGAAGTG
The DNA here is from genome assembly GCF_965119305.1 of Pelophylax lessonae. Taxonomy (NCBI): domain Eukaryota; kingdom Metazoa; phylum Chordata; class Amphibia; order Anura; family Ranidae; genus Pelophylax; species Pelophylax lessonae. Next base: position 230,141,186 of record NC_138770.1, on the reverse strand, counting down.
CAGGATCACATATATATACGTGATCCTGCGCAGAGCAGGCTGCCCTGTAGCAGGAAAACTGCTATAGGGTGGATGGCAAGTGGTTAATTAGCTCACATTTGGCAAACTATGTCTACAAAAAAATAAAAATAAACCTTTTGTCGGTGCCGCCATTGTTTCCACACTTTTTGTTGCTATCAGCAAGTGAGGGGTAGTCTTCTCCATGGGTCACAGAAAGCAACACAAACCTAATAAAGGTTCTAACTCTTCCTTACTTTATCCAAAACCAGAAAAAAGTTGTGGCTGGAGTAATAATGCTTTAATGTTGAGCAAAAGAAGTTAGCAAAACATCAAGATTCACGCTAGTTTCCAATAGCTGTACTTACCGTTTAATAACTTCCTCTTGCTTCCGACGTTTTTCATTCTTCTCTTTCAAGTAAGCCAGATTTGTTTCATTTCTCAAGCGATCATTTTCCCGTGCAATGTCCGAAGCATTCTGTATGACCAGGCCATCATAAGCCTTAAGCCCCATATCTTCTATATATTGGAGGAAAGTGTCCAAAGTATCGTCCTCTTGACTTGCACTCATCATCTTGTCACAGATAATCTAAGAGTACGTAAATTGCTCTGTAGGTAACAGAAAAAAGTCAATTCAGTCATCAAATTATTATAGTCGGGAATCGTTCTAGACTATTTCAATTGTTTTTTAAAAGCCGACATTTTCTAAAGACAGCTTTTATACAAAACTATGTAAACATTTCCTAGTAATGAATTGCAGGAAAATGTTTTGAACAACTGACTGTGGTGTGTGTGAATTTGTGAACATTCTAAACACTGTCAAAACATATCTGCTGTAAACTTGCCAAAACTGTAACATCTACAATGTTAAGCACATGATATACTGTATGTTAATTTCCTAAACTGGAAAACTATCTTACCAATTTAAAGAATAATTCCACTTTTATTTTTCAGAAAATGCAGTCCCCTCTGTGTGCTCTATGTACATTGCAAGGATTATAACAAACTTTGTTGCAGAGTCTTACCTATTTCTGCTCTGACAAAAACACTGTTTGCTGTCTGCAGAGCGAATCTGAATGGGAGTGACTTTTGTTTTATTCATCAGCTAATGCACTTGCAGTGTTCTAATGAAGAAAGCTTCAAGGTCTGCATCCCTTAAGAAATGATTAACCCGTTGGGAGCATCTCACCAAAAATGAATTTTTTGCTGCAGAGGATGCCTAAAATCTGACTTTTACCTTTGTGGAGACTTCTGGAAAAATCAGTGAGACAATATTGCAAGCAGAAAATAACATTTCTGGGGGTGTTTCATAAAGCAATGGTGTACAGTTGGTAAATATAAAGACGACCCTGCGCTAAAATATAGTATGGGCACCACCAATGGGTATGCTGCTGATCATCACACTGTGAAAAAATGCTTAAAGCAGAGTTCCACCCTGGGAAAGTTTTTTTTAATAAAAATACCCCCGGGACAGTCAGGGCTAGTGCATTCCACAATGGCTAGCCGCTGATCTGTCCCGGGTTGCACTTACCTTTTAGAAGAAATACTTACCTTGAAAATGTATTCTCCAGCGCTGCCATCTCAGGTGTGGGCAGCTTGAAGCCAGCGCGATCGTCTTCTTCGGTCCCACGATGCACTTCACTGGCCCCGCCGTCACTTCCGGTTTCCGCAGCGTCATCCCTGCACAGCTTCTGGGCATGCCCAGAAGCTGATTAGCAAGGTATGACGGCGCCTGCACCGGAACTGACGTCGGGGCCGGTGCAGGCGCATTGATTCCTGGGAGCGATGGCGTTCAGCTCCCAGGAATCATTGCAAGCCAGGAAGTGACGAATTGCCGTGGCCGCCGAGGGGAGGAAGAGGAAGTAAGGTAAGTATATTTTCTCTACAAGGTAAGTAAAAAAAAAAAAATTGCGATTATCCATTTGTTTTTCAGGTGACCCGGAGCAAGAAGATGGAGGTAAGTATAATTTTTGGGTGGAACTCCGCTTTAAATAGTAAACCTTACAGCGCACCACCCAAGCCCATCATAGAATATAAATAACTGTAGTGAAAAATGATATATGGAACAGTAAACCTGATGTGTGAAGAAGTACATATAAATGCAACTATCAAAACTCTAGAGTCTAGAGTTGCACCATAAACAAGATGAAAATAATAAATAGTATCCCTTAAGTTACCAGTGGACCACCTCCACTAAAAGCTGATGCATAAAAGTTCATAAATCATGTGTTCAGTAAAAATTATCATATTGCATAACCCATGTGCTCAGTAAAAAAAAAACACATCCACAATCCTGTGGCCAGTGAAAACACGTATATTCTAGGTTATCTATAAGTTCTGATAGTGAAAATTGAGTCCATAAATAAATAAATAAATGAGTGTGAGACCAATAAAAACCACTGTGATCCTCCAAATAGTATGCTAAAAGTTCATATATATAGTGATCAGTGAAAGTTCATAAACATGTGTCCAGTGAGAAAATTCCTCTTCCAAAGTGCAAAAATTGTTTTTCGAAAGTGCTCGTACAGTGTCCAGTGATCCACTCCCTTAGGTGAAGCACACTTTCCAGATGCTGTGGACCCTTTAGCTGAATAGCATGTGGGTCTATCAAGCTTGGTTGGTAAGTGAGACGAGAAGTGTTTCCTGTGAGTGGTCACCACGGGCTGAGGCTCATAGAAGAAAGAGGGATCCAGGGTAGTGTAAAACGTTCCTTTATTCACGTCCAAAAATATACATATGTATCGTTTTAGTTGGTCTATGAAAATAATGTCACATCCCCCTTTATGAACTGTATATAAGCTGTCCCGACCTGAATCCAGTTAAATCCAGACTGAAAGACCATACCTGTCTTGATGTCTTATTTCCGAATTTGTTGCGTAAACTTGGTAAAATGCCAAAATCAACTCCAAAACCAAATCCTGAAAATTTTACTTGTAAAGAGTATGTTGCACGGACATCCCCATGGGATTATTATTATGTAAATCCTTGGGTAGATAATCTGTCAGGGTATACTGAGGTAGTGCATAGTTCAAGCCCCTTTCCCAGAGATGGCACAAATGATGAGCTTCATGTGAAGATGTGAAGGGTCTGTGCCTGAGAGACAGGGAAGCTTTCCCATGGTTTGACCCTGATCCAGAATGGGATAAAAATGATATGATGGCGGGAGGATTAAAATATGCACTGGCATATGTACCTTTCGGAGCATCCCAGGCAGATAAAAAATAGAATAATCCTTTCCTTTTAGATACACTGGAGCTTACTGCTCCACCCCTGGGGCCCCCTAATTATACACAGATATACCTGCAATTGCCTCTAACATTACAGTTAATAGCAGAGGATGAGGATGCAGCAGTTTTCAGACTGCGTGCAAAACGCTCTCAGCCTCAGCATCCCAGGACCCCGCCCGTACAGCGGGATGACAGGGATGGGGTTCCCTAGCAATCAGTTGAGGCAGGTAGTTCTGCAGGAGCCGCTGCCCCTAAGGTGTGGGATGAACAAAGAGGGGCAGCCCAAGGAGGTATAGTAACATCCTCTACTGAGGAGGGAGGAGCGGCAGCTAACACAGCAGGGAGATTTCTTAGTCAGGTTCACTTAACCTCCCCTAGTTCTTTGAGAAGTGGTACTTTAATAAGGCCCAGTGCCTCCACTCCCATCACAGGGCCCAGTACCTCTTCCTACATTGCATGCCGCTTCCCATCTGCAGATTTAATAGCACCTTATATCATAGTTGGAAATTATGTTATGGTTAAACCGATGGACATGAAATACTGTATGGACGTTATCAAGAATTCCCCAGATCCTAGAAAAAATCCTTCAGCTACCATAAACTATTTAGAGAGCTACAAAGGGTAGGCAGTGTTCTATAGAATACTATAGACTAGTTATAGATGGCATATTGGTATAAGATATGGAATCAGGAAGGAGTTGGGATAATGTGGATAAGTTAGACTTAATACCACCAGGCAGTAGAGCACCAGAGTATACTTTGTTAACAGATACCGATGTGGAATAAATGCAAGTTGAGGCAGAAATGAGAAAAATGTTGGCAGGATAAGAAATCAATTTCCACAGCCATAGCCTGTAAGCAAGGTCCTAAAGAGTCAGTAACTGATTTTATTAAAAGGTTTAAACAGGTGTTGAAGGAAGAAGTGGGAATGACCACTGAAGGTGATATGGGCATGATATACCTTTGGTTAACGTAAAAACCGAGATATTGAACAGATTCCTGGCAATATTGCATTTTGTGTTTTCGCCACTCTGTGTCCTTAATTAACCAGGTATTCTAACAGAGATCTACTATCCTTTAAACCAGAAGTTTCCCTCTTGATTAAGCAGCTAGTTGCTAAATGGCCTGAGTTGGATGCAATGGGATTTGAGAAGGAAGTTATGTTAAATGATTCAGCAGGTTGTTTTGATATTCCCAAAACCTCATCAAATGCACAATTCCAGGGACTTCAGCATAACCCAGGAAAATGTGCCCGATAGGAAAATAGAGGGGAATACAGAGGTAGGGGAGGATACAGAGGAAATAAGAGAGGAGGTTCAGGAGAGAGAAATGAGAGATGCTTCAATTGTGGGGAATTGGGACACTGGAGGAACCAATGCCCACTGTCCATGGGTGGTACTTCAGTATATAATCCTTGAAACTACCCCCAACAAAGACAGCAACTACAGGGTAATAATGAGCAGCATACCATTAAATACCCATTACAATTCTCCCTCAGATATTCTGTTAATATTCTAATCAGCCATTCTGATCAGCCAACAATACCTTTAATGGCAGAAGGCAAAATTCTCCATTTTATAATAGACACAGGTGCGACTCGATCCACCATGCAATCATAATTATATGAAGGGTACCTGTCAGGGTGTGAACCTTCTGTGGGAATAAATGGGGTATTGAATTGTACCTGGGAGACCCCACCCCTTGAGGTAAACAACCTGTATGGTAAAGGTATGGAAAAGGTAACATTTTACAACATTATTTAGAATTATCCCAGACTGCCCTGTAAACTTACTTGGAAGGGACCTATTAGGCAAATTAGAGAGCAGAATAGAGGTAGACCCGAATGGTGGCATACACATGGATATTCCGTATTGCTTCCGAGCAGCTGGTGAGCTTGATGATATAAATCCACAGGTATGGGCAAAGGACAAGTTAGACATAGGGTTCATTCCATGCACACCTTATAAAGCTTATAAAGCTACACTGAAGGCCTACACTAATCCTGTGTACCAGAAACAATACCCTCTGTCACAAGAGAAAATAGAGGGAATTAGGCCAATAATTGAATCCTTTTTACAACAAGGTATACTAAGGCCTGTGATATCTCCCTACAATACACCAATACATCCAGTGAAGAAGGCTGATGGCTCTTATAGATTTACCCAAGACCTTAGAACTATTATTAACTTGATAGTCCCAGTTGCACTGATTGTCCCAGATGTACCATCATAGATTACCTCTATTCTCTGTACCACTTAGTATTACACTTTGTTGGACTTGTCAAACACTTTTTTTTCCATCCCAATGGACGAAGAGACAAAACTACTACAGAGTTTCACATCTGACTGATGCCAACTTTCCTGGCAGAGAATGCCTCTAGGCTACATAGACTCACCTGCGGTGTACTCTCTGGCCCTTCTTACAGGGTTGGTCCCCACCCCATGGTTCTGTGTTGCTCCAGTATGTGGATGATATTCTTTTGTACAGCCCAAGCAGAGAGGCATGTAGGCAGGATAGTAGATCTCTGTTAGAATACTTGGGTAATTAAGGACTCAAGATGGCAAAACACAAAATGCAGTATTGCCAGGAATCTGTTCAATATCTGGGTTTCATGTTAGCAAAAGGCACACGGAAAGTGAGTCAGTCTATGATCCAAACCATTCTGGGTCTGCCCCGCCCAGCTACAAAGAAAGACATGCTATCCTTTCTTAGTATGATAACCTACTGCAGGCAATGGATACCTGACTGTTCTTACTACACTGAACAAAATTATAAACGCAACAAAGACAAAGTACAAAGACTTTTTCTATGTACACAAAAGGCCTATTTCTCTGAAATATTGTTCATAAATCTGTGTTAGTAAGCACTTCTTATTTGCCAAGATAATCCATCCACCTCACAGGTGTGGCATACCAAGATGCTGATTAGACAACATGATGTGGTGTACCACAATAAAAGGCCACTCTAAAATGTGCAGTTTTATCACACAGCACAATGCCACAGATGTCGCAAGTTTTGAGGGAGTGTGCAATTTGCATGCTGACTGCAGGAATGTCCACCAGAGTTGTTGCGCGTGAATTGAATTTTAATTTCTCTACCATAAGCCATCTCCAAAGGCATTTCAGAGAATTTGGCAGTACATCTAACCGGCCTCAAAACCCCAGACCACGTGTAACCACACAAGCCCAGGACCTCCACATCCAGCATCTTCCCCTCCATGATCGTCTGAGACCAGCCACCCGGACAGCTGCTGCAACAATCGGTTTGCATAACCAAAGAATTTCTGCACAAACCATCTCAGGGAAGCTCATCTGCATGCTCGTTGTCCTCATCAGGGTCTCGACCTGACTGCAGTTTGTCATCGTAACCACCTTGAGTTGGAAAATGCTCACATTCTAGGGCATCTGGCACTTTGGAGAGGTGTTTTCTTCACGGATGAATCCCGTTTTTCACTGTACAGGGCAGATGGCAGACAGCGTGTATGGCCTCGTGTGAGTGAGCGGCTTGCTGATGTCAATGTTGTGGATTGAGTGACCCATTGTGGCGGTGGGGTTATGGTATGGGCAGGCGTATGTTACGGACAAAGAACACAGGTGCATTTTATTGATGGCATTTTGAATGCACAGAGATACCGTGACGAGATCCTGAGGCCCATTGCTGTGCCATTCATCCACAAACATCACCTCATTTTGCAGCATGATAAAACACGGCCCCATGTTGCAAGGATCTGTACACAATTCCTGGAAGCTGAAAACATCCCAGTTCTTTCATGGCCAGCATACTCAATGGACATGTCACCCATTGAGCCTGTTTGGAATGCTCTGGATCGGCGTATACCACACTGTTTTCCGGGTCCTGCCAATATCCAGCAACTTCGCACAGCCATTGAAGAGGAATGGACCAACATTCCACAGGCCACAATCAACAACCTGATCGACTCTATGCGAAGGAGATGTGTTGCACTGCATGAGGCAAATGGTGGTCACACCAGATACTGACTGGTTTCCAGATCCCCCCAACCCCCCCCCCCCCCCAATACAGTAAAACTGCACATTTATGAGTGGCCTTTATTGTGGCCAGCCTAAGACACATCTGTTCGATAATCATGCTGTCTAATCAGCATCTTGATATGCCACACCTGTGAGGTGGATGAATTATCTCGGCAAAGGAGAAGTGCTCACTAACACAGATTTAGACAGATTTGTGAACAATATTTGGGAGAAATAGGCCTTTTGTGTACATAGAAAAAGTCTTAGATCTTTGAGTTCAGCTCATGAAAAGGGGGGCAAAAACAAGTGTTGCGTTTAAAATTTTGTTCAGTGTATGACCACATACTCAGAGCAGCAACTAATATCGAGGCACTCGACCAAATTGAGCGGACCCAAGAGCTGACAGATGCCTTTCAAACCTTGAAGTCCTCTTAAGTTTCATCTCCTGCGCTGGGCTTACCTTGTTATACGTTTTCATGTGTATGTGTAATTGTACAACCATGGCAGTGGTGGTTACCCAGGAACACGGGGCGCGGCTATGAGACCTGTAGCCTATATTTCCGGAGTAGTTCCTCTACCGGTACAAGGCATGCTGGCGTGTCTATGCACACTTACTGTTTGAGCGATGGGGGGGGGGTGGAAACGTCTATGTCAGTAACACTGGGACATGAAACTAATTTACATACTATGCAACATGTACTACATGTATTAAAAAATTTGACAACTCAACACATGACGGCCCAATGAGCATCTGGCTATGAAGTTATTTTGACTTTGACCAGTAACTTGTCTATTAAATATGCTTCCCCAACTTCAGTCCCCATAGCTATTCTTAATGGAATGCTAGGTTTTAAGGGTGAAGAAGATTCCTCACCAGAAGAACATGACTGTGTACAGGTTATTCATGAAGATCCCACACCCAGAGCAGACATGATGCAAGATCCCCAACCAGGTAGTATAAACATTTTTTAGATGGCTCATGTACTAGACCGAATGACAACACATACTTAACTGGGTATGCTGTTGTACAACTTCCAGATATTGTGTGGGAAGCCAAAGCTATTCACCATTGTTCAGCACAAGTCGCAGAGTTGATTTATTTAACCCGTGCATGTCAGTTATTTGAGGGAAAAGATATAAACATTTACACAGATTCTAAATATGCTTTTGATGTGGCACATGATTTTGCCAAATCTGGCAAAGAAGAGGGTTTGTAGCAGCTGATGGTAAGGAAATTTCACACGCTTCATTGGTGAAAAATTTGTTAGAGGCCATATGCAAACCTCGTACTGTTGCAGTAATAAAATGTAAGGCACATACTAATTCTAATGACCCTGTTGCCCTAGGTAATGACCAAAGAAGTTGCTTTTGTTGCTCGTGCCGGTTTGCTTTCCCCAGGAAATCCTACCTTTGTCCTTCTAGAGCCACCCACAATTCCATAACACCAGTTGTTGAAAGAACACAGAGGAAGATGTAGAATACAGGAAAAAGAGGTTTGTCCTTAGACCAAAATAGTCTTATAACAAAAGAAGGGATCATAGGCATACCTCAACATAGTGCACCTATTATTCTAGCGCAGTTTCATGGTATAGAACACGGAGGACAACAGTTAACAATACAAGAATTCTACATTGAAGAAAAGGTTTTGCATTAAAAATATCAAACACAGAGTCCTGGACCAGTTGGGTAGATCAGGGCTTGACAAATTTGCTTTGAATTTAATAATGAGCCAGCTAAAAAAGTTAGGAGCCAGTTTTTCTTTGTTTTTTTTTGTAGCGTGGGTTGTCAGCGCCCCAGGGAAGGGCAAGTAATTTGCACCCCCTAACTCTAACTTACAGCAGAGCGGCCAGTCAATAACTCCAATGTAACGGCGCTACGTCAAGGTTATAGTATGGCCAGAAAGAATGTCACTAAAAACCTGTTATAGGGGAAACTCCTTTTTATGCAAATGCATCGTGACTGCGGCATGTAAAATACCCTTATCTGCTGCCTATTGTAGCTTAATGGTGGCTGTTGGCGGGTGGCAAAAACTTGTCTCTACTGCACATTTTTACCACCCAACTGCACATCTAAATAAAGCCTTTGTGACACTTTAAATAAAATGCATAAAAGGATGAAAAGTATCCCAGCACTGCTGATCTTCTGTTGCCTCTTTGCAGCTACTTCCTGCCTACATGTGTGTCACTCTATAGTGATTGTTAATACACAGGGCTTTATCAGAGGACATAAAACGATTCTTCTAAAGCATACCTGCCTCATCTCCCCTCCTCCACCTCACAGCACACTGCAAACAACTTTCCAAGAAGTGCACTATTATATCACTGGCTAGGGGTCACAGCATGCACACAGGAACACACAGCCCAGGCAGCCCCCATGCTCCATCCTCCACCAGAAACCCCCCTCACTGTAGTGACAGTCCGCCTGCTAGGTCAGGTAAAGGCCACACAGGCTGCCGAGTCCCCCTCCTCCTCACCCTTCACCGAGGTCTGACCTCCCCCCCTGGAGCCCACAGCGGGCCAGCTTCACGGCAACGTGACACAAGCAGCAGAAGAGAGCTGAAACACCATTCATCCTCGGACCTTGCTCGGGCAGAGGAGAGGAGGCCGGCCCCCTCCTTTCCCATGTCACTCACAGCCGGACTGAACGCCTCCAGGGAAAACAAGGAGCAGGGAAAACAAGGAGACCAGGGAGGGGGGGGGGGAGAGCGAAGGATCAGCTGCCCGGCACTCTGAGCTGCGTGTCTGGGCAGTCAGTCAGGAGTTGCAGAGAGTGGGCGGGCAGCAAATCAGGCGCCAGGACGCAGTTTCTGGTCGCCATGGCGACCTGGCACCCGGGGTTTGTCGAACCCTGGGGTAGATTCATAATATGTATTAGGAACAATACACAGGGTGCTCAACATGGGAAACATGATCATTTGCCGCCACCCCAAGGTCCATTTCAAGAATTGCAGATTGATTTCACACACATGCCTAAAGGTAGTAGGAATAGAATGAAATATCTGCTAGTTATAGTAGATACATTTATAAAGTGGCCAGAAGCTTTTGAAACTCATATAGAGGACACACTTACAGTAGCCAAAATTTTGAGTAAATAAATAATCCCAAGGTGGGGTCGCCCATTAACCATCAATTCAGACAAAGGTCCTGCATTCACTTCTAAAATTTTGCAACATATTGCTAAATTAATGGTGATTAATTGGAAGTTTCATATTTCATACAATCCTCAGAGTTCGGGGGTGGTGGAAGGAAAGAACCGTATAATTATAGAAAAATTGCAAAAGGCTACAGGAGGCACTTATTTTAGGTGGGAGGCATACTTGCCAGCAATACTGGCAGAAAAAAGGATGACTCTTAACAAAACTGTCTCCTTTTGAAATTTTAAAGAGAAGACCCTTTCCCACACCTTGAACAAGAGGTCCAATGGTATTAATGCCAGGTGATTTTGAGCTGATTTAGGAAGAATATGTTGCAAATCTTATGTGGCTTTTGAATGGCATCTATGGTGATAGGGCTCTTTCTTTTCCTATTCCTTCACAGGAACCGACACATCAGTTTAAATCAGGAGACCGAGTAGTGGTTAAAGCACTCCACAAGCACAAAATTACATATCCACCGTATGGGGAGCCAACTGTGGTGACGGCAGTTACAAGCAATCCTAACGGCCGATTCTCAAGCCTGGATTCATGCTTCAAGGGTAAAAAAGGTCCCAGAGGATCCTAGGATACAAGGTACAGACAAAGAGGGTGAAGTAGGTGTAGAAATCCCTGAAGTAGACGAATAAGAGAGTGAAGCAGGTGCACAAGTCTCTGAAACAGGCGAATAAGAAGACACAGGGCAAGATGTCGATTCTTAGTGTAGTGTATTAACACAGGCCAGGCTGTACAGGTTGCTTCTTTATTCACTGAACACCACGCATAAACTGAACTTCAGCCACACCCAGCTCCCAGACATATACATAGTATTGTAACATTTTGCAGACAGCAACTTAACCCGTTGCTTACCATACTACATTCCCTCCTCTCTTTGAATAAAACATAACATGCACAACGGATTAATAAGATTAACAAAATGCATGGATGAACAACTAAAAATTTAAACTATAAACTCCTGACTATACACATAGTCCTTAAGGTAGGCCGGTGGATTCGTTGCTCGTTTTTCTCGTGGCCATTCCAATGTGGATGGTTGTGAATTGAAGTCTGGATCACTGGCAGTATCATCGCTACTCTTTGCCTGTTCGCCGTCTTCCAATACTTGACCTTCTGGCTCAATAAATTTCTTCACAAATGAGGAATTACGCACTTTTGTGTGTCCATCTAAATCCTCTAAAACCACTTGAGTACCTCTTTTCTCCTTTACAACATAAGGCTCAAGTTCAAAGGACGGAGCCAGTTTGTTAAACCAATCATTTTGAAGCAACACCTTATCACCCTGTTGAAGGCCACTGGGTTGACAATGGCAGCGGTGGTTTGCATACTGTTCAGCCCGGGTCTTCCTTTCCTCATCAATGTGCCGAAAAGGTTTCTGACTCGTAGGAGGACCCCCAATGTCTGGCAATTTTGTCCTGAATTGACGACCACAAAGAAGTTCCGCAGGACTAACTCCCGTGACAGTATGCAGAGTTGTGCGATAAGCTAAAAGAAAACGCCACAGTTCCTTTTTCCAGTCTCTTCTCTCTAAATGAGCAATTCGCAAAGCTTTTAGCAAGGTCCGATTCTGGCGTTCCACTTCCCCGTTAGCCTGTGGCCAGTATGGAGTTGTACGATGATGTTCAATAGCATTTGATTTCAGGTAATCCTGAAATTCCTGAGAAGTAAATTGGGCACCATTATCACTCACCATCCATTTAGGCAACCCATGAGACGCAAAGATGCTCTCCAACCCCTCAATTACAGTTGATGATGTAGCTTTAGTGAGAACTACCACCTCTTGCCACCTTGAATAATAGTCCACAACAACTAAAAGATGGTGTCCAGATGGAATGTCACACAGATCAATGGCTAAATCTTCCCATGGTCCCTCAGGTAGAACAGTGTGAGTTACTGGTTCTGATTTAGGTTTGCTGCCCACCAACTGACATGCTCGACATGAAGAAACCAAACGTTCCACATCCTTGTCAATTCCTGGCCACCAGACTTTCTCAAGTAATCTTTGTTTGGTGCGAACAATGCCTTGATGGCCCTCATGGGCTAAATGTAATGTACGTTTCCGTAAGTCTTTAGGCATCACAATACGATTGCCACGTAAAACCAGTTGTCCTGCAATACTCAGCTCTTGTTTGATTCTGTGATAGCTTGGGTCATAATCCACCCAAACCCCCTGTCTTACACATTTTCTCAACCGAGCAATTTCCGGATCCACAGATGACAATTCTTCAACCTCCCGCGGTGTCAATGCCTGAGGCATGGCGTTAGTAGCCACAAAACGAATGTACTCTTCTGCTAGGTTATGAACAGGTGCTGAAGACTGAGGCAATCTGGAAAGTGCATCTGCTGCATTAGTCGGTCCAGGTCTGTACCGCACTGTAAATCGATACGGTAACAATCTGAGAACCCATCGTTCAATTCTGGCAGATGGTTTTGATCGTGGCGAATATATCACTTCCAGAGGCTTGTGGTCAGTGATGATTTCAAAATCAAGTCCGTAGAGATACGTGTGAAACCTTTCACATCCCCAAACAACAGCCAAAGCTTCTTTCTCGGTCTGAGAATAACACCTCTCTACATCAGTAAGGGATCTGCTTGCATACTGAATAGGTCTGTAATCGCCTGTGCACTGTCTCTGGACCAAGATGGCGCCTAACCCCACAGGGCTAGCATCGACAATAACTTGGGTGTGTGCAGTAGGATTGAAATAAGCCAAAGTTGTGGCGCAAGTCAGCCGTCTCTTAAGTTCATTAAATGCACCTTGTTCCAAAAGGCCCCACTTCCAAGGGACTGCCTTGCGAGTCAACAATCTCAAGGGTTCACTGACAGTCGCCATATCTGGAATAAACTTAGCACAGTAATTCACTAGCCCAAGAAAACTGCGTACTTCTGTAGGGTTTTCAGGATTTCTGGCATCAGACACAGCTTTAATTTTACAGTCCTCCGGACCAATGCCCCTGTCAGACAGCACATGGCCCATAAAAGTCATTTTATTCATTTGAAATGTGCACTTCTTCTCATTTAATGTTAATCCTTTCTCCTTCAAGCGATTTAGCACAGCACGGAGACGTTCATCGTGCTCCTGTGTGTTTGTTCCCCACACAATTATATCATCAGAAATGTTATGTGTGCCTTCACAACCATGTAGCACTTGCTGAATCACATGTTGATAGGCCTCCGGTGCTGACGATACGCCAAACATCAACCTTTTGTATCTAAAAAGACCTTTATGGCTTGCAAATGTAGTGATGACTCTAGATGCTGGGGTCAGTTCAATCTGATGATAACCCCATTTCAAATCCAGTTTACTGAAGACACTTGCCCCATTCATTGCATGTAGAACATCTTCAATAGTGGGAATTGGATGTCTCTCTCTCTGCACAGCTTGGTTAGCACATCTCATGTCCACACAAATCCGAATATCTGTGCCCTTTGGTACAACAACTAACGGCGATACCCACGGAGTGGGTCCATCCACAGGTTTGATAATGTCAAGGTTTAGCAGCTCTGCCAGTTTGTGCTCAACAGGTGATCTCAGGCTATAAGGAAGTCTGCGTACTGGCTGTGCAATAGGCTTTACATGTGGATCAATGTGAAGCTCCAACTGAAAATCCTTTAATTTTCCAAACCCAGAGAAGCAATCTTTAAATTCCTCTTTCAATGCAGAAATAGCAGGAGACACCATATTCACTCTTGCGCTGCCTACATCAAGGCCAATCTTTAACACCCCCAGTGCCATATCGGTTTGACGACCAAGCAGAGGCGACCCTGTGCCATCTACAACATAGAATTCGGTCTGCAATGGAGGACCAGTCTCATGTGTTTGCACAGGGGTATAGAATTTGCCTTTAAGTTGTAGTGGTGTACTGGAGCCATAAGTATAAATCTGTTTAGTGGTGTAACACAATTTAAGGTGATTTTCTCTGCCTTTAAGACTGTACCAAGAAGCTAAGTCCATAACATTGCATGTAGCTCCAGAGTCAATCAGCACTGACACATCTGTATTTCCAATCTTAATGGTTAATGTCCCAGCTTGCAGAGAACACAGGGAGAATATAAATTCACAGTCAGAAGCACTCTCTTTATCCTCAGCTATAACATTTACTTTTGCTGATGGTCCTTTGGGTTTGTTATCTCTGGTTGTACTTCTACACACAGCTGCAAAATGACCTGTCTTTCCACAAGCATAGCACATTTTATTCTGTACCACAGTGCAGTCCTGACATGTGTGTCCCTCTCTGCCACATTTACTGCAAGTTATATGTAAAGTCCTCTTCGGAAAACTCTCTTTTCTACTCCAGAGATTCCTATTATTATAGGTAGGTTTGGAGACTGTATTGACAGATGCAGTGTCTTTGGTTTCAATATGCAGAGCCTGGAGCTCAGACAGTTCAATGGCTCTTGCAATCTCCTGCAGACTAGTAAGTGTGAGACTAGGTTCTCTCAATAATCTCCTTCTGAGGTGCACAGATGTGCATTTCTCTATGACCTGATCTCTGATTATCTCCTCAGTTACAGTCCCAAAATCACAAGACTTTGCCAGATATTTCAGCCTAGTCACGTAACCGTCTGTGGTTTCTCCCGGTTCTTGCACAGCCTGTCTAAACTTATATCTTTCATAGGGAATATTTTTCTTTGGCTCAAAGTACTCACTCAGTCTATTCATGGCTGTCTCATAGTCCGAATCTTCCCCTGTTGCCCCCAGGGTTTCAAAAATGTCCTGAACTTGTGATCCAGCTAGATGCAGCAGCATGGCTCTCTTCTGAGCAGGTGCAGTCACTCCTGTGGCTATAACATAGAGCTGAAATCCCTTTTTCCTCTTGTCCCAGCGCTGTGAGAGACTAGTGTGGTCTCCAGACACATCAAACGGTCCGATAGCCGGTAAATCCAGAAAGCTAGCCATCCTCGTCGCCAAAATGTAGTGTATTAACACAGGCCAGGCTGTACAGGTTGCTTCTTTATTCACTGAACACCACGCATAAACTGAACTTCAGCCACACCCAGCTCCCAGACATATACATAGTATTGTAACATTTTGCAGACAGCAACTTAACCCGTTGCTTACCATACTACACTCAGTCCCCAGACATCTTGAAGATTCTTCCTATTGATAGGCTTTCTCTCACTGACAGTTTTCTTGCCAGTATGGGTGATTAGTACCTGTTACTATCATCCAAAGGACTTACATTTCTGTCCAAGAACTGTGCAACACAATGCAACGCAAGAGACTTAACATCAGTAGATACCGCATCTCTTACTGACATGATGTTGCTGTTACAATTCAAATAGAGCTATGCACAAAAGTCAGGGTATAATAAAGTACATTGAGGATTCCTTTACTGGCTGCGCCGGTGAACATCACTTCTTTTTTGAATGGCACCCCCACAGTAAGTATACAAGACTTATCAGGAGTCCAGGGAAATTAATTTCCTTTCCTATAATCACTGAAATTTACCCACCACGCTGGTGTTTTAGATTAGGAAATGAGTCAAATAGGAGAGAGGAATTGTGTCAGAAGTCACAGTTCAACATATGTTTAAGCCCGGACCCTTTTTATATTTCTAGCAAAGACTTAAATGCCACAATTTGGTCCATAATGAATGAAACACACCCACTACATAATGCAACTGGTAAGGTTAGGTCAGTACTTATTTTATCTAGTTATTCTGACCAAGTAAAAAAGGGGCTGGACTTGCACCCAGGGGAGGGCTAGCAGCCTTAGGCCTGGGGGGCAATTCCAGTCAAGTGGCCCATTGAACCATTGAATCAGCTCACCATCCATGCCCACCTGGTTTTATAATAGATATTAATGTTATGAAGCAAGACAAACATGATGCAATGTGGTAACATAATTTAATATATATAGTAACAAAGGAGGTTTAACACAAGTACATGACATCATGCCAGGCAGGGCCTAGGAAGCTCCTGTTGGGCGGAGATCACTCTGCATGACAGGGAAGTGACTGTGTTAGTATTGTGCTGGCTAGGTGCAGGAGCGTACCCATACTGCTCCGCTGCAGCTCTGCAAATATAACATTGTGTAGCGGCGACCGGCATCTGTATACAGTGTCTGGCCCCTACATTAATCCAGCCCTGAGTGCAGCCTTTTTACCTGGCATCAGAGTGGCCCGGGGGGAAATTGCCACCCTGCCCCCCTTCCCAGCCCTCCCCTGCTTGCACCCTTTCACAATAGGTAGTAGTTTGTTTATCTGTTGTGGTAAGGTATGTTACCCATGTTGTACAAGAGAGAGGATGGTGCTACCTGGTCTCTCTGGTTACAGTTATGGAGATAATTGGTAGTGGGGGTCCTCGCCATGTATTACAAGCAAGTAAACATCCAAAATATCCCCTTAAACATGCAAATAGGAGAGAACTCTTTAATAAAGGGGACATGGCATGGGCATGGTTCCCATCATGGACAGGATGGGGAATTGAGTTAATGAAAAGATTAAACAAGTATTCAGTTATAATAGATGAGGTATTAAATAAAACGCCAGATGACATTGCCCTACTTAATCGGGAACAAAGGGCCTTACAGAAACAGTTAATGTTACATGAGCTGGCAATTGAATCTATGAGAGCTGCACATACTGGTCTCTGTGAAGAAACAGAAGATTATGAGTGTTGTTCATGGATTCATAATACAAGCATGGAAGTGCCTGATTATTATGAAGTAATTGATCAACATCGAAAGGAGGAAGCAGGACTTCAGGCAGAAGCCAGGAAAATTGTTAATGATGGATGGAATCCTTTTAATGGACTGGGAAGTTTTGGAGATTTTTTTGGGATCTGTACTATCATGGTTTAGACAAGTCGGGATGTTAATTTTAATGTGTTTATTGCTTCTTCTCTTTATATATTTGCTTGTAAAGATAGGCCAATGCATTTATAGGAAGGCAGCACAAGATGATCCGTATTGGAGACAAGATTTATAGTTGTCACTTATGTGACAAATGGGAGGGAATGTTGGGATTATGTTTTATTTAAATGTTATATAGTCATGCTTAACCACTTAAGCCCCCCAGAAGATTTTACCCCCCTTCCTGACCAGGGCCTATTTTGCAATTCGGCACTACGTGAATTTAACGGACAATTGCGCGGTCGTGCGACGCTGTACCTAAACGAATTTGAGGTTCTTTTTTTCCCCCACAAACAGGGCTTTCTTTTGGTGGTATTTGATCACCTGTGCGATTTTTTTGATCATGCGCTATAAACAAAAAAAGAGCGACAATTTTGCAAAAATAACAATATTTTTTACATTTTTTTTATATGAAATTCTTCCCCCCAAAAAAATGTAAAAATCACAATTTTTTAACATTTCAGGCCAATTTGTTTTCTGCTACATGTTTGGTAAAAAAAATCGCAAAAAGCGTATTTTGATTGGTTTGCGCAAAAGTTATTGCGTTTACTAACTAAGGGAAAGATTTTTGTCATTTTTGTTGTTTTTTTTTTATCGAGTAATGGCGGTGATCTGCAATTTTTTTTTGCGGGACTGCGACATTGCGGCAGACAGATCGGACCCTTGACTGACATTTTTGACACTTTTGGGGTTACCAGTGACATTTCTACAGTAATCAGTGCTATACATATGCACTGTTACTGTAAAAATGACACTGGCAGAGAAGGGGTTAACTTTATTGGAGAAGGAGGGGTTAAGTGTGTCCCTAGGGGCGTGCTTCTAACTGTGAAGGGATGTGGCTAGTGGTGTAACAACAGAGACATACGATCCTACATAGCAGGACCGTATGATCTCTGTTCTTACACAGGGGAGAATGACAGGCGGCTTTGTTTACATTAGCCGCCTGCCTTTCTCCCTCTGCAACGGACGATCGCGAGTGACCATCGGGTCCGCCGGGCAGACGCGCGGGGGTGTCCGTGAACGAGCGGGGCAGGAGCGCGCCTCCGGCGGCACACGCTCGCCCCCTAGAGGCTCACAGGCGAGTGACGTAGCCCTACGTCGCTTTGCCTGTGAGGGGCTGACTGCCGCAGTAAATATACTGACGGCAGTTGCCAAGTGGTTAACTGAATGATTGGAGTTATGCTTTGACTTTTAAATTTTACTGAAAATCTCTCTCTTTGTAACGTAGACATTTTTGCTGTTGAGGATGTAAATTTCCTCCTATTGTTTCTGAGTTGTGAGAATATTTTTTGGTGGCACAGTATTTTGCTATTCTGAGATGTTTCTTTCCTGAGTTTGCTTTCCTGTTATGTATACATCGGTTTCCTACTATGTATATGTTATGTCCATTGTGCTTAAATATTATATGTATATTTTTAGTTGGTCTAGGAAAATAATGTCACATCCCCTTTATGAACTGTATATAAGCTGTCCTAACCTGAATCAAGTTGAATACAGGCTGAAAAACCATACCTGTCTTGATGTCTTTTTTCCAAGTGCTCGGAAATACAGGAAGAAGGGAGGCTGGCCAGCAGAAGTATACCTACCAAGGGGTATTATCTTTCACCTTGTATGTGGTCACTTTTACTGTAGTAAGGCTTGTCATATGACTGTGCTTGTATTATACTGCTTTTTATTAAAATTCAATGGGCCTGATTTATTGGGTGAGTTTGCAGGCAGTCATATCCTCATTGTAAACACTATGCAGGATGCATGTATGCACTACATTATATATCTGTGGAGAATTTATTGACATGTGCATTTGCTATAGAATGTACACTTCAGTGTCCAAATGGACAACTCCAATATTTTTGTGTCTAACCATTATTTTTAAATGTGCTTACCATTTAGGAACAAAACTCATTAAGTGTACATTTTTATGCCATTAATAAAGCCTATCATCCTTTTAAAAAATGCAGGTAAAATCATAGAAAAATACATGTTTCTAAATGCATACTTGCAACATGTTTTCTTTCTATAAACACCATTTAATTGAGTTGCAAAGTGCCTCTAAACTTGCTGGCAAATTCGATTACTTTAAGAAGAGCAAATTTCCTATCACAACCCCCTCCCAACATGCACATTATAGCCCTGTCCTCTTCTGAGAGAGCCTAATTACCCTTTTTACAGGTCAAACTCCTCTGCCTCTCCCCTTAACTCCCTATATAACCTTTTATGTAGCAGCCAGAATAGAAGCAAAGTGACAGCTCTGAGTCTTCTGTGGCTGCTGGCATCATATACAAGATGGCAGTCTCCAGCAGCAGTCTTAGGGCTTTTGATTGTCTACACAAGGAAGGGGGTAATGGTTGTTGAATAGTCTGCCAACAGGTTCTCCTTATGTGGGACTACTTCACACTGCATAGGTTACCTGCTGATTTTGTTCTAAGGGACTGGACAGCAGAGATATACTTACCAGCTTCACAGATCCTCCCTATACAAGGCCTGTCCAGCACTCCAGAGGTCTTGAAAATAGACTGTTCCTGACATCAGCATGCTCCATAGACAGAAACTGTTCACCACTGGACCGCGGGGGAGCGCAGTTTTCTGGAGGATCGGCGGTGAGTATTAGGTCAGAATAAGCTTTGTTCTAACCCCTAGCAAAAAAGAACAATTCACCCATGCAGTCCAGGCACAGCCCCATTGCATGAGAAAAAAAAAAAAACATTTTACCTGTTCGGCTTTAACCACTTCCTGCAAACTCACGTAGATCTACGTGAGCTGCAGCTGGAGGCATCATCACAATACCATTTTTTAGAGCCTGCGGTCGGCTTTCAGGTGGTAATGGCTGATGCGGCTCGGGAGCCGCTCAGTCTTTACCCCAGCAAGCAGGAGGATGCCCCCCCTCCCGCCTCCTTTTGCAGCTCTACCTGGGTCCCCCTTACCCCCTGGATACCTGAGCAACCAGCCGGCACCCCTGCCGGCTGGTTGGAGTTCCGAATGAAGCCGGATTCAGCTTTGATCAGGTCTCCAATGATGTAACCTGGAAGCAGCATTCATGACGTCACGTCCGGATTACTTGGCAGCTAAAGGCGTTGAATTTTAAAAAGTGACAGTATTCAAGTATGCAGTTTTCGGCATTTTGAATACATTGAAGTGCAGTGGAGGGGTCTGAGGTCCTTGTCACTGCCTATTGCTGTCACAAGGGATGTTTATATTGCTTGTGACAGCAAAAGTGATAATTTTTTTTTTTTTTTTAAACCTGTGCTAAAATGAAAAAATTTAATAAAATAAATAGGAAAAAAAATAAAGAAATTTAAAGCGCCCCTGTCGCCGTGAGCTCGCACACGAAAAAAAACGTATATGGAAGTCGCACCCGCAAATTAAAGCGCTGTTCAAACCACGTATGTGAGGTATCGCCGCGATCCCAGAGCACGAGGAATAATTTAAAAAAAAGAGCTACTCTGTAACTCTAAACTGGTAACCGTTAAAAAATGTATTGACCATAGATTGTCGCCATTCCGCGGGTGTGCGCAATTTTAAACAGTAACATGTTAGGTATCTATTTACTCAGCGTGACATCATCTTTCACAATATACAAAAAAATGGGCTAATTTTACTGGTTATTTCTTTTAAATGCAGTGAAATATCAAAGGCTTTAAAAGAACAAAACAAAAAACAAAAATTAAAAAGTTGGGACTTTATATGAGGCATTATCCCAATGGTATAAGCCTCCATCCCTAATTGTAGAAATATCGAGAATAAACATGGTTAGTACCAGGTAAAAGGCAATCAGCATATTGGGTAAAAAAGAGATAGTGGATAATGTATAAGGCCCCTTTCACACATACGGTCCGTTCAGTTCTTCAGTTCAGTCACGTCAAAATGTATCAGTTTTCCATCCGTTTTTCATCCATTTTTCATCCGTTTTTCGTCAGTTGTCATCCGTTTTTCGTCAGTTGTTATCCGTTTTTCATCCGTTTTTCATCAGTTGTCATCCGTTTTTCGTCAGTTGTTATCAGTTTTTCATCCGTTATCATCCGTTTTTCATCCGTTGTCATCCGTTTTCATCCGTTGTCATCCGTTTTTCATCCGTTGTCATTCGTTTTCGTCCGATCCGTTTTTTTTGACGGATAAAAAATAGGGCATTCATCCATTCAAAAAGACGGACATTGACGGAAGCGGATGAAAACGGATGTTAACGGATGATCATCCATTGTCATCCATTTTTACATAGAGATACACTGATGTCCGTTTTTCATCCCTCAACGGATGGATGAAAAACGGACAAATGGACAGCATGTGTGAAAGGGGCCTAATAGACATAATATCTGTAAACTAAACTTTAGTATATAGCCGATTCGCCAATTGTTACTAACAAATAAAATAGGAAGGGGGGGGGGAGTGGGACTTTATATGAGGTGTGTGAGGATGGTTGGCAGATAAACAGTACAATCACAGATACAGAAGAAATAATTTAATAAAAAGTCTTATCATGATACATAGCATAACAATAAATGCATGATACAGACATGTGACAATTTATATTATGGGAAAAGACATAGTATTGGGCACTTCATGCAAAGCTTGTAGGATTTTTTACCCAATATGCTGATTGCCTTTTACCTGGTACTAACCATGTTTATCCCCCCCCCCCCCCCTTTCGATATAAATGCAGTGAAATTTATTTTTTCCCAAAACAAATGACGTTTGAAAGACCGCTGTGCAAATGCAGCGTGACTAAAAATATTGCAACGACTGCTATTTTATTCTCCAGAATCTTTGCTAATATATATATATATATATATATATATATATATATATATATATATATATATATATATAATGTTTGGGGGTTCTAAGTAATTTTCTAGCAAAAAATACAGATTTTAACTTGTAAATAACGTGTCAGAAATGGGCTCGGTCCAGCAGTGGTTAATTTATAATAAAATTAAAAGAAACAACTGTATGCACTGGACATCAGTGTGCAATACACTAAGGTCAAGGGTTGCAACTGCCACATGAACCTGCATCTGCATGCTCATTCGGCCGGAGATATAAACATATTGCAGTAATTATTTACTGCTTCTGGTCATCTGATTTAATAAATCAGGCCCAAAGTGAAGCATGACGCACATTAAAAAGCACACAATGCATGTATATGAAGTAAGTTCTCTTTTTATGAATTCCCATATCTGACAATTGTTCTAATTAAATATGCCTTTATAGCTGAAACATAATTTAATAATGTGATACAGTAGGACAGGGTTTCTCAACCAGGGTTCCTCAAGAGGTTGCTAGGAGTTCCTTGAGCAATGAGAATCCAATGTCTTTCAGAAAAGCTCCCACTGACACCATTGATCTTTTTATCTATCTGTAAGGGGGTAATTCTTCCCAATGACCACAAATGTAAGGAGCATTCTTCTCACTGACCATCACATAAATGTATCATGAATTCTAGATATAGTGATTTTTAGCAGGGGTTCCCTGAGATCGAAAAGTTGTTTCAAGGGGTCCTCTGTGTAGAAATGGTTAAGAAAGGCTGCAATAGGGGCTCCTTTTTTTAAGGGCATCCAGTACAGTTTTTATTTATTTAATCTTGAGGACAACATAATCTCTAAACAACGTTTCAAAGCAACACTTTGTATACTGACCGCATAAGTCACAGTACATATACACATCCCTTTTTTCCCCAAAACCTTTTTCAGCCCAATAGGTGAGGAACTAATAATAGGTCCATTCAACAACCCCAAGCAGAGTAAGGGCTCTTTCACACGAAGGGGACTGTATTGCGATCTGCTCCGGCACTTTTTTTTTTTTTTTTATGGACACGGATGACACTTGTGTCACCCGGTCCATATGTCCGCATATCATCCCATCCGTTTGCGGATGATATACGGACATAATGTATGTCAATGCAATTGCGGATGTCAGCCGATGACACCGCTGACATCCGATTTACCGTCCTCTCCGTTTTTTAAAGATATAAGAAAAAAATAGGGTTCTGTTCCAAAAAACGGAACAGAACTGAAAGGACGAAAATCAGATGTCAGCGGATGGTCATCCGCTGACATCCGCAATGCCATTGACATACATTATGTCCAGAGATGTATAGTAACTAAGTAGAACTACTTCACTACTGTACTTAAGTACCGAAAGGCGGTATCTGTACTTTTCTAGAGTAGAATTTTTTTCTCCTACTTCCACTTTTACTTCACTACATTTTTTCAGTGATTTCAATACTTCTACTCCAATATTTTTTTTTTGTGCTGCATAGTTATTGTTACAATTATAAAAATTACCACTGCCAGAACAGTAGATGGCAGGTTTCATGAAGCTCAAAACATGTGTATTATCAGCGCATACGAAAATAAAAGCTACTGTATGTATAAATAAAAGCTGCATTTGAAATAATAAAAAACAATATGATGTTCAAACTTTTGACTTCTTTCTTTAATAACTACATAACACAGTACTTGTACTTTTACTTTCAGTACTTGAGTAGCAATTTTTTTTTTCAAAACTACTGGTACTTTTACTTTCAGTACTTGAGTAGCAAAATTTAAAAAAAAACTACTTGCAATACTTAAGTACAAAAAATGTTGAATACTTTAGTACTTCTACGCAAGTCACTTTTTGATCGAGCACTTCCACTTCTACTCAAGTCACTTTTTGATCGAAGCACTTGTACTTTTACTCAAGTATGGGTTTCGAGTACTTTATACAACTCTGAATATGTCCGTATATAATCCGCAAAAAATGGGATGATATACGGACATACAGAACGCCCGTGTGAAAGAGCCCTAATGAAGATTTGCAAATTGCAGTGACACAGAACAACCAATCAGATTTTATACTACAGCAGTTAGCTTAGGTAAAACAATTTTGATAGGCTGCTATGAGTTGCTCTAATTTGTGCTGTATTGCTGAATATGCCCATATTTGAAACTGATATGACATGACAACTTGCAGCCTCCCAGCTGTTGTAAGACTGTCAGTTCCAGCTTGCCCTTCCAGCCAATGTTACTAGGATCTGCAGTCACTTTATAGTTGAAGTATGTCCATATGTATTACTTTCTTACATTTCACCATTCTGTATTTAATGCAGAACTCAGGGAAAATATATAAAAAAAAAAAATATTTAATATGGTAATGCAATCATTAACACAATTGCCAAATGTATTTTTGCATACAGCTTGCCTTTGTCCTTGAAGCGGTATTAATCTGAGCCTCCTGTAATCCTCTACATAGCAACACTCTATAATAATCAGGCTCTCCAGCATTTACAATGTGTACTATTGGGGAACCCCGGGATCACCAGCCAGCCACGTTAGTAAAAGTAAAGCAGTCTTTTATTTTTCAAAAGGAAAACAATAGAGCTTGATTGCAGCATACAACAAACAAAATCAAACCTTTGGCTTACCACCTGCAAAAACTTGTCCCATAGCAAGGTTACTTCCCCGACTGCACCAGAAGTTCAACAGCAAGGTCAACAGCAACTGTGTCTCAGTCACAAGAGAGTCCATGCTTCTCAAACAGCCGGGAAATTTTAGAGGGTTATCAACCATAAAGGGAGGGAGGTTCTGGTTAGAAAGGGGAAAACTGACTTAGGAAGGGGCTTAAACCGGTCATAGATGGATTAACATTAGACTGGTTCAGCAAGGACCACAGCCCAATTAATTAGGACACTTATCAATATCTCACTTTTCAATACCCTCCAATAGGCAGGTTAATCTTTTCAGGACTTTCCAAAGTCTCCATAACCATAGCTGGAGGCTCATCCCCACCCAAAGTCTCTCCAAGCCTCCCAGTTCCAGATTCCAAATAAGGACTTAACAATGTAGAAAACTGTATAGCGGGTCATAGATTTTGCATTTTCTTTACTTCAACCAGGAGTTGCAGGAAAGAAAATCACTTGATTCCTCCATCAACGCAGTCAGTGTTGATGGGGGAATCCCTCCCACTGCGACATTGCATTCTGACAGCAGGAGGTTTCCCTGCCATCAGAATACAATGATTACTGCCCGGTAGTGATCGTATAGAAAAAAATCCCAACAGACTGGCTGTGCTGAGGTCAATTGACTTCAGTACAACAAGCCTGTCCATAGATGGATTTAAATTTGGTTAATTCAGCAGGAACCTCCTGTAAGCATGTTCACAAAAAACATTTGTACAGTACACCTAGAATGGGTCCTGGACAGGAGATATGTGTCCTAAAAATACTAGCTGTGGTCCCTTAAGGGTTGGGGCAATATAAATACAATTTTGAAATACTCGGGGATTCCCACTCATGCAGGGAGAGGAGTTCTGGTTAGAAAGGCGAAAACTGACTTAGAAATGAGCTTAAGCGGGCCATAGATGGATCTAAATTTGACTGGTTCAACAAGGACCACAGCCCAATTAATTAGGATACATATCTCCTGTCCAGGACCCATTCCCGGTGTACTTTAAAAATGGTATCTATGAACATGCATACAGGAGGGAGAGAATGGGTGACCTGATCAGTGTTCTCCTGCTTCTTTATTGTCCAATCAGCAAGCTGATAAGAACTAAAGAAGCAGCCATTTTTTAAATAATCACCCATCAGATTGGTGAATACCATTGCCATGATTTCATGTTGGAAATGTTAATAATCAGCACACACAGAAGATGCTTGCAGCTATTGGAGCCATTTGGAACATATTATTAATGAATTTAGATTTCTATGTCGCTTTTCTCCCTGAGGACTCAAAGAGCTTTATCTGTTGTTGGGAAAGACTGTGAGGCAGCCATTTTGGGCATGCATGCTGCGAGGCAGCCATCTTGGGCATGCTCAGTAGAATATTATACTAGGGCCAGTTTTAGACAGGAGCAAATGGACCTGGCAGCATATCTTTGGAATGTGGGAGGAAACCTATGCAAGCACGAGGAAAACATGCAAACACCATGCAGATAGTGTCCTGACTGAGACCTCAGTGCAGAACTGCCAACCACTAAGACTAAATATAGCATATGTATGAGCTCCTAAAGGCCCGTACACACGTGCAGATTGTCGGCCGAAAAGATTCGGCCGACGACTGATCGGCTGATTTTCAGCTTGTTAGTATGATGCTTCTGACAGCCGACAGCGCACTTTTGGCCGAACAGAATCTGTCGTGCAAGCATTAAAATTTTTGTATGCCGACACCAGAACGGCCGATTGTTCGCCAGTCAGTACAGAATTCGGCCGACAGACAGCAGATTTGCAAGACTGGGCATGCTCAGAAAAGAAAAAACACAGGGAAAGTTAACCATCACATGACATCACTTCTGCAGTCGGCGGACAAAATTCCTGTGCAGTCTTTTGCACTTTTCAGCGGACACGACAGACCGGGGACAAAAGACGGCCGATCGGTCGGCCGACGATCGGTACGTGTGTACGGGGCTTTAGATTATGATTTTTATATTCTCAGAATTGTCCAATATCACCTAAAACTCATTACGGGGGATTTACTAAAACAGGTGCACACAGAATCTGGTGCAACTGTGCATAGTAATTAACCTCCTTGGCGGTATGATTCTTTTGGATTTTAGGTGCTGAAAGCGGTACCATTATTTTGCAGGTAATTCTTGTGAATGAGCAGCCCAAACCAACTGTATACATTTATTATTTATATATATATATATATATATATATATATATATATATATATATATATATATATATATATATATATATATATATATATATATATATATATATATATATATATATATAATGTATACAGTTGGTTTGGGCTGCTCATTCACAAGAATTACGTATACGTATATATATATATATATATATATATATATATATATATATATATATATATACGTATATATATATATATATATATATATATATGTATATATATATATATATATATATATATATATATATGTATATTTATATATATATATACTGTATATATATACATATATATATATATATATATATATTTACATAAAAAGTACAGTAAAACTGCAGGAAAGGGCACTGGGGGGCAAACTAATGTGATTTTATTTTATTTTGAATGGTATCAGTGTGTTTGGTGCGTTTTTACATTTGAATTTGCCGCCGGTTCCACCCCCCTGCGAACGTCACGTCTCAGGAGACGGAAGCCGGGGCACGGAGACGATCGGTAGGAAGAACCGCCGCGAGACACCGCCGAGACACATCGCTGGATCCCGGTGACAAGGTGAGTAACCTCTTTTACAGGATCCATCGATGCTTCTGGCGGTACCCCGAGTGTGGCTCGGGGTTACCGCTTTTGGCTCTGAAATGTAACCCCGAGCCACGCTCGGAAATACCACTAGGAAGGTTAATCAGCCTCCAGGTTTTATTGTCAAAGCTTACCTGAACAAGCTAAAGTTAGAAGCTGAATAGTTACCATGCACAGCTGCACCAGATTCTATTCGCACCAGTTTTAGTAAATCTCCTCCATTATGTCCTGGTCAAAAACAACAATTGTTCTTAAACATTGATAGTCATATTGGCATGTTTAAATTGATGCTCTTTCCTGAATATACTAAATTCTTAGAATATATTTACAGATGCAACAGGTGTTCTGTAAAATGCACACACAATATTAAAGGTTTTCAGTATATTGCAACATTTCACGATGAAGAACACCACTGGGAGCAATGAATTCTGCTGCTACACTTGTAATTGTTCTTCTGGGATATGGTAAAAACAAGAGTTCATTCACATTGTTCACGTTTATGCAAAGCCTATTCTGGCAATGGAGCAGTTCAGTGTATGAAGTGCAGTGATTAGAATTCTGTGTATAGATGTGGAAATGAGAGGCTTGTCACCTCAGATCCCTCACTTGGGGAAAAACTATGCTTTCTGCCCTTATGAGTCACTGCTTACGCTAGTCAGAATTACTGTCTGTCAGTATTGCATCGCCATAATTTGTAGCCCTGAATTCCACAATTTCCTTTTGTAAAGAGTCTTGCAATAATAAAAACACCTCCCTTTTGCATGTATGCCATAAGGCACTCACCATTTTCCCAAGACTGATACTCAAAACACAATACATTCCCTTTCTCCTGTTTTTCCCTGACATATCCCATCACCACACTGTCATAAATCATGCACTGCTTTTATGATGCATTTCATTAACCGTGTAAACACTTATGTAGTCTTATGGCAGATGTTCAATAGACATACCAGGAAGTAACAAGAGACCACAGGTTGGTTATCAGCACAAATAGTACATTAGTTAAAGTGATTGTAAAGTCTAATTTTTTATTATTTAAAAATAACAAACATGTTATACTTTCCTGCTCTGCAAGGTGGTTTTGCACAGAGCAGCTTGGATCCTACTCTTCGGTACTCCTGACTTCTCCTTCCTGCTGAGTGCCCCCACAGCAAGCAGCTTGCTATGGGACGACCCGAGCTGAGCCGCACCTCCGTGTGTCCATTCAGACACGGAGCCGTGACCTGACCCCGCCCCCTCTCTCTCCTCATTGGCTCACTGAGTTTGATTGACAGGAGCTGGAGCGCCAATCAGGAGGGAGAGTCCCGTACAACCGAGTCTCTCGTGCAACATCACTGAAACGAAATGGGGTTCAGGTAAGTATTAGGGGGGAGGAGGGGGGCTACGGCACACAGAAAGTTTTTTATCTTAATGCATAGAATGCATTAAGATGAAAAACCTTCAGCCTTTATAACCACTTTAAGCTGGCCATAGACCAGCCAAATTTTGATCCATATGTGGCCACTCACGCTCAACAGTCAATTAAAGCCGATCTACTGATTGACTTCTGTGGAACGGGCTTGTTGGAAAATACAAGTTTTAGTGAGGAAGAGTCCATTATTCATCTATTGTGTGGATGGAGGAATTTCTTTAAGTTTTCTTTTTGTTCAGCCAGCTGGCTAAGTGAAAATATCCATCTATGGCCAGCTTTAGTGCGTAGCACTGGGATTTACACAAAAGAGAACAATTCTGGGATTTGCAGCCTTATCATCACACTAACAAAACCAGATATCATAGTCATACAAGGTACCCCAAGTTTGAGGTAGGAACAGAGCCATTTTCACTGTGTACACCAGTGGTCCTCAACTACGGTCCTCAGGGTCCACTAACAGGCCAGATTTTAGGTATTACCTTGGGGAGATGCAGACTAGAGTACTGCAATCACAGAGCAGCAAATTATATCACCTGGGATGGATTTCAGTTATCTTGCAAACCTGGCCTGTTAGTGGGCCCTGAGGACCGGAGTTGAGGACCACTGGTGTACACTATACGTGATGACTAGAATAGTAAGGCTCCTCTGCTAGAAGTTCTGTTCTCATATCCCACCAATAGAAATACACTAACTGTACAGGGACAGTAGCAATTAGGATCCAGCTGAATTTCAAAGAAAGACAGAGTGGCAATCTGGAATTGGACCCATTTATTATACACGAGGAATGTGCTAGTGACAGCCAGCAACATGATGTGTGGGTGGCTATATGCGGCCACAGCCTATGTTGGATATGCAGATATCCAACACTGACAGGGATGACATCAGTTTATAGTTAACTATTTCATTCATGTGTAAAGTACAAAAGAAAATTCCACAAGGGCGCTATCGGCTTCATTCGCTTCTCTTGATGTAATCTATAGAAAAAACGGCATACTTTGAAAACTAAAAAGAATAAAAAATACCACGCTAGTGTTGATACAAATAAATAAAACAAAATAAGCCACAACTAATTTGTGCGATATACACAATACAAAAATAAGAAAGATATAAGTTGCGCTAAAAATAATGAGTGTTCATAAAGATCGAGAAACAATCCATGAGTGAAGTGGTAAAAAAATCCTTGATGTGATGAAAACCACTCTCTGTCACCATAGGTACAGTAGGCACTAACAACACCGCCACCACCACCAAAGTCTTAAATGGTCTCTTACTAGCACACATTGACCCCGTTACCGGAGGTCAGTAACACTTGTGGCTTTATAGCCAGCCGGGGCCTTTAAGAGATCCAGGGTCCTCCTTTGTCTCCACACATCGGTAACCCAACAATATCATCACAGGTAAACCCTTATCCACAGAAGGTTTAAAATCTTGTCAGGTTATTTGATATTTTAAAATGATTTTCAGATTCCATCTCTTCCTGTAGATTGTCTCTAAGCATTCATTTCCTGTAGACCAACTCCAGAGCACACCCTGACAAATTCAGGCTCAGTCTAAGGTCGTCTTTTAAAAGTTTTATTGCAGTACTTGAACACAGGTGGGTAGACGGGTGAGGGTGCAGGATACTCCAAAAACACATGCAGGTATTTAAGGACAAATTACTGAGCAAAGTTCTGTTATAGCAGCATTTAGCCCATCAGTAGCAAAACATATTGCTGATAGTAGAGGGGAAAGCCAACTAACCTGAAACTCTATGTGAGCAGTGACAGTCCTTGCAGTAACCTCTGGCATCAAACCTTCAAGCGCTTGTACACCTAGAACTACAGAAGAAAGGTCCCACTCACAATGCCCAGAGCCAGCTCCCCAACCAGCTCCCCCGCAACACTCTCCAGCAAAAGGTTTCCTCTCCAGACCAGCTTCCACAGGTAGTTCCCTTCAGGTCCTCTGCCATAGCACATGCTAAGGACTAGCAGCAGTAGTTCTTCTGTATCACACAGGCTGCCTCCTTGGAAGGGGCTAGACCCTAGGGGAAGAGAGCCCTGATCAGACCCTCCCAAACATTTTTATTTTCCCCAGCCACACCTTTTGGTCCTCTATCTTGCGGACTGGCTAAGGTCAGATTATTCCAATGCACACAGCAGGTATGACATGTTTGTTATTAAAAAGCAAGCAGGTCAGTTTAATTCCATCTCAGCCAGGAGGGTTAGAGATAACATGTTTCCAAGGTCTTTCTTGGTGGGCTTTCTTGGGCCCGACCCTCTGGTCCTGTGCATTATAAAAGGGACAGGGGTCCGATCCCAAGGGAGGATAGTATAAGCCATGATGCCATTGCCTTGATCTGTCCATCCAGTCTGCTGCTTAGTCTGGAACACCTATGGATAAAGTGCCCTCTACAGTGTATGGGCTCTGCAGATCTGCCATTATGGACTTTTTTCCTGTGCAGGTAGGCTGGGGCAGCTACAAAGCCTGAGTTAGAGCTTAGGTTAGGAAGAACTATGTTACTGTTGTCTGTAATGCTCAATTACTCAAGTAAAAGTATTAAAACTTTGCATTTGCTTGGTTTGAAGTTACTAAAGAGGTATAATGCAAGTAACCGGCACATATAGTTTACAGTTGGGTCAGTTGAAACACACTGGGGTATAAAAACAGCAGTACAAGAGTTAACCTGATACAGAAAACAACAAGTGGTTGCAAGGATAATGAAGGTTTCTCCAGCAGCCTGTCGTAAGTGTGTGCATGTGGCAGGTGGGATAGCCTCTTGCAGGAGTTGTTGATGGCACTCCCTCCATGAGCAGTCTGTCTCTCAAAGCAATGGGACTAGATCAGCACTGACTAGGACCCCAGCCTGTGCACAGGTATGGAAGAGGACAAGATAAAGAATTGCAAGCATGGAGTCCACGCTAGGTGCACGGCGGGAGCTCATTCTGTTACTGGGAGTGGGGTAGTAGATATACACTGGACCGGTGGAGAGGGCATAAACTCTGTGTGTCACTCCTAAATTCAACAGTGACTGTAGTGGTGTATTCTAAAAGTAAGAGTATCCTATTTGCAAGGCAAGATGCTTAGCGTAGCCCAGAAGAACCTACCCGGGGGTAGGCCTCACAGTTGGCGTCTAATGAGTAAGGGGACATGGAGGAATTGTCACCCACCTACTACCCTACCCCATCCCTACATACTTAATGTAAAGCACATGAGTGTAATATGGATTGGAATCCTAGGTAAACACAATAAATGTAATGCAAGTTTGGTTGACAAGAATAGGCTGCAGACCTTAAAGTATCTGGTAGACATCAAAGTCCAGCAACAAGAAGGTGAGCGGGAAAAAGAAACAGTATAATTGTGGACCAGAGCATAGTCAAGGGTTCATATACAAATGTAAATGTAAGTGGTAGCACATGACTGAAAATCGTCCAAGGTGATTATTAGAATCCATTGCAAATAGTTTTTACATGTAGAACTAATGTGAGGGATACCGTTTGCGTTTAGTTCAATCTGGAACTGAGGTCAAGCATGAGCTTACTAAACTATACTTGAAAGGCATATACTTTATATTTTTCACAAAATCTCTAGAACAATAATTTCAAAATGTATATACTGTAGATATTAAAATTCATGTTTCCATGTTTCTCTGAGCGAAATCTGGGTTGTTCAATTTACTTCCATGAATATTTTCATACAGACCTAGCATGGTTTTAATAATATAAAGGTCACAGTGTATTTTTAACTAGTCATGTGATGCTTTACTGTTGTTTGGAAAGTGTCACTGTCATGTGACAACAGAAAAAGCCATTCATTAGCCACAGTCATAGCAACATCATATTCCAAAGGTTACAGTTTGGAGCAACTATTCTGCTAAGATTGGCATATGGAGCAATCCTGTCATAAACGGAGACTGTCCAGTGGAATGGCACTGCTTTATTGATTCATTTAACATGTTGCATAGGCTGCCATGTTACTCTGTCAAAGGGCTGCCATGTAGAGAGATAGCTAGATAGAGAGATTACCAGGAGTCCTCTGCCTTGTAGAGTCAGTCCTTAAGAGGCTGCCATGTAGAGAGACAGCTAGATAGAGAGATTACCAGGAGTCCTCTGCCTTGTAGAGTCAGTCCTTAAGAGGCTGCCATGTAGAGAGACAGCTAGATATAGAGATTACCCAGGAGTCCTGTGCCTTGTAGAGTCAGTCCTTAAAAGGCTGCCATGTAGAGAGACAGCTAGATAGAGAGATTACCCGGGAGTCCTGTGCCTTGTAGAGTCAGTCCTTAAGAGGCTGCCATGTAGAGAGACAGCTAGATAGAGAGATTACCAGGGAGTCCTTTGCCTTGTAGAGTCAGTCCTTAAGAGGCTGCCATGTAGAGAGACAGCTAGATAGAGAGATTACCCGGGAGTCCTGTGCCTTGTAGAGTCAGTCCTTAAAAGGCTGCCATGTAGAGAGACAGCTAGATAGAGAGATTACCCAGGAGTCCTTTGCCTTGTAGAGTCAATCCTTAAGAGGCTGCCATGTAGAGAGACAGCTAGATAGAGAGATAACCCAGGAGTCCTGTGCCTTGTAGAGTCAGTCCTTAAGAGGCTGCCATGTAGAGAGACAGCTAGATAGAGAGATTACCCGGGAGTCCTGTGCCTTGTGGAGTCAGTCCTTAAGAGGCTGCCATGTAGAGACAGCTAGATAGAGAGATTACCGGGGAGTCCTTTGCCTTGTAGAGTCAGTCCTTAAGAGACTGCCATGTAGAGAGACAGCTAGATAGAGAGATTACCCGGGAGTCCTGTGCCTTGTAGAGTCAGTCCTTAAGAGGCTGCCATGTAGAGAGACAGCTAGATAGAGAGATTACCCGGGAGTCCTTTGCCTTGTAGAGTCAGTCCTTAAGAGGCTGCCATGTAGAGCGACAGCTTGATAGAGAGTTTACCTGGGAGTCCTGTGCCTTGTAGAGTCAGTCCTTAAGAGGCTGCCATGTAGAGAGACAGCTAGATAGAGAGATTACCCGGGAGTCCTTTGCCTTGTAGAGTCAGTCCTTAAGAGGCTGCCATGTAGAGCAACAGCTAGATAGAGAGTTTACGTGGGAGTCCTGTGCCTTGTAGAGTCAGTCCTTAAGAGGCTGCCATGTAGAGAGACAGCTAGATATAGAGATTACCCAAGAGTCCTGTGCCTTGTAGAGTCAGTCCTTAAAAGGCTGCCATGTAGAGAGACAGCTAGATAGAGAGATTACCCAGGAGTCCTTTGCCTTGTAGAGTCAATCCTTAAGAGGCTGCCATGTAGAGAGACAGCTAGATAGAGAGATAACCCAGGAGTCCTGTGCCTTGTAGAGTCAGTCCTTAAGAGGCTGCCATGTAGAGAGACAGCTAGATAGAGAGATTACCCGGGAGTCCTGTGCCTTGTGGAGTCAGTCCTTAAGAGGCTGCCATGTAGAGACAGCTAGATAGAGAGATTACCCGGGAGTCCTTTGCCTTGTAGAGTCAGTCCTTAAGAGGCTGCCATGTAGAGAGACAGCTAGATAGAGAGATTACCCGGGAGTCCTGTGCCTTGTAGAGTCAGTCCTTAAGAGGCTGCCATGTAGAGAGACAGCTAGATAGAGAGATTACCCGGGAGTCCTTTGCCTTGTAGAGTCAGTCCTTAAGAGGCTGCCATGTAGAGCGACAGCTTGATAGAGAGTTTACCTGGGAGTCCTGTGCCTTGTAGAGTCAGTCCTTAAGAGGCTGCCATGTAGAGAGACAGCTAGATAGAGAGATTACCCGGGAGTCCTTTGCCTTGTAGAGTCAGTCCTTAAGAGGCTGCCATGTAGAGCGACAGCTAGATAGAGAGTTTACCTGGGAGTCCTGTGCCTTGTAGAGTCAGTCCTTAAGAGGCTGCCATGTAGAGAGACAACTAGATATAGAGATTACCCAGGAGTCCTGTGCCTTGTAGAGTCAGTCCTTAAACGGCTGCCATGTAGAGAGACAGCTAGATAGAGAGATTACCCAGGAGTCCTTTGCCTTGTAGAGTCAATCCTTAAGAGGCTGCCATGTAGAGAGACAGCTAGATAGAGAGATAACCCAGGAGTCCTGTGCCTTGTAGAGTCAGTCCTTAAGAGGCTGCCATGTAGAGAGACAGCTAGATAGAGAGATTACCCGGGAGTCCTGTGCCTTGTGGAGTCAGTCCTTAAGAGGCTGCCATGTAGAGACAGCTAGATAGAGAGATTACCCGGGAGTCCTTTGCCTTGTAGAGTCAGTCCTTAAGAGGCTGCCATGTAGAGAGACAGCTAGATAGAGAGATTACCCGGGAGTCCTGTGCCTTGTAGAGTCAGTCCTTAAGAGGCTGCCATGTAGAGAGACAGCTAGATAGAGAGATTACCCGGGAGTCCTTTGCCTTGTAGAGTCAGTCCTTAAGAGGCTGCCATGTAGAGCGACAGCTTGATAGAGAGTTTACCTGGGAGTCCTGTGCCTTGTAGAGTCAGTCCTTAAGAGGCTGCCATGTAGAGAGACAGCTAGATAGAGAGATTACCCGGGAGTCCTTTGCCTTGTAGAGTCAGTCCTTAAGAGGCTGCCATGTAGAGCGACAGCTAGATAGAGAGTTTACCTGGGAGTCCTGTGCCTTGTAGAGTCAGTCCTTAAGAGGCTGCCATGTAGAGAGACAACTAGATATAGAGATTACCCAGGAGTCCTGTGCCTTGTAGAGTCAGTCCTTAAACGGCTGCCATGTAGAGAGACAGCTAGATAGAGAGATTACCCAGGAGTCCTTTGCCTTGTAGAGTCAATCCTTAAGAGGCTGCCATGTAGAGAGACAGCTAGATAGAGAGATAACCCAGGAGTCCTGTGCCTTGTAGAGTCAGTCCTTAAGAGGCTGCCATGTAGAGAGACAGCTAGATAGAGAGATTACCCGGGAGTCCTGTGCCTTGTGGAGTCAGTCCTTAAGAGGCTGCCATGTAGAGACAGCTAGATAGAGAGATTACCCGGGAGTCCTTTGCCTTGTAGAGTCAGTCCTTAAGAGGCTGCCATGTAGAGAGACAGCTAGATAGAGAGATTACCCTGGAGTCCTGTGCCTTGTAGAGTCAGTCCTTAAGAGGCTGCCATGTAGAGAGACAGCTAGATAGAGAGATTACCCGGGAGTCCTTTGCCTTGTAGAGTCAGTCCTTAAGAGGCTGCCATGTAGAGCGACAGCTTGATAGAGAGATTACCCGGGAGTCCTGTGCCTTGTAGAGTCAGTCCTTAAGAGGCTGCCATGTAGAGAGACAGCTAGATAGAGAGATTACCCGGGAGTCCTTTGCCTTGTAGAGTCAGTCCTAAAGAGGCTGCCATGTAGAGCGACAGCTTGATAGAGAGATTACCCAGGAGTCCTGTGCCTTGTAGAGTCAGTCCTTAAAAGGCTGCCATGTA
Organism: Pelophylax lessonae; assembly: GCF_965119305.1. Classification (NCBI taxonomy): domain Eukaryota; kingdom Metazoa; phylum Chordata; class Amphibia; order Anura; family Ranidae; genus Pelophylax; species Pelophylax lessonae. The sequence continues at coordinate 230,105,020 of NC_138770.1, read as the reverse complement.
GAGAGACAGCTAGATAGAGAGATTACCCAGGAGTCCTTTGCCTTGTAGAGTCAATCCTTAAGAGGCTGCCATGTAGAGAGACAGCTAGATAGAGAGATTACCCGGGAGTCCTGTGCCTTGTAGAGTCAGTCCTTAAGAGGCTGCCATGTAGAGAGACAGCTAGATAGAGAGATTACCCGGGAGTCCTTTGCCTTGTAGAGTCAGTCCTAAAGAGGCTGCCATGTAGAGCGACAGCTTGATAGAGAGTTTACCTGGGAGTCCTGTGCCTTGTAGAGTCAGTCCTTAAAAGGCTGCCATGTAGAGAGACAGCTAGATAGAGAGATTACCCAGGAGTCCTTTGCCTTGTAGAGTCAATCCTTAAGAGGCTGCCATGTAGAGAGACAGCTAGATAGAGAGATTACCCGGGAGTCCTGTGCCTTGTAGAGTCAGTCCTTAAGAGGCTGCCATGTAGAGAGACAGCTAGATAGAGAGATTACCAGAAGTCCTGTGCCTTGTAGAGTCAGTCCTTAAGAGGCTGCCATGTAGAAATACTAATCCAGAACAGGGAACCTTCTCAGAGAGTCTGCTATGTATAACAACAGCCCTTCAAAAATGACAATACAAAGAGACTGCCCTGAGAGTCAGCTACCTGGAGAGATTGCCCTGTTGGAGGACTGCCCTTTAAAAGCCCTTCATACAAAGACATTATTCTATCATCTAGCTTGCAGGGATTCAAGTTATTTCTTTATCAGTTCTTTTTGCACAAATCTTCCCTACATGTAGTCACCCTGTAGGAGTTATTTGGCCTTTGATGTTCCCCTTAGGACTTTTTCTGCTGCGTGCCTAAACTGGGAGAACAAGTGATCATTTTTTAGCAGAGCTCTGCAGGTTAGTGTATATTGGCGCACCAAGCAGCAGTGATGCCATTTCACTGCACCACCAATGTTTTGCAGGCAGGACAACTCTTGTCAGGGGAACAGGATGAGTGTTTCAGGTGCCCAGGCATAGCAACACTGCTGGTCATAACTAGGAATGAGCAGAACATACCTAAGTTCAGTTCAAGGCAGGTTCAGAGAACAACACAGAAATTCAGGAGCCAAATGTAAAACCCACTGAGCTGTTAAAAATCAGGCAATGGATTGTTAAAGGGATGTTAAAAGCAGAATTTTAAATTACAAATATGTCATAATTACCTCCTCTGTGCAGTGGTTTTTCACAGAGAAGCCTCCAACCTTCTTTTCTCAGGTCCCTCACTGGACTTCATGGCCCCTACCTCCTACTGAGTGCCGCCATAGCAAGCAGCTGGCTATAGGGGCACCCCAGCAGGATTGCTCCTGAGACGCTGCTCTGTGTTTCCATTCACACACAAAGCATGGCTCTGTCCCGTCCTTGCTCTCCCCTCATTGGCTCACTGGCTGTGATTGACAATAGCGGAAGCCTATGGCTCCCGCTGTTGTCTCAGCCACAGAGGAGGAAGAGACCCAGGAGAGCCACTGCTCTCATTCACATCGCTGGATGGAGATGGGGCTCAGGTAAGTATTAGGGGGGGGGGGTGCTCCAAACAGAAGGATTTTTACCTTCATGCAAATAAAATTAATGTAAAAAACCTTGAGCCTTTATAATGACTTTAAACATATGACATAGGGGGGATGGACACTGCTCTGGGGAACATATACCAAAGCAAAGAATATTTGAAAAATTCTGTTTGGCAGGGAGAAGAAATTTTACGAATGCCTAACACGAAACATTAAATATGCAAAATTTCTTTAAATAGCATGCCTGGGAATGTTCTTAACCTACTTGTTAAGTGGTGCATCTGTGCATTGTATACAACTTACTATGGCAAAATAGACATTTACACGCAAACAAAAAATTGCTGCCAATTGACAGCATCAGCCGCTTACTTCTGTTTGCAAACAAACTGGCTGGTGACTTCATTCATCAATACCAAACTGTTATGCCCACAGGAAAAAAAATTACACTTTGTTTATATTAACTGTCATCTGCTCTCATTTGTTGGCAGGCACTTGCTGGAATCAGACGAGTCAGTGGTCAGCAGGTTTTTTTTCTTTTGGCGGGCACCATTCATCATGAATGATGTGGATCTGCATCAATAGACAACGCGACTGATGATAGATGTACGTCATGGGCCATTTTTTTTTTTTTTACAAAGAACTTGTAAACTAAAGTGCTTTTGTTGTTTCCTTTTTTTGAAAATGAACAGTGGTAATATGTATCCCTTACTCATTGACATAGAGGGGCAAGTATCTGGGTGCCCCCACAGTGGCAACACCATGGGGGTGCCAAAGGGGTGACAGCATCAAGTAGCACTGTTGCAGGCTGGGAAGGGAGAGCCACGTGTATGTGCCAGCCTGCTCAGTGCTCTACTGCCTGTCCTGCTGTCACTCTGCAGGCAGGATAGAGCACTGTGGCAGGATAGCGGGGGGGGGGGGTTGATCGCAGCAGGTGACACCAATCCTAGCGACACCACTGTGCCCTCTATGATTTCAACTTTTTTCTGGCATTTTCCATTAAAATCTGAATTAGGGGCCCACAGCATTTTTTGTCTGGGGTTCCCCTAAAATTCATACCAGATCTAAAGCACATTGGTGTGAACAGGCCCTTAAAGTGGAACTTCACCATAAAGTGGAAGTTTCACTATATGCCCTCCTTCCCCTTCTGTACTGTTTTTGGCATTTTTGTGTGTGTGTGTGGGGGGGGGGGGGGGTGCAGGTGCCTGGTTTTGACATGTACTCTTTCCCACTTCCTGTCGGTTCACTGTGGTTGATCCACCGGAAGCTCTTCTCCCCTTTCCCTCTCGCAGGACCACTCACAATGTGCAGCACAGCTCTAGCACACACAGTGGGCAGCCATCTATGAAGTCACAAGGAATCAAAGCTGACTGCCAACAGTAAACAGGCCAGCACCGGGGACCTGAAGACTGGTAAAGAATCCGTTAGGGTGAGGACAGCACTGGGCCTCCTGGACAGGTACAGTACTTTTTTCAAACAGGGCGAAGAACCGTTTTAACCACTTGCCGACCGCCGCACGACTATTTACTGCGGCAGTCTGGCTCTCCTGGGCAAACCGACGTCGGGCTACGTCGCTCGCCCAGGAGCCTCTAGGGGGCGAGCGCGCGCCGCCGGGAGTGAGTGCGCGCCGCACTCCCGCCCCAGCTCGTTCACTGACATTCCCGCGCGAGTCTAGCTCACTATCTCCTGCTGGAGAGTGAGAAAGGCAGGCGGCTAATGTAAACAAAGCCGCCTGTCATTCTCCCTGATGTAACTGAATTAGGGGCCCACAGCATTTTTTGTCTGGGGTTCCCCTAAAATTCATACCAGATCTAAAGCACATTGGTGTGAACAGGCCCTTAAAGTGGAACTTCACCATAAAGTGGAAGTTTCACTATATGCCCTCCTTCCCCTTCTGTACTGTTTTTGGCATTTTTGTGTGTGTGTGTGTGGGGGGGGGGGGGGTGCAGGTGCCTGGTTTTGACATGTACTCTTTCCCACTTCCTGTCGGTTCACTGTGGTTGATCCACCGGAAGCTCTTCTCCCCTTTCCCTCTCGCAGGACCACTCACAATGTGCAGCACAGCTCTAGCACACACAGTGGGCAGCCATCTATGAAGTCACAAGGAATCAAAGCTGACTGCCAACAGTAAACAGGCCAGCACCGGGGACCTGAAGACTGGTAAAGAATCCGTTAGGGTGAGGACAGCACTGGGCCTCCTGGACAGGTACAGTACTTTTTTCAAACAGGGCGAAGAACCGTTTTAACCACTTGCCGACCGCCGCACGACTATTTACTGCGGCAGTCTGGCTCTCCTGGGCAAACCGACGTCGGGCTACGTCGCTCGCCCAGGAGCCTCTAGGGGGCGAGCGCGCGCCGCCGGGAGTGAGTGCGCGCCGCACTCCCGCCCCAGCTCGTTCACTGACATTCCCGCGCGAGTCTAGCTCACTATCTCCTGCTGGAGAGTGAGAAAGGCAGGCGGCTAATGTAAACAAAGCCGCCTGTCATTCTCCCTGATGTAACTTCAGAGACTACACGATCCTGCTATGAAGGATCGTATGTCTCTGTGGTTACATCACAAGCCACGCCCCCCCCCCACAGTTAGAATCACGCCCCTAGGGATACATTTAACCCACTTATCACCAATAAAGTTAACTCCTTCCCTGCCAGTGTCATTTTTACAGTAACAGTGCATATTTATAGCACTGATTACTGTAGTAATGTCACTGGTACCCCCAAAAGTGTCAAAAATGTCAGTCAAGGGTCCGATCTGTCCGCCGCAATGTCGCAGTCCTGCAAAATAAATCGCAGATCGCCGCCATTACTAGTTAAAAAAAAAACAATAAAAATTACAAAAATCTTTCCCTTAGTTATTAAACGCAATAACTTTTGCGCAAACCAATCAAAATACGCTTATTGTGATTTTTTTTTAACCAAAAATATGTAGCAGAAAAACAAATTGGCCTAAAATGTTAAAAAATTTTGATTTTTACATTTTTTTGGGGGGGAATTTCATATAAAAAATATGTGACAAATATTGTTATTTTTTCAAAACTGTCACTCTTTTTTTGTTTATAGCGCAAAAAGTAAAAATCGCACAGGTGATCAAATACCACCAAAAGAAAGCTCTGTTGGTGGGAAAAAAAGGACGCCAATTTCATTTCAGTATAGCGTCGCACAACCGCGCAATTGTCCGTTAAAATCACGCAGTGCCGAATCGCAAAATAGGCCATGGTCTTTGAGCAGCCAAATCCTCCGGGGCTTAAGTGGTTAAGGTACCAAATTAACTCTGCTATTACACTTTGTATGCCATGCTGTATGTTCACTATTCGAAACCGCTGCATTACATTAAAAAGGAACTAAAGTTCCGCTGTTAATCACTGCGAGAAGGCACATTTTTTATTGCAGAAGAAACATGCAATGTCTTTTCTGCAATAAAATTCACCTACCCGCATTGCTCTCAGTGTTAGCTCAGCTAACAGCTACTGGCACATAAAAATGTTTTTCTGTACATGTGCAGGAGTAACATCATCCTGCGCCAGCAAATGAAGATGGCCAAAAACAGAAACACAGTAGAAGATGCCGGCACCGGCGACGTACAGGGACCACTGCATGAGAGATAAGTATACCATAACCTAACTATGTTATGTGTTCACTAATCCACACTAGTTCATTTAGTTTGCCATGTATGCCATGCTTTACATTTGCTATTCCTCACCACCCCACACTGTATGTTCCCTATTCCCCAACACCTCATTCCGCACACCACGTCGCCAAGCTGTATGTTATCTATTCTTCAATTCCTCATTCCTCATTATACCATAATATAGGTTCCCTATTCCACACTGCCTCATTCTTAGTATTATTATGTTAGGTTAGTGGGAGGATTACTTTAAAGTATAAGTCTGCTTTTAAACAATTTACACTTATCTGATTTCTCCAGCCCAGCGGCTGAAAAAGACCCAACCTTCCCCTCCACAGGTCTGTACCTACCTCAATATTGCCACCGTGTCTTTTTCAGACATTTGTCACCTGCCATGGGAATTAGGGTGTTGTATGTTTTTTTTTCTGTTGGAGGCCTATTACATTTTCAATAAATTTTTGCTATGGGGCCTTTTGATTTATAGTTATGTCCCTGAGATCAAGAGATTTCAAATTTTCCAGTTGGTTAATCTAAGCACAGTTTTAGTTAGGTGTTAAAATGCATATTTCCTGCCATAAATCTCAGTACAAAATTAGGCTTCTCAGGTTATTCCCTGGTAAATTTACTGTCACAGATCTGCTATGGTTTTGACAACATAAAAGTCACTGTCATTTTCTAGACAATCATGTGACTCTACTGCTGTTTGGAAGGTGTCATTGTCTTGTGACAAGGACAAAACGACAGCATGATCTTCACAGCCAAGACCGGAATACAAAAGCCTGGACAAACATAATTTAACCTCTTGAGCAATGAAAAGCTCCAAATAAAAACAATTTTCATAAGATCTTTCAGCGATGTTTGTTTTATTCCATGGTGACATGCAAAATGGAAAACCATGTCATTTTTGTGATTGACCCCTAGTTTGCCAGCAACAGTCAAGTAGTTGTAATCCATTCTACTTTTAAATCTATGATAACGTTTTGTACATATCTTTCAACAAGTTTTACAGAAAACAGTCTGGCTAGCAGTAAAATTCACAAATGTATAATACAACAAGGTTAAAACATTTCCAGATGAGATCATTGGTGCCAATTAGCTCTGGTGCACAGGTGCAGGCCATAGAGTCACCACAATATTTAAACAAAGCACACTCATGGGACTTATAAACTGAGCAAAAATGTGTCTTGGAAAGGTCAACACTTTTGGTCCCCGAGTGAGTCCTTACTTCTGCTAGCAGAAAGGCAGAAGAAAAAGGAAATCAGGATCACACTCCTGGGACCTTGACATGTTTTGTATGGCATTTAAGCTGTCAGAAGTAGGATGTTTTACCTAGAACTTCAGCAATATCAATACTACTGCACAAAACATCACAATTCACCTTTAAAACCAAAAGCAGTGTGAGTTAACCATGTACTTTTCCACCATACAGAACAACTTGCCGATTCTGAAGAATGACCATCATTAAGTTACAGAAGCAACAGATCTCTTGAAGAATTGCTTTTATTGCCGGGGCTCAGCAGGGAGGACATGTAAACTGTCTAAATAAAGTGACTTTTTTAATAGCAGTAAGAAACACACATTGATGTTTTAGAGTGGTAAAAAAAAAAAAAACAGAAAGCTAGCACAAGTTAACAATTACTACTGAACAACGGGAAACTTAAAGCGGAGTTCCGGGCACAAAATCGACCTAATCGATTTTGTGTCCATCCGCTTGCTATTCTTCACCTGAAAAGGAATTGGCTAGTTAGGGTTATTTTTTTTTTTTTACTTACCTTGTAATTGTAGAAAGAAATACTCACCTATTTTCCACTTCCTCCCTCTGTGGCCGCGGCCCGTGCCGTCACTTCCGGTTTGCAATGATTCCTGGGAGATGAACGTCATCGCTCCCAGGAATCAATGTGACGGCACCGGGCCCGCTCGTCACTTCTGGTGCGACGCCGCATTCCCTGCTAAACAGCTTATGGGCATGCCCAGAAGCTGTGGAGGAATGCGGCGCCGCACCGGAAGTGACGAGAGGGGCCGGTGAAGGCGCATTCTGGGAAAATAAGACGCGGAAGAGGACGCAGAAGAGGATCGCGCTGGCTTCAGCTGCCCACAACAGAGTTGGCAACGCTGGAGAAGAAATTTTAAAAGTAAGTATTTCTTCTTGCAGTTAAGTGCGAACCGGGACAGATCAGAGGCTAGCCATTGTGGAATGTACTAGCCCTGACTGTCCCAGGGGTATGTTCATTGAAAACACGATTCTGTGCCCGAAACTCCGCTTTAAATTGGAACTCCAGGATTTTTAATTTTTTTGGCAAACTTACATTGGTCTAGCTTAGTTTAATGTACATATCAACACTTGATATTCAGGGGGCTGCAGGGGAGGCTAAAAATCCTTGTAGTAGTCAATGAACCCGGAAGATCACTACTATCACTGTGTGTAGTGTACTTGTAGACTACTATTTGCCTTCCAGGTATCAGATATGGATACTTGTACCAAACCAGGCTGGACCAATTTAGGTTTGCCAAAAATTACTTAATGGGGTTTTGCTGTAAACAAAAAAGCAACAGTAGAAAACATATCCCATATTCTATCTATCTATCTATCTATCTATCTATCTATCTATCTATCTATCTATCTATCTATCTATCTATCTATCTATCTATCTATCAAGGGCTTTTTTTCAGCTTAAACTTGGTGGCTCACCACCCTGCTCCTTGCTCACCACTATCCCTTGTAAACACAGAAGTCTGGCTTTTGTGATTACAAGTGACAGCGTGTCTCCCAATTGCTCCCACAGATCTGATCTCCCATGCTGCTTCCACAGGTTTTGCAGGATGGGGACAAGGTAGATTCCGGTGCCTGGGGTGCAGTGCAGATGCCAACATCACCACTGGATGATCTCCCTGCAAGTGAGAGAGGAAGAGCCACCTACAGTGTGCAGGGAGGTACTAGAGCCAGCTGGGTGCTTCAGCTTAATACAGAAACAAAAGTAAGACATGTGGAAGATGGTGGAACTTTTAAGGTGGGGGAGAAGATGGGTCCAGGGGCAGTTGATAGGGAGGGAGAAAAGGGGGGGTGCATGCAGAGGTCAGAGCTGAAGAGGAGTCAAAGTGAGATGTGGATGGGGAGGCAGAGGAAAGCAGCTGTGGAAGAAGGCTGAACTCTACACTCTGTATGCTGCACGCCCCTGAACTCTGCACTATGTACGTAGCGCACCCCTGAACTCTGCACTCTGCACGTAATGCACTCCAGGTATTTGATTCCCTTTTAAGACCCTCACACTTTTTGGGGGGGGGGGTTGGGGGGTTGTTGTTAAGTTCCTGCACCTATTTTCTGTTAAAAAAAGCCCTCTATCTATCTATCTATCTATCTATCTATCGACTTCAGACCTAGCTATAAAATAAAGCATTGTGTACATTTAAATCATGGTCAAACAGGTTACTAGCCTAAAGTTTATTGGTAGTTTTGCCCTTTCTTTACATTCTTTTTTTTTTTCAAATATTTTATTTTCATTCAAAAGGCAGTTCCATGTCAACAAGACAATAATAAAGAAATATTGGCATACCAGTATACATAGCATAAGTACAACAAGTCAATAGATGAAATTGAAATACCAAAATGGATCAATGAGCTTTCAGAATGTACTTATCAGGTATAAACAACAGAAAATTCTTGTAGTAGTCAATGCACCCGGAAGACCACTGCTATCACTGTGTGTAGTGTACTTGTAGACTACTATTTGCCTTCCAGGTATCAGATATGGATACTTGTACCAAACCAGGCTGGATCAATTTAGATTTGCCAGAAACTACTTACTGGGGTTCTGCTGTAAACAAATATGTAACAGTAGAAAACATATCCCATAATCTATCTATCTATCTATCTATCTATCTATCTATCTATCTATCTATCTATCTATCTATCTATCTATCTATCTATCTATCTATCTATCTATCTATCTATCTATCTATCTTATCTATCTATCTCTCTAATATATCTACAGTATCTATCTATCTATGCAATTGAAATACCAAAATGGACCAATGAGCTTTCAGAATGTGTTTATCAGGTATAAACAACACGCCATGTCCATAGAACCAGGAATTATCGTAGGACTGGATACTATAGGTAACAAGGACCCCCCAACTTATTTTAGGTAAAGGACAAGGAGGAGAAATGTAGATTGCAAGAAAAAAAAGAAAACTAAGGGTAGAAAAGGGAGACCTGGAGGCCCAGAAAGAAGGAGAAGGAGGGGTGAAGGGAAGAGAGAAAAAAAAAAAGATAGACTGGTAGTATGCCTCACCAGAGGGACCCAGGAGCCACTTACAATCAGCAATCTATTCTTCAAAAAGAGCCTTCCCCTCCTCAGAGTAGACAAACACATTCCATAACATTCAAGTTTTAGAGTACAGTTCACGCTTATGTTGTGCTGTGAGGATTAAATCCTCCATTTTATTTATTTCTTCCACTTTTTTAAGCCAAAGACCCATGGTTGGCGACTGCAAGACTTAGTGGCATTTAAGAGGTGACGAATAATTGTTCCTTCGTAAATTTTTGCTGGAATGGTAGAGACATGGAAAAGAAAAAAGGCCGGATCAATTCTCCGAACCTTTCTTTAGTAATGCTTATGTTTAAGGCAGGACCAAAAGACATGAAGTAATGTCCCCTACTCTTCCTGGCATCTCCAACGGTTGGTAGTGTTGGGGGGAAATTTTTTTAGTTGAGATGGTGTATGATACCATTGTGTCAGAAGTTTGAAATTGCTTATCTGGATCCTCATAGGGCTTGAGGGAGAATCTGATGATGAAATTACATAGGTCAGGCGTAAAAGTACGATCCAGGTCAGTCTCCCATTTCAACAGGCAGGGCAATTGGTGGTCTTTAGGAGGCGTGATCAATAGGTTGCAAGTTTTAGAGGGGACATGGGGCAAAACCCCATCACCAGAGCAGTATTGCTCGAAGGTAGTAAGTTAGACAGCGACTAAAGTCCCTTGGAGATTGTAAGGTTCTTTTTATTCTCATGTGCCACCTGCTTTTCATATTTCTTAGAAACTTTTTCCACCCTACAATCTATCTATCTATCTATCTATCTATCTATCTATCTATCTATCTATCTATCTATCTATCTATCTATCTATCTATCTATCTATCTATCTATCTATCTATCTATCTATCTATCTATCTATCTATCTATCTATCTATCTATCTAGGGCTTTTTTCTATCTCTACTATGCACCTGCATATTGTAAATATATAAATATATAAGTGGTAAATGACTGATAAAAGATAAAACATTTTGCATGTAACCACCCATTATCCTAAAGCTAAAGATGAACCTCTTGTTTATCTGTGTTTTTCATAAAAGTCATGATGGATTGACTCCTGATTTAAAAATACATTTTTTTACTGCAAAGTCCTCCTGTATTCTGAGTGTTTCTAAGGTTCTGCTAGAGCGCTGACATCAGCACTAGAGGAAAAAGCATAGATGCTATTCATTAAGGAGAGTGCACAGCACCATGCTTTATCTTAACATGTTAAAGCGTACATATAATTGCAGCCACAGCTCTAAGTGTTCAAATACTGATGTCACAGTCAAATAAAATATGCAAATCAAATCAGGCCAAAGTCTAGCATGTATGCAAATAGCCATAATAGGTCTGGTTACACTGATGTTGTAACATGGTTTCTTAAACAAGCAGGATTTTCTTTGTTCTACAAAAAAAAGGACAAATATGAAGATAGATTTTTGATTGGAAGATTATGATAAGATTTTGTTCATATATTCATTAGCGGTCAAGGTAAAAGCATACATAAACGCTGTGAAACATGTTTGATCTCATTTATAGTACAATGATAGAGTTTGGAACACTTAGTGGCATATTCATAAAGCAGTGAATAAATTACTGTCATTTAAAACACCTGTACCAGGAAGAGTCACTTATAGTGAATGTTTGGTGAACGTCAGATGTACTACTTTAAGAATATTACTGTCTCTTTACATAGCTAGATCTCTATTATAATAATATAGAGATAAAGTTCACTGTAAAGCCCCTTTCACATGGCTCTGATCCGTCGACGGAGCTGTTCTGCTCAGCGGGGGCTCGATTCGCCGATCCCCGCTAAGCAGGCGGATGACAGCTCCCCTCTGTCCCCTATGGGGGAATCGGATGAGAACGGACCACCTTGACATGCAACGCACGTGCCACTTCCGAAGACGTCACATCTCTGACGAAACGCGTCAAGTTGGTACGCACGTTGCCTCGTTCTGAGCAGACTGCTGAACCGCACGCCGAGTTCCCACTTCCGGGTACGCCGTACCTCGCGGTTGTTTACACAGCAGCGCCCTGTCACACCAGCCGTGAGGCTGAATAGGAGCTCAGAAGTGGCTGGAGCGAGGACTCAGCCATAATTGCTTTAGCAATGGTTCTTATTCATTGTATTTGGACATACGTTTTGCCGTGACACCTAGAGTTTGGTGCTTTGTAGTGAACAGTTTTTCACCACTGCAGTGTTTTTTATGGAAATTTTTATCTACATTGATGTTCGTGTGAGGTGTATAAATAAAGGTTGTTAACCTTCTACACGATGAGGAGCTTCTTTTTTCTTTCGTTTTGAGCTTACACCAGCATTTCAAGGATTCCACTCATCTACAAACCAAAGTTGGAGCGGTGTACAAGCGCAGTTTGATTCTTGCTGGCGTACGCCACAGGAATCCACACCATCTGATAAGTGAGCTACCTTACCAATTAGCACTTTGCGGTGAAGCAGAGGGTCGCTGAAGTCACTACAACAGTATTATTTGCACTTAGAAGACTTTACAGCACTATTGCACTTTTCCTTTTCAGCAGTATCACGGACTGTTACTGAAGTAATTCACTGTCACTTTGTATTACTGCTTATTATTGTCTACTGCACATTCTAATCAGCAGTATCATGGACTTTCATTGATGTATTTATTATTATTGTATTTTATATACTTTGAATTGGCACTATTTATGTACATTATGCACTTTTTGATGATTTAATGTTTTGATGTAAGTGAGTTATTGCAACAATTCTATAATCACTATAGCACTTCATATATTTGAATATTTCAAATCACTATAGCACTTTACTAAGTCCTCACATTTACCTAAGGTTAGCGCAGTATTTTTCTATTTATCTCATGCTCAGTCAACTATATTTAATATAGTTGACTTGATAACCTGCTGCTTCCCTCATTTTTAATACCGTGACCTAGGCGCGAGTAGAACACCCATTTAAAAATACAAGTACAAATATACTGTACCCAAAATACAATGTCCCTATATCTTTGGCATTCTGAAAATGCAAGACCCATTTCTCTATAAAACAGGTCCTAAAGCCAAGCTTCAAGTCAAGATTTTTGTCCTACTTTCTTACTAGCAAAAGGGTGGCCATTTATTGGACGGGGTCAAATTTGGGAATCTTGGTGGCCCAAATAAACTTCTATATAATGATGCAGCAAAGATGAGCAGTATGGAGTATACAGTATAACATAGAGCACAGAGGGGAGCATTGGGAAAAGGGTAGCATACTGTACAGAGAGGTAATGTACAGAGAATGCAAAACACAGTCCAACCAACATTAGTACAATTTTGCTAGTATTGAAATTAGCACAGAGATCCCTCTCTGAATCCTGCATCATATTAAACTCTGACATGTGAGGGGGTGTGTATGTGGCTACCTGTCACTCTCAGTTCCTCACTTTCATCTTTATGGTTTCTAATGGCAAGGTTGTTTTGACCTCCATAACATTATCTCACTCTATGAGAGTGTGACTAATACCCCAATGAGCTATTATTCTAACTAAATACCAAAAACATCCTATTGTCTGCATCTCTCCTATTGTACATTACCATAGTTGACTATGGTGATAACTATACTGTGTCAATGCCAACCACCACCACCGTTGACAGCTATGTCAAGCTATGAAGGAGAAAGAATTGAATGCATGTTGACACCATAAGTAGGACTTGGGTGGGCAAATATTTTAATTTCATAAAAAATATTAGGCCAAGTTTAAGTTACATGAAAAGTTGTAAATAGCCTTAAATTTTCTTTAACTGATATTTTTTTCATTTTAGGTTTCACCAAATTATCGAATATAAATATAAAAATTGGGGATTTTGCACTTTGCAACCTATTTAAGGCTAATTATACACATGCATAGATGGTCAGCTATTTTTAGGGCTAGGGACATGACCATGGGAGTGCAACACATGACCAGGGTTTGCAGCTGTAATACCTCCAAATGCTACATCTATTTCTATTTATCACAGAGCAAAGTGAAGGTGACACATCACTTAGTACTTGTCTACATTGAGTCATTTAGCTTACACCTTATCTGCACCAGGCTTTAGGAAGTTCTGGCTCTAAAGCAGCTCACTGATGAGACTTTTTTTTTCTTCTTTTAACCAGAGCGTTGAATAAAAGAAAAAATATTAATTTCCCCAATCCACACATTCAAGGTTGATGAGGGAATCCTACCCACTGAGCCTTTGTGTTTTGACAGCAGAGAGAATTCCTCACCATCAGAATACATTGATAAGCGCTGTTAGGCGCTGATCGAGTGGAGAAAACCCAGGAGGGTGGTTGTACAGAAGCCAATCTGTAGATTGACTTCTACACAAGCAAAGTACACATGCATTGACCAAAGTTTGTCCAGCCCCTGCTGAACAGGATGAATTTTGATCCATGTATGGCCGGCTTAAAGAATGAAAGCTGAACACCACATTTTATTTTTTAAAGATGAGCACCACATTTTAACACCTGTTTGGGCAGGACCTTAAGGTGGCTTTTAATCAGAGATGTATAGTAACTAAGTAGAACTACTTAAGTACTGTACTTAAGTACCGAAATGCGGTATCTGTACTTTCCTAGAGTAGAATATTTTTCTCCTACTTCTACTTTTACTTCACTACATTTTTTCGATGATTTCGATACTTCTACACCAATATTTTTTTTTGGTGCTGCATAGTTACTCGTTACTTTTAAAAAAATTACATCTGCCAGAACAGTAGATGGCAGGTTTCATGAAGCTCAAAAAATGTGTATAATGTCCTTTGTAAATCAGCGCATACAAAAATAAAGGCTGTGTATAATAAAAGCTGCTATACCAAATCTTTCCAATAAAAAGAAAATATGAAACAAACAAATAAATGGTGTTACAGCGCTTAAAGTGCATCAAGAAACTACTAACAAACACAGGTTAATCATTTGAATAAATCATTTGAAATAATAAAAAACAATATGATGTTCAAACTTTTGACTTCTTTCTTTAATAACTACATAACACAGTACTTGTACTTCTACTTTCAGTACTTGAGTAGAATTTTTTTTTTCAAAACTACTGGTACTTTTTACTTTAAGTACTTAAGTAGCAAATTTTTTGAAAAAACTACTTGCAATACTTAAGTAAAAAAAATGTTGAATACTTTAGTACTTCTACTTAAGTAACTTTGTACTTTGTACTTTTACTCAAGTAGAAATTTCAAGTACTTTATACAAGTCTGCTTTTAATGGTCCTATAATAGCAACAGATTCAGATAATATTTATTTCAAAATGTCCATGTGGACACTCTCTCAATCAACATTGACTATTGTAATCCTTATGCTACTAGCATTAGTAAATAGCTAGGATAGTATATGATATTTACTTGTTTTAAATGGTTGAATTACATTTCTTCACTTACTTCCTGGTTTCCAGGGTTAGGCATAGGATGTCAAACAACCCAGGAGTGTGGAGGAGGGGAGCAGAGGTTTTCTCAGCTAAGCACACCCTCCTGTCTGCATGCCTGAGCTAAGGGCAGATGGACTGAAGGAAGTGAATGCTACGCAAAACCTCTTCCCTTACTTAGGGTGGCCAATGCTAGAAATGCTTAAAGGTATTTTTCAAAGTAATTTCTCAGCAAAATAAATCATGGAGACATAGAAGAATGGGGGAGGTTGCTTTTAATATTACAAATAATTTAACCACTTTGGGACTGGAAGGTTTTGTCCCCTTAAAGAGGTTGTAAACCCCCCTTAATGACTAGTGTCTATAGGTAAGCCTATAATAAGTCTTACCTATAGGTACTGTAAATATCTCCTAAACTTGCACCGTTTAGGAGATATTTACCTTACATGCAGCCGATGACATCATCCGCGCATGTGCTCTGAAGGAACGGCCACCCGTGCCGTTTCTTCAGACCCCTGTGTCGTGGACGGCGGCTCCCGCGCGCAATCAGATGGCCCGGAGGACGCGAACCAGGAAGTAGGATGACCGAAAATGTCTGCGGTGTTACAGGTGAGCGGGCAGCACTGCGGGGGCTTCGTTTTAACGCAAGTATTTCATAATGAGCTAGTATGTGATGCATACTAGCTCATGATGCCTTTGTCTTTCAGGTTTTTCTTTTTTTAATTTTTTATTTATGAGGTTTACAACCTCTTTAATCACCAGGCCATTTTTTGCGATTCGGCACTGCGTCACTTTAACTGACAATTGCGCGGTTGTGTAACGCTGTACCCTAATAAAACGAATGTCCTTTTTTTCCCACAAATAGAGCTTTCTTTTGGTAGTATTTGATCACCTGTGCGATTTATATTTTTTGTGCTATAATCAAAAAAAGAGTGATAATTATGAAAAAAAAAAAAACAATATTTTTCCCTTTCTGCTATATAACATTCCCCAAAAAATTTAAAAATCAAATATTTTCATCCTTTCAGGCCATTTTGTATTCTGCTACATATTTTTGGTAAAAAAAATGTCCCAATAAGTGTATTTTGCTTGGTTTGCGCAAAAGTTATCGCGTCTACAAACTAGGGGAAAGATTTACGAATTTTTTTTTTTTTTTAATAGTAATGGCGGCAATCTGCGATTTTTAGCGGGACTGCAACATTGCAGCGGAAAGATCGGACCCCTAACTGACATTTTTGACACTTTTGGGGGTACCAGTGACATTTCTACAGTAATCAGTGCTAAAAATATGCACTGTTACTGTAATAATGACACTGGCAGGGAAGGGGTTAACACAGGGGTGATCAAAGGGTTAAGTGTGAGCCTAAGGGAGTGTTTTCTGTATGGGAAAGTACTTTTGGAATCAACACAGAGACCTGTGATCCTAAATAGAAGGATCACAGGCACTCTGTGATCATTCCAGAGAGAAGAATGGTCTGCTGTGTTTACAACAGCAGACCATTGTTCTCTCTCAGTGGGGAGAGATCGTGGGTGCCTGGTGGCAATCGGTGCCGTTGGTCCCATGGAGCGGCATCCCCGCTTCCTAATGGGGGCGGGCGCGTGCCCCCCATGAACTGCCGTACAGGTACGGCGGTTCGCGTAGCCAGGCCAGCCTGCCGCAGTATGCGGTTAAATAGTGTTTTTGGCTTGTGATGCTCAGATGCAGTGTGGTTCTGCTTTAACTAGACAGTAATAAAATGGGCACATGAGCAGAGCTCTTTATGGACAAAGGAATTCATCATCATGCTGGACAATTTCTACAATGACTGCAAGACTATGTGTGCATGACATCAGTTCAGTCAGGAAGTAGATTTTAAAATGACTGTGGAAAATTGCTTTTTAGAGGCATGCACATTCGTGTCACGTCTATAAACAAGTTGAATCACACCTAAAAAAGAAATAAACGTCTGACAGGTAGGCTGTTCCAGACATGGGAGTAAGTCACACATGTGCAAGTCACAAGCAAGTCTCAAGTCTTAACCATCAAGTCTCAGGCAAGTCCCAAGTTACTGTGACGAAAAGCAAGCAAGTCAAGTCCCAGCTAGAAGTAAAGTCAAGTCATTTATTTTGGTCAAGTCACAAATCAAGTCAAAATACTGATCTACCCCAATTTTCACCTTTAAATCAGTTAAAAGTCAGTGGTCAGGAAAGATTTTGTTTTATTTTCAACATTAACAAAACTGCTTAGTGCTTTTTTCTTGGTATATTAAAGAAACACTTTGAATGCCTAAACAGCTCCAAATTCCTTCGTCCGGTCATGTTTCAACACCACAGTCACTAAAAACATGTTAAGAATTTCCATTGTTAAACAGCCAGTGTCCTAAAAATCAGAACACACTGAGGTGTTATAAGTGACTGTGGTGTGAGAAACATAACAGGCACATTCATTTTGCTTTAACACATCTTGAGAAAATGCAAATATTTAATAACTTAAAAAAGTAAAGTCATTTCGAGTCATATGTCTCAAGTCTCAAGTCATGAATACCAAGTCAAAGTCAAATCGAGTCTTTTATTAATTTTAATCAAGCAAGTCTCAAGTCCTTAAACTGGTGACTTAAGTCAAGTCATGTGACTCAAGTCCCCCACCTCTGGGCTGTACAGTATATGATAGATAAGACCTTATTGTTTTCTTCTGTTATAAAGCCCTGTCGGCGTTTATGATCCATGGTACACGCGAGTGACGTCATCGCGGCCTGGGAAACCAAGTGGCCAAAGGTTCAGAATCCAAAAGGAAGACAGCGGAGTACTGGATAGGATCACATGCCATACTGTGCTAATATGCTGTGCATACTAGCACATTATGGATAAATGCTCCAGGAGAACAATAAAAAAGGTTTAAAAACGGCAGAGGTTTTATTTCACTTTAATATATTATTAGAGGTAACCTAGACACCTGCACCGGCAGTCATTATAAGGCTGCTAGATATGATATGAGATTACTAATGCAAACTGATCACATGATTACAATACGATGTTGCAGAAGATCAAAGGTACACTGCTATTGAGATCTCACTAAAATGTTCTTCATTTAATTACTTCCATGATTAAAATGGAATTTTCAAACTCTGTGCCATATTTCAAATCCTATCTTGCCTTATGTTGTTTGACAGCAAATACATTCTGTAATTATATAAAAAAATCTGTTCATCTGCACTTAAAACTAAGACCTTGAATAAACACTGAGGAACAGAAGAGTATGACATCTAACCAATCAGATACTTCATTTAACTTTGAGTCTAGATGGCTGCTATAGTAACACAGGTGCTTTTCCAACGCTCAGTGCTTTCAAATTATATTTTTATATTGCCTCTCAAAGTATGATAAAGGTGGTTGTTCTTATAAGAAATGTTCCTGGTCTCTACTATACCATAAAAGGGTTTTTAATAGAGTTATTTTTATATTATAAGATATAAAAGCTCCAAGGTTCTAATTAAATATCAGAAGTTATGGCTGACTTCTGGACCTAACGTCTACCATAAAACATGACATTATTAACCACTTTACCACCGGAGGATTTTGCTGTCTTACGTCCAGGCCACTTTTTGTGATTCGGCACTGTGCGAATTTAACTGACAATTGCGCGGTCGTGCGACACCGTACCCAAACGAAATTGACGTCCTTTTTTTCCCATAAACAGAGCTTTCTTTTGGTGGTATTTGATCACCTGTGCGATTTTTACTTTTTGCGCTATAAACAAAATAAGAGCGTAAATTTTGAAAAAATAACAATATTTTTAAAATTTTTTATATGAAATTCCCCCAAAAAAAATGTAAAAATCTAAATTTTTTTAAATTTTTGGCGAATTTGTTTTCTGCTACCTATGTTTGGTAAAAAAAAATCACAATAAGCGTATTTTAATTGGTTTGCGCAAAAAGTTATTGCGTTTACTAACTAAAGGAAAGATTTCTGTAATTTTTGGTGTTTTTTTTTAACGAGTAATGGCGGCGATCTGCGATTTTTTTTGTGGGACTGCGACATTGCGGCGGACAGATCGGACCCTTGACTGACATTTTTGACACTTTTGGGGGTACCAGTGACATTTCTACAGTAATCAGTGCTATAAATATGCACTGTTACTGTAAAAATGACACTGGCAGTGAAGGGGTTAATTTTATTGGAGAGGGAGGGGTTAATGTATGCCTGGTGCTTACTAACGTGTGTGGGGGGAGGTGACTGAGTGACACAGGGACAGATCGCATGTTCAGCTATGCTGAACCCTGCAATCTGTCACTGTCTGTCACTTAGGAGATCCGCCCGCTCTGTTAACACAAGCGGCGGATCTCCAAACTTGATTCCCCGACGATCGGGGAAGAGCAGCGGCGATCACCACTGCTCCTCCCCTGGCCCGACTCCCGCTGTGACTGAAAACAGCGGGAGAGCGCCTCTGGCAGCGCGCGAGCACCGCCTACAAGGGGAGGAGTAGGTCTACGTCGCTGGACGGAATCGAGCCACTTTGCCGCAGTACGGTCAACGTGACCGGTCGCAAGTGGTTAAAGTAAGTGGGAGAGGTGTACTCTAAAGTCTTGTATGGACAGAGACAATTGGGAGAATAATGCTCAACCAGAGGAGGGATTCATAAAGAAAGGTGTGGGGCGCTTGATCTCTTAAAGCAGAAAGTGTTTCACTCTTAACCACTTCTGGCCGGAAGGATTCGCCCCCTTCCTGACCCGGCCATTTTTTGCGATACGGCACTGTGTTACTTTAACTGACAATTGCGCAGTCATGGGATGCTGTACCCAAATACAATTGATGTCCTTTTCTCACAAATAAAGCTTTCTTTTGGTAGTATTTGATCACCTGTGCGATTTTTATTTTTTGCACTATAAACAAAAAAATAGCGACAATTCTGAAAAAAAAAAAAAAACAAAACAATATTTTTCACTTTCTGCTATATAACATTCCACCCCCCCCCCCCCCAAAAAAAAAGTAAAAATCAAATGTTTTCATCATTTTAGACCAATTTGTATTCTGCTACATATTTTTGGTAAAAAAAAAATCCCAATAAGCGTATATTGATCAGTTTGTGAAAAAGTTATTGCGCCTACAAACTAGGATAAAGATTTATGTCATTTTTATTTATTTATTTATTAGTGATGGCGGTGATCTACGATTTTTAGCAGGACTGCAACATTGTGGTGGACAGATCAGACCCTTAACTAACATTTTTTTTTTTCAATTATATATTTTATTACATTTTTTAGTGATAACAAACATCCAGGAAAGCAAACAATATTTGTTATAATCAAGTCTTATTCTTAATTAATTGACTTTCTTTCCTATTCTCGTAAATTCATCTCACCCTAGTGTTCTATCCCTCTAAACAAAATCTACCCCAAAAAAAAAGAAAAGGAGAAAAAAAAAGGTAGGGGTATTTATCTCCTCCTCTTCCTGTCGAGTTCAATAGCTTATTTCTCATGGGTCTATCAAATCCTCTTCCACAGAGATTCTTCTCTAATTTATTGCTAAAAAGTTATTCCATGCATTCCATGTTTCTAAGTATTTTTCTCTTTTATGTTGAGCTGTCAGGACTAAATCTTCCATTTTATTTATTTCTTCTACTTTACGTATCCAACATTCTATTGTTGGTGGTGTTTGTTTTTTCCAGTTAGTAGGTATACAAGATCTCGCTGCATTTGCTAAATGACATAATATAGATCTCCTATATCTTTCCACTGGTATTTTACTTAATTGTAGAAGGAAGAAAGCTGGCTCTTCTGGTATCTTTATTTCTGAAAATTTTTGCATAATTTCTTTAACTTTTTTCCAAAAGTTTTATATTTTAGGACAAGACCAAAAGATATGTATTAATTAACATTTTTAACACTTTTGGGGGGACCGGTAACTTTGCTACAGTAATCAGTGCTAGAAATATGCACAGTTACTGAAATAATGACACTAGCAGAGAAAGGATTAACACCCGGGGCAATCAAAGGATTAAATGTGTCCCTAGGGGGTGATTTCTAACTGTGGGGGGATGGGCTTTCTGAATGAACACAGAGACCTGTGTTCATAAATAAGAGGAACACAGGATCCCTGTGTTCATCACTGAAAGAACAGCAGTCTGCTGTGCTTACTATGGCAGACTGCCGTTCTGTCTCCACGAGGAGCGATTGCGGTGCCTGACGGCAATCACAGCCGTCAGACCCGCTGATCAGCTTCCAATGTGGCGAATGGGTCAATACGCGCGCCCCAGCTTAGCGACATACAGATACGTCATTTCACAGGACAGAGCCAACCTGCCGCAGCAGGAAACAATGGCTCACAACCATTGATTGTATCTGAAATAGTATTTTAAGTCATTTCTCATTCACTTCAGAGTTCTTGTCCCACTGTGAGATCTTTTTTTCCTGTATATCTTTCCCCCTGGCAAATCACTGTCTCACAGTTGGAGGTGAGCTACATTTCCATGCACTAGGAATACAGGCCTTGGCCGCGTTCAGATGTAGGAGTCTGGATTTCCTGTAGAAATTCAAATTTTAATTGGTAAATAACAAAGCATTCTTCTAAAAATATCAGATGTTACTTTTATTTTTTACTTTTATTCAGGCGTCACATGTGGGGATTTAAAAGAGAAGACACACTTGCCTTGCACTTTATATGGACTTTTGTTATTCGTCATACCCAATGGACTTTTCATTTGATGCAAAGGGACAAAACCAGTGGTGAATTAATTAAAGTAGATTTAACTTTACATTTGGGATCCAAAGTATCATATGGACATTGTATGTTGGTGAATGGGACTATATGTTTAACAGGTAAAGTTTGCACAAATTTCAGTCTATTATTGAGTTCATAATGAAATAGTTTTATTGAACAGACACAGAATTTTTTTTTTAAACACTTAATTATTTTTTATTTTCTTATTTTTTTTACTTTATTTATATTCATTTCTTGAGCAGCGCAACCATATATTAAATATTTATTTTACGTTTAGGCCCTGTTCACACCTGAGCATTTTTTAGCTCGTAAAATGCTCATCTCTGAAGTTCCAAAACGCCCAACAAGCAAAATTCCATTCATTTCAATGGCCCCTGTTCACATATGAGCGTTTTGTCGCCTAAAGCACAACGACAGAAGCTCAAAAAAGTACACTTTTTCTTTGGGCAGATTAGAAGCGTTTTTGGTCAGATGTCAATGCCTGCCTCCAAAGGCCTGCAAAAAACGCGTGAAAAACACCCAAAAAATGCCTAAAAAAAGACACGAAAAATGCCTAAAAAAAGGCCTGAAAAATAGCCAAAAAATGCCTGAAAATTGATACGCTCAGGTGTGAATGGAGCCTTAGGAGTGTAGGAACACAATTTGTGGTTGCAGCAGCTGATAGGTAAGTTATTAGTGGCATCGCGTAGACATGTTTGGTTAGTTTAGTTCCGAATAAATATTCAGACAAATTTTTCGTTATTCGGAGATTCGAATATTTCCGGATACCTGAATTACATTATAACCTATGTTTACTGAATGCTTCGAATGAAACGAAATTTGCCTGAATTTCGGAAATTCTAATTTAATTTAATTTCAGTGTGTGATTAGAGTACCATTTTTAAATAATGCTCTATTTATTAAACCAAAGGTGATTTAAAGTCATTGTAATCATTTGATGAAGATTTTTCTTTTGTTTGTTCACTTTGCCACATTCGAATCGAAAAAAAACATCTAAAGTTTTTGATTCAACCGATTCAAAATTTATTGATTCAAACGTTTCAAATAGAAAAAAATCGGTAAATTTGAAGAAAATTTGAAAAAGACATAAAACGAATTCCGAATCCCAAATACGAACTGAACAAATCAACCGAATTTAACAAAACGAAATAACTACATTAACGAATCTAAACAAAACAAAACCACAGCTGCTCCTCTCATTCCTCCTCCTAAGATCGGAGGGTGTAACTGCTGTAATAGAGAGCAGGCAGTGCTATAGGGTATAGACCATTATGTCAATCAAATCAAGATGTGTTGGGCAGAGGGCATGTCAGCCAAAATGACCACGGAGCCTCATGCACACCCTGCATCAGCATGGGGCCCTGAAGCTTGAACTAAAGGGATGCAAACTGAAAATGCCAGTATGGATCTACTTCCATTCTGGTAAGAATGGTTTAGGAAAAGAAGGAAACTGGCAGGATCACCAAGTATTTTCTGCAGAAAATGAATGTTGCTACACAATAAAGACATCAATAAAAATGTTGTAAAAAAACAAAAATAGATATTGTTAGCCACTTGCCGACCGCCGCACGACTATATACTGCGGGGTCAGCCCCTCACAGGCAAAGCGACGTAGGGCTACGTCGCTAGCCTGTGAGGCTCTAGGGAGCGAGCGCGCGCTGCCGGAGGCACGCTCCCGCTCGGTCACGGGCCCCCCCGCGCGTGTGCCCGGAGGACCCGATGTCCGTCGGGCACTTGCGATCATCCGTTACATTGGGAGAATGGCAGGCGGCTAATGTAAACAAGCCGCCGGTCATTCTTCCCTGTGTAAGAATGGAGATCATACGGTTCTGCTATGTAGGACCGTTGATCTCTGTTCTTACACCAGTAGCCACATCCAATCACAGTTATAATCACACCCTTAGGGACACACTTAACCCCTCTCTCTCCAAAAAAAGTTAACCCCTTCACTGCCAGTGTAATTTTTACAGTAACAGTGCATATGTATAGCACTGATTACTGTAGTAATGTCACTGGTAACCCCAAAAGTGTCAAAAATGTCAGTCAAGGGTTCGATCTGTCCGCCGCAACGTCGCAGTCCCGCAAAATAAATCGCAGATCGCCGCCATTACTCGTTAAAAAAAAAAACAACAAAAATGACAAAAATCTTTCCCTTAGTTAGTAAACGCAATAACTTTTGCGCAAACCAATCAAAATACACTTTTTGCGTTTTTGTTTACCAAACATATGTAGCATAAACAAATTGACCTAAAATGTTAAAAAACTTTGATTTTTACATTTTTTGGGGGGAATTTCATATAAACAAATGTGAAAAATATTGTTAATTTTGCAAAATTGATGCTCTTTTTTTGTTTATAGCACATGATCAAAAAATCGCACAAGTGATCAAATACCACCAAAAGAAAGCTCTGTTTGTGGGAAAAAAGGACGTCAAATTCGTTTAGGTACAGCGTCGCCCCAACCGCGCAATTGTCCGTTAAAGTCACGCAGTGCCGAATTGCAAAATAGGCCCTGGTCAGGAAAGGGGTAAAATCTTCCGGGGCTTAAGTGGTTAAATGTAGTTGATTATTTTTGTGGGCACATTTAAACTTTGGTATTCCTTGGTTATATACTGGAAGCCAGTGGCGGCTGGTGCTCCAAGGGGCCGGGGGGGAGGGTGTCAGACGGACCACACCAGTTCCAGCCCGCACACCATACCCGCCTCCCCCCAGGACCAAACCAGCTCCAGCCCGCACACCATACCCCCTCCCCCACGGTCGCCAGCTCACTCACCCTGGACTGACATGTGGAGGGAGGGCAGGCAGCAGCAGCGGCAGCTTCCACCTCAGTCTCCTCCGTGGGTCAGGCTTCCCCTGCGTCTCCTCCCTCCTCCTTCACCAATAGGATGGCTTCTCCTTTCAGCCAATCGGCAAACGGGACTCAGGACCCGCTTCCTGATTGGCCAGGAGGAGAATCCATGTGACAATAGCGAATATTCATTCACTATTGTCACACAACTGGGTGGGCTCAGGGCGCAGTGCTCTGCGCCCTGAGCGCACCCTTTTTTTAAGTCTATTAGAGCCTCTGGCTCTAATCACGTGCTTTAAAAAAAAAAAAACCCATTGGAATCCATGCGTCCGGCGCCCTGCATGTAGATTAGGGGGCCGATTTCATGGATAGGGGGGGGGGCGGCGCCCCTGTGCCCCCAATGGATGGGCCACCACTGCTGGCAGCCCTTTGCAGTAAGAACACAGAGCTATGTGTGGTGTTCTTGGTGGGGTCTTTGGAGACCAAGGCATCATGCTATTCGGTTTCCATTATGCTCAGACCTGGCTGTCAATTCATTCATGCTAAGGTGGATATGATAACCTATTCCTGGTGTTGATTGAGCTAACAGACCTTCTGCCTTGTAGCCGGGAGTTTGTTTTATATTCTCTCAGCTAGGCAGCCCCTTTGGGGAACCTGAGGCACCGGATGCACACTTTTTATGGTCTCCCCTTAGCTGGGACATACCCAACAATGTTTGTTCTTCTTTACCCCCCATGTGTATGACATTTGTGAAATACATGCAGCAATAAAGTCCTGAAGAAGCAGAATACCCCTACAGCGAAACATGTTGGCTTACTTTATATCTGCTGAATTATTTCTTTTTGATGTAATTTTATGTTACAGGGATCTTCTTACCACTGTGACCCTGCTTTGGATTAGGTTATGTATATGTCTTTGTATATTCATTAAAAATAAATTTTTGTTCTTTTTAATCAATATATTTGTATTGGTTTTATATACCATTTGGGAGTTACCGTTTCAAGGCCCATTTTTCGAGGGGATATGGGGGGAAAGGGAAAAAATCTTTCCCTTTCTTTCTTTTCTTCCCCTCTTTCTCTTAATTAAGAACAGAGAGTTATCCGTATGTTTTTTCCTGGTATTCTCTGCCGCCCTATCATGATGATACAGTGGTGGATCCTACACCTGTACACTCAGCGCTCTAGCTGGTAAACCATATTATATACATGTTGCCATGGTATTGTAAAAAATACAATTCATGGTTAGAGCTCTGAGTGCACAGGTGCTACCAATCCCGTTCCAGCCCACCCAGTGCTCTCAGAGTTGCCTGAAGACTTCTAGGACATATGGCATTCATATCCCAGGAGTCTACAGGCAGGGACCTAGAGGAGAAATATAGAAGTGGAAGGAAGAAAGCTGTAAAAAGGTAATTAATAAAAAGAAAAAAAAAGCTATATTTAGTTAAACAACCTACAATTAGTTAAAAAAAAAAAGTAAAAAAATAAATAAAACAGTGAGATGCTCTGAAACAGTACATTGCACTGCCCCTCCTGGCTGATGCACAACGGCACCAGCCCACACACAAAAACACTGGGTGGGTATGAGCGAACACGCATGGCTCATTCACACTGGCACTGCTACATTTAGCTTTTCTAATCGTATGAGAAATCATCTGGGAAGTAAAAATAATTTTTATGCTTTCCAGATCACTTTTCCAGCATTTAGATGTTCCGGCTTTAAAGGAAGTTTACATGCATTTAGACCCCATTTACATGCAGCTACATCCGTTCAGCTACATTCAACTCCACAAAACCAATACTAAATAGACAATGAATGCAAATTCTTTTTGATATGGTAAGCATATATAAACATTGAGCTTGTAAATGCTTCTAAAAATCTAGAGTGCAAATGTACATTGAACAAATCAGGATGAATTCAGATCCATTTGTAGGCAGGTGCTGTTTATTTTCTCCACGGCAGATGGCGCTCAGCAGTAGCAGCTCAGCAGCTGGAGAGGAAGTCATGAGGAGCACTGTTCCTCTATGGTTTCCTGGGTAATTGAAGAAGCAATGCCCGATGTGAAACTGGCAGCCATCTTGGATCAGGTAGAGTCTACTTAAGACCCTGGCTCCCGGGTTTGGCATACTTTTATGTGAGTGGACAGCATAGAGAAAAGTACCCTGACTGGTGGAGAAAGTGCTAGCGGTAGGGAAAGGTTCCTGACAAGGAGGGAAAGCAGAGGGGCGCAACCCTTCTGGACACCTTCCCAATTGGGCACAAAATGGCCAGACCATATTCTGTCCCCTCTCAATAGATGCTGTCTGTCCGGCTGGAATTTGTTCATTTAATGCTGTTAGGGTTAGTACACCCACCTGGGCAGCATGCTCACCAAGATTGCTGTGAATTGTTGCTGAATTGCTTCAATACAAGTTTTGCATTGCATTATTGCCGCCGCACACACTGCACACCTCACATAAACATTTGTAAGTGCTTGCTTTGCAGACCTGAACAGTTTGTTTATAACCACTTTTAGTGACCTTCAAATGTGCCAAAAAATGGAGAGCAGCTGAGCATGTGCAATGAGCATGTGCAGAGCAGAGTGAGACAGTGTAAACACCGTCTCACTCTGCTCTGCACATGCTCAGTTGCTCTCTATTTTTAGGCAGTGCCGAGTTTGTAGAGGTCAATCTGCTGACAGCCTTAAAGCGGAATTAAACACTCCTATCCTTTACAGACAAGGAAGCTGCTTCTGTTTGATCACCATAGCAGTTGTAGATCAGTTATAACACCAGCCATTTGATGGTTGGACAGTTTGGTGGAGGACATAAGCAAATGTGACAGTTAGCAATCCCAGCATTCCAAGAATGTAACTGTTTTTTTTTTAAACCGTTAAATCGATAGGTTTAATTTCATGATTTACTGCTGTTCAGAGGCTCTGGACTTTAGCAAAATGGCAGCCTCCAGCAAGAAGAAACAGGAGCAATACTGGAGGCAATTTACAGCATACACCAATTTTGGTATCATCATTTATAATGTGGAATGTATGTTCCTTGCTAAAGAACATTTTTTAAAATCAAGTTGTTATGGGTAAAGTTCTGCTTTAAGCAACCAAATGCATGGTGGAGTCATGTATAAGTGTCTGAAAGGAATCATCAAGGTGGTTGGGAGAAAGTAGTGGGGCTAGAAGAAGGAGGGGTAGAGAACTGATGTGCTGTATGTAAATTAAGGAAAGTCTAGTGACCATGACTAGGGGAATGTGTACACACGGATAATATGGAACTACAATCAGCAGGGAGCTGATTATACAATGCTAGCAAAAATGAAGTATAGTACCAGAACAGGGTGATATGTGAGGAAGATGTGTGTAGACTAGTGACGGTGGCTGAAATATATGAGGAATGTCAAGTTGTACATGTTTATGAGGGTACCTGAATTTATAATGGAATAATAGGCTAAGGAAATGCATGTATATTAAGCCTGTGGATAACGTTTAACTAAAAGCAGCATAAAAATGTGGATGGCAGTAACTGACAGATAAAAGCAATAAAATAAAAATGACAGGGACAGTGAATAAAAGAACACCTACAATAACACAACCTCGTAAAAGTAAAGAACAAAACAAAAACATTCTTATTAGTGGTCTTCAGTTGTCTCACTGGGGTTTATTTACTAAAGCTGGAGAGTGGAAAATCAGGCTCATTTCTGCATAGACACCAATCAGCTTCTAACCTCAGCTTGTTCAATTAAGCTTTGGCTATAAAACCTGGAAGCTGATTGGTTTCTATGCAGAAGTGAGCCTGATTTTCCACTCTCCAGCTTTAGTAAATAAATCCCATTCAGTCCATCTGGAGTTAAACTGTTCATCCCAAAGAACCATGTTTCACGTTGACACAATTTTAGAAATCTATTATAAATCAATGAATTTAGCACTTGTTCAAAAATAGCTGCTGTCAGCAGCTTGTAGTGTTTGTATATAGTGTTTGTATATAGTGCATTGTGACTGCTGGCAAAGTGTTGCGACACACTGGGGTTGAATTACTAAAGGTCCAGTCTGCAAGTGCAGTTGCCCCACAGCTTAGTAAATGAAGTGAAGCTTCACTTTGCAAAGAATAACCAATCACACACAAGGAAAATAAAAACAGCATTTTTTCTTGCACATGATTTGATGATGGAAGTCAGCAAAGCTTCCCCTCATTTACTAAACTCTGGAGAAACTGCACTTACAGCAGGGCTTGACAAACCCCAGGTGCCAGGTCGCATTGGCGACTAAAATAAGGGGCCTAGTGTCTAAACTACAATGCGGCAGGTGTCTTGTCCCCATGCACCCCCCCCCTTCCGTGGGTCTGTGCACTATGATGCCACGCCGGAAGGTAATTGAGGCTGCAGCTTTGCAGCCTGCTGTAACAAGATGCTTACATCGGCCTGGGAAACTGGCGCCCTCTTCTGGTACCTCCACTGACAGTGCTGAGGACTTCCCCTGCCTGCTCTCACTGTCCCCCTCTGACATCTCCTGTCCAAGAGGGAAGAGGGTGTTGGAGGGCATGATCTGGCACCCTTTGCTTAATGGTGAGTGGAAAGAGAGTGTTGAGCAGCTGGTTGGAATGGCCTCGGTTCCATTTAACCCCCACAAAGAAGGAAACAGTTTTCTAAAAAAATTTATTTATTTTTTTTAAATTAATTTTTATTCTTTTTCATTCTCTTCAGTGTTGTACTCTCTCCTTGCCATGCAGCAGCCACACAGCTGAAAGCCCCTTTTACACGGGCTGTCTGATCAGGTTCGCCTGCCGGTTTTTCAAGCAGACCTGATCCTACCCTCCAGTTTCCTCTATGGAGCGGTGGATGTCAGCGGACACATGCTGCCCCCCAATCTGATGCTGTTCGCTAAAAACAAATCGATGGTCATCCTAATTTACATCTGTCTGGCAGATCAGATCGGATGAAAATGGAAAGGTGGTTAGTTTCTATCCGATTTCCCCACAGAGGAGAGTGGGACTGTGTCTGTGTTCACTCTGCATAGCGGAGCGGACACGGACCTGTCATCCGCCTGCTCAGCGAGGGTCAGCAGAGAGATTGTCTTCGTTAATAAAGTTTTGTTGTTAGTTTTAAAAAAAAAAATGGCTCCTAGCTTTTTTAGCTGGCTCCTAGATTTCCAACAAGTTTGTCAAGCCCTGACTTACAGAGTGCAACTGCACTTCCAAAGTGCACAGGTCTATTTGTCTTTAGCAAATTCCCCCCATAAAGACACTTTTTTTCTTATTAATGTAAATGTAGTAAAGATTTACAAGAATACCCAATCTGGTGCAAGCAATATTTTAAAAAAAATGCTATTACATGATTGGATGATGGAAATCAGCAGAGCTTTGCCACATTTGCTAAGCAAAGACTAAGTCTATTTGCCTTTAGTAAATCAATCCATGTCCTCTTATTTTCTTCTCCAAATTGCAATGACTGATCTGGGGTTTAGAATCTCACTTTTATCAACTGGATAAAACAGAGTTCCTAAGTATTACACTTGGAGTGAGGACTTTACACATCCTACAGGTGGACAAGTGCAGCACAATTCATGTCAAGTGAACCCACCTTTGCTCCCTATGTATGGGATGCTGAAGCTCTCATATACAAAAAGGCTCACGTTTTACAAATGGGCTGACATCTGATTTTTCCCCTGCACTGCTTACAGAGTATAGACGGTTCTCAATTTGTTTATATTTCTGACCACTGGTCAGAAATATAATTTGACAGTCGTGATCCAAAGAATTTGACAGCCGTGATCCCAGAAGTACTCAAAGGAGAGCACTTCCGGGTTTACAAAAGTTACAGGATCAAAGATTTTATGTTCACTGATCCCTCCACTGCTTGCCATCCTGAAGATCCCAGCCTCCTTTCCTTTTCTTGGGCTTGGAGTAGTATGTAAAAATGGTTACCCAGAGTAAAGCCTGAGTAATGCTCTGGGTTATCACCAAGGAGGTTGAATGAGTTTCCCCAACACTATCAGGCTTAATAAATCAAATGGTACAAAAAGCATCATGGTGCAACACACCCTGACTAATACAATCACATTTTGATTTATGTGAGGAATTAAAAGATGAACTGAGGTTGCTGTAGGTTTCCATATCTATGCCGTACACACAAACTTATCTAAATTGTAGGCTCAATTTGCTAAACATTTACTTATACATTGGGCTTTTCATAGTAATACCTTAATCATAGTAAATGCAAAATATTGCACCAGCAATGCAATTATGCAGGAATAATGTGATATATTCCATGCGTGTCATAGACAAAGTAACCTTCATGTACTATATGCAACTTGGGAAAATCCTGTGCTGGCCAAATGCTAGCTGTGCCCATTTCTACATTATGTATGTGTCAACACCGTTTATAGCATTTATTTCTTCTATTGTCCCAATCATTTTCCCAAGAAATCCTAACTTATAAATAAACCCATCATTACAGAACTAAAATGAACACATATGTTTCCATCATATATAATTCATAATGTCCCAAAGCAAAACAACCTACCAGCTGGCATACTATATTGTACGGGGTAGAAACATATCTTTATAGCAAAGCTCTATGAGTAATAGCATCGTTCTTAGAAAAGTAGCATTATTAGCACAGGTTTATGGGAAGTATGAAGAGCAGGTGGCACATATGAATGCAAGGGAAGGGAAAGGCAAAACTAACCATAAACTTCAAGCTAGTAATGTGTGCTTATGATTTACATGAAAACGATGCTTTATTGACAGAAGGATTCCCCTGTAGTACATTATACATAGATGGCGTATACAATAACATCAACATATACACGTTTCATGAAATCTATAGTTAATGCTGGGCGTGAAGTAACTAGATAGATAGATAGATAGATAGATAGATAGATAGATAGATAGATAGATAGATAGATAGATAGATAGATAGATAGATAGAGTGAGTATGAGATAGATGATAGATAGATAGATAGATAGATAGATAGATAGATAGATAGATAGATAGATAGATAGATAGATAGATAGATAGATAGATAGATAGATAGATAGATAGATACAGTGAGTATGAGATAGATAGATAGATAGATAGATAGATAGATATATAGATAGATAGATAGATAGATAGATAGATAGATAGATAGATAGATAGATAGATAGATAGATAGATAGATAGATAGATAGATAGATAGATAGAGTGAGTATGAGATAGATGATAGATAGATAGATAGATAGATAGATAGATAGATAGATAGATAGATAGATAGATAAACGATGGATAGATAGATAGATAGATAGATAGATAGATAGATAGATAGATAGATAGATAGACAGACAGACAGACAGACAGACAGACAGACAGATAGATAGATAGATAGATAGATAGATAGATAGATAGATAGATAGATAGATAGATAGATAAATGATAGATAGATAGATAGATAGATAGATAGATAGATAGATAGATAGATAGATAGATAGATAGATAAATAGATAGATAGATAGATAGATAGATAGATAGATAGATAGATAGATAGATAGATAGATAGATAGATAGATAGATAGATAGATAAATGATAGATAGATAGATAGATAGATAGATAGATAGATAGATGATGGATAGATAGATAGATAGATAGATAGATAGATAGATAGATAGATAGATAGATGATAGATAGATAGATAGATAGATAGATAGATAGATAGATAGATAGATAGATAGATAGATAGATAAATGATGGATAGATAGATAGATAGATAGATAGATAGATAGATAGATAGATAGATAGATAGATAGATAAATGATGGATAGATAGATAGATAGATAGATAGATAGATAGATAGATAGATAGATAGATAGATAGATAGATAGATAAATGATGGATAGATAGACAGTTATAGCTCGGCCATGTATGGCACAGTTAGAGTAGTATAATAAAGCATAGAGAAATGATAGACCTACCAGAAATGAATGTCCTAGTTGGCCAGTAGTTGTAGGCCTTCCTCAGGGTGGAAGTCAGTGCAATCAGATAGGGTATAGTGTATGAGGAGCACCATAGAACCCCCTTGTATTGTGGGGTGTCTTTGTTTATGTAAAGTGCATTTCACCAAGAAGTAGTGCACAGTGTGAAGTCCTGCATGGTTGAAGGTTGGTATCCTAGCAGTGTCCTCAGTCAAGGCTTTGGCCTGTAAAGTTGTCTTGAGCAGGTTGGCAGAGACAATGGTAATAGATGATGGGTGTGAGCCACCCTGGACTGTACCCCAGCAGCACAGGGGAGAAGTATGGAGGAGAAGATTGCAGCCTGAGCCTCCAATGCAATGTCTGTGAGGTGTGTGGGGCTCCTCATTGGAATGGAGAAGATATTACCTATGGATGGGGTTGGCTTGTTCCTGCTCCTTAGTCTGGTTCCCTCCTGGCACCCTTGCTGTGTACCGTGTCTCTGCTCGCTGGATGCTTATTGTTATAATATGGATCGGTCGGGGGAACAAAGAAGGCTGAGCCTACCTGGCTAGACAATCCGCGATCAGCACTCAGCATTCCAGCACCTCGGACAGTTCCTGCCGGTCAGGCCCATTGGCAGCATGGGGAGAAGGAGCCGGCCACAGCATCCATCCTCCTCCTCCCTCTCCTCCTCCTCCTCCTCCTCCTCCCTGTGGATGTGTGAGATCGGGCTGAGAACAAAGACTGCACTGCTGATTGACCTAAGCTTAGCCCATAGTGCTGGCAGAGCCCAGAGCTGTCCGTGGTGCTGAAGCTGGCTGTACTGTGGTTAGAGCCGCTCTCCCGGACATGGCTCTGCTCATTGTATGAGCCGGCTGACGTCTACCGGGGACAGAGAGAGAGAGGCGGAGCACCATCACCTCGTCAAAACAACCCCCGCCACCTCATCCTACCGGCATGGAGCACACAGACCCCCCCACTACCCTGTCTACATCGGACTACTTCATATTACAAACCCCAAACTTTTTCTTTATTATACACTGAGCAATCTTTTCATACAAGACACCAGACAATCTCAACCTTTTTTTTTTTTTTTTTTTTTTTAGAACAAAAATCATTTTTAGGTTTCAGGAAACCAGGTTCTTTCACCCCTTCCTGACCAGGCTATCCTTTAGCACGGTTGCACTTTGAATGACAATTACTCATGCAGCACGGTACCCATATATGTTTTGGAGACAAATAGAGCTTTCTTTTAGTGTTATTTAATCACCACAGGGGTTTTTTTTTTTTTTTTGCTAAACAAAAAAAATTGGGAAAAAAAAACATTTTTCTTCATTTCTGTTATAGAATTTTGCAAATAAGTAATTTTTCTCCTTCACTGATGTGCGCTGATGAGGCAACAATGATGGGCACTGATAGGTTGCACTGATGGGTACTGATGAGACAGCACTGATGGGCACTGATAGGCTGCACTGATGGGTACTGGTAAGGTAGAACTGATGAGGTGGCACTAATATGTGCCACTAATGGGCACTGGTAGGAAACACTGGTGGGCACTGATAGGCAACAATGATGGGCACTAATAGGTGGCAGTAGGCAGCACTGGTGGACACTAACAGGTGGCGCTGATAGGCAGCACTAATAGGTGGCACTGATGGGCACTGATAGGCTGCACTGATGGGTACTGATGAGGCAGCACTGATGGGCACTGATAGGTACTGATAAGGCAGCACTGATGAAACAGCACTGATGAGGTGGCACTAATATGTGCCACTGATAGGCAGCACTGGTGGGCACTGATAGGCAACAATGATGGGCACTAATAGGTGGCAGTAGGCAGCACTGATGAACACTGACAGGTGGCGCTGACAGGCAGCACTAACAGGTGGCACTGATGGGCACTAATAGGCTGCACTGATGGGTACTGATAAGGCAGCACTGATGAGACAGCACTGATGAGCACTGATAGGCTGCACTGATGGGTACTGGTAAGGTAGCATTGATGAGGGGGCACTAATATGTGCCACTGATGGGCACTGATAGACATCACTGATGGGCACTGATAAGTGGCAATAGGGAGCACTGATGGGCACTGACAGGTGGCAATGATAGGCAGCACTAAAAGGTGCAACTGATGGGCACCGATAGGCAGCAATGATAAGCGGCACTTATAGGCATCACTGATAGGCACCGACAGGCAGCACTGATGGACACTGATTAAAAGCAATGATTGAAAGCACTGGGGGGCACTGGTTGGCAGTAGATTTTGGCACTTTTGGGGCTGAACTGATTATCACAATGTCCCCTGTGTGGATTTGCCAGTTATCAGCTCTCCTCTTCTCAAGCGCTGTCAGCATAAGAAGAGGAATACCAATAACCAGCAAATCCTGTTTACACTGTGATCAGCTGTAATTGGACACAGCTGATCACATGGTAAAGAGCCACTGTGATTGGCTCTTTACCCCGATCACAGGTCCCTGCCGAAGCACGTGAGAAACAGGGTCACGTCTATAGACGCCCTCCCAGCAATGTGCAACCGTCTTTTGGCTATAGCATGGTTGTGAAGAAGTTAAAAGAAAAGTATGTCTGAGCCTACCTTAAAGAAGAACTTTGTTAAAATGAATTAACACTTTGGTTAGTACTATGTAACATACAACAGAGTATTACGTAGAGGGGGGAGAAAGTGGGGGAGAGAGGGGGGTGAAAGAGAGCAAGAGAGAGAGAGAGAGACGGAGAGAGAGGGGAGATGAGAGATAGAAAGTGGGGGGATGAGAGAGAGGGGGGATGAGAGAGAAAGGGGATGAGAGAGAGGGGGTGAGAGATAGAGAGAGGGGGGATGAGAGAGAGGGGGGATGAGGGAGAGAGAGGTGGTGAGAGAGAAGGGGGGATGAGAGAGAGGGCTGAGAGAGGGGGTGCTGAGAGAGAGAGAGGGGGGGTTAGAGAGAGAGGGTGAGATATGGCTAAGAGATAGAGAGGGCTGAGAGAAAGACAGAGGGGATGGGAGAGAGAGGCCTGAGAGAGAGCAGAGAGAGAAAAAGGGCTGAGAGAGGGGGGGGGCTGAGAGAGAGGGGGGATGAGAGGGAGAGAGAAAGGGGGTGGGAGAAAGAGAGAGAGAGAGGTGATGAGAAAGGGAGGGGGGAGAGAGAGGGGATGAGAGAGAGGGAATGAGAGAGAGAGGGAACAAGAGAAAGAGAGAGAGGGGGGTGAGAGAGAGAGAGAGGGGTGAGCGAGAGAGAGTGGGGATAAGAGAGTGAGGGAGGGTGAGAGAGGGGGGGAGAGAGAGAGGGGAGTGAGATAGAGAGAGAGGGGATGAGATAGAGAGATAGGGGATGAGCTAGAGAGAGGTGGGATGAGAGAGAGGGGGGGGATAAAAGAGAGGTGGGGATGATAGATAGGGGGTGAGAGAGAGCGAGGGTGCGGGTGAGAGAGAGAGGATTATAGGGGGAGGGGATGAGAGAGAGAGGGGATGAGATAGAGAGAGAGAGAGGATGAGAGAGAGGGAGGGATGAGAGAGAGAGGGGTGAGTGGGGGGTGAGAGTGAATGAGAGAGAGAGGGTATGAGAGAGAGAGAAATGGGATGAGAGAGAGAGAGAGAGAGAGAGAGGTGGGTGAGAGAGAGAGGGGAGAAGGAAGAGAGAGGGGAAAGGGGATGAGAGAGAGGGGGAATGAGAGAGAGAGGGGATTAGAGAGAGGGGGTGAGAGAGAGAGAGAGAGAGGATGAGAGAGAGGAGGGGTGAGAGAGGGGAGAGAGAGATAGAGGAGGGATAAGAGAGAGAGAGAGAGAAAGGGGGGTGAGAGAGAGAGGGGGGATGAGATAGAGAGAGAGGGGATGAGATAGAGCGAGAGATGGGATTAGATAGAGAGAGAGGGGATGAGATAGAGTGAGAGATGGGATTAGATAGAGAGAGAGGTGAGATAGAGAGAGAGGGGGAATGAAAGAGAGAGGGGAGGGTGAGAGAGAGTGGGAATGAGAGAGAGAGAGGGGGTGAGAGAGAGAGGGGGGTGGGAGGGAGAGGGGATGAGAGAGAGGTGGTGAGAGAGAGAGAGGGGGGGTGAGAGAGAGAGGGGGATGATAGAGAGGGGGTGTGAGAGAGAGAGAGGTGAGTTAGAGAGAGGGGATGAGAGAGAGAGAGAGAGAGAGAAAGAAGGGGGATGTGAGAGAGAGAGAGGGGGAATGAGAGAGAGATGTGGGGATGAGAGAGAGGAGGGGATATGACAGAGAGAGAAGTGGGTGAGAGAGAGGGGGGTGAGAGAGAAAGGGAGGGAGAGGGGGATGAGAGAGAGATAGGATGAGAGAGAGATAGGATGAGAGAGAGAGGGGATGAGAGAGAGAGGGGGGGTGAGAGGGAGGGAGGTGGGGCTAAGTTAGAGAGAGGAAATGAGCAGAGATGTATAGTAACTAAGTAGAACTACTTCACTACTGTACTTAAGTACCGAAAGGCGGTATCTGTACTTTCCTAGAGTCACATTTTTTTCTTCACTTCTTTCTTTTTACTTCACTATATTTTTTCGATGATTTCAATACTTCTACACCAATATTTTTTTTTTGTGCTGCATAGTTACTCGTTACTATTATAAAAATTACCACTGCCAGAACAGTAGATGGCAGGTTTCATGAAGCTCAAAACGTGTATTATCAGCGCATACGAAAATAAATGCTACTGTATGCATAAATAAAAGCTGCATTTGAAATAATAAAAAACAATATGATGTTCAAACTTTCGACTTCTTTCTTTAATAACTACATAACACAGTACTTGTACTTTTACTTTCAGAACTTGAGTAGCAATTTTTTTTTCAAAACTACTGGTACTTTTACTTTCAGTACTTGAGTAGCAAAATTTAAAAAAAAACTACTTGCAATACTTAAGTACAAAAAATGTTGAATACTTTAGTACTTCTACTCAAGTCACTTTTTGATTGAGCACTTCCACTTCTACTCAAGTCACTTTTTGATCGAGCATTTGTACTTTTACTCAAGTATGGGTTTCGAGTACTTTATACAACTCTGGAAATGAGAGAGCGAGAGAAAGGGGGGTGAGAGAGGTGGGGATGAGAGAGGGGATGAGATAGAGAGAGAGATGGGATTAGAGAGAGAGGAGGGGAATGAGATAGAGAGAGAGGGGATGAGATAGAGAGAGAGAGGATGAGAGAGAGAGGGGATGAGAGAGAGAGGGGATGAGAGAGAGAGGGGGATGAGAGATAGAGGTGGGGATGAGAGAGAGGAGGGGAGATGAGAGAGATAATGGGATGAGAGAGATAGGGGGAGGAGAAAGAGGGGGGGCCGAGAGAAAGAGGGGGATGAGAGGAGGGAGAGAGAGTGAGGAGGGAGAGAGAAAGAAAGCGAGAGGGACTCGGAGGAGGGAAAGAAAGTGAGAGGGAGGACAGGAAGAAAGTGAGAGGGAGAAGGGAAAGAAAGTGAGAGGGAGGAGGGAAAGAAATGGGGAAGAGAGAGAGGATGGAGAGAGAGGGGAGAGAGAGAGAGAGAGAGAGAGAAGAAGAGAGTGAAAAGGAGGATGGGGAGAGAGAGGTTGGAGAGATAATGAGAAAGAGGGAGGGGAAAGAGAGGAAGAGAGAGAGGAGGGAGAGAGAGGGAGAGAGAGAGAGAGGGCAAAAGAGTGAGAGGGAGGGAGAAAGAGACAGGGAGACAGTGAGAGTGAGGAGAGGGAGAGTGAGGGGGAGGGAGAAACACAGACAGCACAAGGAGATGTCCACCACAGCACTGGATCACTACAGCCTGTCAGCCTTCCCCCTTTACAGATACACAATTACACGCCAGTTTTTATTCCAAATCATTCATGAGACAGATGCCTCAAGCTGGGATAGAATTTAAACATTCAAATTAGCTACACAGGATTGTCTAAGGGCATACATCCCAACTTTTGAACTTCAGAATGAGGACAACTAGAGTTGAAAAAGACATGCAGAGCATGTGGCTTAAGCCTAAACATGTTTAAAAAATTGGGGGATTCCGCGCTAATGGATGAAAGAAAGAATGGCTGCAGCCTACCTCAAAATATAGTGTGAAAGCTATATTCAGATATGTGATGGGTGGTGAGGTGGGTGGCGCTGCCAAATATAGTGTCTCAATCAGTAATGATGGTGAATCAGATACGGTATATCATTGAAAAAAACAATTTAAATATAAATAAATACAGTAAAACCAATGGCTAAAACAGTAAATATATGCACAATAATAAATAGTGAGTAGATGTAGTAAAAGTGACAGTGACCGTGTTAAATTGATATAAAATTTAAATAAATAGATATATATAAAAATGTATATATAAAAAAATTAATATATATGAATAAATACAGTAAATAAGGAACTAGGTGGGTTCCAAGTGGTAAAGTGTAGTGAAAAAATATTAATAAATAAATAAAATAATCAAGAATAGCGTGAGCAAACTATCTGGTTGCTAGGTGAAGCCAATTGATCAATTGGCAGAAAAAATACTGAATAAATAGTATAAAGTTACCTGAGAAAGAAAAAATCTCAGATGTGATAATACGATATAACAAGTGAATTAGTGGAGAAAAGTGAAAAAGCAAAAAAGGATACATAATATATACACATATAATTATATGTATAAATTGAATATAGGAAATCCAATAAAGCAGTCCATAACCAAATGTTATATATAGAAACGGATCCTAAGAAATGAAGGTGAAAATTCATAAGTGGTATGCAAGTGGTTGAGGCTTCAAGGGAAATTAGAAATGTGAATCCCGAGGTGGTCCAGGACGCAGGTGAGGAAACCAGTGCTCCCCTATCGATAATTCCCGCACTCACCAGAGGGAGGCACTCCCACAGCTGCTCCTGATGATGTCATTGATGATGAAATGCGTAGAGCGTGGTTACGTCAGTTCCACCTGAGTGAGACGCAGATCCGATCGCTGGAGCGCACAGCGTCCCGGTAGCTACCGCTATCGAGGGGTTTGCGGTCCCTATTACCTGTATACTCTGCCTATTGATTTTAGATGTGAGTACTTTGATTTACCGTATTTTCCAACGTATAAGACGACTTTTTATCCCAGGAAAATCTTCTCAAAAGTCGGGGGTCGTCTTATACGCCGGGTATCGTCTTATACGGCGGATGCTGGAGCCGAACTGGAGAATATGCGGTGGGGGAGTGAGAGCACTTCAGCTATGCTGCCACATGGACGGCCTAAGCTGACAGAGAACTCCCATCCAGGCTTCCCCGCCCCTACCTCCACCGCTGTCTAAGTTAAAAAGCCTGTGATTTGTTGTTGCTAGGGGCGGTCCTAGCAACCAATATGCCTGTTAAATGGAAAGTTGGACACTTCCTGCCTTATGATCGGACATGCTGCATCCTCTATCTGCTGTGTAAGGTAAGGGGGGGGGCTGTAAAGGGGACTGTGAAAGGGAGTAATGTGCAAGTAAGGGGGGGCAACTATAGAAGAGACTGGGATACAAGGAGGGGGACTGTGGAGGGGATTGGGATACAAGGAGGGGTACTGTGGAGGGGACTGGGATGCAAGGAGGGGGGTTGTGGAACATGGCAGCTCCCATGGGTTTATTGTTTTATCTTTCCTTTCAGCTTTAGAGTGAATTTGGAAAAGTTTAATCCACTTGCACTGTTTTATGCATACTCTATATTTTAACTGAAAAAGTTGGGGGGTCGTCTTATACGCCCAGTCGTCTTATACGCCGGAGAATACGGTATATTAATAAAATAGCAAAGCTTTTATGCAGTACTTCACTATATGGATTTCTTCTTCCTTACATTGTCTGGAACCTGTCTACACTATTGATGGATGCATTGCTTATATGAGGAGATACCATTTATATTACATTTATACATCTATGGGAAAATTGATTCGTGATTAACCCCTGAGGAGAGTGGAGAGTGGAGTGCGGGATTCGCCTTGGTCTACCCTAATACTTATACGCTGGTTACCCCTGTGGAGGTAATGTAGATAGCGAGGACCAATGCGCTACCAGGAGATAATATGACCTCAGAGAAGCTGGTTCAAGTGTGCATGGTATGAAACAACAGGTGTTAATGTGCAAATCCGCAAAAAAAGGAAGAAAAAGCAGCCAATTTTAATCAGTGTCCCCACTGTCAATAAATACTAAACAACCTAAAAAATCTGCGCTAATTCATAAAAAAACAATAAACTGCATCCGTACAGATGGACAAAAAATATAAAAAGTATAAAAATATACAATCTCCCAATAAATGCTGAATGGATTAAAATTGGTGAATAATACTGACTCAAACTGTGTAGTGATAGTGAAACAAAATTCAGCAATAGTTCTTAAAACGATAATCTACATCCGTGCAGATGGACAAATCTATATGTTGTGTTGTATAGTAAAAATAATGACTCCAAATGATGCTGAATGAGTTAAATAAGTGCAAGTGTTGATATATATAGTGATAATGAAACAAATGTCTCAATATGTGACGAAATGTTTCAATGATGTCAAAATAAATAAACAAGTGGATAATTATTGTGAATAAACAGTATAGGTGGAAAGAACACTTCTATTATTCCTACAAAAAAACAATCATATATCGACAAGGTGAAGAAAATGCTAAAAATCTATTTCAAATAAATCCAGATATATAAAGATCGTCCCAATATAAATATATATAAATTAAATGGATGCAAATGTGAAACAAATAAATATATTGCAAGATGTCCCAATCATGTGTAAAATAAATCGTGCTGAATTGTGAATATCCCAATCAATCCAAAATATGTTTCTATTATACGTAAAAATAACTGTGCAAAAAAAATATCCACTCTTATACACATAAAAATGCCGCAATAATCAATTTCAATAAAACCAAAATAAATATAATATCCCAGTGACATAAATATCCCAGTGACATTTGCTTCCATTTAATTTATATATATTTATATTGGGACACTCTTTATATATCTGGATTTATTTGAAATAGATTTTTAGCATTTTCTTCACCTTGTCGATATATGATTGTTTTTTTGTAGGAATAATAGAAGTGTTCTTTCCACCTATACTGTTTATTCACAATAATTATCCACTTGTTTATTTATTTTGACATCATTGAAACATTTCGTCACATATTGAGACATTTGTTTCATTATCACTATATATATCAACACTTGCACTTATTTAACTCATTCAGCATCATTTGGAGTCATTATTTTTACTATACAACACAACATATAGATTTGTCCATCTGCACGGATGTAGTTTATCGTTTTAAGAACTATTGCTGAATTTTGTTTCACTATCACTACACAGTTTGAGTCAGTATTATTCACCAATTTTAATCCATTCAGCATTTATTGGAAGATTGTATATTTTTATACTTTTTATATTTTTTGTCCATCTGTACGGATGCAGTTTATGGATTTTTTATGAATTAGCGCCCATTTTTTAGGTTTTTTACCCCTGTGGGGGTGCCTCCCTCTGGTGAGTGCGGGAATTATCGATAGGGGAGCACTGGTTTCCTCACCCGGCACCCGCGTCCTGGACCACCTCGGGATTCACATTCTCATCCACTTGCATACCACTTATGAACTTTTACCTTAATTTCTTAGGATCCGTTTCTATATATACTATTTGGTTATGGACTGCTTTATTGGATTTCCTATATCCAATTTATACATATAATTATATGTGTATATATTATATATCCTTTTTTGCTTTTTCACTTTTTTCCACTAATTCACTTGTTATATCGTATTATCACATCTGAGATTTTTTTTTTCTCAGGTCACTTTATACTATTTATTCAGTATTTTTTCTGCCAATTGATCAATTAGCTTCACCTAGCAACCAGCTAGTTTGCTCACGCTGTTCTTGATTATTTTATTTATTTATTAATATTTTTTCACTACACTTTACCACTTGGAACCCACCTAGTTCCTTATTTACTGTATTTATTCATATATATAATTTTTTATATATATAAATTTATATATATATATATATATATATATATATATATATATATATATATATATATATATATATATATTTATTTAAATTTTATATCAATTTAACACGGTCACTGTCACTTTTACTGCACCTACTCACTATTTATTATTGTGCATATATTTACTGTTTTAGCCATTGGTTTTACTGTATTTATTTATATTTAAATTGTTTTTTTTCAATGATATACCGTATCTGATTCACCATCATTACTGATTGAGACACTATATTTAGCAGCGCCACCCACTTCACTAGCCATCACTTAAGTCTAAACATAGTATAACCATTTGCCCTCTGGAAGATCTTACCCCCTTCATGACCGAGCCATTTTTTCCCATTCAGCACTGTGCTACTTTAGAGCAGTCATGACACAAATAGAGATTTGTTTTGGTGGTATTTAATCACCACTGTTTTTTTTTTTTTTTTTTTTTTTTTTTTTTTTTTTAGGAAATAAACAAGAAACTCTGAAAAAAAAATATTATTTCTGCTATAAAAAATAATCAGTTAAAAATTATTCATAAACTTCATAAATTTAGGCCAAAATGTATTCTGTTACATGCCCTTGGTAAAAAGAATGATGGATCATGGTGGTGGGGGGTGGGGGAGTAGAGTTGGTGGTGCTAAAGTGATAGATCATGGTGGTGGGGGGTGGATTGTGGGAGTAGAGCCAGTGGTGCTAGAGTGATGGATCATGGTGGTGGGGGGTGGGGTGTGGGAGTAGAGCCGGTGGTGCTAGAGTGATGGATTGTGGTGGTAGGGAGTGGGGTGGGGAAGTAGATCTGGTGGTGCTAGAGTGATGGATCATGGTGGTGGGGGGTGGGGTGGGGGAGTAGAGCTGGTGGTGGAAAAATGATGGATCATGGTGGTGGTGGGGTGGGGGAGTAGGGCCAGTGGTGGAAGAGTGATGGATCGTGGTGGTGGTGGGGTGGGGGAGTAGAGCCGTTGGTGGCAGAATGATGGATCATGGTGGTGGGGGGTGGGGTTGTAGAGCCAGTGGTGCTAGAGTGATGGATCATGGTGGTGAGGGGTGGGGGAATAGAGCTGGTGGTGCAAGAGTGATGAATCGGGATGGTGAGGGGTGGGGTGGGGGAGTAGAGCCGATGGTGCTAGAGTAATGGATTGTGGTGGTAGGGAGTGGGGTGGGGAAGTAGATCTGGTGGATGAAGCAGTCATGACACAAATAGAGATTTGTTTTGGTGGTATTTAATCACCACTGTTTTTTTTTTTTTTTTAGGAAATAAACTAGAAAATTCTGAAAACAAAAAAAATATTCTTTCTGCTATAAAACATAATCAGTTAAAAATTATTCATAAACTTCATAAATTTAGGCCAAAATGTATTCTGTTACATGCCCTTGGTAAAAAGAATGATGGATCATGGTGGTGGGGGGTGGGGGACTAGAGTTGGTGGTGCTAAAGTGATAGATCATGGTGGTGGGGGGTGGATTGTGGGAGTAGAGGCAGTGGTGCTAGAGTGATGGATCATGGTGGTAGGGGGTGGGGTGTGGGAGTAGACGCGGTGGTGCTAGAGTGATGGATCGTGGCGGTGGGGGGAGGGGGGAGTAGATCTGGTGGTGCTAGAGTGATGAATCGTGGTGGCGGGGGGTAAGGTGGGAGAGTAGAACCGGTGGTGCTAGAGTGATGGATCATGGTGGTTGGGGAGTAGAGCCGATGGCGCAAGAGGGATGTATTGTAGTGGTAGGGAGTGGGGTGGACTGGGGTCGGGAAGTAGATCCCGTGGTGCTAGAGTGATGGATCATGGTAATGGGGAGTGGGGGAGTAGAGCCGGTGGTGGAAAAGTGATAGATCGTGGCAGTGGGGGGTTTGGTGGGAGAGTAGAGCCTGTGGTGCTGGAGTGATGGATCGTGGTGGGGGTGGGGGGGAGTAGATTAGGTGGTGCTAGAGTGATGGATTGTGGTGGTAGGGAGTGGGGTGGGGAAGTAGATCTTGTGGTGCTAGAGTGATGGATCGTGGTGGTGGGGGGTGGGGTGGGGGAGTAGAGCCGGTGGTGGAAAAGTGATGGATCGTGGCAGTGGGGGGTTTGGTGGGAGAGTAGAGCCTGTGGTGCTGGAGTGATGGATCATGGTGGGG
This sequence comes from Pelophylax lessonae, assembly GCF_965119305.1. Taxonomy (NCBI): domain Eukaryota; kingdom Metazoa; phylum Chordata; class Amphibia; order Anura; family Ranidae; genus Pelophylax; species Pelophylax lessonae. Next base: position 230,060,768 of record NC_138770.1, on the reverse strand, counting down.
GGGGCGGGTGGGGGGGAGTCGATTAGGTGGTGCTAGAGTGATGGATTGTGGTGGTAGGGAGTGGGGTGGGGAAGTAGAAGTAGATGGGGGGGGGGTCAGGCCAGGGTGTGACACATCCTTAGCTCTGAGCCTCTGAGGGGTTCATGCTGGGACCTGTAGTCCTTCCCTTTTGGGGGGTCACATCTGCAGGTGTCATCTGCTGTGCTGTACCTTGTTTTATCCACGATCCTCTCCTCTCCTCTCTCACCTCTGCAGACGTGCTGTGTAATCCTGGCTCAGGGTAATACCTGGCGCCCTTTTCTAGGGGCATAAGATCACCCCTGCCCCCCAGCCGAGTCTGCCCCTGAAACACACAATTAGGGATGATCGAACGGTTCGGGACAACCATCGGTTCATTCCTATAACTGACACCAATGACCCTGCATTAAAGGCACTGTGTATTGCTCTGGCACTACATAAACAAAGACTTTTGAAGGACTCTGTTCTTGCTTAGTTGGATGTTTTGGATTATTTATGCAATTTATGCACTGTATTTATTTGCACTTTATGAAAGGAGGGTAACACCATCCCTGCGCTACTGAAATTGTAAGAAAAATAATCTGTTTTTTTTTTGTGATGAATTTTAATTTATGTATAGTTGTCACTGAGGCTTTATCAACTGTGCGATGTGAAAATCACCTGCAAGACGCACACTGCTATGCGACCCAAAGTTGTCGCTAAATAAAGCAGATGTGTGTGACGCAGAGTAGCAAGGCCATTTACAGTGGACTTAAAGCCTCAGTGACAAGTTAACGCCTGTTCTTGTTGTAAGCGTTAAGTCCACTGCAAAAGGCGTCACACACATCTGCTTTATTAGGAGCAAAAGAAAGGCGCGGTTAAGCAAAAAAGTCATTTTTGAAGGTTCGGCATGCTATAATTCTGGTTCTGGACATGCTACAGAGCTGAAACTTCACAGATACACTTTTAGACCCCCCAGACACCAAATCCAAAGAAATCTCATTTTTTTTTTCAATAATTTTTTCAAAAATTGGCTCTCTATCAAAAACGACAATTTTTAAGAACTTTTTTTGCCTGATTCATAGTCCCTGGGGCATGACCCAGAACCATAGGCACTTTTTAGGGGCATTTATTAGATTTTAGGGCTTCAAAATGGTGTTTTTTGATTCCCCAAGTTCAGGTCCCATTGATTTCAATGGGGTTCGGGAATCCGAACCGAACTTTCGGGAAATTCGGGTGTTCTGGTCGAACCAACGTTTTCAAAAGTTCGATCATCCCTACACACAATGTCCTGTACGTGGCCACATAGGCTAACACTGAACTGAGTTTCAAGGGATAAAAGTAAATATGCTGGATATATTCCAGTAAAAAAATACAAAATAAATATTCAGTCTAGGGTAGTGGGGAGTGTTAGATGTACTAGCAGATTTAAATACACTAACCAATTGAAGAGAAACTCCAGCACTTCAAACACACTTCAAAAGCAGAGACAGCAACAGTTTTGTTCCTTTTGGGATAAATGTTTTACATAAGGACCGCAGTCATTAGTAAATGGTTTGTCTCAACTCTCTAACTGCTATATCTGCAGGACAACTTACTGTCAGGATCACCAGGTAAAAAAAAAAAAAGGAAAGAAAGACTAAAAAAGAAAACGAATGCAGCCATCACATCTAAAACTTAGTAGACTACAATATAATACAATTGCTTTTGGGTCACAGCTGCAGCACAGAACTCTGAATTGACGTCGCACTCAGTGTGTTGTCAATTCAGAGCACAGTGCGCATGCGTCGGTGAGGTCACCAGCTGCTTCAAGTGTATATATCTCCTAAACACAATATATAATAAGGCTTACCTGTAGGTACAGTGAATGTTTCATTTACTGTACCTACAGGTAAGCCTTATTATAGTCTTAAATATAGATACAAGTTAAAAAGCAGAGCTTACTACCCCTTTAATAAGGAGGAACAAAAAAACTGGCAAACATTGGAGTTTTATTTTGTTATTACATGGTATTACAGGACTTTTGCAGTTTTAATCATGCATGCTATTTAAAAAAAAAAAAAAACAGAAATCAGTGAATATGTAGAAAGGAACCCACAGAAACCAAAGAAATCCTAATTTTCCCCAGTTTGGAGTAGGAAGAACAATGAAGATAAGTACTAACCGATTGTTCTGGTTTACCACTAACTCTCTACCTTATGAAATATGTCTAGATGTGTAAATTGTCCATGTTTATGGATTGTTTTGTGTCATATTATAAAGTTAGTTACAAAATTTGTTAAGTATGTCCCCCTGGAGGTTAAAATAAAAAAGCAGTTTTGGCTGCAATGCTCACCTTAAATAGATCTGTCACCCATAGTACCTCTCTTCGTGGTCCAAGGATGTCTCCAGTGTTCCAGGTTGAATGAAACCCACCACCACTGCCTGGAAAGACTTTGAGTACAGGATGCCATGGTTCCACCCACTGTGCATGGTGCCCTGCACTCACTGTGAATTGATGCAGAGGGTTGCCCTGATGTTCTCACCTCAGATGACAATGAAGACGACCCAGCATAGCATGTGACTGTCCAAAAGACTTAAAGCGGAGTTCCGGGCACAAAAACGATTTTTTTTTTGTGCCCCTCCGGTAGGTAGACCTCACCTGAAAAGGAATTGGATAGTTAGGTTTTTTTTTTTTTTTGTTTACTCACCTTGTAATTGAAGATCGAAGATACTCACCTCAGAGTACTTCCTCCCTCGGAGCCGCGGCTCACCCCGTCACTTCCTGTCTCGCTATGATTCCTGGGAGCTGAACGTCATAGCTCCCAGGAATCAATGCGACGGCCCCGGCCCCGCACATCATTTCCGGGTGACGCCGCATTCCCCTGCTAAACAGCTTCTGGGCATGCCCAGAAGCTGTGGAGGAATGCAGCGCCGCACCGGAAGTGACGAGAGGGGCCGGTGCGGCGCATTCTGGGACAAGAAGACGCGGAAGAAGACACAGAAGAGGACCGCGCCGGCTTCAGCTGCCCACAAGAGAGATGGAAACGCTGTGGAAGAAATTTTATAAGTAAGTATTTCTTCTAAAAGGTAAGTGCAAACCGGGACAGATCAGAGGCTAGCCATTGTGGAATGTGCTAGCCCTGACTGTCCCGGGGGTATGTTTAGTAAAAAATTACATCTGTGCCCGGAACTCCGCTTTAAAAAAATGTAAGAAGGAGTGGGGACACGGGGCCCCGAGTTAGGCTTTAACAAAAAGCCTATACCTAATACAGACTCAGTAATAAACATATAAAGTTATTAGCTGTGTCTGACTTTTATTTTCAATGGAACATATGGATCTGTAGTGCTTGTCCTGTGTTTGTGTGTGCTCAATTCAACATATTAGTGACTACACTTAACACACATTGTTCTAACAGTAGAGTTGATTTAGCAAAGGAGTAGAATGGTAACATAGTTACATGAAACTGTGGACAATTCATTTATGAAATCATTAACAAAAGAAAGTCCAGCATTGTTTTTAAAATGTTCCTGTTCATTATTTGCAATCATCCAGCCATGTGTAGGGAAAGTTAATATTTTTTAAAATCTGTACAGTATTGCAAATTTGAAGAGAACCCAGGTTCAATGGGCATAATTTAATGTGTTACTCCTTTATTAAACTGACTCCACTGAATCTTTCCCATCCACTTCCCTTGATTAAAGGAGCACTAAGGCTCGGCTCACACTGGGGCGGCTTCAAAGACGCCCGACTCAGAAGCCGCCCCGTAAAGTGCAACTTCAGCTAAGCTTGCAAATTACTTCTTTAATAGAAGTCAGTGCAAGCCGCTCTGAAGTCACCCCCAAGTAGAACCTTTTCCTAGTCATAGTAACTTGAGTCGCTCCAATTAGAACGGTTCCATTGCACTGAATGGAGAGCAACTTGTGACAAGTCACCCCAGTGTGAACCACGCTGAAGTATTAAAAAAGAGCATTATTCACTGACTCAAAACACTGTATAAGTATTTTCATTTATTTTTTTTCTTTGAAAATGTGTAAATATATCCTCAGCCCATCCCAGTTGCTGCAGCTGTTGTCTTTTAATATGTCCAGTTCTTTTTAACAGCCAGGAGTTGGGGGGATACTTCAGCTTCCCGCTAATTGCAAAAGTGAAAGAACACATTCTTGGCACCTTTTTGATATGCATGTTACAGTACATAGAAGAAACTGTTCACTGGATGGCATAGACTTTAGCTATGCATTCTGCCCATCAGTTGTTTGATTAAATTTTGACAGACTGTCACGCTCACCCCTATTGCAGGTGGTCAGACATTATAGCTGGCTTCTGTGTTTTTCACCTATAGCAGCCTGTTTTCCTATAAGGCAGGCCTACCAGTGTTCAGTTGCCCCCAAGACTTATACACATTGCAATAGGGCCAGGCTACTATGCTAGGGCATGCGCAAACTGAGCAAAGCAAACAGGTACTTGCAGTTGGCAGACAGGCAAGGTTCATAATAGTCAGAGTTAAAAACCGAAGTCAAAAGGCAGGCAGAGTTCAGAGAACAGTTTATATACCATTCTATGTCATCAACAAGGTACTCCAATCTAGAAAAACAGGGCAGACAAACAGATAGGTGGATCAGGTATTACACACACTATCACAAGCATGAAACTACAGGCTTGGCTGGCTTAAATCAGGTTTGGTTTTCACCCAGAGTCTGGCCACATCAATCACCTTGAAGGTGAACAGAGAGACAAGGAGAATGCCATAGCCAAAACCACAATGCTGGAACCAGCAGGCACGATGGAGCAGGAGCTCACATGTTCCTGACATTACCACACTCTGAGGAGGGGCTCCTGGACCCCTTGGAGCAAACTGGGAATCCGGTACAGGACCATTTGTGCAAATGTAACTGCAGCAGGGTGAGGCCAGGTTACAGAAACTGAGGGGAGGACTAAGGTGAGGAGAGGACTGAAAGTCCTGAAAATGAAAAAGCAGGAGGCTCAGTTGGTATGGACTGGACTGGACTGGAATAACTGATGCAGAGGCCAACTGGACCGCATCGGCAGGTGTAGAGACAGACTAGACTGTATTCACAGGTGTAGAGGCAGCAGGACTTGCAGACAAGTTAGCCTGGATGTGGGTCCAAGGGCATTTAGAGACAGGCATAGGTAGGGGTCAACCAGAGGGCTTGCTTTTGAGGACTTAGAGCGAGCACAGGTTTTGCAAGCTTTTATATAGGAACAGGAGTCCTTATAGAGAGGGCCCCCAAAGCCCATGAGAATCCAAAGAAAAAATATTAGCAATCCCAGGATGCCCAGCTGTCTTAGTGTCATGTGCTTCTATATGCACTTTAAGCCTTTTACCCAGAGGATAAATAGGTTGCACCAGGTTGCATGGGTTCCTCCTTCTGGAGAGGTTGAGAGGGCTCAGAAGGATCTGATGAAGGAGAAATAGGCAGTGTACTAAGAGGAAAAGAAACAAACCTCTGCACGCCTTTCCTGTAAACGCCTGTCTATATTGATGGCTAATTGCATGGCTTCATTCAATGACTTTGGTTCAGGGTAGTGTACTAAGGAAAGGAGTCTGTGGTGAAGTCTGATAAGCCTAACCTAAACTGCCTTCTTAAAGTTGGGTCATTCCAACCTAAGTCAGATGCCCAGCAGCGGAAATCAGAACCGTTCTGTTCAGTGGTGCATTTACCCTGACATAGGGACTTAAGGTTCGTTTCTGCTGAGTGGGCACAATCAGGAACATAATAGGGAAAATCCAGGATTTAAAAAATGCTTTGACTGAACATACAGTATGTTATATTCTGCTATTCACATAACATATATAAAAAGGGGCGATCACAGCAGTACTTCTTTTTTAGGCATGTATTATAGAATCCTTGTTCAGTTAAAGCAATACTAAACCAACAACAGTAAAATTAGTCTGTATATGCAGTAACCATGCTTGTTATACTCACTGTGGTACCTAAGGGATTTATCCTGCACATTGTGTAAAAAGGCTGCTTGATCCTGTCTTCTCTGATTCTTCACTTCTTCCACAGTCACCAAACCATCTCCTGATAAAACAGAGCCTTGGGGCAAGCTGAACATGCTCAGTTTGGTGAGTGTTGCTATAAAAAAATGTTTTGTCTTGGTAGAGTGCATGTGAACAGCACAGGGCCAATCAGCACTGTCCAGACAGAAGGTGAGGGGCTCTGCAGCCTCATAGGACAGTCAGAGAAAAATGAAAACTCCTACAAGACCAGTTATAGTAAATGCAGTACTTAGTAGGGTTGCACTTATACTTTAAAATACTATAGTCATTACAAATTAAGCTAACATGCAAACCTCTATTTTCCCAACAATCACTGATAAGGTAGTTCCTAAACCAAACACCCAGTTAGTGAGAAATACATTGTAGTCAGGGCATCCCAAAGCCTTCACATAATATAGCTTTCCTAGGAAGAACGCCTCTTGAATGTATCCATTTCCTCAGCACATGAAGCAACTTGCATTGTTGTTGATACTAAAATGATAGAATACCATGTAATCATGGTCATAAATGTCAAACAAGCATGCATGACATCTGAAGTACCAAAACTACTCAGCACTTTTCTGTTCCTTTTGTTTAAACAAATGATACAAAGAGATAATTCACTTTGAGACCCAAGTGGTGTAAAGAATTGAATCTGCTAATCCACCACACATTTCACATGATCATCTCCTTGCCATGATTTGAGAATGTGATCCAAGATTTAAAAATTTAAAATCATCATCTATATGGGATTTTTCAGGTTAATGATTAAAAAACAGGCAACTCTGTCCCGTCCTATCAAATGGAGAGCTTGTGCCATGGTGTCAGATCCCTTACCATAAGTATGAGTTATCCTACATAAAGTGGGAGACACTTTAAAGCACGTATTATACCATATGAGAAAACTGAAAGGTTACAAAGGGATATTGTTCTCTTGCCTTTGCATGAACAAAGGTAAATATGTGTATATGTATTTATATGCACAGATACTGTATATATATATATATACATATATATATATATATATATATATATATATATAATGTATGTGAAAATGTAAATCAAAGCTATTTGTACATTTTACTAAAAGCAAGCAGGCTGTTTACTTTGCAAGGGAACTTTCCCTTAGCTTAGTCAATGTGGTGAAGATTAACTTTGCAAAGGAAAATCAATCATGTGCAAGACAATAAAAAATAAAAAAATAAAAAAAGTATTTTTGCCTACATGGGATTAGATGTTGGACGTCAGCACAGCTTCACTTCACTCATTAAGCACTGGGGGAAAAATCTCTTGCAAAGTGAACAACCTATTTGTCTTTAGCAAATCAAACCTACTGTGTGTTTTTTTTTTTTTTTTTTTTACTTTTAAGTAGCTGATAAGCGCCCCTATATAGAAAGGTGCACCTGTATCTAAGTGTTTTCCTTTCTTTCATTAAATCGAAAGCACACAATAAACGAGGCTCTTTAGTTAATTGTAACTTAACTGTGGAACTATTTCTCAATAGAAACAGAGATGCTAATGTTGAACTGTTTTAGGAAGCCCCATAGAAGTGGCTGACTCTTTTCTTTCACACATCTCACAAAAGTCTAATAAATAGGTTAAACTCTTGCTTATGCCTGCTGTTTTAGCAAGTGCACAATCTTGGGAATCCTATTAAATATGTTGTCCCTAAACCCAATAAAATGCGTATGGTGTTTATGGTGTATTTTTACTGAGGGAAATATGGGGGCAGTCATTGCTGACCTTCTTCTAAGAAAACACATTTTGTGGCTGTGTCTAATGTTACTTTTTGATCACCTAATCTGGAACAAAGATGCTGATTAAAAAGTAACCATGATATCAGAATTCTAGATTTGCATACTTCTTCCAGATCACTGACTCAGAAAGTATTGAATCTGTTGCATCAGCATGACAAAAATAGCATTTTTATGTAGGAAGATTAGTAAGGCAGAGTTCAGTAACCAGGGCAACCAATCAGATCTTTGAATTCTGATTGACTGCTTCACTAAATAAGTCTAGTGGAGGACATAATGTTACTATGTAGCAGGACCATGGAACCACCTTTAAAAAATTATGCTAGTAGGGCATACTTAAGAGTCCAAATGGCATCGCCCTAAAGTTATTGTGTGAACCAGCCTGAAGCTTTATCAAACCCTGTTTTATTTTAATTATAATATTGCTTTCATTGGTAAATGTTGTGAACAATTCTGGCACCATACAAAGTGAAAATATATGCAGCTGTATGCAGCTGTGCATTATGAGGATTATCGCTTACCATTTTTCTACCACTGAATGGGCTATCATATCTGGAGACAAAACCCACGCAGATGGTTCTTTTTGTTGCAACAAAAGTTATAATAACTTGGCCTTTACTTGGTGTATTGAAAATACACAATTGTCCAAATTTCATTTATGGCGAGGAAAAGTGGAAGGGGAGGGGGGCTTTTAAGTAATGTTTCAAAGTCAGTAAAAAAAAAACAAAAGCAAAAAAAAAAATCATATAAATATTTTTCAGAATTAACTTTTTGTAAGCTATCTAAAGAACTATAAAGCCTTCTTTTAAAAAAGTTACATATGTGTCTCACATACATCATGGATCCAAAAAAGGAATTTACTTCTCATTTTAGGATAGTGGGTGAAGCATTCAAATCTTTACCTATTTGCACCTGTGGCCAACCGTACATCCATAACTGATCATGTTTAGCATGTGCTATTTAAAGGAACACCAAGGTTACCAAGATTTTCAAATTTTTTAAGCATTATGAATCAGGCGGGGAGGGGGGGGGGCCAAGGGCATATACATTCACGAGGGTGTACTTGACTGAGTTGATATCACAGATGACAATAATTTACCAGCCTTGATCATCCATTATTTCTTGATGAAGAGTGCATGAAACCGTGTCTCTAACAGCCACAAAAACTCCCCTAGCCGTTGGGTCCGCATTGGCTGTGAACACGTAAGGGAAGCTGCAGTGGGAGCACTGAAGGGGCTTCAGCTTGGAAAAATGCGTCTCTTGCACGCACAGGATGTCGCAACTATGCAAGACAGCCCCCTGCCACATTGACCTGCACTTGACGGGTGGTTCAAGCCCCTGACATTGATTGAGAGTATCTTCACTCCCATGTATAATTAGTGGGTTTAGTGCATGCAGCAGAATTATGCATAGTGTACTCACAGATTGTGGTTTGTGGTCTTCTGAAAGTTCCATGGATCAGGGCAGAGCGTGGAGATTCCCCGGCTGCAACATCAGGAAAGGCACGCAGTTCAGATGCTGCAGTATTACTGAGAGACCAGGAGATGAGGGCTGCGGTTTCAGGGAGAAAGAGAAACAAGGTGAACAACACAGAAGAAACAAAAGCAAGTAATACGTACACAGGGGTACGTGGGAGTCCATGTGCAGCAACATGCTGCTCAATCATACAACTGGGGGTAAGTGTGTGGCGAGCGGAGATGATCAGTCCCATCCTCAGGGGTTCCGCCAATGGGGCACTTTGGAGCAGTGCATGGACCCCATCATCCACAATTATTTATGAGCGCGGGAATTTTTATTCGTCACCCGGCACCACTCAGGTTCCAAGTGTGCAGGCGCTTGCTGGTTAGGATCCAAATCTTGAGGATCAGTGATAATATCCCAGGTTTTCAGGAGGGACAGACCCTTTTCTAGGGAGTCCACCAAATAGGTGGAACAATTGCGGGTAACAGTGAGTCTGGTAGGGAACCCCCATCTGTCCCTCGGGACATTGTCAGGCAGGTAGGACAGCATGGGAAGGCGATGAATCCTAACTATGGTCACATCCAAAGCCATAGCTTCAGGAATGAGAGATTGGAACAAGACCATAGCAAAGGTGTGGAGTTTCTCGACTCCGGGACCCCCCCCCCCTATTTTCAAATTGTTGCGTCTAGCCCTGTCCTCCATGTCTGCCATTTTGGCTTTTAATCTGTCCAGTTCATCCTGTCTGCTGTCATGCAAATCAGTCAACTCATTAATAGTGAAGGCAAAATCCCCCATTTTTGTTTCACTATGCTCCACTCTGCCTTAAGATCTTTGCCAAATCTATGCATACATGAGGCCAAGTCAGTTTGCAGGGAGCTTCTGAGGGACATGAGCATGTCCTTTAGTACTGTATCCAGCACTGGTTGGTTAGTAGTGGGGAAGTTGGTAATGGAGTCAGGGAGATCCCTGGTGTCCTCCCTGCAGGACTCTCCTCCATGCTGTCATATGTGTCCCCCATGCAGAATCTGGAGGTTTCTGGGCTCCCAGAGGTCAAAGTGGAGCTCTAAGTCCAGGGCATCCAGCCTGAATGGGGAGGGGAGGAGAATGGTCGGACCGCTGCTGGAGCTGACCGGTGCATTTGGCTGGAAACATGTGGCGGAGGAGAGAAGAAGGCCATTAGCTTCTGCAGTTTGCCAGCCTCCCTCAGCTTCTTGGACACGTTCCCCGGCATCTTCGGAGGTAAGTCGTCCATTTTTTGTGAAGATGGGGCCAGCTGATAGTTGGGATGGAGCCGGATTCTCCCCGTAGACGGCAGGGCAATGTCCTTACACGTCCAGCTCGGCTCGCTGCAGGCCACGCCCAGCATTATGAATTAGGATGTATTTTTAATTTGTAAGGTTTAATACTCAACTAATTATAACCCCTGCAATTGCTCTTGCTATCCCAGCAAGAGTACCTGTGCATTGAGATGGTTGTAAGCTCTTTATTGCTCCCTTTCTCATGTCACAGCTCTCTAATAGCAACACCTAGAGCTGGCAGCTGTGAGAACTCTGTTTAAAAATCAACTTCACATTTCTAAGTCAGATGTCTATAGCTGGGGAGTGAAGTCTGCCTGGTAACAGTTACATCATCTCTGATTTCCTGATTGGCTGGACCTTTGTTTTTCTATTGACAGTAAAGATGAATGAAAATTTATAATAATAGCAGCAAACATCACAGCCTCTACGCACAAGTACTGCTATATGAGATATCATAAAAAGTAAGACAAAGGCCACTTTAGGAAGAATTTTAGTATCCACTAAAATCACATTCGTCAGTGGGTAAAGCATAGCACAGAATACCATATGTAGGATATTTAGGGCCAGGTCAAATGGGCACAATAACTTCTTTTAATGCAAAAGTGTCTAAAGTAAATGTGTCTGAGTTGCTATAGCAGCAAGTGCAGGTTCTAGCTTTCATTTTTTTACATTTAAATGCAAGTTTTTGCCTTCTCTCCTTCCTTCCCTTTTCTTTCTTTCTTTCTTTCTTTCTTTCTTTCTTTCTTTCTTTCTTTCTTTCTTTCTTTCTTTCTTTCTTTCTTTCTTTCTTTCTTTCTTCCTTCCCCTATGGTGGGATACATGCTTCAATAAATTGATTTATTTTCTGATCAATCTCTTCTAATAGAATTTATTGTTCTACAGTGGATAGCCTTTTCGGTCAATTTGCCACCCGTGCGAAAGTGGATTTAGTTTGATAGTTAATGTACGATTGTAACTTATGATCGAAAATTATCAATAGTACCTCTGTTTCCATCTTGTAATTTAATAAACTGATTGCAATACAATTGTATTCATGAAAAAGGTATCACAGTGCCGCTGATCCATGTAAAATATTTCATAATATCCTGTCCTAGCCGATAATCGAAGCATGTGTAGCTACCAATAGGTTACTGTACTTCACCAATGGTCTTTGTTAAAGGAACCCACTAACGTAAAAAAGAGAGGGGTAGTTTATATCAACCTTCATTTTGTAACCTGCATTAAAAACATTTCAAATGTTATTGGCTGCATTTTCCATTACAACAGTTTTGGAAAACATCCCAATAATTTCAAAGGGGCCAAAATTATAACAATATATGGCACAAAGCCTAATGAAAATCAGTTCTTTCAGCATTCCATGGAGAAAAGCCGATCGACAAGCACATTATTTGTACTAAAATCTGAGTTGTTTTTGGTCATTAGCAGTAAAAATATAAATATTTGTGCAGCAATGTTGCCTTCAGTGTATTACGCTCTACTTCCTAAGACTCAAAATGTGTCCCTCATGCTGGCTGGTTCATGGCTTGGCAAAGACGGCCATCTGTTATAATGAGTTATTTAATCAAACACGTATAATTGACAGCAGGCCATTCCAAAGAGATTTTTTTTTTTTGTGTTCATCGAAGTCTGTTAAGCGTGACTGGCTAACTTGTGACATTGCATTACACTATGGTATGTCTTAATCTTTCATGGTATATTGACATCTTTAGCACTTTACTCATGTAAAGATTTGAAATAAATATGCTTGATTTCTTTGGAGGGTGTTTGTTCACATTTTTTTGGCAGTTTTATGCTGTGTCTGCGTTGGAAATATTCTAACACTCCAAGAACAGCTCCACTGTCTGCTGCCTGCAATGGAACTATAATTCATGAACACAACTGTTAGTCTATGAGCTAGATCACTGGCTAAAATTTCAAGTGTCAATTCATTTGGCAGGACTCTGTTCATGTAAATAGGCATACAGCTCTTTGAATTGTTTTCTTTAATTATGTGCAGTGTTGTTTAGGAGAAGTTCCTCTTATGTTACAAATTAATTAAAGTGTTACTAAACCCAGAACCCTGCATTCTCTATATCTGGTCTCCAACAGTACACAGAACACAGAAATGCAATTATTGTAGTAAATATAAACTGCTAAATACCTTTTCTCATCGGCTGTATATAGCAGTCTTGTGACTTCTATCAGTGTCTGGTTAAAGCTTGTAGGAGGAGTTTTCCTTCTCTTCTGACTGTCCTATGAGGCTGCAGGACCTCTAACCCTCTGTCTTAAAAGTGCTGATTGGCCCTGTGCTGCTCACATGCGCCCTCCCAAGAAAAAAAAAAGCTCTCCAGCAATACGCATCAAACTGAGCATGTGCAGAATGACTTCAAAGACTCTGTTTTATAAGGAGATGGATTGGGGAGAATTGAAGAAGGGAGGATCAGAGAAGACAGGATCAAACAGCCTTTTTACACAATGTGCAGGATTAACCCCTTAGGTTCTACAGTTAGTATAACAAGCATGCTTTACTGCATATGCACACTGATTTTACTGTTGTGGGTTTAGTAACACTTTAAGTACAACACAATAAACAGATAATAAAAAATAAATAACAAACTACTTAAAAAGTGTGCAAATCAATAACTTAGTAATAAGTCATATGCAATAATAATTCATAATAAAAGACTTAATACACAATATACATCAAAATTAGTGGTGAAGTTTCCATCACAGAACATATAATTAAAACATGTGCATGATAAAAGAGTAAGCCTAAAAAAAAAACATGTTTTCAAGTCCACTTCTGAAATCTTGAAAATAAGTGAAAATCTACATGCTAAAGTCCCAAACCACCTTGAAATCAAGTGCGCCAATTCCCTTACCAAATCGTATTGATCTCTAAAGTATAAGAGATCAACAGTGAGGAAACCATCTACTCAAGGGCCATAAAATGATATACTGCAGACTTTAGACTCTCCAGGGTACGCCACTGGTTATCCAAAGACCACTCCTCAGAATAGGGATAAATAGAGGAAAGAGCAAAGGACCAAAGAGTAGTATTGCTTAAAATAATATAAAAGCATCTCATAGACAAAAAACACCACATCAGCAGAACATCAGCAGGCATATAACATCATGATCCAATGGCTCCGCCCTATGCACGTTTTGTCTGTACAACAGACGTCTTTAAGGGATAGAAAAAGGGATTTTTTTTTTTAGATTTTCCTTGTGTCCAAAATATTTAAGTGCAGCATCACCCCTTTGCCCTAAGCACACTATTCTTTTTGGGTTTACCAACACAATAATTACATGATATCAACACTCTGCTATAACATGTTATGTTTTCCCTAAAGTATCTGTATATCCAATCACTACAATCTCATATAAGCTGTTCATGCAAGTTAACATAATTTCAAATTTCACTTTCAGTATTTTTAAATCAGCACTTTTATTTTAAGTTTTAGGTTTAGTTTTTTTTGGGTTTTTTTCACCAAAATGGATGCTACTTTGAAGAATGAGAAGTGTCCTTTGTGCTAGCAGGTGTTGAAATCTTCTGTCCTCTGCCCACAGAGGTAATCTTCTGGTTCTGTGAGGGTTAATAGGAGCTGTTGAACCTGTCTTAGGCCCTCCTTAAGAGTGCCAACTATGCCCACCCTTTCTGCTCTCCTCTATCATTCATAGAATCTGTACTAAAGCTTTCATCAATGAAAAGCGCTCTATGAATGTAGGATAAGTGGATGGATGAAAGGTCAACCTCCTCCATTCATAGGGTGCTTTTCATTATTCAACTATATAGTACAGCTTCTGTAAATGGGCGATAGAGCAGAAAAGGCAGGCATAGTTCGCACTCTTGTTGAGTGCCCATGATAGATCTTACTGCTCATATTAACCATTTGCCCACTGGCCACTTATACCCCCTTCCTAATCAGGCCATTTTCAGCTTTCAGCGCTCTCACACTTTAAATGACAATTACTCAATCATACAACACTGTACCCATATTAAATTTGTGTCCTTTTTTCACACAAATAGAGCTCTTTTTGGTGAGTGAGACTCCTCCACAGCCCCTGCATTTCCTCATGCATTGCTGCGGGCATGGTACAGGACATTCTCCTCTACCATGCCTGCAGCATTGCATCTCCTGTGCCATGCCTGTACCTACTGTGCCATGCCTATACCATCACATGTGCCATGCCTAAACCATCACCTGTGCCATGCCTATACCATCTCCTGTACCATGAACTGTGCCATGCCTATACCATCACCTGTGCCATGCCTATACCATCATCTGTGCCATGCCTGTACCATCACCTGTGGCATGCCTATATCATTGCCTGTGCCATGCCTGTGCCATCACCTGTGCCATGCCTGTACCATCTCCTGTACCATGACCTGTTCCATGCCTGTACCATCACCTGTGCCATGCCTATACCATCACCTGTGCCATGCCTGTGCCATGACCTGTGCCATCTCCTGTACCATGCCTGAACCATCTCCTATACCATGCCCACAGCCCTGCATCTCCTGTACCATGCCCACAGCCCCTGTTTTGTGTCTCGTGGTGGTCCAGTTTGGTCCAGTAGCTGCTGCATTTCCCAACCTAGGCTTATACTCGAGTCAATAAGTTTTCCAACTTATTTGTGGTAAAATTAGGGCCTCGGCTTATACTCGGGTCGGCTTATACTCGAGTATATATGGTATATTATTTGGTCTTTGTGAAGATAATAGAGTCAACAAGCTATGGTGCCAATCATTGACAAATTGATCACATCTGATGTATTGACGACCTGTTAAATTTCTTGAGACACTAACAAGCCAGACTGTACAAATTACCCCCAAATTACCCCTTTTTGGAAAGTACACAGTCAAAGGTATTTAGTAAGAGGCATGATGAGTCATTTTAAGTTGTAATTTTTTTTCCCACAATTCTTTGCGAAATTAAGACATTTTTTTCCCCACAAAATTGTCATATTAACAGGTTATTTTTCTCACATGGCATATGCATACTTGCAACTACACCCCAAAACACATTCTGCTACTCCTCCCGAGTATGGCGATACCACATGTGTGAGACTTTTTCACAGCCTAGTCACCTAGGCCTAATGAGACTTTTAAACATGTCATTTTTTTCCACATGTTTTCAGACAATGTGAAAATAAAAACGCATTTTTTACGCATTTTTTTTACTGGCGCTGATGAGGATCCACTGATAAGGTGGCACTGATGAGCACTCCCTGATGGGCACTGATGTGCACTATTGGGCTTTGATGAGCCCTAATAGGTTACTGTAGTAGCACTGTAGTGGCACTTATAAGCGCTGTAGTGGCACTGATGAGCACTGTAGTGGCACTAATGAGCACTCACTGATGGCACTGTAGGGCACTGATAGCACTTTAGGTCACTGATGAGCACTGATAAGCATGGCAATTGTGTGCACTGTAGGGCACTGATAAGCACTCACTGATAGGCACTGTAGGGCACTGATAAGCACTCACTGATGGGCACTGTAGGGCACCAATGGCACTGATGAGCACTGTAGTGGCACTGAATAGCACTGTTGTGGCACTGTATGGCACTGATGAGCAGTGTAGTGGCACTGATGAGCAGTGTAGTTGTACTGGTGAGCACTGTAGTGGCACCATAGGGCACTGATGAGCACTGTAGTGGCACCTTAGGGCACTGATGGGCACTGTAGTGATACTGATGGGCACTGTAGTGGCACTGAATAGCACTGTAGGGCACCAATGAGCACTGTAATGGTACTGATGGCACTGTAGGGCAATGATTATCACTGTAGTGGCACTGATGAGCACTGTATGGCACTGTAGGGGCACTGGTGGCACTGCAGGGTTATTGTAGGGACACTGTAGTGGCACTGATTGCATTGATGGCACTGTAGTGGCACTGATGACACTTTAAGAGCAATTATGGCACTGATGGGCACTGTAGTGGCACTGATGGCACTGTAGGAACACCAATGGCACTGTAGTGGCACTGTAGGAACACTGATGGCACTGTAGGAGCACTGATGGAATTGTGATGGCATTGTAGGAACACTGATGGAACTGTGATGACACTGTAGGAACACTGGGGGGGGGGGGGGAGCCGCACAGAATCATGGCAGCTCTCTGTGGTGTTTCTCTCTCCTCTCCTCCCACCAATACAGTGTGGGAGGAGAGGAGAGAAACCCTGCAGCAGTGTGAGCTGAACTGGCCATGATGCCAGTTTCTTGACAAGTGATTGCTCCATCATTGGATGGAGCGATCATGTGGTTAAGGGCTGCTGTGATTGACCCTTTACCCCAATCTGTGATGCGCTCGGTCCCGAGGACCCAGCCATCATGGACACTTCTGGCTACTGAGAAGCGGGAGCACAGGAGGACGTCATATGATGGCCTCCCAGAACTAGCCGGCTGCGCTGTAGTCGTCATTCGACTATAGCACGGTCTACAAGTGGTTAATCCACACAGCACTAGAAGATGACCTCTGTGGGACAGAGGATGGAAGATTTCAACTACAAGAGTACCCACCAGCATAAGGGACACTTCTCATTCAATGTAAGTACCATCCATTGTGCTGATTTTAAAATGAATGTATTTAAACTTTAAAATAATACCTGGTAATCTTGCCAGGGAGGTCCTGTTACAGGGTGCCGACAGTCTGTCCCTGTCTCCCAATGATGCTCCTTTGTTTCTACTCAGACTTTCAATAAAGACTTTAAATGAAATTGCTGTTTCAACACTTGTTATGCAGACATAATCCACTGTTGTCATCACCATCAATGAGCCCACCCTGGGATAAGTTATGCAGCCATTCCTAATGCATACGAATGTAAACATTATATGGCTACAAGGAAGCTGCAGGTAACCAGTAGCAATGAGATGCAACAAGGAATGAAAAAAGGTGAAAACTAGCATTTTATTAAAAAATTAGTTGCAATAGTTTATGATAAAATGGTACTTACAAAGTAAATGTCATTCAGTTTGGGTTTACATCTACTTTAGTGTAACTGATTTGTAAGATTTATAGTGTCCAGGACACATGCTTATAGCTTTAGCACCCATCAGAAAGGATTTCTTTTTTTGAGATACTTCGGTGTGCAGTTCTGCTATGTATTAGAAGTTCCCCTTACCTACCTGGATCAGAGTGTTTCCCAGGAAACTTCCATGCTGAGATGATACAGAAGGTCATCAGTTCAGGGAGGGATTTGCACAGTAAGATTTTACGTTGAAAAAAAAAAAAAAACGGTATGAAAGCAAGCAATTTACTTTTCAGTAGCTCTTTTTAAACATATATACTATATGGAATGGGTAGTGAGAGATTTTAAGAGCTTTTATAAGTGACAATGTCTTCACCCTTTCTGCTGCATTTTTGCTAAAAATTAAAAGAGAAGTGGGAGGGCTACATAACATAGAGCTTTGTGATATAATGAATTGTTACTGAAGAGGGTAAGTAGAGAAAGGCGCCAAGCAACCAATAGTGTAAAACCATTTAATGAGTAAACAAAAAACAAAATAATAGATTCAACTCACAGAGTTAACATTTAAGACTGTTGGTGCCAGGGTGGGCTATGTGAAGGATCTTAAACAAGATCGTGGGATGATACTTGCGGCTGAGTAAGGAGGCCTGACTAGCCTCAGAAACACGTTCCGAGTTTTGAGAGCTGTCATCCGGCTCCCTGCAGCTCATGGCCTCAGCATCATCTCGCCTGTCTCTACACGGCCATCGCTGCCGAAAGGACCAGCACACGATGGACCACCGTGGACCATCCCAGGACAGGATCCTTCACACAGCCCACCCTGGCACTGACAGTCTTAAATGTTACAATCAAAATATTACAGCACTTGCTCAAAAATTATGAATAACAACATAAGTGCCATATTATAGAATCAGTGAAAATACTACAAAGTCTTTCAAGATTGTCTTGTAAAATGCTCAAGTGCTCCAAACTCCAAAAAACAAAGTGCTGAAGTGCTTCATGTAAACATGCCGTGAGGTTTGCCACACTCCCCTCTTATATCCCCACTCACCAGAAATAATGAACCCACAGCTTTGCAGTCTGAGGGTCAACCAAGTTTGTATCTGGTGATATGGAATCCAGCTCGCTTAGCAATTAGATCGGGTCCCACCAACAGTCTTCAATGTTAACTCTGAGTTGAACCTGTTATTTTGTTTTTTTAAGTTTACTACTTTAAATGGTTTTACACTATTGTTCGTTTTGATTTACAAGTGAATTGTTACTGCCTGGGAACGTAGGTATTAGACATGTGCAATTCGTTTCATTACTAATCAAAATTTGGAGGAAATTTGTGGGTTTCGGAGATTCAGATGTATCCAAATGTCTGAATCACAGTAGTAACATATTTAAAATAATCTGAAATAAATTATAATGAAAACAACAAATTCATTTGGATCTATTTGTTTCATGCAAATGACATCATGCCATAGTTTGGGTCTTTTGTTAATATTTGAAGCATATAAAATAACGTAACAATATAACCAAAGATCCAAATTGATGTTGATCTATTCGATTTTTTTTCTAGTAAGATTAGCATTAATAATTTAATAAGATTCTTTTTGTATTGGGGTTGAGAGACCATTTGTTTATTTCGTATGTGTGTGGTCCAACAACCAGTCAGTTGGGAATGGGAAACCTAATTCAACTTAACAACATAACAAATACATATGTAATCATTTGGATTCATTTGTTTTATTCAGATGAGAGCAACACAGTAGTTTTTTTGTGATTTAAAGTCAATTTGTAATTGTCAGTCAGTTCCACAGTCTAATGCAATTCTTAGGCTTAAAACAAGTGGGGCCCAACTGTATTCATTCTGTTACGTCCAAAAAAAACCCCAAATAATTCTGAATATTTATATAGGAATGACTAATCTCCTGAAATTATGAACAGACACGTTAATACAGATATAGGCAATCTTCCAAAATACCAAAAGAATAACAGAACTTCCAAAAATATAAATCAATTTGGAACAATAAATATATACTCCTCCAAAATAACGAATCATTCTAAAACGAATTATTCTAACATAACAATTATGATGAAACAAAAAGACTTACATAATGAATGAAGCCAAAACAAAACAAATTTTTCTAACGTGCACATCTCCACATACGTGGAGGTATTTTTTTTCCCACCAGAAGCCTGCCATATTCAGCCATCTGAGAAACACTGGGGAAAAGTCTAGCATGTTGCTAGACTGGTAAAAGAAAGCAGTTCTCTAAACTACTGACCTAGGGTACTATGTGCCTATCTTGGTGTGGGCAACGGACTGCCTCATCTAAGCTGTCCTAGACTGTTCTGTCTATTCCTGCCTCCTATTGGCTTGTTTGTTAACAAAATACTGTGCACATAGGTAGGGCCGGGACAAGTGGTGGGCAGGTGGGCGCAGTGGCCCTGGGCATAGTGGTATTACGTGAGGTGGTAGGGCTCTGCATGGAGAGCTCCTACCTACAAGCTGACAGGAGTAGTGACAGCAGCTTCACTACTCCTGTCAGCTTAGTACTAAAGGGGACAACCAGATCTGGAGAGGAGGAGAGAGCAAGGAGGAGGTGCAGGTTGTGCTTCTCTCTCCCCTCTAGCTTCTCCTTTCTGCCACTGCAGCTCTCCTGGATCTTCACTGAGCACTGTTTGCTTACCCTCCCCCATCTCCTTCCAGCAAAAATTAGAGGACGGGTAAGCAAATTATGCACAGTGAGCAGTGCCAGTGGCTTCTCCAACAGCAGGCCTCGACACTGCGATCCTATAGCACTGCAGCAGCCGACATCTGTCCCTGCCTTCTGCCTGTCAAAACTGTTAAAGCGAGTAAAAAACATTCTCCTCTGAGTGATCTATGTGCATTTCAAGAATTTTAACAAACTTGCAGATTACTACCATTTGTTATTCTGAAGAAATCCCTGTTTTATTTTCTGTGTCCATGTAGGAAAGTGAGCCTAAGGCCCCTTTTACACATGCGGACCGTTTGTCCCTTTTTCATCCATCCGTTGATAGATGAAAAACGGACTTCTATGTATCTCTATGGAAAAATAAATGTCAATGGATGATCATCCATTCACATCCATTTACAGATCATGGCCCTATTTTTCTTCCATTAAAAAAAAAAAACGGATAGGACAAAAAAACATGTAAACGAATGAACGGTCTGTTTTTGCATGAATAAATGGCTCCGGGACTCTAGCGGTTAAGGACTCTAGGTAGGGGATGTAATAAAATGCATGAAAAACTGATGAAAAATGAAAAAACCTAACCTGTTTTTTTTCTTTAAAAAAAAAGTGACTGAACTGATGAAACGAACGGTCCGCACGTGTGAAGGGGGCCTAATAGGAGTGGTTTCATAATTATTTATCAGCTGCAGCACCTGCAGGGCACTAATGAGGACATTTTCTGGGCCTACATCCCTATAGACGTGATTTCCTATTGTGAGTATTGCACCAAAAATTGCATTTTTGTTGCAGCAGATGCCTGATATCTGACTTGTAGAAATAGAAAAACTCATATGGCTGAGGGAGTAATTGCCATCATCCCTTCTTTGAAATTTTCAATGTATGTCCTATTTTTATGAGATTTTTAACCACTTGCCGACCGCTGCAGGTACATATACTGCGGCGTTCAGCCCAGGCCAGGCAAAGTGACGTTCTGGTACGTCACTAGCCTGTCACCGGCTTGTGAGCCAATAGCGGGCGAGCACGCGCCCGCTGAGGCGCGCGGCCGCCCCGGCTCATTCCCTAAGAAGTCAGTGCGTGTGACCGGCGGACCCGATGTCCGCCGGTCACTCGCGATCATTCGCCGGGAAGGGAGAAAGGCAGGCGGCTAATGTAAACAAGCCGCCTGTCATTCTCCCCTGTGTAAAAATGGAGATCAGACGGTTCACCTATGTAGGACCGTTGATCTCTATTTTTACACTAGTAACCATGTCCCATCACAGTTAGAAACACGCCCCTAGGACACACTTAACCCCTCCCTTTCCAATACAGTTAACCCCTTCCCTGCCAGTGTCATTTTTACAGTAACAGTGCATATGTATAGCACTGATTACTGCAGTAATGTCACTGGTAACCCCAAAAGTGTCAAAAATGTCAGTCAAGGGTCCGATCTGTCTGCCACAATGTCGCAGTCCCACAAAAAAATCGCAGATAGCCGCCATTACTCGTTAAAAAAAACCACCAAAAATGACAAAAATCTTTCCCTTTGTTAGTAAACGCGATAACTTCTGCGCAAACCAAACAAAATACGCTTTTTGTGATTTTTTTTTACCAAACATATGTAGCATAAAACAAATTGGCCGAAAATGTTAAAAAATTTTAATTTTTACATTTTTTTGGGGAATTTCATATAAAAAAATTTGAAAAATATTGTTATTTTTGCAAAGATTACGCTCTTTTTTTGTTTATAGCGCATGATAAAAAAAAAAGCTCTGTTTGTGGAAAAAAAGGACGTCAAATTCGTTTAGGTACAGCGTCGCACGACCGCGCAATTGTCCGTTAAAGTCACGCAGTAAAAAATCACAAAAAAAACCCTGGTCAGGAAGGGGGTAAAATCTTCCGGGGCTTAAGTGGTTAAGGCAATTCAAACATCAATATATATTTAAAAAAATATATATTTTTTTTTTTTACTTAAAAGGTAGAAATATAAAAATAATTTTCCAAACTTCATGAGGTTTTTTGTATATACTATGACACGGGACACAATAACATCAATCATATGAAGCATCCAGATTGCATAAGAGTGGTATTCCCCAGCTACTGTACTTGCTGTTCAGTTCCATCATCAATTGAAAACAACTGGAGATGGTTCCCAATAGGTGGGGATATCCATGGATATCCCATGTCATTGTATATACAAAAAAACCTCATGAACTTTGGAAAATTGTTTTTATATTTCTACTTTTTAGTGAAAAAAATAAAAGATATTTTTTAAATATATATTGATGTTTGAATTGCCTTACAAACAAACAAAAATTGTAGATATCTAACTTGTATCTTAGTGTAGGCTTCTGGGAAAATCAGTAAGCCAATCACACAAGCAGGTAATTACGTTACTGGGGGGCGTTCTGTATACATTCTGTGTACAGAACATCTCCAGGTAGCCATATTGCATTGCATTTTCAGAAAATTACAGAGCTGCAGTTTGAAAAGGAAAGGTATGCGGCCCGGAACCCCAGGCAATGCTGCCCACTGCCCCCTGAAAATTTTTTTTTTTTTGCTGGGGAGGAAGGAAGTCAGATCGGGGGCACGCCCACAGCAGCTTTCATCTAACTGTAGGCAGAGGCTGCCTCGGAGGGGGGGGGGGGGTGTGAGCATGTGCAGTTTTTCTGACTCCTACCACCATGACCACTTCAAATCACTGAAGTGGTCATGGTGGTTAGAGTGTTCCTTAATATCTCTCAGAAGAAGTAAACCTCCATATACTGATTTCATTTCATTATCCTCTGGTTGTGTTAACCACTTCCCGCCCGCCCTATTACAAATTGACGGCGGGAATGTGGTTGTGTTATCCTGACCGGACGTCATATGACGGCGGCAGGATAACACCGCTCTGGGCACCCCCCGGGGGCGCGCAGAGCGGCGATCGGTGATGCGAGGTGTCAGTCTGACACCCTGCATCTCCGATCTCGGTAAAGAGCCTCTGACGGAGGCTCTTTACCATGTGATCAGCCGTGTCCAATCACGGCTGGTCACATAGTAAAACAGGAACAGCCGTTGATCGGCTTTCCTTAGTTCGTGCCTGACAGGCACGAGTAAAGGAGCGCCGATCGGCGGCTCCCCTGACAGGGGGGGGGGGGTCGGCACTGGTAATCAGATCATTGATTACCAGTGCAGACCCTCGGGGGGGGATGCCACTAGATCCACCAGGGATGCCCACTATGACCCCAGGGATGCCCACTATGACCCCAGGGATGCCCACTATGGCCACCAGGGATGGCAATCAGGGCTCAGGGAGCCCCCCATTGCCCTCCCCATCAGTGATGCCCACCAGTGTCCTCCCTATCAGTGCTGCCCACAAGTGCCCATCATTGCCATCCTTTAGTGTCGCCCACCAGTGCCCATTATTGCCCACCAGTGCCGCCTATCAGTGCCCATTAGTGCCCATCAGTGCTGCCCGTCAGTGCCGATCAGTGCCGCCCATCAGTGCCCACCAGTGCTGCCTGTCAGTGCCCATTAGTGCCCGTCAGTGCCACCTATCAGTGCCCGTCAGTGCCGCCTATCAGTGCCCATCAATGCCGCCTATCAGTGCCCAGCAGTGCCGCCTATCACTGCCCACCAATGCTGCATATCAGTGCTACCTATCAGTGCCACATATCAGTGCCTATCAGTGCCGCCTATCAGTGCCGCCTATCAGTGCCGCCTATCAGTGCCACCCCATCAGTGCCACCCCATCAGTGCCACCCCATCATTGCCTCCTCATCAGTGCCTGTCAGTGCAGTCTCATCAGTGCTCATCAGTGCAGGAAAAACTTATTTATTTACAAAATTGTATAACATAAACAAAAAAACTTTTTTTTTTTTTCAAACTTTTCTGTCTTTTTTTATTTGTTTAGCAAAAAGTAAAAATCGCACAGGTGATCAAATACCACCAAAAGAAAGCTCTATTTGTGGGGGGAAAATGATATAAATTTGGTGTAAGTACAGTGTTGCATGACCGCGCAATTGTCATTCAAAATGCAACAGCGCTAAAAGGGGAAAATTGGCCTGGGCGGGAAGGGAGGGAAGTGCCCTGTATTAAAGTGGTTAAATTAGTGCGGGCCCGAGAAAATTTCTCTACACTCAATGTGGCCCAGAGAAGCTAAAAGGTTGGACACCCATGGTATACACTGTATTATTTTTTCTTTATCTCCAATTTTTTTTCCCCCACGAGAGTGAAGTTACTCTTTGGGTCAACTTCCCCTAGGCTCCTCCTCAACTCTGACGTGCCACGTATTTGCCATGCTGCATCTGCCACATAATGCTTATACATTTGGGGAGGGACGCCATTGGCATCTTTACCCTGGGCGCTAGATGACCTTCCAACACTGTACATAGGTGTCTTTGTATACAAAGCATCCTGCATTATTCTTTTGACAAAGCATGGGGAGAGACATTTCACAGTATATCACAATATACAGTAGTAGATAAGTGGTGCTCAAACATTTTAACATTTCTCAAATGCCAATACCTGGAATGTATAACTTTTTAATTGTTTAAAACTTTCCTATGATAACACATTTCAATAGACTACATGAGGAATTGAGGACCCCACAATTTACTGCAGGACTAAGTGTGCAACTAATACTCTAGTTACCACTGCTGATCTCCTTCAGAAAATTCCACACTGTTATGCTTATCCTTTGGCTTTTAACCATTCTAGGTTGCTGACCCAGAAAAAGAATTCAGATCAAGTGATCTGACTTCACGTGCGGTACGCTTGCTTTAGATCAAAGGCTCAGAAAGAACTCAAACTGCAGTATCAGCCAGATAGCCAGGTAGCTATCTGTATTGCTCCTAATTCAACACATACTGTATTGCACTGAAAAACACCAGAACTAAAAGTTCCTGTGTGACCTCATCCCTGCAAGTCATATGTTTAGACACAAAGCTCCAGATTACAGCAATTCCCTTATCCAGAGATCCTAAGCTCCAGGTATTTCTGTGTAATCAATTCCTTGTAAATCAAAGACTGATATAACTCCTGACAAAGGTAATTTAGAAGAGACTGTGCTTGACTAAAGCACTTTAATTTTATTCAATATGCCTTGATGTCTCATCCCTTTAATTATTTACCAACAACAATATGCATACATAGTTCTCATGCTTAGATGTTATAGTAGTGTGTTAAATCACAATATATATTAATCATGCACCACAGTAATTCTGCATTTAAATATGTATTATTTTAACGGCCATAGCAGATAGACACTCATTAAGTGGACTTGCCGTGTTTCTTCGTTACACTTTAATCACACTTGAAAACAATCTTTCAATATAGCGACTATGCATTTACCAGATCAAATTACTAATTCGAGTTTTGGCATGATAGATACATTCAGGACCACTTTAAATAATAGGGGTTAGAGCCAAGATCACTCCACATCATTGTAAAACCAGATGTAATCCTTTGTAAAACCATTTGCACTCTCATAAAGTTATCTGTCATGCATAGATCTGGTCAAGCTTTAGGTCGTAATTCTTGTTTTTGGATTTTTCTTCTAAACAGAAAACATGCAACACTGATTTTACAGATATTTACCAGGGCTATGGTTTATAACTTCACCAGGAGAAGAATTTTAGAATAATCTGGAGCAGTTGTGCATGGCAACCAGACAGCTTCTATATAACTTAACAAGCTGAAGATAGAAACTGCTTGTATACCATGCACAGCTGCTCCAGATTTTGTCTGCTCTGGATTTAATAAAGTTCCGCTACTCCAATTTATCAAGGAGTATCGGGTGACTGATGGTAGGTGGCAGGGAAACAGAAGCAACCACAGACTTGGAGGAGGAGGGCTAGGATAAACACAGGTATAAGTGTCACTGGTGATAGGCCCATTAAAATCCCATAGTCATCTTTCTGCTGAATGAGACATCAGGCTTCCAAAATCAGCAATTTAATTGCTAAGAGTTGCCAATATAAATATACACTGATCAAAATTAAAAAACACAACACTTTTGTTTTTGCCCCCATTTTTCATGAGCTGAACTCAAAGATCTAAGACTTTTCCTATGTACACAAAAGACCAATTTCTCTCAAATATTGTTCACAAATCTGTCTAAATCTGTGTTAGTAAGCACTTCTCCTTTGCCGAGATAATTCATTCACCTCACAGGTGTGGCATATAAAGATGCTGAATAGACAGCATTATTATTGCACAGGTGTGCCTTAGGCTGGCCACAATAAAGGGCCACTCTAAAATGTGCAGTTTTATCACATAGCACAATGCCACAGATGTTGCAAGCTTTGAGGGAGTGTGCAATTGGCATGCATTCCATCCACCAGAGCTGTTGCCCGTGAATTGAATGATAATTTCTCTACCATAAGCAAAGGCGTTTAGGAGAATTTGCAGTACATCCAACCGGCCTCACAACCGCAGACCACGTGTAACCACACCAGCCCAGGACCTCCACATCCAGCATCTTCACCTCCAAGATCATCTGAGACCAGCCACCCGGACAGCTGCTGCAACAATCGGTTTGCATAACCAAAGAAATTCTGCACAAACTGTCAGAAACCGTCTCAGGGAAGCTCATCTGCATGCTTGTCGTCCTCATCGGGGTCCCGACCTGACTGCAGTTTGTCGTCGTAACAGACTTGAGTGGGAAAATGCTCACATTCGATGACGTCTGGCACTTTGGAGAGGTGTTCTCTTCACGGATAAATCCCGATTTTCACTGTAAAGGGCAGATGGCAGACAGCGTGTATGACGTTGTGTGGGTGAGCGGTTTGCTGATGTCAACACTGTGGATCAAGTGGCCCATGGTGGCACTAGGGTTATGGTATGGGCAGGCGTATGTTATGGACAAAGAACACAGGTGCATTTTATTGATTGCATTTCGAATGCACAGAGATACCGTTATGAGATCCTGAGGCCCATTTTTGTGCCATTCATCCACGATCATTACCTCATGTTGCAGCATGATAATGCATGGCCCCATGTTGCAAGGATCTGTACACAATTCCTGGAAGCTGAAAACATCCCAGTTCTTGCATGGCCAGCATACTCACCAGACATGTCACCCATTGAGCATGTTTGGGATGCTCTGGAGTGGCATAGACGACAGCGTGTTCCAGGTCCTGCCAATATCCAGCAACTTCACACAGCCATTGAAGAGAAGTAGACCAACATTCCACAGGCCAAAATCAACAACCTGATCAACAACTCTATTTGAAGGAGATATGTTGCACTGCGTTAGACAGTATATTTGTATAATGAACTTACAATGTTTTTTGTTCCCTTGTAGTGATGCTATGTACAAGGCATTTTAAGGCTCCTGAAGAAGCCACAGTTGTGGTGAAACATGTTGAGCGGATACCTTTGAACAATGACCCTATTCATTTATCATGTTGGTTTTAATAGCATGTGTCTTTTTAAACTTTTGATATATGAAATAAAAAGTTATTTTTAGATACAATGTCTAATTTTCTGTCTATGCGGACCTAAAAAGTCCCATTATGTGTTTTTCCCAAAAAATATTTACAATATCTGGGATGTGGTGCATTTAAACGTACTCTTGTATCTTCAGCAAATCTATTTTTACATTTGTTTCAGGTTACTGGTTTAGAAAGTCATGCAGTCAGATAAGCCAAACAACTAGCATTGAAGGAGGTAGCCTCTATCTTTCTTTCAGTACGGCTTTCCTTTCAAGCTAAAGAATAAAAACAGGTACTAGATGCTTCTAACTGAGGCTATGAAACTCATAACTATACAAATACACACAGTTCAAGGACACAGATCAAAGAAAACTGTTATGGTATTTAACAATTTTTGTTGTAGACGTAACAGCTGTTAGCACTCTTAAACATATTTCCTTGGATATAAGTTAATAAATAGAACAGGATGGATTAAAGTTAAACAAGATATGGTATTTACTGTATGTATTTTATTTATTTGACTAAGGAAATTTAGGACTGCAGCTCATATTCTAAAAGAAGGTTATCACTTCTTTTCAACCAAGGGTCTCTTTGCTTTGTAAAAAAACACATAGTAGGGATCCAACTTATCTTTTTAGTTATTGGCACATCAAAACTATACAAGCTCCATGAATAATTAAATTAAGTAAGTGTCTTTACTTTATTTAATCAGCTACATAACCTGTATAATTCATATGTGTCAGTCACTGGAAAGATGAGTTGGCAATCCTGCTAAGTGGCTGAGACATAAGCTGTTCTACATCCTCACAATACTGGCTACATTACCCTCTATTGCAGGGATCCTCAAACTAAGGCCCTCCAGCTGTTGCTGAACTACACATCCCATGAGGCATTGTAAAACTCTGACATTCACCAACATGACTAGGCATGATGGGAATTGTAGTTCCTGAACAACTGGAGGGCCATAGTTTGAAGACCCCTGCTCTATTGGATGGTCCCTATATGAATAAGCAGGGCTTTTTTTCAGCGGGAATGTGGGGGAATGCAGTTCAGGCACCTCCATTACCGAATGTACTGTATGTAATGGCAAGGGGTGCTGGAGGGTCTATGTCATGAACCTGGTAGAAGAGCCTGATATGCAGAGGAAGACCTCTCTTACACCTCTGACTCGGGGCCATTGATGGAGTAGACAGGTAGGGCAAGAGTGCAGAGTCACACGAGTGTCGTGGTCTTGCTAGCTGCTGAGCTTTTGGTAGAATGTTATGCCAGAGGACAGCAGATGCTCTGTGAACTGGAACAGGCCAGAACTAGGATGTAGTAAGCAGAAGAGCAGGACCCAGTGGCTAATGGACAGATGCTTGCAGCTGGGTAGTTCCGTGAGGACTGGAACACAGACAGGGTCAGACAAGGCAGGTCATACATGTGCAGTCAGATCAGGTACAGATGCGGAGATGGGAGACGAGTCAAATTACAAGCCGGGGTCAATGCAGGTGGAGAGCAGGAGTAGTCAGAACAAGCTGGGTCAAAAACTGGAACAGATGCAACAGAACAGGACAATCACGGAAACCCTGTAGACAAGAAAGCACTCATCCTCGGCACTGACGCAGTTAAAATAGCCTATTTGGTGCCATCATCTGTCACGGAATGCACTCTCACATCTATTTGCATTCCGGCGCACACTGGTACGCCTGCATGTACGTGGATGTGCCCATGCACCCATGCACCCATTTTAAGTGCAGCTCAAAAAACAGGAAGCTATCTGAGGGAGCCATCTTGCCTGATGGCAAGCCCTTCCAGACATTGCCCCCTCCCAATGGGCAGTCTTTGGCTGCCCAACTGGGCCAACATCTTTGGATGGAATCGATTGAATGCTTGCAAGCCCTTCCTGACAGTCTATTGATGCTGGCTGCTGGAATTCTGTTGTTGCTGGAGGGGATCTTTTTTGCATGGTAATCTATTGTTGCTGGGGAGATCTGTTGTTGCTGTTTGCTAAGGGGGGTGTACTTATGTTGCTGGGGGGTCAGTTGTTGCTGGAAGGGTTCTGCTGTTGAGGAAGGGATCTATTAAATCTTGCTGCTGGGAGATATGTTGTTGCTGCTCAAAGTCCATTGTTGCTGGGGGGAAATCTAATGTTACTGAGGGGGGGGGCGGGGTCTATTGCTATTGGCTGCAGGAGATCTATTTTTTGCTTTTCTTGTTATCATTAACAAATTCCATACAACTTACTTAGTACCACAAAATTATACTTGGCTCTCTATTCTCTAAAAGGGGTGGGATGAATCAGGAAATGGTGCTCTGAGGTGGGTAGGGGCGGAGACAAGAATTGACTAAGAAAGAGGGAGTTCCTGCACCTATTCTCTGAGAAAAAACCTTGTCAATAGGTCAAAGTCATACAGACTCTGGGTCTCACTTCTAAACAGTTTATATACAGCTATTTATTTAGAGGCCACTATTATAGGTGCTTATATAAATGGCATAGTGTATTTAACCACTTGCCGACTGCTCACATATACAGTACTGCGGCAAAGTGGCCCGTTAAGGTCTGGCGACGTAGACCCAGAGCCTCCACTCTCTCGGCGGCGCCCGCGCACCGCCGGAGGCTCGCTCCGGCTGTATTCAGACACAGCGGGAGTTGGGCCAGGGGAGGAGCGGTGGTGATCGTCGGGGATCGAGTGAGGAAATCAGCCCGCTTGTGTAAACAAAGCGGGCGGATCTCCTCTGTGGCAAACAGTGACAGATTACAGGATTCAGCATAGCTGAACCTCCGATCTGTGTCTGTGTCACACAATCCCCTCCCCCCACACATGTCAGTAAGCATGAGGCATACATTTAACCCCATGATCACCAACAGTGTTAGCCCCTTCCCTGCCAGTGTTATTATTGCAGTAACAGTGCATATTTATAGCACTGATTGCTGTATTAATGTCACTGGTACCCCCAAAAGTGTCAAAAATGTCAGTTAGGGGTGTGATCTGTCCGTCGCAATGTCGCAGTCCCACAAAAAAAATGGCAGATCGCCGCCATTACTAGTAAAAAAAAAATAAACAATAAAAATGACAAATCTTTCCCGTAGGTAGTAAATGCAATAACGTTTGCGCAAACCAATCAAAATATGCTTATTATGATTTTTTTTACCAAAAAATATGTAGCAGAAAACAAATTGGCCTAAAATGTTAAAAAATTTTGATTTATACATTTTTTATTTGGGAATGTTATACATCAGAATGTAAAAAATATAGTTTTTTTTTTTTTAATTGTTGCTCTTTTTTCAAAAATTTTAAATCGCACATGTGATCAAATACCATGAAAAGAAATCTCTATTTGTGGGGGAAAAAAAGGACATAAATTTAATTTGGGTACATCGTCGCGCAATTGTCCGTTAAACAACGCAGTGCCGAATCGCAAAATATAGCCTGGTCAGGAATGGGGTAAAATCTTCCGGTCTTTAAGCAGTTAAAAATATGCTCATTGAGAATTATTTTGTCAAAGACATGTAACTAAATACATTTTGGCTAAATATATGACAAAAATTGAATATATTGGATATTTTTAAACTGTCAAAGTAGAAAATGTCAATTATTTCACAAAATTTTTGCTATTTTTTTAATAAATTGCAAAAAATGAAAAGCGCAGAGGTGATCAAATACCACTAAAAGAACGCTCTGTTTGTGGGAAAGAAAGGACGTAAATTTCGTTTGGGTATGGCGTTGCATGACCGCGCAATTGTCAGTTAAAGTCTCACAGTGCCAAGTTGCAAAAAGTGGCCTAGACGTTGAGCAGGAAAATCCTCCGGGGCTAAAGTGGTTAAAATACACAGTACCCCATATCTGGGAACGTAGGTTATAACTCCTCTATTATGAAACTTTTCATGACAGTGCAACTGGAATGAACCCAGTGCAGGAATCTTTGTAAGTTATATTCAGGCAGGATAAAGCAAAGCCAAGGTTATTTACTGTCAGAATATGGTGCCGGAGGTTTGGGTTTGTGATCAAAGAAAAACGAAGGTTGGAGCATTTAGAACAAGTTTTTTGATTAGACAGTATTGAGATCAGTGTACCAGATCAGTGCAAAGATGGATACAATACAAACAGCTAGCAGCTAAGGAATTGTCGAACAGTTACCCTAGGTCAGTCATGAGTTACAAAAAATTGTGGACCTAGAAATCTTAGAATCAGTGGCATGGAAAGCATGCTTCCTGGGGCCAACTACATAAGCAGTGTTAATCACAAATTGGAAGAGATTTAAATAGGCTATGGGAGCAATTTTTTGGCTAAAGAAGAGACCCACTTCCCATTTCAGCCCTGGAAAACCAAGAGTTAAACATCTGAATTCCATGCAGGGTCATGACAATGAACCTTATCATGATAAGGTTAATATATAGCTACATTGTGAGAAACTCATTTTAATAATCTGTTTTTATACTAAAAATATAAAGATGCGTATGTGGATTCATAGCATGCAAAATATTTTGTCTGCAATGGTCATTTTTAAAGTCACAGTGCTAAAGGATGCTATATAATATCTATATGACTGTACATTTCACTCACCCAACCTAAGCACAATAGGCCTCACAATATTTTGGAAGAAGTTTCCTTCCTGCCAACACTGACCACAAACACAGTTTAATGGACATTTATTTCCTAGAGCAGAATTGCCATTTACTTTGGTAAGTAAATGATTCTTAGCTGGAACTACATTTGACAAAACTAAAACCTGCAGTATTAATTCTGTTTAACAACTTTGTTGCAC
Source organism: Pelophylax lessonae (assembly GCF_965119305.1). NCBI lineage: Eukaryota > Metazoa > Chordata > Amphibia > Anura > Ranidae > Pelophylax > Pelophylax lessonae. The sequence continues at coordinate 230,028,471 of NC_138770.1, read as the reverse complement.
CACCTTCTTGAGCTAATCACAATTAGCCTATTTTAAGAGACGTTTTCTGCAGGTGGGAAATGCAGCATAGCTGAATTTAAAAGTGTAGCTTTCCCATAAGAGACCGCACTCAGTGAAGAGGAAGGATTTCCATTATCATTTATTAGAGAGCTGTTTAATTCAAGTCTTTCAGAATGTTTTCCCACAAAGTGTTTCAGTGCATAAATATATACAGTATCTCACAAAAGTGAGTACACCCCTCACATTTTTGTAAATATTTTATTATATCTTTTCATGTGACAACACTAAAGAAATGACACTTTGCTACAATATAAAGTAGTGAGTGTACAGCTTGTATAACAGTGTAAATTTGCTGTCCCCTCAAAATAACTCAACACACAGCCAATAATGTCTAACCCGCTGGCAACAAAAGTGAGTACACCCCTAAGTGACAATGTCCAATTAGCCATTTTCCCTCTCTGGTGTCATGTGACTCGTTAGTGTTACAAGGTCTCGGGTGTGAATGGGGAGCAGGTGTGTTAAATGTGGTGTTATCACGCTCACTCTCTCATACTGGTCACTGAAAGTTCAACATGGCACCTCATGGAAAAGAACTCTCTAAGGATCTGAAAAAAGAATTGTTGCTCTACATAAAGATGGTGTCTAGGCTATACGAAGATTGCCAAGACCCTGAAATTGAGCTGCAGCATGGTGGCCAAGACCATACAGCGGTTTAACTACTTGCCTTCTGTGCACTTAAACACCCTTCCCATCCAGACCAATTTTTAGCTTTCAGTGCTCGCACGCTTTGAATGACAATTGCGCGGTCATGCTACACTGTACCCATATAAAATTTTTATCATTTTTTTCACACAAATAGAGCTTTCTTTTGGTGGCATTTAATCATCTCTGGGTTTTTTATTTTTTATAAAAAAATAAAGAAAAAAGACAGAAAATTTTGAAAAAAAAAAAGTTTTTCTTATTTTTTGCGAGTAAATTTTGAAAATAAATACATTTTTCTCCTTCGCTGATGTGCGCTGATGAGGCGGCACTGATGGGCACTGATAGGCTGCACTGATGGGCACTGATGAGGTGGTACTTATGGGCACTGATGAGGTGGCACTGATGAGGAGGTACTAATATGCCGCACTGATGAGCACTGATAGGCGGCACTGATGAGCACTGATAGGCGGCACTGCTGGGCACTGAGAGGTGGCACTGCTGGGCACTGAGAGGTGGCACTGACGGTCACTGAGAGGTGGCACTGACGGGCAGCACTGATGGGCACTGGCGGGCGGCACTGATGGGCACTGGCGGGCGGCACTGATGGGCACTGGCGGGTGGCACTGATGGGCACTGGCGGGTGGCACTGATGAGCACTGATGGGCGGCACTGATGAGCAGCACCATCAGTGCCCACACTCAGTGCCCATAGTGCTGCCAGTCAGTGCTCATCAGTGCCTAGATGAGCAGGCACTGATGGCACTGACTTGCAGCACTATGGGCACTGATTGTGTGCACTGATGGGGGGCACTGATGGTGGGCACTGTGGGCATTGAAGGTGTGTTTGGTGTACCTCTGGTAATCAGGGCACTGGTGATCGGTGCCCTGATTACTTTTTTCTGTGTCCCCGGCGCTGTGCAGCTCTCCCTCCTTCCTCACACGCAGGCTCTGTGTGAGGAAGGAGCGCCGGCGATGAGAGATGATCTCATATGTTTACATATGAGATCATCTCTCATTGGACGGCTTGATCACGTGGTGAATGGCCGCTGTGATTGGCCATTCACCACGATCTGTGATCGGCTGTGTCCAAGGGAGCACGCGGGGGGCGTGTCACTGGGAGGCCATTTAAAAACGGCCTCCCGAAAATTCGAGTCCGCGCTGCAGCCGTATATAGGCTGTAGCGCGGACGGCAGGAGGTTAACAGGACAGGTTCCGCTCAGAACAGGTCTCGCCATGGTCGACCAAAGAAGTTGCATGCACATGCAAATTTACACTGTTATACAAGCTGTACACTAACTACTTTACATTGTAGCAAAGTGTCATTTCTTCAGTGTTGTCATATGAAAAGATATAATAAAATGTTTACAAAAATGTGAGGGGTGTACTCACTTTTGTGAGATACTGTAAGTGCTACCTAAAGTGCCATCTCTTCACCACTACTCAGGACTGGTCATCCACCCCCACCAGAGCACCCTAATCTCTCTCTTTTTCCAGAAAACATTTATTGTGATCCCCAACTTAACATGTTTATCGTGTCTGGGGGTTGGTTTACAATCAAATTTCTCCTGCACGCAAATGGCATTGTGTTTCTTTTTCAAAACATTTGCTGAGCACATACAGATAAGAACAGTGTTAGAAATAATTACAATACATAAAAAATGATTTTAAAAAGTTGAAAGTTCTGCTAAATAACCAAAAATACCGGTATTCACCTTTTTGTCCTTGATAAACAGATAAAAACAGATGGAGTGTTTATTACAAAAATGTACCAAATACAAGTGTTTTATGTTCTTAAAAAAGAATTGTGAAAATGAGGCAAAATAGTAATTGGTGAGGTTAACCAATGCAGAACGATGCTGCTGAATTTTGTTTGGACATCTAGGATGCTTGATCTCTGGTCATAAAGAGGTTAGGGTTCATCCTAAAAAGACCTTTGGCTTGTGTATGCAGAAAGGCAAGTAGAATACTCATCTATATTAATAAAGTCCAGTCCCCGTATCCGTGGGATTGCGCTACTGCGCATGTGCCCCACGGAAAGCCATTGGGGACTTGGAGCACAGAGACTTCGCCCCGCCCTACTTTAGTCAGTTAGAGCAGGACTTCCCAAACTGTGGGTTGCAACCCACAGCCACATCTGTGTGGGTGGCCCCATAACAACTGCCTTTTCACCTTACGGTGATGAATTCTGTTATGAACAATAAAAGCCATTTAAGTGTTGTATTCAATGTACTTCATAATGCACATATATATTAAAGACTTTACATTTCATTCTGTACAATATATATATATATATATATATATATATATATATATATTAGAAAAGAATAAATACAGCATGGCACTTCAGCATATGATCAGCTCTGCAGTTCTGTGGATAATTTGCATAAACCACTCCCACCTACCAATCAGACAGTAGAAGTTATCTGCTCAGCAGCACACATAGGCTCTGTGTACACCATCGGGGTTACATAGCAGATAAGTAGAGAGAGAGAGTAGGAGGCGTCTCATTTTTCTGTGAAGCTGACATTTTTTTACTGTGTTTTATGATTGGACTGTATTGTTATACGGCGTATAGAAGTACAGGCTATAATGTACTCAGATTAAGTATTTGTTTTGATATATTTTTCATAAAAATAAAGTATATTAAAAAAAAAACTGTTTCTAGATGGGATATAAATCTGTATAAATATAAATCAGAATACACAAATGATCTATGCCTTAAAACAGGACTTCCCAAACTGTGGGTGGCGACCCACAGTTTGGGAAGTCCTGGTCTAAATATTAAAAAACAATTATATATATATATATATATTTTTATATGTAAATGGAAGAATTAAAAAAAAAAATAAATATATATATATATATTGTGAGGGATTACTCATTGGTAGGCGTATGGGTGACCCCTTTGGGGGTGCGTTTTCACAGAGAGATAGCCGAGCAGAGGTTGAAAACAAGACTGATTTATTCATGCAATTTACTTCACATAATTGCAAGCGTCAAAACAGCCAAAATAAAATAAAAGACAAAATAAATCCTTGCCTCTGTGGGCGGCTACCTTCTCACGCTGGAACCTACCTAAGAAGTCTTCCCAACCTACTGTTGGGCCGACACTGCTGATCCTACAGCAGACACTCAAATGTCCATTTGTTTGCTTTTCACACAGCACAAACATTGTCCATTGAACATGTCCCTTTGTTTTCTTTCACACAGCACATGTTCATTTATAACAGGATCCTTTACTCTTCAGATCCTTCACATTGAACACAGTTCATTTAACAGGTCCCTTTACTCTTCACACTCTTCACATGGAACACTTTGTCTTCTCACCTTTGAGACGTCTTCACTCGTGGTTACCCTCCTTAGCTTCACATCGCTGTAGGGGGTCTTCTCCCATGCTCACCAGCTTGTCGGGAGGCACACATCCGACTGTCCCCCTCTCCCAGCCCACACGGCGACAGGCGGCAACAGTCCTTCTCCCATGCCCACACGGCGTTGGGAGGCACACGTATGTCTGTCCTCCTCTTCCCAGCTCACACAGCGACAGGAGGCAGCACTCAATAGATTTTCTCTGGACAAATTATAGAGTCCTTGATCTCCTCATTCTGAACAGCTGAATGGTTTTCAACTTCCTGCTGGCTCTCTCTGCAGCCAACACCCTATAGTATCAGTGAACTTTCAAAGCAGGTGGGAATGTGTCTCCTCTCAGTGACTACATTCCCAGATTTACCTGACTTCCTGTCACATACCCCCCCCTCTTGTTTCAACCCTAGGGTTGGGACACATATTTCCAGGCACGCATGTGTCAGGCACTGCTGACTCACTGATAAGCCTCCTATTATCCTCAAGCTTCCGGATGAAACTGTTTTGTCATCTTCATTGACAGATTTCTCATAAATGCCACACAGTTTGTCTCTCATCTCATATACACATTCTTCAACTGCATTTTTGGCATCATTTTGCTCCTTCTCGTTTCTGTCATCTTCATTGACAGCTTTCTCATAAATGTCAGACAGCTTGTCCCTCATAACCGTCTGTCCAATCCACCATGGAGGACCGTGATCCATAGGCAACTCAATTGGGCTAGTCTTAATGTCTTCAACATTCTTAAGACGCCTCTCTCTGCAATCCATAAATGTTTTCCACAAAACTTTGAGAACCTTTGCTTCACTAAGCTTTGTTCCAAGTAGGGACTCTTGACAAATATCTCTGTGACTTGAGTTGCCTCTCCATACATCTGTACACAATCATTGACTTTTTGTTGTAAAAGGGAATGATCTTCCTTCTTGAGCTTTGCTTGCTCTAAGATGCTGTGCAGAGGATTTTCCAATTGAGACAACAGGCTGTCACACATTTCTTCAAAGTGACCCCTGTTCCTTTTCCCAGAGATATCAATATCATTCACCAAACATTTCATATTCATAGGCAGATCGGAAGCATTTGCACTCATCAACTTCTTAAACTTTTCGCCCTCCTGAGCGAGTCGCAGTAAAGGCCTACTATTTGATTTGATATTCAGTTTATATTTCTTGCCAAACTCTTCACAGAAGTAGTCAACCAGAACATCATCAACTTTCCTTACACCAACATAGGGGTTAAAGGCAACAACACAGTTGAACCCAGCGATCTGGGTGGTATCCATTATAGACCTCCTCTCTGCATCAGTGAAGAAGCATGGAACTGCAACACATTCTTTTACAGGTTTCTTCAATGCACTTTCTGCTGAACTATTTGACCGCTCAAGGTCACCTAGTTCTTTTTCTCTATCTGAATTCCACATGGAATGCATCTCAAGATCACGATCAAACTTCTGCCACCCGTCTTTCACCAGTTCCATTTTGGAAACACTCCCTGAAAGGCACTTATTCATTTGCTTCACGTTTTCACCAACAGCCTTAGTTTTCTCCACTAGGTTTTCAGCCTGAACTGAGAAATCACCACATTTCTTACTCAGCTCCTTTGTTTGCTGAAGTTCTAATGATACATTTTCCAATGCTTGAAGTTTTTGAAGGAACGGTTTATTCCAAAGGGGTGATTCAAGCCACATGTCGTCACATTTCTGAGGCTCACTCAGGACAGACCCCAAAACACTGATCCTTTTAAAAACTGCATCAGGCACACTATCCCCTCTTTGGGACAGATCCTCTGTTGCCTGGAATTCCTCTTCCAGTTCCTGCAACGGAATCTTCATCTCTTCTACTTGCTGTTCTAAGGCTCGCTTAGACTTTTCTAGCTCCTGAACGCTTTTCACAACATCATCCTTGGAGCTGACCAATTCTTCCATTTCTGTACGCAGCTGTTTAACACTTTCTAGTTCAGCCTTACACTCTAGAGCTTCCTCCAAAGAGCGAGCCAAGAACAGGGCTTTGCTCTCGTTATCACGCACCTCCGTTTCTGCACGTGCGCGTTCTTCTGCATATTTTGCAGACACAGTCTTCTCTTCACCAAGCATCTGAACAAACTTCTTTTTCACATCTTCAACACACTGTAATGAACCAACGCTTTCTTCCATGCGTTTTTTCATATCCGCTATCTGAGCTTGCAATGTTGCGACTTGCTCTGATAGGTTTTTCTTTGCTTCCGCCTCCTCTTTTAATTGTTCCAGGAAGCCATTTTTCTCATCTTCCATTTGTTTGAGCTTTGTGCTAAAACTCAGCCTTTGACACCTCTCTTCCTGTAAGAGTTCCTGCGTGTCTTGCAGCTGCGATTCCAAGATAGAAAAATCTTCCGCAATTTCTCTAGATTTTCTGTCTGCTTGAGAAAGCTGATTTGTAACATTGTCCAACTCAACCTGCAGTCGGTTTGCCTTCTCTGACAGCTTAGCACACAATCGGTCACCTTCTGACACCTTGACTTGCGATTCCAGAAGCTGTGCCTCTACTTTTTCCCTCTTATGTTCACAATCTCCTTTTCCCTGCATAAGAGCCTTCACCTCATTGGCTAGTTTCTGGGAATGAGACTGTAATTCTGCCACACAGGCTTCTTTCTCCTTTAACTGCTGCTGGAAACGTTGGGCTTCACCTTTCCAACTTTCACAGTCTGCACGTAATTCATCTACCACATTGCTCAAAGTGGTGAGCTCATACACAGTACTCAGTAATTTAGCCTCTCTTTCACTTTTCTCGTTGTCGCTGAGAGACAATGTCGCTTTCAGAGCAACATTCTGTTCCTGCGACTCCTGCAGGTCTATTTTTGTAACTTCCAAACACTGAAGACTTTTTTCCAGCTGATTACGCAACTCCAACATTTCACACATACTTTGCTTCTGCAAAGTCTGAATTTCAATTTCCTTTTCCATGAGGATGGTATCTTTCTCCTTTATAGTGTCTTGACATTTTTGCAACTCGACCAAAAGAAGAGCAGTGGATTCTTCCCACTGTAACACATGAGACTTGAGTAGTTCATTCATTTCCTGCAAGTTTCTATGCTCCATTTTAAGCAATTCCAAGGCTTGTTCCTTTTCTTCCATTTTCCGTTGCAAGGCATCCAACTCAGCCCTGCACACATACTCTGTTTCCTCCAAACCGATGGCCTCCATTGGCTGCTGGCGTCTCTGTTTCCAGCCTGCCATGCTCTCTTGATGAGCCTTTTGTTGAGCTGCAAAGCTCTGCTGAAAATCCGCATTTGCCTGCTGTTGAGCTGCATTTGCTTGCTGTTGAGCTGCATTTGATATAATCAGATGTTTCAACATCTCCTCCATTTTGAGTTTACTTTTCATCTGAGCACACTGCGTCTCCATAGCGGTTTCATCAGTGTTGCTAGGGACAACAACCTTCCTCTTTAGTAGACTCTCTTTAGGCATGGATGGGGCTGGTTCAGACGGCAACATCCCCTCCATCCATAGAATCCGGTCTCTCATTTCATCTATCTTTGCATTCTTCAGGCGTTTTGAACGCCCCATCTTCAATAACTCCACAAACAAATTTTTCACAGTCCAGCAAAAATTTTTCAGACCACTGTCTCTTTAACACATGTAGTTTTTCTCTCTCTCTTGCAAGATCTCTTTTCCTGCACACACAGTTTGTGCAGTCACTTGCACCAGACACAACAAAGTTCATCAAATAATTTTGAGACCGCTGTCTCTTTAAAACACTTTTTTTTTTTCTGTCAGGATCTTCTCTCCTGCACACATAGATTGTGCAATCTCATGCACCAGATAAAGTTCATCAAACATTTGCACTTCCTTGCAGGGATCTCTGCTTATGCCCACTGCATACCTCCACCATATGTGAGGGATTACTCATTGGTAGGCGTATGGGTGACCCCTTTGGGGGTGCGTTTTCACAGAGAGATAGCCGAGCAGAGGTTGAAAACAAGACTGATTTATTCATGCAATTTACTTCACATAATTGCAAGCGTCAAAACAGCCAAAATAAAATAAAAGACAAAATAAATCCTTGCCTCTGTGGGCGGCTACCTTCTCACGCTGGAACCTACCTAAGAAGTCTTCCCAACCTACTGTTGGGCCGACACTGCTGATCCTACAGCAGACACTCAAATGTCCATTTGTTTGCTTTTCACACAGCACAAACATTGTCCATTGAACATGTCCCTTTGTTTTCTTTCACACAGCACATGTTCATTTATAACAGGATCCTTTACTCTTCAGATCCTTCACATTGAACACAGTTCATTTAACAGGTCCCTTTACTCTTCACACTCTTCACATGGAACACTTTGTCTTCTCACCTTTGAGACGTCTTCACTCGTGGTTACCCTCCTTAGCTTCACATCGCTGTAGGGGGTCTTCTCCCATGCTCACCAGCTTGTCGGGAGGCACACATCCGACTGTCCCCCTCTCCCAGCCCACACGGCGACAGGCGGCAACAGTCCTTCTCCCATGCCCACACGGCGTTGGGAGGCACACGTATGTCTGTCCTCCTCTTCCCAGCTCACACAGCGACAGGAGGCAGCACTCAATAGATTTTCTCTGGACAAATTATAGAGTCCTTGATCTCCTCATTCTGAACAGCTGAATGGTTTTCAACTTCCTGCTGGCTCTCTCTGCAGCCAACACCCTATAGTATCAGTGAACTTTCAAAGCAGGTGGGAATGTGTCTCCTCTCAGTGACTACATTCCCAGATTTACCTGACTTCCTGTCACAATATATATATGTGTGTGTGTGTGTTTGTATATTATATATGAGAATATTGTCTGATTAGAGAACACAAACACAGCTCTTATCGGGGCACATTAAAGGGGACTCTGACCACATTATTAAAGGGGACTCTGACTGCAGAACATAGACACGCTATTAAAGGGACATTTATAAGCAAACTGACTTTAGTAGCAAAGTACACCTACAGAAAATCTGCGAGTGTGCTTGCGAAACCTTACAAAAAAAAATGGAAAGTAAAGACACGTTTTAAACGGGACATTTGCAAAATGAAAGACTGCAGACGTAAAACACGCCTGAATGAAATCTGCGACTGTAGGTGCATTACTGTAAAAAAAAAAAAAAAATCGCAGAACATAGACACGCTATTAAAGGGACATTTATAAGCAAACTGACTTTAGTAGCAAAGTACGCCTTACTGGAACAAGTCTGTTTTTACAAATGTTTGACCACATATGTTCTAGCGCCCGTTAATTTAACGGGCTTAAAGTCTAGTTAAATATAAATCTTTATTTCTCTTCTCTATTATTTTTAGAAGCTTTTCAAAAATTACAAACTGAATAAATTCTGTATAACCTTCTATATAAAAAAAAAAAACAAACACCATTGGAGCATTATGGCACTGTCCAAAACATGTATTTTGAAATGTACATAAATCATTAAAATAATATTTATTTTGGATTAATTCTCTCCAGACCAGTGATGGGAATAACGGTGTTACTAACGGCGTTACTTTTCTCAGTAATGAGTAATCAAATGAATTACTGTTTTCCCTGTTACAATGCTGTTACCATTACCGTATAAAATGTGGCGTTACTGACTCGTATAGGTTGTCTTTAGTAAAGAGCTCTCGTCTACCACTAGAGGGCAGTAGAAAACTATGTACCATCAATGCATATAAACGCATCTCTATGATCCCCCTCTGTCGAGAACAACATCCGCTGGTGACGTTATTTCCAGGTTCTCGGCCTTCCGCTGTTTGCTCCTCGGTCCTGGCATACAGCGCTTCTGGAGGCTGTTCTGGGTTCACCAAGAGCCACTAGACCAGGGGTGTCAAACTCAATTTCATGTCGGGCCGCATCAGCATTATGGCTGCCCTCAAAGGGCCGGTTATATCTGTAGGATTAGATGTCCAGAGCACCCCATGCCCCCTTACATGGGATGTCAAGAACCCCCCCCCCCCCACCATCAGAAGTCAAGAGTCACCCACACCCACTCTTCCTTACATCACAATGTACCTTGTTCTGCTGCAAGTAAGAAGATGCGGGTGGATCTGGGAAGAAGTGCAGGGTCTGGAGGAGAACCAGAGGGCTGGAGTCAGCTTCCAGATTGTGCTAAATGCTGTGACCAGGGGGGGCAGAGGCAAGGTGGTGTTGCGGCTACACAGAGAGGTGCAGGATCTGCAGGAGGAGTTCTGAACTCTCTGCTGCGGACTGCGAAGTAGTGGGGGGGGTGGCCAAAGATGAGCCTTTCTGCAGCTGCACAGAGGAGTGCAGGATCTGGCAAAGGAGTTCTGTCCTCTCAAGGTGGGGGCAGAGACAAGGGGGATGCCACAGCTGCATGAGAGGTGCGAGGGCCACATAAAATGGCCTGGGGGGCCGCATTCTGCCCGCGGGCCTTGTGTTTGACACCTGTGCACTAGACCCTCCCACAGCCATCAGGCCATATTGGCAAATAAGACTGCCGCCTGAATTGCGTAAATTTGGCCTCACAACATACAGCAGGTGCTTCATTCCACCATACCCTCCCTCCCCCAGCCATCAATGAGGCCATATTGGGAAATGAGACAGCCGCTGGATTGACTCAATTGGGCCTCACAACCTACAGCAGGTGCTTCATTCCACCATACCCTCCCTCCCACAGCCATCCATCAGGCCATATCATATTGGCAAATGAGAGAGCTGCGGGATTGCCTCTATTTTGGCCTCACAACCTACAGCAGGTTCTTCATTCCATCTCACGATCAGAGTGCATATCAAGGCTATGGCTATGTACCCATGTCATGGTGTGAACCAACTTTTTATGGTCTTAAAAAAAAACGCTCTTATGGAAGCTGTATCAACCCCAGCACCTGTACTGAACCATTATTATTACAAGTCCTTTGAGATAATTTTTGGTGCTACTGTTCAGTTCATACACACGCACAGACACAGTCTCACACATCGACGACCAGGAGTCAGAGCGATGGCAAATCCAACGAGTTCGAAGGTAGCTTTCGCAAACTGAAAGTATAAGCACTACTTTTCCCTCGTTGAGGTGAAAGGCAAGAATGTTTATGTAACGTACAACTTATGCACAGGGGGTAAAAGTCTCTCCACGTTGGTGGCAAGTAATTCAAATCTAATGAAGCACCTCACATCGTCACATGCCACCACAAAACTAGTGGCCAAGAACGCAGCTGATAACGTGAGCTCCACTATCAAAGGAGGAGATGGAGCCACAGCATCAAAGCAAATGTAACTTGATTTTTCACCACCGCAAACTCTTATAACTCAGACAGAATTTAACAAAATAATTTATAGATACATAATTAAGCAGATGCTGCTATTGTCGACAGTTGAGTCAGATTCTTTCCGGACAAGGACTGCGAAAATAGCCGCGAGACAGAGGGTAGGCCCGCCATGCAAAAATACTTTTTCAAAGTACGTAGATGCAGAGTATGCCAGAATGAATGCCAAACTCAAAAAGACCTTTGAACATGTAGAATATATTTCTACAACAGCCAATATTTGGACAGTACATAATAAAAGCTATCTTGGCGTAACCACGCATTGGATAAATCCAAACAGCAGGAAGCGAGGGAAAGCAGCACTAGCATGCAGAAGATTCAAGGGTCGCCAGACTCATTACATTATTGCAATTGAGCTTGACAACATTCACTCATCCCATAAAATGACATCAACTGTCACGGAAAATGACTCCAATTTCGTCAAGGCCTTTAAAAGATACCAGTCGAGGAGGAGGACACTGAGGATGATGAGGAGGAGGTGACTTTTTCCGACTTTAATGATGTAATGCAAAACAGTGGTGATGATGATGGTGGTGAAATTGTGATTATTTTGCCACCACATCAGAGGTGTGCTGCGCATACTTTAAACGCTCCAGATGACGTCATAGTGACGAAACACGTAGGGCGTGGCTTATTGCGTCAGTACGTCACTTCCAGTAGCGGTGGTTCAGACCGGTGGAACGCGGAAGTGGTACAGCCCAGCGGACCCTGCACGCTGAGAGTGAACTCCTACTATGTGAGTGGATATTACACCTGCTTTCATCTCACACATGCTATACTACGCAATGGAGGCTATTTTTTGTTGCAGCAAATGAGGGGAACTGAGCCAAACAAGACAAGGAGTGCGGTAAGCAATTACACCCAGTGGGGATCCACGGGTTGCTATTATCATACTGTATAAGTATCTTCCTGTACACTTGATACACTGGCTCACAACAAGCACCAAAACACTTTGTATTAACCACGTGGTGACACTATATGGTTTCATTGTATGCACTATATGCACTTTTATGATGGTATGATTTTAGTGCTAACATTGCATTGGTTTTAAGATGGATTGCTTTTAAAATGGGTTGGTTTTAAAACGCACGGCACATGTTTTAAACGCACAGCATATGTTTTAAAACGCATAGCACAGGTTTAAAACACAAGGTTTTAAAACACACAGTACACATTTTATCCTTTATGTTTAAAAACGCACAGCACACATTTTTCGGTGATAGCGCCTAGCACCAACAACTCTGCACTTTCCCATTACATACTGCCTCAGTGGCAGGTTGGCAGCAGCTCATCACCATTCCTAAAAACTACCACTATCAACATACTGAAAACTCCATAGCGCTGGCATTTACCCTCAACCCCCATACTTTAAACCTTGTTTCACCTAGTTTTGTACGGATGTTAACAAGTGGTTAATGTCAAAACCACAAACAAAAGCTATATACAAAAGCGCTAACACAAATGTACAGGCTTATGGAACATGGCTAGTCGTTCAACGGTAGCTGCAGACACCGGGGATGACATCATTTCAAAGAAGCTGCTGGTCCCTGGCAGTACAAGATGGAATACATTTTATGATGCCCTGGCTCAGATCTGTGAGATTCCTGGAGGTGAGCTGAACAACATCTCGTCCAAGTTTGGGATGACAGCCTTTTATAGAATGAGAACATCAGTTCATCAGGGAGTACTGTACTGTCATGAGGCCACTTACAGTAGCCTTAGACATTCTTCAGGGAGAAGACAACTGTTTCCATGGTACACTCCTACCCACACTGGAGACATTGGTTTTCAAGACCTTGGAACTGAAGAGTGGCCTGAAAATCCGAGTTGACCTTCCAGAGGCAGTTATCATGGTAAGGGCTTTAATTTATTTAAATATCTTTAACCAGTCACCCAAGAATTGCATTTGATTTATTTACCCCAAACTCCAAAGAAATGCTGGTAGGTTGGTTGGCTCCTGTCTAAATTGGCCCTAGCATGTGTATGAATCAATGTTAGAAAAGGCTTCCTTCGGGGACAACAGCCATGCAGACCAATTTGATGCATGGTGCGGCGTATGGTCTGAGCACTGACAGGCTGACCCCCCCACCCCTTCAACCTCTGCAGCAATGCTGGCAGCACTCATACGTCTATTTCCCAAAGACAACCTTTGGATATGATGCTGAGCACGTGCACTCAACTGCTTTGGTCAACCATGGCGAGGCCTGTTCTGAGTGGAACCTGTCCTGTTAAACTGCTGTATGGTCTTGGCCACCGTGCTGCAGCTCAGTTTTAGGGTCTTGGCAATCTTCTTATAGCCTAGGCCAGTGAGGGTCAACCTTGGCACCCCATATGTTTTGGAACTACATTTCCCTTGATGCTTAACTACACTGCAGAGTGCATGAGCATCATGGGAAATGTAGCTCCAAAACATCTGGGGTGCCAAGGTTCACCATCACTAGCCTAGGCCATCTTTATATAGAGCAGCAATTCTTTATTTCAGATCCTCAGAGCGTTCTTTGCCATGAGGTGCCATGTTGAACTTCCAGTGACCAGCATGAGAGAGTGAGAGTGATAATACCAAATTTAACACACCTGCTCCTCATTCACACTTGAGACCTTGTAACACTAATGAGTCACATGACACCGGGGAGGGAAAATGGCTAATTAGGCCCAATTTGGACATTTTCACTTAGGGGTGTACTCACTTTTGTTGCCAGCGGTGTAGACATTAATGGCTGTGTGTTGAGTTATTTTGAGGGGACAGCGAATTTACATTGTTATACAAGCTGTACACTCACTACTTTACATTGTAGCAAAGTGTCCTTTTCTTCAGTGTTGTCACATAAAAATATGTAATAAAATCTTCACAAAAATGTGAGGGATGTACTCACTTTTGTAAGATACTGTATATGCAAAGAGCTACATAAATTGACAGTGCTATATAAGTACCTGAAATAAAATAAATAAAATAATATGTTCTTTGCATTCTTATCTTTTCAGGCAATCAAAACAAGATTTGCAGAGGTGCTGGAAAGCGAGGATGTCTTGGCTGCTGTGACCCTTCCCAAGTTCAAACTACGTTGGCTTTGGACACAGATCAGGAAGGACAAGGCCAAGGCAAGTCTGCTGGCAGAGTGCCGGAAACTTGTCCTAGACCAAGACCAGGAAGCAAGTACCACTACCAGCACATCAACACGCCGCCTTAGCAGAGAACCAGCCAAAGAGGATGAGTTCTTTTGATTTGAGGAAGAGGATGCCACTTCTACTGGTGAAATTCAAGTCACAGATTATTTAAAATCAGGAGCACAAGAGATAGACTCTCTAAACGGATTTGCACTGATAAAGAAAATTTCACTCAGATATAATGCAGCCACTCTGTCCTGTGCCCCAGTAGAGAGACTCTTTAGTCTGGGGAAACTTGTTATCAATCCAAAGAGGAATAGGCTCTCTGACCACAAGTTTGAGAAGCTTCTGGTTTTGAGATACAACCACTGGTTCAATACTTAGGATGGATAGCTTGGATGGATGGGGAGAATGGAAGGATGCTATTGGTGGATGAATGAATGCATGGATGAGTGTTAGGAAGGAGTGTATTGATTGATTGATGAATGAATGAATGTTTAGGAGCTAAAGTTGGATTTATGTGGCAAATAATGACAATGATTTGAATAGAGGCAGAGGGGATTTCCACCCGGGTTTTTTTTTTATTTCTTCATTTTTTTCAGTAAGAAATAATAATAAAAATATACACTCTTTGGGCTCTTTCACACGGCCGCTCCGTGTGAAAGCTCCGCTGCGTGACTTTTTTTTTTGTGTCCGCATGTCATCCCATCCGTTTGCGGATGATATGCGGACATAATGTAAGTCTATGGACATTGCGGATGTCAGCGGAAGACACCGCTGACATCCGATTTTCCTTCCTTTGCGTTTTTTACACGGAGGAAAAATAGGGTTCTTTTCCGTTCCAAAAAAAACGGAACAGAACTGAAAGGAAGAAAATCGGATGTCAGCGGATGGTATTCCGCTGACATCCGCAATGCCATAGACTTACATTATGTCCGCAAATCATCCGCAAAAAAATAGGATGATTTGCGGACAAGCGCAGCGGCCGTGTGAAAGAGCCCTTTGTAGTGTAAATTAAAAATATGAAACTGATATATGTAAACAGGTAATAAATATTTTCATTACCTGTTTACATATATCAGTTTCATATTTTTAATTTTCACTACAAAGAGTGTATATATTCATTATTATTCTTTATTTTTGGTACATTGTTCAGTATTATTTTAAAATTCTTAAAGTAGGCTACAGTATGTCTACCAGTTGTGAAGTTGTGTGATGGTTTTATATTTTTATTTTGCACAACAAAGAGTGTATTTATATATTTTTTTTTATTTACTTATTTTTGGTACAGTTCTGAAGAAGCATAATTTATTGTTAGACTTGTTTGTTGGCCAGTTGTGGTCTGTGCAATAAATATTAAAAGTTCTAAACCATCTATTGTGTTTTATTGCTCCACTATAGTAATGATCATATTTAAAGAGGAAGTAAACACTCCTCTGCAACTTTTACCTATAGGTAAGCCTATGATAAGGTTTACCTATAGGTACTGTAAATATCTCCTAAACATGTACCGTTTAGGAGATATTTACCTTAAACATCACTGGCGCATGCACTCTGAAGGAACGGCCGCTGGTGCCGTTCCTTCAGAGCCCCGTGCCGTGACCGTCGGCTCCTCCCGGAAGACGGGCAACTGAACATGTCGCCCGTCATACAGGTAAGCGGGCGTCACGATGGGGGCTCGTTCTAAGGTAAGTATTTCATAATGAGCTAGTATGCTATGCATACTAGCTCATTATGTGTTTCTCTTTCAGGTTGGAAAAAAAAAATTAATGAGTTTACAACCTCTTTAAAATAATAAATGTGATAGGTGTCTCATTGTCCTGCAGCAACATTAAAAAAGTGTAGATTAGTGTACAATGTTTTATAATAATAATTGCTTCTATTTAGTATCCATTTAATTAATTTACCTTATTTAATATTGGGGGCATCCAATTTTTTTTTGACATATTTGATTTATTTTTTATTTTTTTTTTAAAGTAATGCAATAGTTATTTTCCCTGGTAATTAGTTACTTTTGTAATGATGTAACTCAGTTACTAACTCAGTTACTCTTTGTGAGAAGTATAACTAATTACTTTTTTTAAGTAACATGCCCAACACTGCTTCAGACCTCTAACACCTTATTAATATCCTGTTAGCTAGGCGTAAGGAAGCCCCACATTTGTCTCTTCCTGCATTGTCAGATCAGATGAAGAATGTTTTTCTATATTAATTAGTGCCCTCTGCAAACACTTTTCTTTTACATTTTACTAAGACTTTCTTTTTTACATATACTTTTTTAAAAAAATAGTACGTTTCTCAAACACTCCTGTACTACATTTCACATCATACTAACAAACAAGAAGGAAAAGGGTCACTATCCATCATGAAAAATACAACTTATTTAAAAACTAGTAATGTTTGATGGAAACAGCCAAAACAACAGTAATAGTTTACAAAAAAAAAAAGGAAGAGCCATCAAGGAGAAATAAAAGGAAAGAAAAACGCTGTGATAAAGACTACACAGGAACCTATTCTTACAATAAATGAGAAAGGGTGTATTATAAAACAATTCCTTGTATGCTGCTGTTTCTAAATTGAATCTATAGGCTCAGAATAGGAAAACAAAATGTATATATTTACTTTTTGCGTTTTTGCTCACCTTTCTTGCTCACCTACTCAATTACATAATCAACATTTTTACAATTTGTGAGCATTCCTTTAATTTGGATATTGAGATCCTTAAGGAAATGGCAATGATTCTTCTTTCTGAAGATGCTAGTTGACTGGCTGCCTTTAGCTCCAATACTTTCTGTGTAACTTGTAGGCAGGTGCAGTCCATATTCCCCAATGCAAGTGGCACTTGACCATAGTGGCAATGCAAATTGGGGAGGAAGTTGAGAGGCACAGTATTTGTTTCCTCTATGGCAGGGATCTCCAAACTATGGCCCTCCAGCTGTTGCGGAACTACACATCCCATGAGGCTTTGTAAATCTCTGACATTCACAGACATGACTAGGCATGATGGGAATTGTAGTTCCTGAACAACTGGAGGGACATAATTTGGAGACTCCTGCTCTATGGTTTCCTTGGTCCCAGGGAAGCAGCTATCCAACTGGATTCTGGTGCCCCATGTGACTTGGCACCCTTTATGCGAGTGTCTATCATAGGGACAGGTTCCCCATCTGTCAGTGACAGTGCTTAGAAGTATGGGAAGGTTCTGGAGAAGTAGAGTCAGCACATGGATTTTGTCTACCTCTTCCATGAAGCCTCCCCAGTGTGGACAGGCCAGGCTATATTCTGCTCGTTGTGGCAGGCGCTGTCGGCATCGCTAAGTCTCCTGACCCATATTTCCACTGCTGTACAGTTTGTGGGTGACTCAGGACGGGCATGCTCCGCTGAGCCTGTTTGTAGTTTTTGAACTTGTCTACGCTATATTGCTATTGCCAAATTTGGACTGTGTGTGCCCACTACCCAACACACCATGCTGCACCCAGCCCACAAACTGATTTGGAAAATGTGTGCAAATCAGAAATGTCAGATCTCTCTTTATATTTGGTTTAGGGACAGTGATTTGGAATAGCCTTCAATTCAGCATGACAGTCAGGCAACTAACATTTTTATAAGACAAGACAAGATGGTCGCCTCCAAGGTAGGAGGTCGGATGTAGATCTACCTAAGGTCATAAGAAATAATGTCTTTGGTCACCCTAAGTAATAGTCTTCTGCTGGGATCACCTCTTTTATGCAGGATATTATTTGTTTTACTGGTCCTTACCTGACTGAATGTGACAAATACACTCATGTGATATGACTGTATTTGTTACGATTATTGGAGAAACATTGTGGCCAAAACTATTCAAGGAAAAGCAACCTTTTTTCCAGAGCTGTCTATGGGCAGAGAACTACTGTGCCTAATGGTAAATCCAGCCCTGAGGATTATGCTGTTAATATTACCCAGGGACTCAAAGAACTGGCCTGAGTGAGGACTGTGCTGGATCCCAGAAAGGTTAATGTCCTTTTATTAAAAGTTAGCAGCTACAGTATTTGAATTTTTCTCTCTAGGGCAGGCATGTCCAACCTGCGGCCCGGGGGCTGCATGCGGCCCCGAACCACAGGCAATGCGGCCCACTGCCCCCTGACAATTGTTTTTTCTTTTTTGCTGGGGAGGAAGGAAGTCAAGTCGGGGGCACGGCCACAGAGGTTTCCAACTAACTTTAGGCAGAGGCTGCCTCGGAGGGGATCATCCACTAGTGTTAAATTAGTGCTGGGGGGGGGCACGGGGCAGCGCTGGAAGGGAGCAGCAGCGTTTTATTACTTATATACCTTAACTATAGTATATATTTTATATGCGGCCCGAGAAAAGTTCTCTACACTCAATGTGGCCCAGAGAAGCCAAAAGGTTGGACACCCATGCTCTAGGGTGAAGACCCTCTTTAATGAAAGCAGCTGACTAAATGAGTTGTGCAAAAAATGACTTTTTGAGGACAAATTAAATAACTATGATGTCCATCAATCTCTTTACTCAGTTTTAATACAATAGAAAAGAGGATTATGAGAAGGGATTAGACTTTGATAAATATCTTGTTTTTTAAGATATTTCACCCTATGAAGAAAGATTATTATTAAAGTGGAGGTGGATCCATGTGTGAAAAGTTTGCAAAGGCGTCTTCCTTACCTCTGCACTTACTGTAAGTACAAACTCAGTCCTCAGAGTAAAAGCTTGTTGTTGGACAGCTTTCCAGACAGTTGGGCATGGTACTGCATACATTCCAGCAGCTCTATAGACCACTATGTATGTATAACCCTGGTAAATCTTAGATGCTGCCTCACATTTGGCAGCTTTAGGCTTACATGTACTTACAGCTGTTAGAAATCTGAAGTGATGTCTCATTTCTGCACCCAATTAGCTCAAGAAAGCCCTGTTAAACATAGCTAGTGTACTGTTGTTTGCCAGCTATCCAAGCGCAAGCTTTTGACTTGAGTTATGCATTTCTGCTCTCAGTAATGCTGGCCAAACATGTATAGATTTTTGGACGAGAATGTTCTTAGAACATTCGTATGAAAATTCTTTGAACATTCCATAAATGGACAAAAGTCATTTGAAAATTGTCTTTTGCTTTTAACATTCATTTTAAAATGAATGTAATTTCTGAGCAATAACCACATACACTGCCCAAAAAATAGTTGACCGAGAACATTTTTTCTTCTTGCCCCTTTAAATTTTCCCATCACTGCAGTCGAAAACAGACATTAATTTGACCCCACTAATGATGCAGGATGCATACTTCGGATACATAAATGTCGGATGAATCTTAGATTGATATATATATATTTTTTGTAAAGAATTGCGCGAACTGATGGTGCTAAATAAATCCCATATAAAAATACTAATAGTCCACTTAAATATTTATTGAAAATATAAAATTATACAATTAGTACCTTAATGTGTCTTTACATCAGCTTCTGGTAATCCTCTGCAGCACTCAGACTGGGAAATGGAAGGATAGTGCTATTAGTTAATTATGTGTCTATTGCTCTGTATAGCATAGCGATGACAGTACGCTGCTGCTTCTTCATTGTCCTCTCAGTGGGCACTGGGCTACAGTAAGTGCTTAAAACGACCCTTCCATGGTGACCAAAAAAAAAAATCCAATATAACGTGCCCTTCAAATAAAGAGCTCTTATGCTCACATTTTCAGCCACCAATGTTGTGCTGCAGCCTTTGGCAGCCTGTATGGCATGCAACATTTTCGGGAGTGCCACCCCAGCTGTGCACCATGGTTCCATCCTCTGAACCTCTGAAGACAGTGCAGGACTTAGCAGTGATGTCAAGGTTAGAGGATTAAACCATGTGCATAGAGGGGTACACAGGCATCAAACATCTATATAAGTTTCAATTGCCAAAGAGACTGACGGAGGCTGCAGTGCTGGGATGGAGTATATGTATTATTATTATTATTATTATTATACAGAATTTATATAGCGCCAACAGTTTGCGCAGCGCTTTACAATGTGAGGGAAGACAATACGGTTACAATACAATTCAAAACAGGAGGAACTAGAGGGCCCTGCTCGTTAGAGCTTACAATCTAGAAGGGAGGGTCAAGTGAAACAAAAGGCAATAACCGTGGGGAATGGGCTGATGGAGAAAATGGAGGTATATTTGTTAGGTGTGGGTAGGATAGGCTTCTCTGAAAAGGAGGGTTTTCAGAGATCGCCTAAAAGCTAATAGAGTAGGAGATAATCGGACAGATAAGGGTAAGGAGTTCCATGGGATTGGAGAGGCTCTGGAAAAGTCCTGGAGGCGGGCATGGGAGGAGGTGACGAGGGAGCTAGAGAGCAGGAGGTTTTGAGAGGAATGAAGAGAGCGATTAGGTTGGTATTTTGAGACTAGGCTAGTGATGTAGCTAGGGGCTAAGCTGTGGATTGCTTTGTAAGATGTTGTAAGTATTTTGAATTTAATTCGTTGGGTGAGCGGAAGCCAGTGGAGGGCTTGACAGAGGAGCAGTAGACACTGAGCGATTGGTAAGGTGGATGAGTCTGGCGGCAGCATTCATGATGGATTCAAGGGGGCATAGCCTGTGTAGAGGTATGCCAACAAGAAGGGAATTGCAGTAGTCGAGGCGCGAGATGACCAGAGGGGGAACTAAGAGCTTTGTTGTGTCTTTGGTTAGAAAGGGGCGTATTTTGGAGATGTTGCGGAGGCTGAGGCGGCAAGATTTGGACAGCGATTGGATGTGGGGTTTGAAGGAGAGTTCAGAGTCCAGGACAACACCTAAGACCTTGGCATGCGGGGATGGGCTGATAGTAATGCCATCGATATTGACAGAGAAATCAGGGGAAGGGGCACGTGGTGGAGGAAAAATTATAAGCTCGGTTTTGGATGGATTGAGTTTGAGGAAGTGGTGAGACAGCCAGACCGATATATCTGATAGTAAATTAGTGATACGTGAGGAGAGGGAGAGAGCTGAGGGGTGGATAGATAGATTTGGGTATCGTCAGCGTAGAGATGGTATTGGAAGCCGTGGGAGGCTATCAACTGACCCAGAGAGGAGGGTTAGATTGAAAATAGGAGGGGTCCAAGAACAGAGCCTTGGGGGACCCAAACAGAGAAGGGAAGAGGAGAGGAGGAAGTAGAATTGTACATAACGCTAAAGGTGCGGTTGGATAAGTAGGAAGATAACCAGTGAAGAGTACAGTCACGGAGACCAAAGGCATGGAGTTTTTTGAGGAGGAGGGGATGGTCAACCGTATCAAAGGCAGCAGAAAGGTCCAGAAGTAGGAGTACAGAATAGTGTCCATTGGTTTTGGCCATTAGTAGATCGTTTGTCAATTTTAGGAGAGCAGTTTCAGTGGAGTGTTGAGGCCGAAATCCAGACTGAAGGGGATCAAGGAGGCTATTCTCGCCAAGGTGGTCGCACAGTCGGTTGAAGACTAGACGTTCGAGGAGTTTGGATGATAAGGGGAGCAAGGAAATAGGGCGTAGGTGGTTCAGATCAGTTGGGTCCAGTGAGGGCTTAAGTATGGGGCTGACTAGTGCATGTTTTAGAGAGTTTGGGAAGATGCCAGAAGAGAGGGAGAGATTGAAGATGTGGGTTAGAGAGGGTAGAATAGGGCCAGAAGGTGAACGTAGCATTTGCGAGGGAACAGGATACAGAGGGCAGGTTGTTAAGTGGACGTTAGCAAGTAGTTTAGCAACCTCATCTATAGTGGCGGGGTTGAATGAGGGAAGTAATGATCGCACCTGTGGGCATGAAGCATAAGGCATGGAAGGTATCTGAACAGCAATGATCTCCTTACGAATTGTATAAATCTTCTGTTTGAAGTGGTAGGCAATCTCCTGGGCAGTGACTGAGTCGGTGGGAGGGGGTAGTGGAGGACGGAGTAGAGAATTAAAGGTAGCGAAGAGTTGCCGGGGGCGTGATGAAAGGCTGTTAATGAGAGTGATAAATAGGTCTGTTTGGCAGTGTGGAGACTGGAATTGTATTTTTGGAGGGCAGATTTATATTGGTTGAAATCCTTCTGAGACCCAGTCTTACGCCATAGGCGCTCAAGAGCACGGCTATGCTTTTTCAGACTTCTAGTGTTATCTGTTTGCAAAGGTTGTATGACATGATGGACAGACTCCAAATTGGGGAATATAAATATCCACTAGGGATATACAATATAGGTATCCACGTCCCAAATAGATTAGAGAACAAGAAGGGAAATGGAGGGGCAGAGGGACTTTTATAGGGATACCGTCATCAAGACCAATAAATCAAAATATTGTATAAAAAAAGACAAATTTTATTAAAGACAAAAATATTCAATAAAAATTACTGTGTTGACAAACACAGATAATAAATGCACAAAACACAAAAACATAAAAAAAAAATAGTGAAGGGTCCCTTAGGGAGAAGCCGTGGTGACGTCACTTCCGGTCTACGGCCGAGACCGGAAGTATCGGAACGGACAGCATCGGCGGGACCCTTCACTATATTTCTGAATGCTTTCTTCACTCAACATTATTGTAGTGTACTTTTATTTGACTCATTAAACTTTATGGAATATACTACATTAAGAGAGTCCCCCATATCTTTCTCTGGTGAACGAGTATCCTAGGAACTCTGCACCTGTATTCACATACCGGAGGTCACTATAGAAGATAACTGCTTTAACCATTCAGTGTATCCATTTACTTGAGGAGTGCAGAGGGACCATCCTAGTCTCGCAGCGGATTGGAGATTGATCTAGAGGGTCTGCAGGTTGACCTATCATACCTGAAACGCTCTTTTGAGTGTTAATGGAGGTGAGCGGCCATTACACCTAATTGTGGATTCCAAGCTCACCAAAGTCTGCACTGGGTTGTCACCGGAAGTGTCCCGTGTCACTGCACTACATATGAACTTTCTATTTTTTGTCACTTTCTTTGCACTTTTTGCACCTATTTTTTGGGACTTTGTTACTTTGTTATTCATCTATTAGTGCTGTTCACAGCGTCTATTATATCCATCCAGCACTTTAAGATTAATTTATTGCCACTTTTTTGTATCTATATTGTTACTGGCACATGTTCTAAATCATCTCATATATTCACCGTGCAACTGAATGGTCGTAGTGGTTCACTTGTCATATGGCATTCACTCAGCTGCATTTTATCATTTACTTTATTTCCCTATATCTATCACCTTTTTTATCACTGAAAATAGGATTATCATCTTTTATTATTTATATGTTCTAAATCATCTCTTATATTCACCGTGCAACTGAATGGTCGTAGTGGTTCACTTTTCATACGGCATTCACTGAGCTGCATTTTATCATTTACTATATTTCC
Organism: Pelophylax lessonae; assembly: GCF_965119305.1. Taxonomy (NCBI): domain Eukaryota; kingdom Metazoa; phylum Chordata; class Amphibia; order Anura; family Ranidae; genus Pelophylax; species Pelophylax lessonae. Next base: position 230,004,742 of record NC_138770.1, on the reverse strand, counting down.
CTATATCTATCACCTTTTTTATCACTGAAAATAGGACCATTTTTTATTATTTATATTGATATTTATTTGGCACATTAGCACCTGATTGATCACTTTGGCACTTTACACATCATATTGTATTATTTTAGAAGATTTAAGAAGATATTTATATGTTTTACCCATGTATTAGTATTTATGGTTCACCGATTTTGGATATCTTGCGCTGATTCTCTCTTTCCTTTCAAACTATTTTTGTATGTGGTGACACTACAGAATTAGCCGCAGATTTCTGGTGCTCCATTATATCAATAGTTCTGTTCATCATTTCCGTTTCCTTTTTTCTATTGTTAGCGCATAGGTTCACCTTTATATATATTGAGATGGCGTAGGTTTCTGCGGGTAACTGTAAGTTAGCTGGAGGGAGAGGAGGTGGAGGAGAGGGAGAGAGTGAAACTAATAAGGTAGTGATCAGAGAGAGGGAAAGGATTGTTTGAAAGGTTGTGCGGAGTGCATAGGTGGGAGAAAACAAGGTCAAGAATATTGCCTTCAGAGTGAGTAGAAGCATGTATCCATTGCTTCAGGTCAAAGGAGGAGGTTAGACTGAGAAGTTTGGAAGTGGCAGGAGTGTTAGTATTAATAGGGATGTTGAAGTCGCCAAGAATGATTGTGGGGATTTCGGAAGAGAGAAAGTAGGGTAGCAAGGCAGAGAAGTCATCAAGAAAGGTCGATACTGGTCCAGGGGGGCAGTAGATCACAGCTATCCTTAGAGAAACAGGGGAGAAAAGACGAATGCAGTGTACCTCAAATGAGGAGAGGGACAGAGAGGGAGGTGGGTGAAGTACCTGAAAGGTGCTATGTAGGGCTAGAAGGATCCAGACACCCCCTCCCTTGCGTCCATTGGATCTAGGGGAGTGAGTCCATAGAAGACCACCTTGGGATAGGGCAGCTGAAGACGCAGTGTCGGATGTAGGAGTGCAGTTTGTAGGAGACAAGGGCCTCAGAAAAGGTGAGTGTAAGAAGTCATCTCCTGCAAGGCATATTTGTTTAATGTAAAAACACAAACCTTGATAAGCCGTGTTGGCAGAGGTGCCAAGATTACATACGTGTATTTATTTTAGTGGTGTCTCTGAAGTCAACATCAGTTCCTTGGTTAATACAGAAAGTTGCAGCACATTTAGTATAGTAAATTTAGTGCAAAAAAAAAATAAAGTAAAACAATGTAATTTATATTAATAATTCACTTTTTGAACTGTGCCCATTGGAGCGAATGCAGAACATTAGCAGTCTGTGGATATCAACTTTCCAAATATCAGTGGTGGAGAACCACAGATCAATAGATACAACTTATTTTAGGATTAGGGGCTACGCTCTGTCATAAATGGCCCAATCCAAAAAGGATAAAAATTAAGAATGTGCTAACTCTTAAAGCAATTGTAAAGTCTCTTTTTTTTATTTTTTAACAATAACATACCTGTTATACCTACCTGCTCACAGCAGCCCAGATCCTCCTCTTCTAGGGTCCCACTTTGGCTCTCCTGGCCCCTCCCTCCTGCTGAGTACCCCCACGGTAAAGAGCTTGTCCTGGGGGCACTCGAGCTGAGCCACAGCTCCATGTGTCCAGCCTTGGCTCCGCCCCTTTCTCTTCTCATTGGCTCACTGAGATTGATTGACACCAATGGTGCCCCGCTGCTGTCTCAGCCAATCAGGAGGGAAATTCTCATACTGCCAAGTCTCTCGTGCAACATCGCTGGATCGAGATTGGCTCAGGTTAGTATTAGTGGGGCTGAGGGGGGCTGCTGCACACAGAGGGTTTTTTATCTTAATGCATAGAATACTTTAGGATAAAATAACCTTCAGCTTTTACAACCACTTTAATCACTTACGGACCGCCCGCCGCAGTTTTACGTCGGTACTTAGACATTAAATACTGGGGTTATGGCAGCAGATAGCTGCCATAACCCCAGCATTTATTTAAACTGCGGGCGGGAGGTCCACCTGATCATAAGGGTGGTTTCCGCGGGGGATTTGCTGTGGGATCACCATTATGGTCGGCGGGAGAGGTGCCCCGCCGCTTTCCGGTAATTTTCCTGGCTTACTGGACCCGTCGGTAGCAGGGAAAACGATCCGGTCTGCTGTCCCCTCAGGCAGGAAGTGGAGTGGGGGCAAGATGGCCCTCACTCGACTCTATGGCCTCGCTTCCTAGCAACGGATCATGAAAAAAAATGACTTTTTTTTTAGTGTAGATTTGAGTTCTGAGGTCTTTTTGACCCCATATCTCACATTAAAGAGGTCCTGTTATGCTTATTTCTATTACAAGAGATGTTTACATTCCTTGTAATAGAAATAAAAGTGATCAAAAGATTTATTTTTTTAAAAAAAAAACAGTGGAAAAATAAAAAATAAAAGATAAAATAAATAGGGAAAAAAAAAATTAAAGCACCCCGTCCCTGTTAGCTCGCACGCAGAAGCGAACGCATACGCAATTCGTGCCCACATATGTAAATAGTGTTCAAACCACACATGCGAGGTATTGCCGTGATTGTTAGAGTGAGAGCAATAATTTGAGCCCTAGACCTCCTCTGTAAACCTGGTAACCTGTAGACATTTTTAAAGTGTCGCCTATGGGGATTTTTAAGTACCAATGTTTGTCACTATTCCACGAGCGTGCATAATTTTGAAGCATGACATGTTGGATATCTATTTACTTGGTGTAACATTATCTTTCACATTATAAAAAGAAATTGGGCTAACTTTACCTTTTTCTAATTTTTTAATTCAAAAAGTGTATTTTCTCAAAAATTTGCATTTGTAAGACCACTGCGCAAATACGGTGTGATAAAAAATATTGCAAAAATCTCCATTTTATTCTCTAGGGTCTCTGCTAAAAAAAAAATGTAATGTTTTGACGTTCCAAATAATTTTCTAGCAAAAAAAAAACTGATTTTAACTTTTAACTTTAAAGGCCCGGTCCAGAAGTGGTTAAGTGTAATAACCAATTTATTAGTTACAATAGATTATTGCACTTAGGGATTTGCACTTCTCCTTGCACTGTATATTGACAAATGAAACAACTAGTTCTTGTTCTTAAAGGAGTTGTAAAGTTTGAAGGTTTTTATCTTAATGCATTCTTTGCATTAAAAAAAACAACCTTCTGGGTGTATCAGCCCCCCCAGCACCTTCTAATACTTACCTGAGGTCCTTCTTTGTCCAGCGATGTCCACGAGTCCCTCGGCCATTGGGAACTCTGCCTCCCGTGGCTGTCAATCAAAGTCAGTTAGCCAATCAGGAGAGAGAGGGGGTAGGGCCGAATGGCAACTCTGTGTCTGAATGGACACATGGAGCTGCAGCTCAGCTCGTGTTCCCCCATAGCAAGCTGCTTGCTGTGAGGGCACTCGAAAGGAGGGAGGGGCCAGGAGCAGCAATGAGGGACCTAAGAAGAGGAGGATCCGGCCTGTCCTGTGCAAAACCAACTGCACAGAGGAGGTAAGTATAACATGTTTGATATTAAAAAAAAAAAAACAAAAAAAAAAAAAACGAGACTTTACAATCACTTTAAACCACAAACTTTAAAGTTGTTCCAAAGCCTAAAAATGTTTTACCTTAATGAAGTTTTTGCATTAAGGTAAAAAATGTTTAGTCATTAGCATCCCCCCTCACCCCCCCTTTTTACTTACTTGATCCCTCATTCGATCCAGCACTCTGCATGTCTGGAGCTCTTCTCTACCCTCACTTCTGGGTCTCACTGGCTTTGCTGGGGCACCAAGAGCCATTGGCTCCTAGTGCTGTCAATCAAAGCCAGTGACGCAGCAGCGGGGCTAGGGAGCAAGCACACACATGTGCCCCAATTGGAAGTGGCTTTCCATGGGGACACTGGATAGATACAAGGGGTCAGGAGCGCTGGCGGGGGACCTGAAAAGAGCAGGTAAGTATAGACATGTTTGGTAATTATTATTATTTTTTTTAATTTACGTTTACAATTGCTTTAAATTAAAAGTCAGGCTTTACAAAATGATGTTATAGCTTTTGGTATGTACTGAAAAAATACTTGTTTTGCTCTTTTGTAACAAATGGTTGATTGCTTAATAGGGATGATCGAACTTTTGAAAAGTTCGGTTTGACAAGAACACCTGAACTTCCAGAAAGTTCGGGTCCGGATTCGAGAACCCCATTGAAATCAATGGGACCCGAACTTCTGTAATCAAAAAACACCATTTTGAAGCCCTAAAACCCAATAAATGCCCCTAAAAAGTGCCTAGGGTTCTAGGTCATGCCCCAGGGACTATTAATCACACAAAAAAAGTTCTTAAAAATTGTCGTTTTTGATAGAGAGCCAATTATGGAAAAAATTATTGGGAAAAAAAATGAGATTTCTTTGGATTTAGTGTCTGGGGAGGGGGGGGGGGGGGTCTAAAAAGTGTACCTGTGAAGTTTCAGCTCTGTAGCATGTCCAGAACCAGAAAAAAAAGATAATTTTTCTTAGAATTTTTATTAGCGCAGGGATGGGGTTCTGCTCCTATTACACCTGTATGTGTGTATGTGTATATATACATATATGTGTGTGTGTATATATACCCCTATACAGAAGTTCAGATGTTATGCCTGCCTCCAAAGACGCCCAAAAAATGCCCAATAAACGCCTGCAACAACACAGGCATAACATCTGAACTTCTGTATAGGGGTATATATACACACACACACACACACATATATGTATATATACACATACACACATACAGGTGTGATAGGAGCGAAAATCCATCCCTGCAAATAATTTCATTAGCGCAGGGATGGGGTTCCGCTACTTTTACACCTATATGTGTGTATGTGTATATATACATATGTGTGTGTGTATATATATACCCCTACACAAAAGTTCAGATGTCATGCCTGCCTCCAAAGACGTCCACAAAAAAACCCAATAAACGCCTGCAACAAAAACGCCCAGGTGTGAAAGTAGCGGAGCCCCATCCCTGCTCTACTGCAATTCTAAGAAAAATGATCTTTTTCTTATGGCGGTCACCCTGACATGGATAAATTCGGTCATCCTGGCATACAAGGAGCGGAGCCCCATCCCTGCTCTACTGCAATTCTAAGACAAATTATCTTTTTTCTCTTCAGGTCACCCTGACATGGAAGAGTTTAGTCACCCTGGCATAGCAGTCAGAGTCAGTTCACCCTACACTACACTACGGTCACCCTGACACTTAACACTTTCCCTACAGAAAATAGATTATTGAATCTAACTATAGTGGTATATAGTACCCTAACTAAACTAGATATCCCTTTCCTCACACTAATAATTGCTAAATGACACTTTTGCAGCAGGAGTAACAGAACTGCTTCCACTCTCTTCCACAGCCCCTGTATTACAGTGCTAGAGATTTGGCGGGGCTATGTTATATACTGGGGGGCATATTCAATACTGATTGGCCTATGGACCCCCTAGTCACTCCAATCACATTCCTAGCATCCTCCTGCCCCCTCAATTGGCTTTTACTGATGTTTCTGGTCCAATCAAGGGCTTTTAAAGCCCAGTTCCTGTCCCATTGCATTTTTGGGCGGTTCTGGTTGCCGAATTCCAAACTTTTTCCGCAAAAAGTTTGGAATTCGGCGGAATTTCGAACAGTCAATGTTCGGGTCGAACTGATGGTCGACCCGAACCATTCGATCATCCCTATTGCTTAACCCACATATTACAAAGCTAGAAAAAACCTCATGGCCCCTGTATGAAGTAGCTCTAAAAGAACTGTCAGTTTTTTCCTCAGGAAAACCAGTTAGGTTTTCTTCTTTTGTTGCTATGACAGGTTAAAAAATAAAATGAAAGAAGAAAACACACGCTAGGCCTAGAAACTAGAGGGAGATACTCTCCTTTTGGGTTGTCTGTAATATTTTATCTAATAGACTCCAGGTGCCACTTCTTTAGATTAACTCTCTGACTCCTTAAATTAGATCTCTGATTATCATATTATGCATGTGACAGAGACAAAATCCATTACTGAGAACTGTTGAAAGGAAATATGTCTAGAGATATCTTCTGGGACTTCTAGCATATTCTGAACTAAAATCAGGAGCATGCACATCATTAAATAATGTACAGCCTCTGCCAGGCTATATTACCAGTCACCTAATCTATCAGTGGATTCCACATGTCTTCTGTCATACCTTGTACAAGAAAACAGACACTTTGTCACTTTTATCTAAGAGTTATAAAATATCTATATTTTATTTTACAGCTGTTATGCACAAGCACACTTTCTAAGCAGTATCATTCCTACATGACCTTGCATCAAATAACATCATTATTCAACAACATACATGTCCATTCTGTTAGTCAGTGATTGGTGTCTGCCACAATGGAATGGTATAGAATGGTATAGAATAATAACACAGTACAAGAATACAAGAATAATCAAGACTCCATAGAATGTGTTTGGAATAATGGTTGAGCTACATCGAAAAATGTACTCTTCAAAATGTTTTTACTAAGGCAACATAATGACAGTGCAAAGATACACCACAATTACTAGTAAGGAATAGATATGGCTAGAGCAAAAGTTTCTAAAAGCCCCATTGCAATAATCCGTTGGTTAAAAAAAAAAAAAAAAAACTGTATGTCTTGCCTCCATCAGTGCGCTCTTCCACTATGGCTTCTGCTATAAACCACAATGTATCTCTTAGTGAACTCCAACCTATAATTTTTTTGTTTTCAGGAGTGTATCCCTGGCAAACAAACATCCCTGGCATTGTCGCCAATTGTGTATTACTATATTCAACCGATATGTGGCAACCCAACTCATATAGTCAACACATATGTTGTACTGCGCAGGCACCAACTCTGACAACCACTGGTGCCTATGGTGCTTATGAATATAGAAACCTTTGTTGTTTTGCCAGGTTGCTTTCTCCGCATCCAACTCGCATGTCAGGAGAGTGGAGCCGTCCCAATGGAGCCGGTTCACACATCTCTGGGACACCTGCCGAGCGGTTTGCAGGAAATTCGTGTGTGTCTTCTGGCCCATTTCAGGTCCGAATTTATCCAAAAATTTGTGTACCAATTCGGACCTGAAATGGTGAACGGGACACACCTCCTGCTGTGAGATGTGAACCCAGCCTCAGTCTTTATCTTGCAGTGTAGGTTTACAATTGCACATTTGGAATATGTTCATATAGAGGAGCTGCACAAAGCTTCCAGGGCCAGACTAACTAGAGGTTTTTCCCAGGGAAAGGGAGAGGAGCAGACAGAGGCACCCTAAGTGTAAGGTATCTTCTTTTTTTTTCTTTTACTCAACTGGTAATACTGACAACATAAACGTTGCTGAAAGTATTAGACAGGCCATATTCAAATTCCAAGTTTCTTCAAAAATGTTGGTATTTGCATAGGATAAAGGATTACTGCAGCAGGTTGATGTGAGAACTCTGAAGATAAGATAAAGCACCAGAAAGAGGCTTATTTTATGTGCAAATGTCAGGTGTATGTAGAGGTTTTCCACTTTCAACAAAAAGTAAATCATGCATTCATAAGAAAAACAATGGCAACCACTCTAATGAGTTTAAAGCTATCTAAAAGAGGAAAAATGTATACTGTATATATACAGCACATATATCTCATACATAGCAACTATTCTTCAAATAGCTCAAATATCAAAGTCTTTTATAACAGCATGTTTCAACATTTGCCTACAAGCACTTTCAAAAGTATTAAGGTTACTTACTTAAACTTACTTGTGAAATATGTATTCTGCCCCCTTCTTTAGCTTCACTTATATTATCTAAGTCTGACCCTTTAGCTAGAGTATCAAAGGTCAAATATGATATGAGATCTGACAGTTACTAATATGTCCACTGCCTGACCTCACACAATAAGACCGAATTACTAAAGAAGTTGACAATATTCACAAAAAAAAATATTTATTATTTATTTAATTATTATAGTATTTGCACATGAATGGATTTCATATATTTGGATAAATACAATGAATATTCACACATGTTAACCACTTGCCTTCTGGGCACTTAAACCCCCTTCCCATCCAGACCAAATTTTAGCTTTCAGTGCTCTCACACTTTGAATGACAATTGCGCGGTCATGCTACACTGTACCCATATGAAATTTTTATTATTTTTTTCACACAAATAGAGCTTTCTTTTCGTGGTATTTAATCACCTCTGGGTTTTTTATTTTTTACAAAAAAAAAGAAAAAAGACAGAAAATTTTGAAAAAAAAAACGTTTTTCTTATTTTCTGCGAGTAAATTTTGAAAAGAAATACATTTTTCTCCTTCACTGATGTGCACTGATGAGGCGGCACTGATGGGCACTGATAGGCTGAACTGATGGGCACTGATGAGTTGGCACTTATGGGCACTGATGAGGTGGCACTGATGAGGAGGTACTAATATGCCGCACTGATGAGCACTGATAGGCAGCACTGATAGGCGGCACTGATAGGCGGCACTGCTGGGCACTGAGAGGTGGCACTGCTGGGCACTGAGAGGCGGCACTGCTGGGCACTGAGAGGCGGCACTGACGGGCGGCACTGATGGGCACTGACGGGCGGGACTGATGGGCACTGGCGGGTGGCACTGATTGACACTGACGGGTGGCACTGATGAGCACTGATGGGCAGCCCTGATGAGCACTGATGGGCAGCACCATCAGTGCCCACACTCAGTGCCCATAGTGCTGCCAGTCAGTGCTCATCAGTGCCTAGATGAGCAGGCACTGATGGGCACTGACTGGCAGCACTATGGGCACTGATTGTGGGCACTGATGGGGGGCACTGATGGCGGGCACTGTGGGCATTGATGGTGGGCAGTTAGTGTGTTTAGTGTACCTTTGTTGTAATCAGGGCACTGGTGATCAGTGCCCTGATTACATTTTTCTTTGTCCCCGACGGCTGATCGTCTCTCTCCTTCCTCACACTGCAGTCTCTGTGTGAGGAAGGAGCGCTGGCGATGAGAGATGATCTCATATGTTTACATATGAGATCATCTCTCATTGGACGGTCCGATCACATGGTGAATGGCCGCTGTGATTGGCCATTCACCACGATCTGTGATCGGCTGTGTCCAAGGGACGCGGCCGACACAGATTTCCCCCGATGCGCGCTCGCGGGAGCGCGCAGGGAGCCTGTGTCTGGGAGGCCGTTTAAAGACGGCCTCCCGAAAATGTGAGTCCGCGCTGCAGCCATACTTCGGCTACAGCGCGGATGTGAGGTGGTTAAGATTATTCGATTCTTTAGTAAATCAGCTTCACTATGTCCCAGTGTCTGAGTTCTATAGTTAAGAGGAATATGAACAATTACAGGATTATGTTGCATTGTATTGTTTATTAAAATGTCTTCGACTTTGGCCTTGCATGTCTTTATAATAATCAATAAATTATCAGTGCAACCAACTAGTGAAAAAAACCAAAGATGGTATAAACAATTGAAACAGCAAATTAATACTGGTGCAAATAAGTATACAAATATCAGTGCAATAATCCGCCTGCAAACACAAATTGTTTAACACCACACAAATAATATGCAAATACCTATAAAAGTGCTGCGCCAGAAATACTTAATCAATATATAAACAGGTGATATTGATGGTGTAATAAATATCAAAGGAGTCTAAAATAAAGTCCATAAGTGTCCAAATAAAGGTGAAAAGAAGAAACTACCAACAAGGTAGTAAAAAAAAAACAAAGGTGGTAAGAAAATCATAAAAATTTCTTCACAAACACTGCTGTGCATATATCCCACCACCGGCTAGATTGGTCTCTCACCTCAGCCACAGACCCATAAAGGGTCAAAGATCGCATATATCAGCTGTAGCAGCCTGGGGATTATCCTCTCCTAGCTCTCTCGGAAAGCCCACCATAGATCACTCAGGTGGGGATAGATGAACTCCAATCAAACTCAGAAATCCGTGTATATATATAAAAAAAGGGGACATATATAGTGCTCTCCGTCTGAATACCAATGTCTTTATTAGATATAGTAAAAGGTACTCACATTTAGCGGCACTCAGCAGTGCACGCAATGCAGACAGATACACATGCAGCTGGGACAAAGGGAAAGTACAACGTCAGGTACACAGGCTCCGCCCCCTATACGCATTACGTCAGAGCTAACCAAGACCCCTACTGAAGAAGTCGAAGGCTATATCTCCTTTAGGAGATATTTACATTTCATGCAGCCGATGACTTCATCGGCACATGTGCTCTGAAGAAACGGCCACCCATGCCATTTCTTCAGAGCCCTGTACCATGAACGGCAGCTCCCACGCGCGTGCGCGGGAGTGATGTCATCGCGCCTCCGGCCAATCAGATGGCTTAAGGATGCAAACCAGGAAGCAGGATGGCCAAACATGTCGGCCCTATCACCAGTGAGTGGGTGGCACTGCGGGGGCTTCGTTCTAAGGTAAGAATTTCATAACGAGCTGATATGTGATGCATACTAGCTCATTATGCCTTTGTCTTACAGGGTTTTTTTTTTTTTTTTCATTTTTTTTTTGTTGGGTTTACAACCTCTTTAAACTGAGCCAAAGACGCACTGCACCCCCATGCAATCCGCTCCGCAGCAGCCACGGAGATGTGAGAACCGGCTCCATTTAGAGCCGGTCACAATCTTCTGTCATGAGAGTTGGATGCGGAGTAACCCGCATCCAATTCGTATAAGTGTGAACCCAGCCTTACAGTTTACTTTCTTTAGAAAGCAGCCACAGCCTGAGTAACAAAGAGTGCCCCCTGCCAGCATGCTACTGCAAAGGGCCTTGCTCTCTGTGTGGAAGTAGCGGTCATTCTTTAGAGGTCTGACCCCTTTGCTGAGTCATAGCTAGAGCTCCTCAATCGGCATGGTGTGTACACTGCTGATCACAGAGCTATTGGTATGACTCAGCAGAGAGTGTGAGAGGCCATTGCTTTCATACACATAGAAATGGTCCTTCTAAGAATTTTGGCAAGGGATGGTTTTTCTCAATTCAGTTTAGGGGTGCTTTCCAAAGAAAACAAACTGTAAGACTTTTAACACTCTTTTTATGATGCACCTAGCATGTAGTGTATTTAGCTGATTTAAAATTAAAGGTAAATCTTCTTAAAAATGCTTTTAAAGTTATTTTAAATGCTGTGATTATAATAACAACAACAATAATTATAGTAATATACTACAATGATGTTGTTGGCAAGGGGGTACAACCTGACTCTGGATCCCATGAGCTTGCATACACACTGTCACAAGTTAGCCTGCATTTTCATGCCTGAGTATTCTTACCTCCTTGCTGCAGTGCTTTCCCTACCCTGATTCCTTTCACATGTGTGGTTTTGCTGTGCTCACCTATGGGCATCACCTGCTATTCTGTGGGCTTCCTTCCCTTCTATCACTTCCTGGCCCACCTTCCAGTGTTCTGGCCAATATAAGGCATGCTCAGTGTAACCAACATTGCCTGAGCAACTTCACAGTTCTCTGAGCTCCCGATCATTTTTTATTTTTGTACCCTGTGCCTGACTACCCATGTACTGACCCTGGCTTGGCTTACTGTCTGCTCTTGTTTGCTGCCCACCCTGACCTCAGTTGTCTACTGGATTTCCTGTTTTTTCATGCTGCTTGTACTCTGCACACATGAGTGGTTTATGCATCCTCTGCTGGGCATACCTGGGGGCAGCGATCTGGGTACAGCGTGTTGCAATTCCATTCCCACCATCAGGGACTCTGGTGAAGAAGCAGGCTGGGGCTTAGACTCCGAGCCCTGGGGAACCCCAAGTTGGTGATCTACAAGGGCTCACTACCACAGACACTTGACACACACACACACACAGTTAAAATATTCAGACATGTATTGTATGTTAGATGAAAAAGCTCTAGCTCTAGCTCTAACATGACAGTCTAAAACACTATACTAATTTATAGATTGTGATGTTCACTTTTTTCTCATGTCCTTAATTAACCTGTATCTAAAGAAAGGGCTTGTGACACGTTAACAGCATGCATGTTCGGCATTTTTAAAGAATTAGCATCTGATACAAGAAAATACAATCTGCAGCCTATCTATCCCTGTTCAATATATTATTTTAATGCATTTAGTGAATCTGAATATTTAAAAAATGTAAATGGATTTGCTTCTGCGGCCAGCTTTAAAATGAGATTTTCTGGCTGCTCTCCAAGTCTTTAATCATATTTCTAATGGAAATGTCATGGTGAAGCTTCAGTTGAGATGTAGACCACATGACCCCATGCTTAAAGCTATTTTTATAATGCATTCCCCTTTTTTGTTGAGAGCAGCAAATAAAATAAACATTATGATCATAATCGCTGCGTTAATACTGTAAAAACAAAGAGAAACATCAAGCATATTATGAATGAATCAGTCACTGTCTTCTTCTGGTGGAACCTGCAAAGGTGTAGCCTGTTCAAGGTGTCTCTTATCTCACAAATATACCACAGTGACTTCAAAGCAGGTGCAACCACTTCTGTGGAGGTGTGCTAGCTAAATAATACACACAATGGTTTTCATATAGGATTTTCATTTTTAGTAAATCATAATTGCCTATTTAAAAATAAAAAAAAGAATTTATAAAGCAGATAAAACAGTCATTTTATTTTAATGTTGGCCTATCACAACTGGTTATTTTCTATTTGAATTTAAAGTGGAACTGTCAGCAAAATAAACAAAATACATACAGTACTGTATCTGACACATTCTGTCACTAGCATTACCACAGCATTTTTATAGTTTAGTTTTATTAGTGGTTAATTCAGTCTTATTAGTGGTTGATTCAGTCAGTAGATCCATTATTTTTTTTTATTTGTTTTTTTATTTTTCTTTACAGGGTTTTAGTTCTGCACTGATATCACTTAACAGCATTGCTATTTTGTGATAGTCTAAGGTTGACCAGGCGTTATACATTTTTCTTGTACAATTTTCTTTTAAATTTACCAAAACCACATAATATGAGCTCAAACCTAGACACTTTCAATTTGTATACAATCAGGTAGGCTCTTGCACTACATAGTTGAAGGTAAATCTAAAGGAAATTGAGTAAGAAAATTGTATAATGCATTGCCAGCCTTAGATGGACATCATGTACGTTATAAGCTCAACTTCAGCTAACACTTTTTAAGCAATTGCAGCTACTTTTCTTTTTTTCCTTTATGTTGGAAAAAAGGTTTATCCATATGCAGTAGATAAAAGTTGACTGCTGTAAGTATCCTCTGCAACATTATATGGTTTGTTTGAACCCTGTAACTGTCACTTTTAATTGATAGCTTGAGCTTGAGCTCTCCTGGTCCTTCACCTCTCCAGTACATCTACACCTAAACATATTCTCATTTCAGAACCAGAACCAGTATTCAAGCCATACATTTAGATAGTCGATGATGTTTTTTTTCCAGTATCGAGAAACATATTTGGTTGTAATATACTCAGTTAATAAAGAAAGTTCAGTCGGCTGTTTCTTCTTTCTTAAAGAATTTCCTTTGTCAACATTAGTTGCAAATGTTGGTAATAAGAAACATATGGTTTTATTGTCTTCAATTAAACATTTTTTGTTTAATATCTAAAATGAGAATGCCCTGAGAGACATCACTAAACAATGGAAAAAGGACTGAAATTCATCCCTAAAGCATGGCAATCTTCATTCCTTACTGTCCTACCCTGCTATATCTTGTTCCATTTATGTGAACAAAGGAACTTTTCTTCATTGGATTCCGTGGTGGTGTGCGACCATTTTCTTCTTTAATGCTTCTCCTGGTGGTGAGCCGAGGTTCAGTACCCACCTTGAATCGTGGACTTTGACTAGCCTGAGCAGTGTTATCTCTCTTCAATCTTCATTCCTCAGTATAAAAGATTTAAACATTCATGTTTTGGAGATTCTGAGTTGGCACTTCTGAAGATAATCTTGCGTTGTGTTTTTTGTGTATTGAGGGAACAAGGGCCAACCAGTCCCTAAGAGGAAGGGAAGATTTGTTAGTAGAACCTATTGTATGTCAGCAGTCCCTCTACTAATAAGTGGCCCCTAGATATCAATCCCCCAGGGGAACGAGTAATGAGTATGGGGTATACTCCCCCCCCCCTAAAAAAAAGGCAATGTAAATAAACAGACACAAGCTTTTATTGCAAAATCCATTAAAAATGTACATAACATCCCCTAAGCAAAACAAACTGCTGGCTGATGATGTTGAACCGCTGCCACAATGACCTGCTGACTGATGATCTCACCTTGCAACCGCTGCAATATTACAGATCTCAGGCTGGCTGGGGTTTGTAAAGAAACTGGACAGGGATCTATCTTTGCAAATGTCATTGACCATTATGGTTATGACAATATCACCAGCTAGTTTCTTTAAAATTACCAGCTGGCTAGGAATCTGCCATCTTGTGGTGGTAGCACTTTTATAAGTCACTTTTAACTACTTCCATACAGGACAGTTACACCCCCTTCCTGCCCAGGCCAATTTTCAGCTTCCAGCGCTCTAACACTTTGAATGATAATTACTCAGTCATGCAACGCTGTACCCAATCAAATTTTTTATCATTTTTTTAACACAAATAGAGCTTTCTTTTGGTAGTGGTTTAATAACCACTGGGTTTTTTTATTTTTTGCGATATAAGTGAAAAAGGAGTGGATAATTTTGAAAAAAAAAAACATTTTGTTTTAGTTTCTATTATAAAATTTTGCAAATAAGTAATTTTTTTTCATAAATTTGGGCCAAAATGTATACTACTACATATCTTTGGTAAAAATAACCCAAATTAGTGGTTATTATTTAGTCTGTGTGAAAGTTATAGAGTCTACAAGCTATGGTGTCAATCATTGAAAAATGATCACATCTAATCACACCTGATGTATCGACGGCCTATCTCATTTCTTGAGGCCCTGAAATGTCAAGACAGTACAAAAAACCCAAATTACCCCTTTTTGGAAAGTAGACATTCCAGTGTATTTAGTAAGAGGCTTGATGAATTTTTTGAAGTTGTCATTTTTTCCCACAATTCTTGGGAAAATGAAAAAATTATATATATTTTTTTTTACACAAAATTCTCATAATAGCAAGTTATTTCTCACACACAGTATATGCATACTTGCAATTACACCCCAAAATACATTCTGCTACTCCTCTTGAGTATGGTGATACCACATGTGTGAGGCTTTTACACAGTCTGGCCACATACAGAGGCCCAACATTCAAGGAGCACGGTCAGGTGTTCTAGGAGCATAAATTACACATATAGTTTCCTAACGACCTATCACATTTATGAAGGCCCTGGAGCACCAGGACAATGTAATTACCCAGAAAATGACCCCATTTTGGAAAGCAAACACCCCAACATATGTTCTATGAGGCATAATGAGTCTTTTAAACATGTCATTTTTTTCCCACAAGTTTTTGGAAAATGTGGAAAGAAAATGAAAACATTTATTTTACACAAAGTTGTGGGTTCATAAGATATTTCTAACACATAGCATGTACATAGCAAAAATTACACCCTAAAATACATTCTGCTACTCCTCCTGAGTATGGCAATACCACATATGTGGGACTTTGTCACAGCATAGCCACATACAGAGGCGCAACATGCAAGGAGCAATGTCAGGTGTTCCAGGAGCATAGATTACACATATAATTTCCTAACGACCTATCACAACTTTGAAGGACCTGGAGCACCAGGACAAGGGAATAACCCACAAAATGACCCCATTTTGGAAAGCAA
Source organism: Pelophylax lessonae (assembly GCF_965119305.1). Lineage (NCBI taxonomy): Eukaryota > Metazoa > Chordata > Amphibia > Anura > Ranidae > Pelophylax > Pelophylax lessonae. The sequence goes on along the minus strand of NC_138770.1, from coordinate 229,989,072 downwards.
ACACCCCAACGTATATTCTACAAAGCATAATAAGTCTTTTGAACATGTCATTTTTTTCCACAAGTTTTTGGAAAATTTGGAAAGAAAATGAAAGCGCATTTTTTTTTACACAAAGTTGTAAATTTATAAGATATTTCAAACACATAGCATGTACATAGCAAAAAATGACACCCCAAAATACATTCTGCTACTCCTCCTGAGTATGGCGATACCACATATGTGAGACTTTGTCACAGCATAGCCACATACAGAGGCCCAACATGCAAGGAGCACCGTCAGGTGTTCTAGGAGCATTAATTACACATATCATTTCATTACAACCAATCACACTTTTGAAGGCCCTGGAGCAGCAGGACAATGAAAACCCCCACAAAATGACCCCATTTTTTAAAGCAAACACCCCAACACATAATCTAGGAGGCATGGGCTGCAGATAGGTACTCAGGTACACTGATCAGCTTGAGAAAGGTACTTGGGTACGCTGATCGGCTTCAGAGAGGTACTTGGGTATTCTGATGGGCTAGAGACAGGTACTCGGGTAATCTGATGGGCTGCAGATAGATACCTCAGGCACTCTGGGTTGGACACAGGTACTTGGGTGCTCTGGGCTGGAGACAGGTACTTAGGTACCATGATGGGCTACAGAGAGGTACTCGGGCACTATAATGGGCTGCAGAGAGGTTTTTAGGGTACTCTGATGGGCTGGAGACAGGTACCCGGATACTTTGATGGGCAGGAGACAGGTACTCAGGTACTCTGTTGGGCTGCAGATAGGTACTCAGATACCCTGATGGGCTGGAGACAGGTACTCAGGTATTCTGATGGGCTGCAGATACTCTGAAGGGCTGGAGAGAGGTACTCGGGTACTCTTATGACAGGTACTCGGGTACTCTGATGGGCTGGTGACAGGTACTTGGGTTTTCTGATAACAGGTACTTGGGTACTCTGATGGGCAGGTGACAGGTACTTGGGTACGCTGATGACATGTTCTCGGGTACTCTGATGGGCTGCAGGGAGGTACTTGGGTATTCTGATGGGCTGTAGAGAGGTAATTGGGTTCTCTGATGGGCTGGAGACAGGTACTCGGGTACTCTGGGCTGGAGACAGGTACTTGGGTACTCTGATGGGATACAGAGAAGTACTCGGGTACTCTGATGGGCTGGTGACAGGTACTTGGTTACTCCAATGACAGGTTCTGATGACAGGTACTCGGGTACTCCGATGACAGGTACTCGGGTACTCCAATGACAGGTGCTCGGGTACTCCGATGACAGGTACTCGGGTACTCTGATGACAGGTACTCTAAGTACCCGAGTACCTGTCATCAGAGTACCCGAGTACATGTCATCAGAGTACCCGTCACCAGCCCATTAGAGTACCCAAGTACCTGTCATCAGAGTACCTGATGGACTGGTGACAGGTACTCGGGTACTCTGATGGGCTGGTGACAGGTACTTTGATGGGCTAGTGACAGGTACTTTGATGGGCTAGTGACAGTGTAGCATCACATTTTTCCTAGCATAGGCCCAGAAGAGTGCATTCAGCCACCCTCAGTACCAGGTCGCCCAGGAGGCACAAAAGGCAGATCCTGGGAGACAGGGCAACCGAGACCTGCATAACATCGTTGATCACCAAAAGCACCTGAGACCAGTTTGTGGAGAGTGCCGGGCAGGACCAGAAAATGTGGATAAAATCCCCCGGGTCCTGGCCACACCGCTAGCATCCTGGGGGATGGGAGGCATGGATTCTGTGGAGACGGTAGGGTGTGAGGTACGCTCTGTGAGCAATCTTGTACTATATGAGACAGTCCCTAAGAGATACCAGAATTGTGAACGGGAGCTTCCACACATTCACCCAGTCCTCCGGGTCCAAATCCGGGACATCCCAGGCCCACCGATTCTGGAGGCCAGAGAGTTCCAGAGAGGAGACCCGGAGGAGATGCACATAAAGAACAGAGACAGCCTTTTCTGAACAGTCGTAGTGCACGTCCCGCTCCAGATCCGGCTGCACCACCTGGGACCCCCCGGAGGGGAACTGGGTTCTGAAGGCATGGGAGAACTGCAGATAGCGAAATAAGTGGGACGAGGGGACATTGCTATTAGTAAGAAAGTGGGCAAATGAGGGGAAGGAGAGATCAACGGAAACATCAGAGATCTTTTTGATATTGTACCTGGTCCATTCCGCAGGATCTGGGAGATGAAACAAGTGTGACAGGGGATGGGATTAATCCATAGGGGAGCATTGGGGGAAACCGCGGTGCCTGGGTATTTTTCAAGCTGCAAACCGAGCTTCCACGCTCAAAGCGTTGTTTTCATGGAGATAGTTAGTGAGTACAGAGCCCTAGGACCCCTAAACCACCACCGCTGAGTTAGAGGTATCGGGAGCGAGCCACCAAACAGCCGTGACGTGCATAACAGGCAGAGGCCTCCTCCACAGCCCCCTCCAATGCAGACACAGTGGCAGATTGTTGAAGTTTGATCTCCTTGATGACTGACATATATTGCCCCCTCGTATAGGCCTTGAACACATCCCAGACTACGGGGGGGGGGAGAGGATGATCCAGTGTTAGAGTCCCAGTACGTGCGCATCACCGTAGGAATCTGAGCATTCAGACTGCTCCACCAACTGGGCACCCAGCCACCACAGGGAGCCACTACTAACACAGCCAGAGCTCAGGGTGACCAGTAGAGGGCTGTGGTCAGACAGACCACTAGGCAAATATATCACCGCCTCCACATCAGATAACTTAGCCGGGTTTGCAAAAGCATAGTCTATTCTAGAGGAAATCTTGTAGGAGGCTGAAAAACACGAATAAACCTTCTGCTCTGGGTACTTCCAGTGCCAGACCTCCATCACCCCTGCCGCTAGCGACCAATCAAGGAGGTCCACCGAGAAGTATTTGGGGGGGTGTAGGTCTGTCCAGATCAGGCAAGAGGATGGCGTTGAAGTCCCCCAGCAGAAGTAGCTTAGCAGGGCAATAAGGAGTAACCTTCTCCAGGATGGTGTACAGGACCTCTGATTGAAAGGGTGGGGGGACATAGATACCCACCACAATGTATTTCCTCTGCCACAGTGAGGACACCAAGATGACATATCTACCCATGGGGTCTGTGTGGACTGCATCCACCACGCAAGGGAATGACTTATTAAGTAAAACCGGCACCCCCTGGCATAACTAGAATAAGAAGCATGAAAGAGTCTCTGAACCCAGGGCCTTTTCAAAGAGTGCAACTTGCTGCCCACCAGGTGTGTCTCCTGCAGGATCAATATAGAGGGGTTATGAGACTTGATGTATTGGAAAAGGAGTGCCCTCTTGAATTTGGAGTTAAGGCCGAGGACATTCCAGGAAACAACCGAGAATGCCTGCGGGTTACGTGATGCCATAACGGTAGCACAGTGAAAGGGCAAAAGGGGAAGCGATGATACAGGACAGGGGCATCCAGTAAGCAGCAAAAAGGAAAATGCCTAGACATCAAGCAGTGAGCCACGTATGACTACATACAAAAAAAAAGAAACCAAAAACAGTCACACAGTGACCAAATAAGACAACCCAAGCACATTGTGTCTTCCCTGCTGGTTCCCAGCAACCCCCAAGAATGGAAGGGGGAAGCAAGGGAGCGGCCTATAAACAAAGCGCAAAAAAAAAGCTAGTAGCGGTGCCTGTGAGGCAGGTACCAGCTAGCAGAAGTGTCCAGCGGTCAGTCTCTGGTATCCCTGCAGGCTCAACCCCGCAGCGTGAGGGCGAGCGTGGAGCAGCGGAGAGGGGGAACAACAAAACAACAGGGGGGGGGGCAGCTGCAAGGTCCAATTCAGGGATATCCGGGGACAATATGGGCAAAAATAGAAAAGAGAAAAATGAAAAGAAAGCCGGGGTCCGGGGGGGGGGGGGAGAAGTGAGCGTCCAGGAGTTGAAGAAGGAGTCAGAAGTGTGGAATCCGGCACAGCTCCATAATGGTGGGATTCCTGAGGGGTGTGCTGGAAGAAGGTTCGGCAGTGGAGGAAAAACAGAGCAGGTAAGATAGGCATGAGTTCTTCAAAAAGGGGAATACGCAGGGGCCCAAGGTGTGAAGTTAAAGAAGAAGAGGGGCATGACAGTTAGAAATATACTTGCTTCAATCCGGTAAGTGAACAGGTGGTGGTAGAGAAAACCAGCAGGGAGGGACTTAACGGACATCAAGCCAGGAGGCTGCAGATTCAGGGGTGTCAAAGAATCTGGTGCGGTCCCCATCAATCATACGGAACCTGCTAGGGTACAGGAGGCTAAATTTGATGCCTTGATCCCTGAGCCATTTTCAGATATCGGTAAACTGGCGTCGCTTCTGCTGCACCTCCGGGAGTAACCTGGAAATAGCATAATCCTGGCATTCTCGAAGCGGAGGTCCTGCTTGGCGGGCACCACTGCCAAGATGCGGTCCCGATCCCTATAATTAAGCAGGCGGAGCAGGAACGGTCTTGGGGGAGCCCCCCGAATAGGGGGAGCCGGAGGGATCCTATGGGCTCTTTCCACCACAAAGGTAGAAGACATAGCAGGCAATTCCAACAGCGTGGTGAGGAAGGATTCTGCGAATTCAGCAGGCCTGTTGCCGTCCACCCGCCCACTCCGGCAGCCCCAGGATGCGGATGTTATTGTGCCGGAGGCGATTTTCGGTGTCAATGGCCTTGTCCTGGAGCGCCTTGACCTGCACCTGCAAGACGTGGAGGTCTCTGGAGTCAGCTCTGGCGGTGTCCTCCAGGTGGGAGATGCGGTCCTCCGCCTCCGACATACGAGAATGTAACTTGTCCAGGTCGTGCAGGATGAGGCTAATATCCGTGGCCAGGTAATCTATCTTGACCATGAGGGTGTCCCTGCAGGCCTGTATCACTGCCAGGATGTCCGATGGCGATGGATTCGACTGTCCGCTCGGGCCTGCATCCATTTGGGTGCTGGTAGACATAGCGGGAGGACAGGGCCTTGTGTCCAAGATGGCCGCCGGCAGACCCCGGGGACAGTGAGAGGTGCCTGAAGATTTAGAGGAGCACAGCTTCCCAGGAGACAGCAGAGGGACCCGCTGTGTACCGCTGGTCTTCTTGGAACCCAGGCTGGTAAAAGATGGGGTGCCGAGAGGGTAGGAGGAAGCCCAGATAACAGAAGGATAAAAGTAGGAATGGAGCACAAGCGCAGCACGTCTTCTCAGCTTCACATCCCGGCCACGCCCCCGCCCTTTTTGTTTTTAGAAAAAAAAAACATGCAAATCAGCCTTGAGAATCACTAGAAAAATAGCAAGGTTCAGCTCCCATAGATTATGATGGGGTTTGGTGCTATGTTTGGGATGTACAGACTTCCTGCTAGGTTTTGTCAAACCATCTGCAAAACAAACTTTGCCTGTTTGCTAATCCCTTCTTAGAATGTATATCTAGCTCTTATATTTTCTAGTTTTTTTTTCTTTATAGAATTTCATGTTTGTTTATACCCAACATGTTGTTTGGTGTTCTAGTTACTGTATATGTATTTATTTTCTTTTTCATAACTCATACTATTTATATAGTCTGTCTAATCTGTCTAATTCATATCTGTGAGTATGAAAAGTATTAATAGTTAAACTAGAGTTTAAGGTAACCATAATATTTTATGTATACTAGCAAAAAGTATGACAATTCAGGAAGGGTGAAAACTAGGGGTAATAGGGGCAGTATGTACAATAGAGGAGTGTAGAAGGTATGGCAGGGGCAGTATGTGCAGGATATGATTGTGTAGGGTACAGTGGCGGCCTGTGAATAGGGGCGCCAGGGCGCCGCCCCCTAAAAAAAATTAAAAATAAAAAAAATTACAAAAAGAACAATAAAGTTTAAAAAAAAAATCGCTTTTGCCGGCCTATGTGGTGGCTAGGGGGGGGGGGGGTTTACGACCCAGAAGAGGCGCCGATTGGCTGCCTTCTGGGGGCGTAACCTGGGCGCAGGTCATAGCGCTAGGACACCCCCACTTTCGTGATATCCTGGCTGTGATTGGTCCAGTCTCCAGCCTGGACCAATCATCATCCAGGACATCCCGCTGACGTTGCAATGGGGGCGGTGCAGGTGCGTGCATCAGTCACTCACTGTCACCTCCCGGTCACCTTCCCGCTGCCGCAGAGAGGAGTCTCGAGGAGAGGAGAAGCCGGCGCCGCTCACCTTCCCGCTGGTTCCCGCCGCCCGCCGCAGAGAAGAGGAGAGGCCGAGAGGGAGAAGCCGCTCACCTTCCCCCCGCAGCAGAAGAGGACGAAGTATCGAGGAGGGGGAGAAGCCGCCGCCGGGAGCCGAGCCGCCGCCAGGTAAGTGCATTGGATTGAAGGGAGCACGCACGATGGTCTCTGCATTGATTGGGGGACAATGCTGTGGCGCTCTGCAATCATCGGGGACAATGCTGTGGGCACTCTGCAATCATTGGGGACAATGCTGTGGTACTCTGCAATCATTGGGGACAATGCTGTGGCACTCTGCAATCATTGGGGACAATGCTATGGCACTCTGCAATCATTGGGGACAATGCTGTGGCACTCTGCAATCATTGGGGACAATGCTATGGCACTCTGCAATCATTGGGGACAATGCTATGGCACTCTGCAATCATTGGGGACAATGCTGTGGCACTCTGCAATCATTGGGGACAATGCTATGGCACTCTGCTATCATTGGGGACAATGCTATGGCACTCTGCAATCATTGGGGACAATGCTATGGCACTCTGCAATCATTGGGGACAATGCTGTGGCACTCTGCAATCATTGGGGGACAATGCTGTGGGCACTCTGCAATCATTGGGGACAATGCTGTGGCACTTTGCAATCATTGGGGAAAATGCTATGGCACTCTGCAATCATTGGGGGCAATGCTGTGGCACTCTGCAATCATTGGGGACAATGCTGTGGCACTCTGCAATGATTGGGGACAATGCTGTGGCGCTCTGCAATGATTGGGGACAATGCTGTGGCGCTCTGCAATGATTGGGCACAATGCTGTGGCGCTCTGCAGTGATTGGGGACAATGCTGTGGTGCTCTGCAGTGATTGGGGACAATGCTGTGGTGCTGCGGTGCTCTGCATTGAAAGGGGCTCGCACGCTGAACTCTGCATTGATGGGGGCACGGAACAGTGTTCATTGCATTGAAGGGGGCACAGCACAGTTGCATTGAAGGGGGCACGCATGCTGAACTCTGCATTGTGGGGGCACAGCACAGTGTTCATTGCATTGAAGGGGGCACAGCACAGTGTTTATTGCATTGAAGGGGGCACAGCACAGTGTTCATTGCATTGAAGGGGGCACAGCACAGTTGCATTGAAGGGGGCACGCACGCTGAACTCTGCATTGTGGGGGCACAGCACAGTGTTCATTGCATTGAAGGGGGCAAAGAACAGTGTTTATTGCATTGAAGGGGGCACAGCACAGTGTTTATTGCATTGAAGGGGTCACAGCACAGTGTTTATTGCATTGAAGGGGGCACAGCACATTGTTCATTGCATTGAAGGGGGCACAGCACAGTTGCATTGAAGGGGGCATGCACGCTGAACTCTGCATTGTGGGGGCACAGCACAGTGTTCATTGCACTGAAGGGGGCACACACGCTGAGCTCTGCATTAAAGGGGGCACGCACGCTGGTCACTACATTGAAGGGGGCATGTACGCTGGTCTCTGCATTGAAAGGGGGCATGTAAGCTGGTCTCTGCATTGAAAGGGGGCATGTACGCTGGTCACTGCATTGAAAGGGGGCATGTACGCTGGTCTCTGCATTGAAAGGGGGCATATACCATCTCCTGTACCATGACCTGTGACATGCCTATACCATATCTGTGCCATGCCTATACCATATCTGTGCCATCCCTATACCATCTCCTGTACCATCACCTGTGCCATGCCTGTACCATCACCTATGCCATGCCTATACCATCACCTGTGCCATGCCTGTACCATGACTTCAAATTCACGCAATTTCTTACTGCGTTTTTTGACGCGAAGCAATAACTATTACATTTTTCTTTTTGCGCCCCCCCCCCAAATATTTTGAGCACCAGCCGCCACTGGTAGGGTATGACAGGTTAGTATGTCCAAGAGAGGGGTATGGAACGTAAGATAAAGCCCATATATAGAAACATAGAAAAGTGATAGCAGAAAAAGAGCAGTCCATCTTGTCTGCCCCTTTTTGTTTGCTTTGTTTAATTTTGTTTTTCTTATTTTTTTTTTTGTTAACTTTATTGTCTGAGTATAGGTCTATGTTTGTCCCAAGCATGTTTGAAGCCATTTACTGTTGACTGTCTCACTACCTCAGCTGGTAGTTTATTCCGAGCATCAACTTCCCTTTCAGTAAAATAATACTTTCTAAGATTAGTTTTGAACTTCTCTCCACTTAGTTTAAGGTCATGTCTCCGTGTTCTTGAGTTTGGTTTCATATTGAAAAAACTTCCCTCCTGAACCCTATTCACCCCTTGATGTATATAAAGGTTTCATACAGACATCAAGTATGGGAGGACATGTTGGGATAGGATACATTTTTAAAGTTTTTATTTATTGTGATGAAAGGTTCTTTTTAAGGCCCCTTTCACACTTATGCGACACGATTTTACCACGATTTTGCAACGCGATTTTGACGCGACTTTGCCGCGATATTGACGCGATATTGAAAGCAATAGCTATGGCTATATACCTCAAAACGCATTAAAATCGCGCCAAAGTAGTGCAGGAACTACTTTGAAGTCGGTGCGACTTCAAAACGCACTGATATGAATGGGGCTCATTGAAAATAATGGAAAACGACTTGTCATGCGATTTTACAGTCCAAAATCGCGGGACAAGTCGCATTAGTGTGAAAGGGGCCTAAAGAGACATTGTAGGTTGTTTAGGCCCCTGATACTTCCTTCGTGAATAAATTACAGAGAGCCTTGAATTTATAATTAAGTGCCACTTGTTAATTCCCAGCTTTACCCGACCGAAAAAAAGAACCTAGAAGTGCTTAGCACTGATCATTTGGCTCTGTATGAGCAAAAGAGATTGGTGAATGGGAAGTCATTGATCTTCTCCTGCTTGGCATTCTGAAAGAGGCTTGCACTGCAAGGACTGCTCAGAAATTACATTGCACAGTCACTTTGTGTATGTAATATGCAAAGCAGAAATATTACTTTGAATGCAGGTCAGCTGTGTTTGATTTTGGTGCAATGACAGAGACAGAGAAGTTGTCTTGTGTAATTGCTGGGCAGTCTATAGGTGCATGGTGGCAGATTGTGTGAGGGAGAGTGTTTGGCTGAATTTGAGATAGTTATGGTGGCAGGGGAACAGTACGAGGAGGAGAAGAAGGAAGAGAAATTGATAATGGAAGCAGAATGCCCAAGTGGCAAAACAAAACTCAAACTTAGGCATTATCCTTAATGGGAAAGTGCAAGTATGTTATAAAAACAAAACTCTAACTTGGCTTTTATATCATTAAGGATAATCTGTAACAGGTTTATTGACCAGGAGTAATGATGAATAATATGCAAAGTGCTACAAAGCACAGCAACCAACCTGGGAATTTGCCATGTAGAATTATATTAATTCATAGTCAGAGTAAATTGTAGATCCAAAACAAACATCTTTGGACCTTAGTATGGACCCAAATGCATTGCTATACTACAAGTGTTATATTGTAAGGAAATCTTGAAACAAATGTAGTAGTTATATCGACCAAAACATTTCATATATCATTTACTAGAAAATAAAAGTGAGAATATGGATCCTACGTTATACAACGTTCAAATGTTAGCCCTAAATGCTCTGCTAAATTCTATGAGTCATACAGAGGGAACAGTGCTTAGTAAAATAAAGCTTGTTCACATAATAAAAGCTCCCATGAGTTTTTTTCTGGTTCTCAACCTGTGGCCTTTTATCACTTATCTGAGCCCCTGCAGACAGTAGTCTGTGGTGTTCTTCTTACTTAGGTGCTTACTGAAAAAAAAATCCTTAGACTGACTTCCAGTAGGTAAATGGTTTGGCTTTAATTTAATTTCACACTATCTTACTTTTTCTGTGCTGTCCCTCCTTTTCTCATTTGATGTTTTATTTCTTATGATCCTTTATTGGAATGGATGAATCTGCCCAGCTTTGATTCATGGGAGCTTTATCGAATTTTGCTTTAATTTTGCAAAACCTGAAATTAACAGAAAAACATACTGCAGTCTTTAGGGGGGGGGGGGGTGTTGATTCTAAATTATGGGGGCTCGATTCATCTAGGCCACACCCCAACAAGTGTTGCCCTGCCCCCAGGACTTAATCATGAAGGATGGAGCAAAACATGTTGAGGGCATTGCCTGGATGAATCACCCTGAAACTGCTTTTACCTGCTAACCACTCAGGCCAGTTGAGATGCGCGGCGGCTGGGCTATCTCTTCCTATTTCTGCAGTGTCCTTTGGGTCTGGACAAACCTTTCCCCAGCCAGCATCCTCACTAGTAAATGGCATCCAACTCATTGAAACCTGTCAGCCTGAGTGGGGGGCCCTAAGCATTTATCATGGGTCACACTTAGGAGTAAATAGATACAAATGTTATTCAGTGGCTAAATAGTATGTAAACAGCTTGATTAGACCATGATATAAGAGAGAGAGACAAGGATTGTTTTTCTTGAAATAAACATTATAGTGTATCATCTGAAGGACAATAGCCATACATATTTTTGAGTGTTTGACCACAAGAATAGGGCGCACATTTCAATGAACAGAGCAGTATTTTCCCTGCACCAAACACTAGAAATCTGGCAGCTGAGGTCCAGCTGCAGAAATATTGTGTTGCATCTTTACAGTGCTAAAGCACTAAAATTGGCCAAAGTCTTCAATGGTGCAATACAGGATTTACTCTGGGGTAAGATTAGATATTGGGCAGCTGAGGATCAGCTGTGGAAACATTGTCCGGCAAGTTTACAAAGCCAGAGCATTGGATCAGGCTGCAAGCTTTGTGGCACAATGCAGGATTTACTCTGCAGCTAACACTAGAGATTTGGCTGACAAATAAAAATATATAAAAAATCCATATGCAGCGCGAAAAATAAAAAGCAGTCCATAAATGTTAGTGAAAGGAAGAGAAGAGACTAACTTCAGTGTGAGATTGCAGCACACCACAGTGTAAAATTCTATTTCCTTACCAGAGGAACGAATAAAACAGGCATGTAACCAAGATCTGTGTGGCAGCACTAGCCTCAAACGCCAGGTGGATGTCTCCAAGCCGTAAGAACACCGAAGGGGAAACTTGCATCAATCACTTTTCAAATAGGACTCCAACCAAAGAAATCTGATATTCGGGTTCACTATGCTCACACTCATAGGGATGTTACCATCAATACAAAAATAAACTAGCACGTAGTGAAACCCGTAAGGGATGTTAAAACAATTTATTAGGATTGTACTTACATAAGCAGTTCAAAAACATGCATCCATTTTTTTAAAACCAGGAAATGCCGTGGCTAATAGAGTGTTTGTGTCTACAGGGACCTTCTCAAAAGATAGAGATTTGGCAGCTGAGGTCCAGCTGTGGAAACATTATGCAGCACCTTTACAGTGCCAAGTAACTTGTAATTCAAGACTGGTTCATTCTAATGAAAGTGAGCCTTTCTACACCACACTGGAGGACAGTCAGACTCTTCATAACTAGACCACCTGCTTCGCTAAAGACCACCTGCTTCACTGCGGCTGTACAGCACAACCACTCTGAGACAGAAAAGGCAGAAGTGCCCTGGCTCTAGATGATATGGAATGACCATCGCTATGTCCTGCAGAACCTACTTACCCCCTAGCCCCTACTATCTCCACATGCAAAACTTCTGCCTTTTACTTTAGGCCTGCCTGAATTTTTTAATAAAGTGGATTGACTAAATTTAATGAAAGCTATGACAATAGAGGGAATAAATATGTGGTGCTTTGGTGCACACTACTTTACTGCAACTGTGTGTGGTGACATGTTGTATACTGTGGATTTTGAAATAAAAAAGGCACAGCAACTACAGTTATTGCTGACACACACAAAAAAGTAATCCTGAAAAGGCAAATTGGGTCTCAGAGCTGTTAACAAGAGGGAGTACACAAGAATATTTAGCCAATCATACTGTAATCCACGGTATTTTATCACAATATAGCTCAGTATAGCACTATTAACTCCCTTATGCAGACAGTCAGCTCTCCTTACTCTACTCCAGCACACACTGACAAATGGCTGCTGGGAACCCACCCATCAAGCTAGAACATGACAAGCCCCCATTATTGGCCCTGCTAAGCTAGCTGACCTAAGTTCAAATGTTAAACAGTATATTATGGCTACAAAGAATTTGTTCATGTACAATAATTTGATGGTACCGTAAATTTCAAACACACTGGATTTGCCACAAACCCATGGTAGCACCAAACTGAAACTTCACCCATAATCTTTTAGAATTGGTCTTTTTAAGAGAAGTATCAAATGTGGAAACAGTAATTTTTTTAGAGTGTTGTAGGAACCACACACGAAGAAGCACTGATTTGTAAACAGGCTGTAATAGAAGTGATCTCTAGTATTCTCATAGAATGACTGTCTCCTCAACCATGTCTCTTGTCATTAAAAATTCTTATAGCATAAATAGATATCATAGGAAGTGGTGCGCTACTCAACTACTAATAAATAATCTCCAGTGATAACGTATTCATATAAAATATACAAGTTTCGACTTTTTGAATTGAATTACTGATATAAATTACTTTTTTGATGATATTCTAATTTTATGAGATGCACCTGTAATATCATCAATAATGTCCCCTATCATCCCTTCAAACATTTACAAACTTACAATAGTTTACATACTATTTAGGTAAGGCTAATTTAATTCACTTATTTTTTGATTGATCCAGGCAGCCTTGTTTAAGAGAGGATCGTTATTGCTTTTCAAGAAAAGTAGAATTATTAGGTCCCAGAGACAGAGCAATATGCATTTTCTTTTCCACCTACTGTATTTTATTGTGCACTGTTCTTTCATATAAGATTATATTTCCAGCTTTAAAGCCTCTATGGTGCAGTTTAGGTACAAAACCTTTCTTAACACATTTTCTTTCAAATAATTCTAGTTTGGGCACTTCCCGCCTGTAGGACGTCATATGACATTCTGGACTTTTAGTGGTTGTACCGGGATGATACCTGTATCTGCAGGCATCATCCCAGTATCAGAAATTTCAGCAGCCTATTCCCTAGAAATTATTTAAGTGGCTATTGAGCCACTTAATCAATTCTACAGGTGGCGGAAGGGGGTCTGGCACTGCCACTGCCACCTTTTTCAAGCTCTCCCGTTAGTTTGAAGAGCCCAGGAACCATCCGACTGGCAGCATCAGTTGCATTATAATGAGAGATAGGAAATGACTTTGTCCATCCCTCTCTGTGATGTCAGAAACCGAAAGCAACAATGATTTTGTCACTTTCAATTTTGGTTCTTTGTTGACCTGGCTGTTACCAGCCAATGAAGCAGCCGATCAGACCAATCTGTATCTGATTGGCTGCATTGGGGGTCAGAGGCGAGATTTGGGATCTAATAGACTCAGATCTTTCCATAAATAGGAACTGTCAGGGCCCATGCTTGGTTGTTCATCCCTTTGTGATAGCTATATTTAATAAAAATAAATAAAATAAATATGATTGTAAAAAAAGTTTTAAAAAGAATAAATATTAATAAAAAAAATAATTAAAGAGTTCCTATGCTCACTCATACATGCAAACCCATATGTAAGTCCCAAACGCATATGTAAACAGTGATCCCACCACACACGTAAGGTGTCCCCACAATTATCAGAGAGAGAGAGAGCAATAATTCTAGCTCCAGACCTCCTGCGTAACTCTAAAATGGTAACCTGTAAAGGATTTTAAAGCGTCACCTATAGAGATTTTTAGGTGCCGTAGTTTTGTGCCATTCTGCAGGCATATGCAATTTTAAAGCATGACATGTTAGGTATCTATTTACTTGGCATAACATCATCTTTTATTTTTTGCCCCCCAAAAATGGGTATTATATTGTGTTTGTGTGGAAAGAAATTTAGTCTTCAATGGTGCAATACAGGATTTACTCTGTGGTAAGATTAGATATTGGGCAGCTGAGGATCAGCTGTGGAAACATTGTCCGGCAAGTTTACAAAGCCAGAGCATTGGATCAGGCTGCAAGCTTTGTGGCACAATGCAGGATTTACTCTGCAGCAAACACTAGAGATGTGGCTGACAAATAAAAATATATAAAAAATCCATATGCAGCGCGAAAAATAAAAAGCAGTCCATAAATGTTAGTGAAAGGAAGAGAAGAGACCAACTTCAGTGTGAGATTGCAGCACACCACAGTGTAAAATTCTATTTCCTTACCAGAGGAACGAATAAAACAGGCATGTAACCAAGATCTGTGTGGCAGCACTAGCCTCAAACGCCAGGTGGATGTCTCCAAGCCGTAAGAACACCGAAGGGGAAACTTGCATCAATCACTTTTCAAATAGGACTCCAACCAAAGAAATCTGATATTCGGGTTCACTATGCTCACACTCATAGGGATGTTACCATCAATACAAAAATAAACTAGCACGTAGTGAAACCCGTAAGGAATGTTAAAACAATTTATTAGGATTGTACTTACATAAGCAGTTCAAAAACATGCATCCATTTTTTTAAAACCAGGAAATGCCGTGGCTAATAGAGTGCTTGTGTCTATAGGGACCTTCCCAAAAGATAGAGATTTGGCAGCTGAGGTCCAGCTGTGGAAACATTATGCAGCACCTTTACAGTGCCAAGTAACTTGTAATTCAAGACTGGTTCATTCTAATGAAAGTGAGCCTTTCTACACCACACTGGAGGACAGTCAGACTCTTCATAACTAGACCACCTGCTTCCCCCAGATACCACCTGCTTCACTGCGGCTGTACAGCACAACCACTCTGAGACAGAAAAGGCAGAAGTGCCCTGGCTCTAGATGATATGGAATGACCATCGCTATGTCCTGCAGAACCTACTTACCCCCTAGCCCCTACTATCTCCACATGCAAAACTTCTGCCTTTTACTTTAGGCCTGCCTGAATTTTTTAATAAAGTGGATTGACTAAATTCAATGAAAGCTATGACAATAGAGGGAATAAATATGTGGTGCTTTGGTGCACACTACTTTACTGCAACTGTGTGTGGTGACATGTTGCATACTGTGGAATTTGAAATAAAAAAGGCACAGCAACTACAGTTATTGCTGACACACACAAAAAAGTAATCCTGAAAAGGCAAATTGGGTCTCAGAGCTGTTAACAAGAGGGAGTACACAAGAATATTTAGCCAATCATACTGTAATCCACAGTATTTTATCACAATATAGCTCAGTATAGCACTATTAACTCCCTTATGCAGACAGTCAGCTCTCCTTACTCTACTCCAGCACACACTGACAAATGGCTGCTGGGAACCCACCCATCAAGCTAGAACATGACAAGCCCCCATTATTGGCCCTGCTAAGCTAGCTGACCTAAGTTCAAATGTTAAACAGTATATTATGGCTACAAAGAATTTGTTCATGTACAATAATTTGATGGTACCGTAAATTTCAAACACACTGGATTTGCCACAAACCCATGGTAGCACCAAACTGAAACTTCACCCATAATCTTTTAGAATTGTTCTTTTTAGGAGAAGTATCAAATGTGGAAACAGTAATTTTTTTAGAGTGTTGTAGGAACCACACATGAAGAAGCACTGATTTGTAAACAGGCTGTAATAGAAGTGATCTCTAGTATTCTCATAGAATGACTGTCTCCTCAACCATGTCTCTTGTCATTAAAAATTCTTATAGCATAAATAGATATCATAGGAAGTGGTGCGCTACTCAACTACTAATAAATAATCTCCAGTGATAACGTATTCATATAAAATATACAAGTTTCGACTTTTTGAATTGAATTACTGATATAAATTACTTTTTTGATGATATTCTAATTTTATGAGATGCACCTGTAATATCATCAATGCCAAAAGAACTTAATTTTTAAATTAAGCGTTTGTGAGGTACAGTATCAAATGCCAAAATCTAGAAATACTACATCCACAGGCCTTCCTCTATCCAATTTCCAGCTAAACTGCTCATAAAATATTAAAAGGTTGCTCTGGAAAGAACAGTCTTTCCAAAATCCATGTTGGTTACTACTAATCATACTATTTTCATTAGCAAATTCTTGGATAATGTCCCCTATCATCCCTTCAAACATTTACAAACTTACAATAGTTTACATACTATTTAGGTAAGGCTAATTTAATTCACTTATTTTTTGATTGATCCAGGCAGCCTTGTTTAAGAGAGGATCGTTATTGCTTTTCAAGAAAAGTAGAATTATTAGGTCCCAGAGACAGAGCAATATGCATTTTCTTTTCCACCTACTGTATTTTATTGTGCACTGTTCTTTCATATAAGATTATATTTCCAGCTTTAAAGCCTATATGGTGCAGTTTAGGTACAAAACCTTTCTTAACGCATTTTCTTTCAAATAATTCTAGTTTGGGCACTTCCCGCCTGTAGGACGTCATATGACATTCTGGACTTTTAGTGGTTGTACCGGGATGATACCTGTATCTGCAGGCATCATCCCAGTATCAGAAATTTCAGCAGCCTATTCCCTAGAAATTATTTAAGTGGCTATTGAGCCGCTTAATCAATTCTACAGGTGGCGGAAGTGGGTCTGGCACTGCCACTGCCACCTTTTTCAAGCTCTCCCGTTAGTTTGAAGAGCCCAGGAACCATCCGACTGGCAGCATCAGTTGCATTATAATAAGAGATAGGAAATGACATTGTCCATCCCTCTCTGTGATGTCAGAAACCGAAAGCAACAATGATTTTGTCACTTTCAATTTTGGTTCTTTGTTGACCTGGCTGTTACCAGCCAATGAAGCAGCCGATCAGACCAATCTGTATCTGATTGGCTGCATTGGGGGTCAGAGGCGAGATTTGGGATCTAATAGACTCAGATCTTTCCATAAATAGGAACTGTCAGGGCCCATGCTTGGTTGTTCATCCCTTTGTGATAGCTATATTTAATAAAAATAAATAAAATAAATATGATTGTAAAAAAAGTTTTAAAAAGAATAAATATTAATAAAAAAAATAATTAAAGAGTTCCTATGCTCACTCATACATGCAAACCCATATGTAAGTCCCAAACGCATATGTAAACAGTGATCCCACCACACAGGTAAGGTGTCCCCACAAACATCAGAGAGAGAGAGAGCAATAATTCTAGCTCCAGACCTCCTGCGTAACTCTAAAATGGTAACCTGTAAAGGATTTTAAAGCGTCACCTATAGAGATTTTTAGGTGCCGTAGTTTTGTGCCATTCTGCAGGCATATGCAATTTTAAAGCATGACATGTTAGGTATCTATTTACTTGGCATAACATCATCTTTTATTTTTTGCCCCCCAAAAATTGGTATTATATTGTGTTTGTGTGGAAAGAAATTTAGTATTTTTTCCAAAATGATTGTGCGTAAAAAATTGAAACAGCCACCATTTTATACTCTAGGTTCTCTGCTTTAAAAAAAAAATGTGTATTGAGTGTATTTACATCCAAATTGGAGGAAGGGTTTAGGAATTATAGCTCTTGAGAACAGCCATTCCCCCTTTTTTAAGGAATCAAAAGCTGTTTAATGGCCAGGTGTGGGCTACTCCTTCATTATTTCTTCATCAATTACGCAGGTAAAAATTCTGAAGTTGATTCTAAGTGTGGTATTTGCATTTGGAATATATTGCTGCGAGCCTACATCATGCATTGAAAGGAGCTGTCAATGCAAGTGAAACAGACCATTGTAAGGCTTTGAAAACAAAACAAATCCATCAGAGACATAGTAGCAACATTCGGAGTGGCCAAATTATTAGTTTGGTACATTCCGAGGAAAGAAGAATGCACTGGTGAGCTCAACAACATAAAAAGGCCTGAACTTCCACGGAAGACAACAGTGGTGTTCACAACATCCAGACAAGTGAAGGACACTCTGCAGAAGGTGGATGTATCATTGTCAATGTCTACAATTTAGGAGAAGACTTCACAAGAGCTAATAGAGAGGTTCACCACAAGGTGCAAACCATTGTTAAGCCTGAAGAATAGAAAAGCCAGATTACACTTTGCCAAAAAACATCTTAAAAAGCCAGACCAGTTGTGGAAAAGCATTCTTTGGATGGATGAAACTAAGAATAATCTGTATGAGAATGATGAAGACAAAAGTGTGGAGAAGGCTTGGAACAGCTTATGATCCAAAGCACATAACGTCATCTGTCAAACATTGTGGAGGGAGGGTGATGGCATGGGCATGCATGGCTTCCAGTGGCACTGGGTCATTGGTGTTTATGTATGATGGGACAGAAGACAGAAGCAGCCAGTTCAATTCTGCAGTGTTTAGAGATTATACTGTCAGCCCAGATTCAGCCAAATGCAGCAAAGTTAATTGGACGGCGCTTCACAGTACAGATGGACACACTGCAAAAGAAACCCAAGAGTTTTTGGAGGAAAATAAGTGCAATATTCTGCAATGGCTGAGTCTAGCACCTGATCTCAACCCAATTAAGCATCCATTTCACTTGCTGAAGTCAAAACTAAAGGCAAAAATACCCCAAACAAAGAACAACTGAGGACACCTGCAGTTAGAGCCTGGCAAGGAGGAAACCCAGCCTTTGGTAATGTCCATGGGTTCCAGACTTCAGTCAGTCATTGCCAGTAAAGGATTCTGAACAAAATATTAAAAATAAACATTTTATTTATGATGATATTAATGTGTCCAATTACATTTGAGCACCTAAAACTGGGGGACTGTGTATAAAAAGGGTTGCAGTTCCTAAAATTTGTACTTGATATTTATGTTCAACCCCTTGAATTAAAGCAGAAAGTCTGCACTTCAAATTCATTTGGATTGTTTTATTTTAACTTTATTCTGGTGGCATACAGAGTCTTTGTCCATATATATATGGACCTAACTGTATATAATCTTTGGGAGTTCTAAGTCATTTTCTTGCAAAATAATTGTTTTTTACAAGTATGAGCAAAATGTCAGAATCGGCCTAGGTGGGAATGGGAAGCATTCAAAAATGTGTTTCACCATCCCTTATTTCTACATTTGTTCACAATCTGTACTGTACATACAGTGCTTCCAACACTGTTGCATTTATGGTCCTATATGTAAACTCTTTGTATACAACATGGCTATGAGATTTCCACTTTAATGATGAATTCTATGTTTTTTGCTTTATAATAACAGAAAAAATTCTGAACAAGAAAAATGTGTTTCATTTAAGAACAATGAAGCATACACCTTGCACTACTAAGTGTGTTACAGGTTGTGTATTTTCTATAAAAATATGATATGTTATAAATATGTAATACAAATATATGATAAATATGTGAGTCAACAGGCCTTTATATGAACTAACTGGGAGAACACAACAGAAATATTCCGTTGTGTACATTGGAAGGTAAACTGGAGTTGTAGCTTTCATCTCATGTGACCCCCACAAAGGACTATTTGAGAGAAGATGAAATGTAACGTAAAATAAATGAATGGATGAAGGATTTAATGCATACACAAGTTCATGACATAATTTAATTTAAAATAGTATAATAGAATAAGTACCATAACATAACCAGGATATTTATGTTTTCCAGATCTGCCATGTCTGTACATCCTTTTCATAGCGTTTAAAACAAAATCAGTGATGGCAAAAAAAATATATTAATCCAGAAGCCAGCTGTCAGCTGCCTTTGGCCTTTGATCCCTGTCTTACAGAACATGGCATGATTTGATTTTAAAGCTGTTGCGCTTTTTCAGACTCTGGCTAAGCTTTGTAATAATTCATTGCAGATGTTTTGCCTCATTTAAGCCAGCCAGACAAATTATGTTATTGTGTTGCAATGATTCTGAACTGTGCTATTTTGGGACATCACTTTAAATAATTAATCTTTTGCCACACACTGAATACTGTAAATGGTATTTACTGCAGTTTAAAGAGATATTTCCTGAATTGCTTGCCATAGTTATAGCCTTTAGGTGTCTACTATTAAGCCATCAGATTCAAGATTAATGTCAAATAAAGGACAAATACACTTGGCTTAATCTTGGAGCTGTTTTTATGTTTATCAGGCTGTCGGAATAGTCCCACCATGCTGTTCGCTATACTATAAACATACATCAGCTACTGTTGATTGCATTTCCTCATAAATTTTTCATGAATGGAACATGCACATAGGAAAGCATACTGTAGAAGGTACATTTATTCTCTATGGCCACAGTTTTTTTTTTTTTTTTTTTGTCATAGAGTTACCAGCACCTTGTATAAAATATACATTACATACTGTGTATTGAATGTTTGCATGTAAAAAAAAACAAAACAAAACAAAAAAAAAAAACAGAAAAGCATTTCCAGCTGTAACAAATAAAAGCATAAAAGCAAATTATACTTTCAGTGATGGATTTGTCACCAGAACAAGAGATAATGGTAAATCCTTTAATAGGGACACCTGTTTTAGTGAGCACTGGCAAGGAGGGCCATTCCCCTCGCTTTGGGAGATTGCCTCCCACTTCCAGTTGCTATTTCAAAACAGGGAATGAAGGGAAATCTGCCCAATGGTACAAAGACAATAAAAAATAACCTGGCAAGGTATTTTGCAGTGCCACTTACCTCCTTGTTGTCCCTATAAAGGTTTTTAAACTTTCTCGACTCTGTCCAAAAAGGTTAAATTAAAGTTTTGGCTTTACGCACACTTTAAAATGCAAGCTCTCAGAGCACTTGGTTCCTTCACTGGACGCATTACCAGATGTAAATGCTACAGTTACATAGTTACATAGTTAGTGAGGTTGAAAAAAGACATCCGTCCATCCAGTTCAACCTATGATGTGTGTGTGTGTTTGCTGTTAACCGTACATTGTATACCCCTGTATGTTGTGGTCTTTAAAGCGGTTGTAAACCCTAGAATAAAAAAAAAAAAAACCTGCAAGACAAAGGCATAATGAGCTAGTATGCATCACATACTAGCCCATTATGTGTAACTTACCTTACAACGAAGCCCCGACACGGACCCCCGGACATCGCTGCGGGCGCTGCCATGATCCCTCGCCGTCTCTTCCGGGTTCGGCGGCTCCGGCGCGGTGATTGGCCGGAAGAGACGGCTCCGGCGCGATGATTGGCCGGAGCCGCGATTACGTCACTCCCGCGCATGCGCGCGGGAGTGATTTTCCGGCAAGCTCCCGGCAAATAAATTGAAGGTCTCCCCAGACCTTCAGAGCGCATGCGCCGCTCGCGCGAGCGGCTGCATGTACTGTAAATATCTCCTAAACCATGCCGGTTTAGGAGATATTATTTGTACCTACAGGTAAGCCTTATTATAGGCTTACCTGTAGGTAAAAGTGTCAAAAAGCACTATACTACCGCTTTAAGGTGCCCATCTAATAGTTTTTTGAAACTATCAATGCTCCCTGCTGATACGACTGCTTGTGGAAGAGAATTCCACATCCTTACCGCTCTTACAGTGAAGAACCCCTTACGTACCTTAAGGTTAAACCGCCTTTCCTCTAGTTTTAGTGAGTGGCCACGTGTCTTATTGTATTCCCTTTCTCATTACTATATAATCTGTGGTAATACATTCTTGTGTGCAGTTCCTATTTTGCTTTCCCGTTATGGATCACTTTTGAAAGGCATTTTGTAAACATTATCATGTAAAGTAGAGTTACATTTTTCCAACTCTCCTGGATTAGCTGGATTAGCCAGGATAGTCACACTTTATAGTTATCTGTCCCACCATGTCTGTGTCCCAGACTGTATGCCAGAAATCACAGCTTGAGGCACCTCCCAAGTGTTATCTCAGTTGCTTATCTTTTGGAGTTGAGCTGTAGGAGACCAATTAGTGTGTTGTGTGGGGTGTAGCTGGCCAATCAGTGTGTAGTGTGCAGCAGTGGAGATGTGTCAGAGCAGGTGTCAGGACTTGGTGTTTCCTGCTTTCCATAGCTTGTGTTGCCATGTGGGGGTCACTGTGTGATCGGTGATGAGTACCTAGCTTCCGCAAAATTGCTTAGGAGGACAGGTATGTAGACTGTCATTCCGTCATACTCTATATCCCTCCCAGTCATCTGGGAGGTGAGGCCATAGGGGGGAGAGGGAGAGTTGGACACAGAGTGTGGGGGGTTTACATAAGGGTCTTCAGGGGTATTATGTGGTTAGAGAAGGGGGTTTGGGAGTGCTATGTGTATTGTACTGGTGGAGGGAGGGAATTTTGTACTTTTCCACAAAGGAGCTGGAACTGTGCATTACACCCCCCAACCCCTGTAGTCTGTGCCTTACGTACTCTCGACCCCTACACCCTGCACCGTACGCACTTCTGCACTCTGTGTTATGTATCACTGACCCTTGTACTCTATGTGTTACACATCTATGACTCTTGCACTGTTGCATTACACACCCCTAACCCCTGTGCTGTGTGTTACACGCTCCTGACAATTGCAGTCTATGAGTTACATACACCTGACTCATGCATTTTGTACATGACATACCCCTGACTCCTGCATTCTGTGTGTTACACACCCCCGACACCAGCACTCTGTGTGTTACACACACCTGACCCATGAATTTTGTGCATTATTGTACTCTTGACCTGCACATTCTGTGCAATATGTACTATTGACCCATGTACCCTGTGCATTACGTACTCCTGATTGCTTTACTCTGTGCATTATGTTCTCCTAAACCTGGAACTCTATGCGTTAAGTTCTCATGACCACAGAATTCTGTGCATTACATACTCCTGAACTCTGCACTCTGCATTACACGCCCCTGACTCCTGCACTCAGAGTGTTACAGACCCCTGCACTTTTACACTAGATTTGTCATTTCATACTTCCCAGTGCTCATTGCTTCAACATTTGCTGGTTGCTAAGCAATCCCTGACAATTTTAATGAAATTCCATTTTAAGGTAGGCTCTGTAAAGTTTTAGCTCCCTGTCTATATTCTGTGTGCAAAAAAGCATATGTAATAGAAGTGTTTCTTTCTTTAACCCCTTAAGGAATGGAAGGTTTCACCCCCTTAATGACCAGGTCTTTTTTTGTGATACGGCACTGCGTTACTTTAACTGACAATTATGCGGTCGTGCAACGCTGTACCCAAATAAAATTTATGTCCTTTTTTCCCACAAATAAAGCTTTTTTTGGGTAGTATTTAATCACCTGGGCATTTTTTATTTTTTGCGCTATAAACAAAAAAAATTATTTTTTTTTACTTTCTGCTATCAAACATTCCCAACAAAAAAAAAAGTAAAAAAAATCGGAATTCATTAATTTAAGCCAATATGTATTCTGCTACATATTTTTGGTAAAAAAAATCCCAATAAGTGTATATTGATTGGCAAAAGCTATCACGTCTACAAACTATGGGATAGATTTATGACATTTTTATTTTTTTTTTATCTTTTTTTACTAGTAATGGCAGTGATCAGCAATTTTTAGCGGGACTGCGACATTGCGGCGGACAGATCGGACACCTAACTGACACTTTTGAGGGGACCAGTGACATTACTACAGTAATCAGTGCTAAAAATATGCACTGTTACTGTACTAATGACACCGGCAGGGAAGGGGTTAACACGAGGGGCGATAAAAGGGTTAAGTGTCTCCCTAGGGGGTGCTTTCTAACTGTCTGGGGATTTACTTACCAGATGAACACAGATACCTGTGTTCCTAAATAGGAGGAACACAGGATCCCTGTGTTGATGACTGACAGAACAGTGGTTGCCATGTTTACATCGGCAGACCGCCCTTCCATCTCCACGGGGAGCGATCGCGGGTGCCCGGTGGACATTGTGTCCCCTGGACCCACTGATTGGCTCCCTTTCTAGCCAATTGTGCATGCATGTGTCTCCAGTGGCGCACGCGTGCCCCCACTATCTGCTAAACTTAACGACGTACAGAGCCGACCTGCTGAAGTATAACTACGGTGGCTGATCGACAAGTGGTTAAAAATGATGTTGCTGAGGTTTATATGTGCCCGTGGAACTCTCATTTGTAGCACAGTGATTAAAGCATTTTATGGGGACAAGGGCTGTGACACTATACACTATATTGTCAAATAATATACTATATTGTCAAAAAAAACCGCTATAATACACTATATTGTCAAAAGTATTGGGATGCCTGCCTTTACACGCACATGAACTTTAATGGCATCCCAGTCTTAGTCTGTAGGGTTTAATATTGAGTTGGCCCACCCTTTCCAGCTATAACAGCTTCAACTCTTCTGGGAAGACTGTCCACAAGGTTTAGGGATGTGTATCTATGGGAATGTTTGACCAATCATTCAGAAGCGCATTTGTGAGGTCAGGCACTGATGTTGGACGAGAAGGCCTGGCTTGCAGTCTCTGCTCTATCTCATCCAAAAGTGTTCTATCAGGTTGACGTCAGGACTGGCCCAAATCATTTGGTGAAAGGGGGGATTATGGTGTTGTCAGGCGACAATAGTGGCAAAATTACATCGTGATTTGGCTGCCTTTGAAAGTAACAGGGATCGCAAGCGCGTCCCACATTTTGAAGCGATTCAGAATTGCATTGAGAATCACTGCGATTCTGCCTGTAATCTGGAACGCCATGGTGTGAACAGTGCCTCACTGTTAGATTTTCAGGAAAAGCTTTTAGAAAATACCCCCTTCTTCATAGGTCCAAGAAGGAGGTATAGATCATGATTTCGGTGCCATTGAAAGTAACAGGGATCGTAAGCGTGTCCTGTGTTTTGCGGCGATTCGGAATTGCATGGAGAATCGCTCCAATTCTGCCTGTAATCCAGAACGCCATGGTGTGAATGGTGCCCTACTTTTAGATCTTCAGGACAAGCTTTCTGAGTATACCCCCTTCTTCTAAGGTCCAAGAAGGAGGTATACTCCAAAAGCTTGTATTGAAATGTAACTGTTAGCCCCGGTTCACACTACTGCGTGTGCGGGGTTCGCATGTCATGTCGGAGCGCACTGCTCCGACATGACATGCGATCGGCTGTGCGGTGCAAGTTTAGCCATACAGTTTGTATGGCTAAATTCGCATCGCACCCGCAGCAAAGACGCACAGGAGGCATTTTTGCTGCCGCATCAGGATCGGATCGCACAGCGGTTCACACTTGTGCGATCCGATCCTGTGCGAACTGCACGATCGCACTGCGATATGCGATCAAACTGGGGGTGTCGTTAAGATTACATTGACACCCCCAGCGTATCGCATATGGCAGTGTGAACTGCCGGGGTTGCGTGTGCGATGCGGGAACAGGCTGCGAATTCGCAGCCTTCCCGCATCGCATATATGTGAACCGAGCCTTAGTCCCGGTTTACACTTGTGCGATGCGGGAAGGCTGCGAATTCGCAGCCTGTTCCCGCATCGCAAACGCACCCCTGGCAGTTCACACTGCCATATGCGATACGCAGGGGGTGTCAATTAAATGTTAACGACACCCCCAGTTTGATCGCATATCGCAGTGCGATCTGACAGTTCGCACAGGATCGGATCGCACAAGTGTGAACCGCTGTGCGATCCGATCCTGATGCGGCTGGAAAAAAGGGTCCTGTGCGTCTTTCGTGCGGGTGCAGTGCGAATTTCAGCCATACAAAGTGTATGGCTGAATTTGCATCCGCACATCCAATCGCATGTAATGAAGGAGCAGTGCGCTCCGAATTACATGCGATCGCCGCACTCGCAAGAGTGTGAACCGGCCCTTAGTGTGAATAAAAAAATGATCACAGACTGTACTCAACTGTTTTGTCCTTAATATGTTAAATCATTCTTTGCCGAAAATGGCTTGCATGACGCACAGCAAAGAAATATGTATCCAGAAATTTTTTGGAAATTTTGCCAACTATGCATTTAAAGAGGCACATGTGAGATGATTGAGGATGTACAAAGTAATAATGTCACTGTGCTTTCAATATTTGCATGCTGTCTGTGCACAAGAAGTCTGTTTTGTATAGGAATGTTTCTATTTGGTTGGCTTGGATAAAGAACTTTTAGCAACTGTTTACCAGAAACAAAGAGGTTGTCCACAGAAAGAAAGAGCCAAATCTAGGAATTGTCGTTACTTCAATGTCCTTGTGGAATAAGGGCTTGAAGTCCTTAGCACCATAGTAGATTTAGCTGTGGATTGTATGTAACCACAATTAGGACTGTTGTTTCTATTCCAGAAATGTGTCCCTTGGGTGTCCCAGTAGTTTGGTTAATAAAGCTATTGCTCAGTAAATGGAGCTGTCTATTTCTATCCTCAGGGGTTGAACAACTTTTCAGAGAGACCTCAGTGCTTAGGTTCTGTGGGAAAGCTACTCCAAAGATATTAGATGATCTAAAAATTCAGTCTTTTTTAGCCAGATTGGGTAAATGTTTTTGCGCAATGCGTGCAATTTCTCCAATGTACTGTCTGAGCTTAAACAACTTATTGCATACACTCACTGGGTGCTCAGTGGCTTACATTTTAGATGTGTATGAATGTTGGTCCATCATACAGGAATCTAATAAACTGGCAGTTTAGCCAAACAGACTTCTACATGGATGATTGACTCCTATAAGTCTACAAGCTCCATAGAATGGAGACTAAACTGTGCATGTGCAGACTATGGATGAAGAAGCTGGTGGAGGAATGTATACAATGCAGTAGCCCTTGGAATGTTATCAAGGTAAGTATAGCAATTTGGGGGTTTGCCGTTGTCTACATCCGCTTAGACGAGTGGGGGCATAGGGTAAGGAAAGTTTCCCTACTCTTTAACTGAGAAATTCCAAGTTTTAAAAACCTGAAAAATGTTCCCTTCTTTGATGATTCAAACAATTATATTACATGTAATGATATTATTTGATATGCCCTGTTTAGCTTGTGATGTACATAGCATACCCCAATCAATCTGGCCCATTGTTCCTTGCCTTCTTGAAATATACTAAAGCCTAGTACACACTAGTAATTTTTTTTTTCGTTCAATCCCGTGGGCTATCCGACGTTAGTACAGCTGTCTCTCCTGCTGTTCTAATGTGCTCTGACAGGGGGATCCCCCCCCCCCTCCAGAACACTTCGGTCAGCGCTCTTAACTTTTGGCTGAGAACACTGAGCAGGAGCTGATCAGCAGACCTTTTTCAGTCATGCCCCTTTGACAGAATGACAGCCAGTTTCTATTGATCCGGCCGATGCCGCCTGACATTCTGCCTGTGTGTACTAGGCTTAAAGTTGTGCAATATCCCAAACACCAAAACCATTTTTTAAACAGTTCATACAACTTTATTGGTTCTACTAAACACAACATCAACAACCAAACAATTACAAATGCAGCAAAAGATATTTACTGTAGCTCAGCTCATGCTAAAGTAGATGTAAACCCCATTCATGAAATTTGACCTGGGCAAATATAACTGTAGTGTTTACTTATCTCTCTCCAAAGCCCTAAGTCCCATGTCTTTCTGCTGCTCTGTTCCTCTGTTATAAGCGTGATAACGTCTGACAAGTTCTCCGACACAGGAGATAAAAGCAGCTTCCCAATGCTGCAGCAGTAAGAGAGGGGAATAGGCCAGTGATTGGCCACATCAGTGACCAAAATTATCCTCTTGCAGCAGAGGGAGATGCGATTACCTAACTACAGAGCTGGGAGTTAAGCTGCCCAGGGGCCAGTAGAGAGGAGGCCCACAGGATGAGGGAAGCAGATATGGCAGTAAGAGAAGTATTGAGTAGCTATGGGGAGGCACAAGCCAGGTGGAAAGTAGATATCCAGGCAGTCCCACAGTTGCCACTATAGAGATCCTCAGGACCAGGAGGGCAAGCAACAAAGTAGTTGGACACACACTGCCAGCTGGCGCAAAAGACAGCATGTCCTGCTCTTTACTTGCCCTTACCAGACCAGGACAGTATGAAATACTTCTCATGCTCCTTCATCCAGCCCACAAGGACCACCACTGAATAGTCAGTATCCATGTGGACAGATATCTGAGCAGCCTTTGACCACCCTCTTGCATGTTGAACAGTGTCTACACCTCTTTAGCAGCACTATTGCCTCTGGCTAAGGTTTCTTAAAGGGGACCTCTTCTTCATTTCACTGTCAAGAGTTTGGAACGCTTTGTGAAGAGACCTTTAAACTCTGATTACAAATACCTTCCTTAGAAGGATGAGCACTCTAGAATTGAGTTTAAAGAACCCCATAACCAGCAGATTCTGTGACAGGTTTACCCACTGGTCAGTGGTTACATAGTTACAGTTACATAGTTAGTCAGGTTGAAAAATACACAAGTCCATCCGGCTCAACCAATAAAAAATCAAAAAACAGTAAAAGACTAAGGCCGTTTAGGAGTAGTTGGGCGTTGTTTTTTTTTTCAGCAGCCCCTGAACACTCCTCTATGTTAGCTTATCTGTTCATGCATACTGAGTTTGTTATAGTTGTTTAGAGGCAGTTTCATTAGAGGCATTTTCTTGAAAGCAAAAAAATGCGTTTAGGATGGAAGTTTATAGGCATTGGAAACACCAAAAGCTTCTAACAGCTTGCAAGCATGTCTAGACGCGGTAGAAACGTTTATAAGCATTTTCTTTTATAGGCGTTTGCAATAGGAAAACATTGCTGACCATTTGCAATAGGGAGAGAGAGAGAGAGAGATCAGTAAAATCTGTTATCTGCAAAAACGCTTCCAAACTAAAACGCTCACGAACGCCGGTAAACATGGCATGTAAAAAACTGACGCTTTTTTAATTGTTTACTAGCTGTAAAGGTTCCAGCATTCTGAAGAATTTTTCAAACGTCCAGGGTACATGAGGCCTAAAAGTGTAGTTGAGCCCTATTCCTTTGACTCTATATTAAGGATATTTGTTGCACTCAAAGTCTTTTATTACTGCATTTAGTGTTATTCTCCACCATCTAATGCATTTGAGGCACATGTTGCCCAGAAAATGAACTTCATCCCTATCCTCGCCTGTGCACATTCGCATTTTGCTGCTGATAAAAATCTATTGCTTTTATTGCTGTCCAATGCTTCTCTGCAGGGCTTATTGCTATTCATTTTAATGAAACCCAAATATTGGTATTGCTGTGTTGGTGTATTGTCAGCTCCAGCTATAGGGCGAGTCATCACTGCAAATGGAAGGAAATTCCAGCATTTCCAAAAGCTCCTTCAGGGGTCAGTGCTGTACAAGCTACACCTTTTTCCCACTTTTTGGATAATAAGTTAAAGATCCTATAAAGGCCGAGGTTAAGTAATGTGTGAGTCAGGGATACACTGAGTGCATATAAGCAGACCTGTCTGTTCCTGAACTCACAGAAATCGGAATTAGACTGGACCTGTGAAACAGTAAGAAGAACTCAAGAGAGCTGATCTGTCAATGGAGCAAATCCGTATACAAATCCAGGGGTCAGTCAAATGGCTATGAGACATTCCTAGCCAGAAGGATAAAAATTCATTTGATGACCTTTGCTGCTGTACTGCCTATTTTTTTTTTTGGGGGGGGGAATGATGGATAACTGTTTACCATTCTTGTCTTGCGGCTTTGGCAATGTGTTTATATCAACGAAAGATAGTATTCGCATGGAGTTTGTATATGTTCTCTGTGTGTAAGGTCTTGCTGAAGCTGTGACTGGTGTGAATGGTTCTATGCACTCTGTAAAGCCCTGCACAGTATGTTGGCACAATATCAATATGGGAAATAAGCCAAATCAGGTTATGTTTTGAATGCTAAGAATGACAAGTAACTCTAAGTTTTTTTGTTAAGTTTCTGTGCTATGGTTTGACAGCAGAGTAAAATAAACTCACCATTTCAAGCAATTATTGTTACAGTGGCTCTCTGCTGACATCAAATAAATCAGCTAAAGGTTAAATGGCAGCAATGATGTAATCAGAATGGAGACTGTTTTTGTCTGCTGTCTAAAGGCAATTGAAATATTTAATATTACTATGACTGGGAACAAGGACATGTACAGTATAAAGATAAAGAGAGCATAATGCTCAGATTAAGGTTCTGTGAAATCCAAAACATCTCATCCAAAATATATAGTGACATGGGGCTTAAGGTTTTGAGGACAGAAAATAAAATTTGAAGGAGCAAATAAGCGTGGACCCTGACTTTGTTTCAATGTCATCTATAAATGAATACACTGCACACAGGAATCTATTCTTCTTAAAATATGGATTTTCAAGGAAATCGTCATGAGGAAAAAGCAAAGAAATCTGTGCATTTATTGGGGACTGAAGCTTGCAGACTATGATGTTATTATTCATTGCTGAACATAGTGGGGGGGGGGGGTTAATAAAATCAGAGCAGGCAGAATGTGGAGCAACTGGGCATCGCAAACCAATCAGCTTCTATCTTCAGCTTGTTCAGTTGAGCTTTGAAAATTAAAGACAGAACCTGATTGGTTGTCATGCATAGCTGTGCCAGTTTTGATCAATTTTCCTCAATGTATGTAACCCTAATCAGCCATATTCTTATTTAACAAAAGGCCAAAGGAACTACTATAGTGTGAGAAGATACAATCATTCTGAATTATGAATAATTATGTCTCCCTGACCAACCACTAGGAGTTTACTGCCAGTGACGCATGCTGGAGAAGGATGCAAATCTTTGGGGTGACATAGGAAAGCTCTGTTGCCTCTTAGACTGCTACCAAGAGAGGAGACTGTGAGTATGGGGTCAGTGTTTCCCAGGCATGCTGCCTCGGCAGGGCCTTTTCTAAAGGAGAGGCATGGATCAGAGGTCTAAGAATCTCTGGTTTCCAGGATTGGAGCACAAGGACTAAAGACTATACTGCTGAAGATTGTCCTGGAGTGCTAGGTAGAAGCTACTGCCAGAGTTCATTGCAAGGCATTCTTGAAACTCATTCAAGAGATAAGTGCGCAGCCTTAAAATTGCTATATAGTCTAAAGAGAATGTAAATTCTTGCTTAAAGGCAACTTTTCTCCATTGACTGTAGGTAGAGATTGGAGTCTGCAGTTTTGGTTGTTTTCAGGTACCCTGTGCCTCCTATGGTTTTCAATATCATTTTTGCGCTGGCGACACCCAAATCTATGACTCTACCCCTCAACTCACTCCATCAGTCTCCTCACGCATCACTAATTTACTGACTTACATATCAGTCTGGATGTCACACCACTTCCTCAAACTCAATCTATTCAAAACTGAACTCCTAATATTTCTTCCCCATGTGTCCCTCCCCCTGAATTCACCATCAAGATCAATGACACAACCATTAACCCATCCCCCCTGCCATGGTGCTAGGCGTAATCCTGAACTCTGGACTATCCTTTCCGCCCCACATCCAGTCACTGTCCAAATGTTGTGGAGGGTGCCCGAACCTCCACAACATTTTCAAAATATGACATTTTCTAACCAATGACAAAGCCTCTAATTCACTCTCTGGTCATCTGTTGCTTTGACCTTTACATAGGCTATCCCCCCCTCAGTCCGTCATGAATGCTATTCCGCCACCATACCAATGGTTAAGTGTCTGCTGACAATCTCTTCATTGGCTGCCATTCACCCAATTAATTAAATGCAAAATACTAGCAATAACATTCAAAACAATCCACAACTCGCCCCCCCCCCCCCCCCGCTACTTCACTAACCTCTCAAAGTACCAACCAAATCATTCTCTTTGTTCCCCACAAGACCTCCTGCTGTCTAGCTCTCTTGTCACCTCCTCCCATGCTCACCTCCAGCACTTTTCCGAGTTTCTCCCATCCTATGGATCTCCAATCTGTCCTGCTATCTCCTTCTCGCTCCACTTTTAAGCAATCCCTGAAAACCCTTCTCTTCAGAGAAGCCTATTGCACCTTCACCTAAATATGTGTAACACTACTCCTATTGAAGCTGCTGGTTATGGATTCCCCTGGGTTACCCATAGCAACAACTTGACAACGCAATGTATTCTAAGTGCTTGGCTCAGTCAGAAAACAGTCCAGGGGATTTGGTTTTTGTTGTTTTCTTTGAGAACTGGGATAGGAGAAGGGTGAGTGGGATACCCCAGCTGAATAAACTATGCACAATTTCTGGGACTTCTGGTTATAGCTAAATGCGGCAAGGCTGCTACTTCACTTTGCCACTATAGTGAAGTAGAAACTAAGTGAACTATGTTGTGAATCACTCTTCAGGGCCCTGCTTGGCATCCCCTTTTCCCTACTCTTCAGGGTTTTACACGGCACCCTCTTTACTCTGACACACTGTGTGAGCTGACCCTTTATCCTCTGACTTCACTGGAGTGGTCCCCCTTCCTGGGCAGACCCTTTGGCAAGTCCCTTGGTACTCATGGACACTGTTTTTCCTGGAAGACTCTGCCAGAAGCTCCACTGTCAGCTCAACAGGATCCTTTGTAGCTCAGCTCCACACCTGGTTCACTAGGCCGACTGCCTAAGACCACTTTTCTCTGACTGCAGGAGGAGAGACAGCCATCAGCCATAGATTCTGGGAGAGACTTGGCATCTAATGCGGCATTAAAAACATTTTGGAGATGCGGCAACATCCATTCCCCAGGGATACCATCATCCAACTTTATATTTGTACACATTGTTCACATTCATATAGCATAGATTATTTGAGTGCAATATACCAGTAAATAAAGAGTAACAGAAATAAATAGCAATAATAATACTACTGTCATTATTAATAAATGAGGGGAAGATAGATAGATAGATAGATAGATAGATAGATAGATAGATAGATAGATAGATAGATAGATAGATAGATAGATAGATAGATAGATAGATAGATAGATAGATAGATAGATAGATAGATAGATAGATAGATCGATCGATAGATCAGATACAGCTCTAAACCAGTGACACGGAGCCAGGTAAAGTAAGGTACACACTATAAGGGAACCGGAAGAAAAATGTAGTACGAGGAACAATTGTTCAATTTTTGTACATTGTAAATTCTCGTACTTGAACAGAACTAACAATTTTCGTTTAATGTGTACTGTTTTCGTACGAGAAAAATCAGATTCGAAAGACTGCACATGATCAGAAAAATGTTTTACAATATTTCCATCCTCGGTTTTCGACTTGTTGTGAAACATCAAGGAAACCTGGACAATCGTTTATCCGATTTTCTTATAGTGTGTACTCAGCTTAAGTGCTTAGGAATATGAGGGAGGATGGGTAGGACAGGTTGTGGAGGATTTTTTATCTTAATGCAGAAAATGCATTACCCCCTTTCCGCCCGCCCTATAGGCGATTGACGGCGGGAAGGTGGTTGCATTATCCTGACCGGACGTCATATGACGGTGGCAGGACTATGCGCTCTGCGAGCCCCCGGGGGGCGCGCAGAGCGGAGATTGGTGATACTGCGTGTCACTCCGACACACCGCATCTCTGATCTCGGTAAAGAGCCTTCCGACGTAGGCTCTTTACCATGTGACCAGCTGTGTCCAATCACAGCTGGCCACATAGTACACAGGAAGAGCCATTGATCGGCTTTCCTTAGTTCGTGCCTGACAGGCACGAGTAGAGGAGAGCCGATCTGCGCCTCTCCTGACGGGGGGGGGGTCTGCACTGGTAATCAGAGCATTGATTACCAGTGCAGACCCTTGGGGGGTGCCACTAGAACCACCAGGGATGCCCACCCATGACCCCAGGGATGCCCATCATGGACACCAGGGATGGCAATCAGGGCTCAGGGAGCCCGCCAGTATCCTCCCCATCAGTGCTGCCTGCCAGTGCCCTCCCCATCAGTGCTGCCACCAGTGCCCATCATTGCCATCTATCAGTGCCGCCCACCAGTGCCCATTATTGCCCACCAGTGCTGCCTATCAGTGCCCATTAGTGCCGTCCATAAGTGCTGATCAGTGCCACCTATCAGTGCCAATCAGTGTCACTTATCAGTGCCACTTATCAGTGCCCATCGGTGCTGCCTATCCATGTCCATCAGTGCCACCGATCAGTGCCCATCAATGCCACCTATCAATGCCCAGCAGTGCTGCCTATCAGTGCCCACCAAAGCTGCATATCAGTGCTACCTATCAGTGCCACATGTCAGTGCCCATCAGTGCTGTCTATCAGTGCTGCCTATCAGTACCGCATATTAGTGCCACCCCATCAGTGCTTCCTCATCAGTGCCTGTCAGTGCGGCCTCATCATTGCTCATCAGTGCAGGAAAAAACATATCTATTTACAAAATGACATAAATTTGGTTTAGGTACAGTGTTGCATGACCGCGCAATTGTCATTCAAAATGCAACAGCGCTAAAAGCTGAAAATTGGCCTGGACAGGAAGGGGGTGAAAGTGCCCGGTATTGAAGTTATTAAGGTAAAAAAACATTTAGACTTTAGTACTACATTTACACATAAATATAACTTCCCCCTAGAACAGGGTTTCTCAACCAGGGTTTGATGGAACCCTATGGTTCCCCCAGAGGTTGCTAGGGGTTCCTTGAGCAATAAGCAATTTCTGCACCTCAGATATGTTTCCACTGACATCACTGATCCTTTTTATCTTTCTCTAAGAGGGTAATTCTTCCCAATGACCACAAGTGTAAGGAGCATTCTTCCCACTGACCATCACACCAATGTATCATGAGTTGTAGATAAAGTCATTTTTAGCAGGGGTCCCCTGAGACCAGAAAGTTATTTCAAGGGTTCTTCTGTTTTGAAAAGGTTGAGAAAGGCTGTCCTAGAACTAGGCCTAAATGACAGCTTGCAAATTACCATTGATTCACAGTTTGGCTTTGCATAAGCATTGTTGATGTAGTACCTATACAAGCAACAATAGATGTTTGTCCTTAGGTCATTTGACAATCAAATAACTTTTGAACTACGTTTATAAAAACATAGGGTGGTATTAAAAACTATATATTTACATAGATCTAACAAACACATAACAAAATTCTCACTGCTTTAATCTTCAGTCATTATCATAAAATCAGCTCTATTAATTTAATGCAGAGGCTGCTTTATAATAACTATTGTAAAATGGCAGTTAGGGATATTATATTTTTTATAATGAAAAAGATTATTGAGCAGAAGTTGTCAGCAGAACCTAATCAGACTTCAGAGAAATGTTACAAGAATTTCCCCTGTGTAGACATTAAACCTGGACAGAGCTCTATTTGGAAAAGCCTTCATGTCATGCTATGTTTTCATGGTAAATTGAGTTAATAGGATAAATCAGTGGAGCATTCCAAGATTAAAACCACAGAGTAGCTGTATCCTTATGTTTGCCGGTCTAAGCAAGTGGCTACTTAATCTCCTGTCTGAGAAAATGTTAAAGTGACCCTGTAGAGAAAAAGAAAAATCAAACCAAGCCTGCCACCACGGACAGTCCTTTGTACTATACATAACTAGTTCCCTGCTGCCGTTTGGGATATTGGCCAATGCATCAACCTTACAGAAAGCACTGTGGCTCCCAGATCTAGTCTGGCCCTACTGGAATCACTTGGCACTATGCCCTTGTGGACCAGAGCGAGCTCCGACATCACTTCCTGTTCTCGAGCAGATAGACAGGATTTTTTTTTCTTAACCACTTAAAGACCAGGCCTATTTCTGAGATTTGTTGCTCACAAGTTAAAATCTTTTTTTTTTTTTTTGCTAGAAAATTACTTAGAGCCCCCAACATTATATAAACATATAATAAATGTATATATATATATATATATATATATATATATATATATATATATATGTGTGTGTGTGTGTATATATATATATATATATATATATATACAGTGCCTTGCGAAAGTATTCGGCCCCCTTGAACTTTGCAAGGAACACACCAGGCAGGTCCAAGATACTTTTGTGAAGAATAGTGCCAAGTAATTCCAGCCGGATTTGGATACAAAAACTTTCCAAAGCTTTAAACATCCCAAGGAGCACTGTGCAAGTGATAATATTGAAATGGAAGGAGTATCAGACCACTTTTTTTTGGGGTCTTTGGAGGCAGGCAAAACATCTGAACTTCTTTATAGGGGTATATATACACACACACTTATATGTATTTTACACATACACATATATAGGTGTGATAGGAGCGGAGACATGTTGGTGTTAATTATTTCATTAGCGCAAGTATAGTGTTCTGCTACTTTCACACCTATATATGTGTATGTGTATATATACATACATGTGTGTGTGTGTATATATACCCCTACACAGAAGTTCTGATGTTATGCCTGCCTCCAATAACCCCCAAAAAATGCCCAAAAAAACGCTTGCTACAAAACCGGCAAGGTGTGAAAATAGCGGAGCCATATCTCTGTTCTATATTAATTCTAATACAAACAACCTTTTTTTCTGGTTCTGGACATGCTACAGAGCTGAAACTTCACAGGCACACTTTTTAGACCCCCCCCCCCCCCCCCCCCAGACACTAAATCCAAAGAAATCTCATTTTTTTTTTCAATAATTTTTTCAATAATTGGCTCTCTATCAAAAATGACAATTTTTAAGAACTTTTTTTTGTGTGATTAATAGTCCCTGGGGCATGACCCAGAACCCTATGCACTTTTTAGGGGCATTTATTGGGTTTTAGGGCTTCAAAATGGTGTTTTTTGATTACCGAAGTTCAGGTCCCATTGATTTCAATGGGGTTCTGAAATCCGGGCCGAACTTTTTTGATTACCGAAGTTCGGGTGTTCTGGTTATCACATGAAAACTGACCGTCGACTCTAAAAAAAACGGTAGCGGAGTGATGACTCTAGCTCTAGCATCACCCCGGTACAACCACTTTCTCAAAATGACGTACAAGTATGGGATCTGCGGGAAGTGGTTAAAGTCAAAATTACATTTCTTTTTTGCTTTTAAGGGTAAATCAGAGATCTAAGGAAATCTGGGGTCTTTTTGACCCCAGATCTCTCAATAAAGAAGACCTGTCATGCTTATTTCTATTACTAGAGTTGGGCAAACGGTTCGGGTTGAGCAAAAGTTCAGCCTGTTCTCCCGTTCGGTGAGCACCCAAATTTGCAGGGCGTTCAGCTGGTATTTGCCCTGCAATACACTGCATGCTGCACAGTGCAATCTAAGCACTGATTGGGCAGATAAATAACATTTTTTTTTTTTTAAACGGCATGGGCCCTCCCAAATTCCATACCAGAGTCTTATCTGAGCATGCAGCCTGGCTTTTGTCTGCGGGCAAGGGGCTCATTGGAATTTGGAAGCCCCCTTTAACAAGGGGGCCCCTAGATCTCTCTCCCCATGTGAATGAATATGGGGTACATAGTACCCCTACCCATTCACCAAAAAGTGTAAAAATAAAAAAACTGGAGGCAGTTTTGCCAATTTCTTTAGTAAAAAATAATAACTGATGTAAATGCATCATCATCAACGACAACAACGCCAACGCCGAAAAAAAAAAAACAGTCCGCTGTCAACTAAGGCAAACTGCCAAATGCCTGGCTTGCCGTTTGACAGTTCTTAAAGCTAGGATCAGCAAGTGGTTTGAAGCAAATCCAAACAAAGTTTGGGGGAGGGGGGCTTCATGTAACAATAGGAATCTTGTGATACCTGCTATGGAGCATGTAAGGGTAGGGGCTAGGTGGGGTGCAGTTGGTCATCACAACCTCAGTTTTTCCCTCCTAGTTGGGCGCCAAGCAAGGGTCACATGAGAGGCCTACACCTGGGTAGGTTATTCTGGGCTATGCTGTACACTTTGTACAGGGTCACTTGCCTCATAAAGGGAGGTACTTTTACTGGAACAACCGACTGATCTCCAATAAACTCACTTGCCATTACTGTACATCACCATGGTCAGTTGTGCAATTAGGAGGGACACACAAAGACAATACCCTCTCCACCTGTCCAGCGTATCACTACTACCTTATACCCAGTAACTGTATGGGGTCCCGCTTTGCACCCAGCTTGCACTTCACCTAACTCTTTCTCTTCTGTACCCTGGTTGAAGGCCCTGGCTGTGCAAATTTGCTCCCATTGCTATGGGGGACGGATCGCTGTAGAAGGAGTGCCGACAACATCTCCCTCACTGCAGGAGGCTGTGTCACAATACAATAGCTCAGTGTGAAGAATTCCCCCATCCCCCTTGGGGGTATGGATGGGGAAATTGATTCTGTTTTTGTTTTTTGTTTAACCTGCTGATGGGGTCTTTAGTCTGTTTTTTTTTTTTTTTTCTCAACAGAAAAAGCTGTATATCAGATGTAGCAGTTAGAGGAATGGGACAAACCCTTTACCAATGACAGGGGTGCTTACAATGATCAGATTTTATTTATGTAAAACCTTTATTCCAAAAGGAAAAAAAAACTGTTTACTGTTTTAACTGATTATAAAGTGTGATCTGGAATTTGTCTTCAATTTGTTAGCAAGTTTTTACCGCTGCTTTTTTCTGGCAGCAGCACTGACATTTTTTAACCAGTTGCCGACTGCTCACAGTATATTTACTGCGGCAGTCAGCCCCGGCCAGGCAGAGTGACCTATGTCTACGTCACGCGCCTGTCAATTCTTTTTCGAGCCAATAGCGGGCGAGCGCGCGCCAGCCGAGGAGCGCGCCCGCCTCGGCTCATTCACAGAGGAGTGCGGGCGTGTGACCAGCGGACCCGATGTCCGCCGGTCACACTACGATCGCCGGTACAGCGGGAGAAAGACAGAGCGGCTTATGTAAACAAGCCGCCTGTCATTCTCCCCTGTGTAAAAATGAAGATCAGACGGTTCTACTATGTAGAACCGTTGATCTTTGTTTTTACACTAGGAGACCTGTCCCCCTACAGTTAGAATCATGCCCCTAGGACACACTTAACCCCTCCCTGTCCAATACAGTTAACCCCTTCCCTGCCAGTGTCATTTTTGCAGTAGCAGTGCATATATATAGCACTGATTACTGCAGTAATGTCACTGGTACCCCCAAAAGTGTCAAAAATGTCAGTCAAGGGTCCGATCTGTCCGCCGCAATGTCGCAGTACCGCCAAAAAAAATCACAGATCGCCGCCATTACTCGTTAAAAAAAAAAAACACCAAAAATGCCAAAAATCTTTCCCTTTGTTAGTAAACGCGATAACTTTTGCGCAAACCAATCAAAATACGCTTTTTGCGATTTTTTTTACCAAACATATGTAGCGTAAAACAATTTGGCCGAAAATGTTAAAAAATTTTGATTTTTACATTTTTTTGGGGGGGAATTTCATATAAAAAAAAGTGAAAAATATTGTTATTTTTGCAAAAATTACGCTCTTTTTTTTGTTTATAGCGCATGATCAAAAAATCGCACAGGTGATCAAATACCACCAAAAGAAAGCTCTGTTTGTGGGAAAAAAAGGAAGTGAAATTCGTTTAGGTACAGCATCGCACGACCGCGCAATTGTCCGTCAAATTCACGCAGTAAAAAATCGCAAAAAAAACCCTGGTCAGGAAGGGGGTAAAATCTTCTGAGGCTTAAGTGGTTAATTGTCCTGTGTGCATGAGACCTTAGTGTGGAAGAAGGAATCTGTTAATCTGTTAAGCTGACCATACACTATGCAATCTGATTGTATAATCTCTTTTAGTTTCACCAATATATGTCATATGAAGACAAATCTGAAAGTTTTTAATGAGTATCAAAGCAGGCAGGCCCTCATACTACATAATTGTTAGTAGATCTAAAAGAGGATTGCACAATTAGATTGTATATTGTGTGGTTCGCCGTAGATGGGTTGCCATATGGAGATGGTTAGGATGTATTGCGGAGGGCAGAGAGGATGGCGGGAGGATAGTGGTGGTACACCAAAATGCACCTTCTTCTGCATAGACAAAACTCCTTGCAACGACCCTTTCCATGTATGAGCATCTACTCCTTCCTGCCAGCATCTCATTGTTGATAATTGTTTATTTTTATCTTCTGAGGTTCGGAAGCCAGCAGATGATGGTATCCTGTATTTGCCTTCCTTCACCAGCCTCTGAGGGTATATTAGGACTAGGGTTGAGCGAACACCTAGATGTCCGTGTTCGACGGGTTCGGCCGAACTTTAAAAAAAAGTCCGGGTCCGTGTCCCGGACTTTTACCGAACTTTTCCCGGACACCGAACCCCATTGAAGTCAATGGGGACCCGAACTTTAAGGCACTAAAATGGCTCTAAAACACCAAAGGAAAGGGCTAGAGTGCTGCAAATGGCAGCAAAACGTAATTAAGAGCATGGCAAGTGCTCTGCAAACAAATGTGGATAGGGAAATAACTTAAAACAACAAAAAAAAACCAGAAAAATAAAACAATGTTCTTCTTCATCTCTGAAGGACGAGGCCCATATGGAGTAGGAGGGAGGTTGAGGTGGTGGTGGATGTGGCGGTGACATAGGCGTGCGCACAGGGTGTGCTGGGTGTGCCTGGGCACACCCTAATCACCTAGGGCACATAGCATTGCCAGTGAGGAGATGGGAAAGATCTCCCTGGGACCTGCTCTGCTCTATTTCTCCTTGCCTACAGGTACATGGCCCCGATACATTACTCTCCCTGCTGGCAAACACATGCATGTGTATTTCAACTTTGGGGTGCACACCTTAATGCAATAGGCTGCGCACACCTATGGGCGGTGTAGGTGGAAGCGGCGGTGGAGGAGGACCAGGGCCGGATTAACAGCATCATGGGCTTGGTGCTGAGGATTTTGAAGGGCCTTAAGGGCCGTGCCTTGCCATGCACCCAGAGGAGGAAGGGTGCAGCCATGCATGCCTAATTCAACATGGGATGCTGTCTCTGAAGCCCATAAACACATCCATGCATCGCCAACTGTCCCTCCTTGTCCGGCCTTCACGCTGTGTGGGGAGGTTCTGAGGGTGCTGCCTGGGGAAGCGAGCATAGAAGCTAGACTTCTGTGTTTATAAGTGACAGAAGAGCGGTAACAGTGAATATGGCCAACCCGGGGCCTATATAAAAGGTAGGGGCCTGGAGCTGCAGCTCCAATAGCCCCTACATTAATCTGGCCCTGAGGAGGAGGACGAGGTAGCCAACACTGCTTCTTTTCAAAAATTTTAAATGAGGGTACACCCCAAAAGAGTGAGAAAGAGCAAAAATGGAACAATGGGTGGGTAAGGTCGGTATCCATTGCTATTCTGCATAAGGTACGGAAAAGTCCCGTGGGATCCATGCCTGGTTCATTTTAATGAACGTGAGCTTGTCCACATTGTCTCTGGACAGGCGGCTGCGCTTGTCTGTTATAACGCCCCCAGCCGTGCTAAATACCCGTTCAGATAATACACTGGCTGCAGGGCACGCCAGCACCTCCAAGGCGTAAAGGGCAAGCTCAAGCCATGTGCCCAATTTGGAGACCCAGAAGTTGAAGGGGGCAGACCCGTCATTCACTACATGTAGGCGTGTGCACACATACTGCTCCACCATGTTGGTAAAATGCTGCCTCCTGCTAAGACGTTCCATCTGAGCTGCTGGTGCTGCTGTTTGTTGTGGCGTGCTGACAAAGCTTTTCCACATTTCGGCCATGCTAACCCTGCCTTCTGAGGTGCTGGCGGTGCCCTGGTTGCGTTGGCGACCTCCTCCTCCTCCTCCTCTGCCTTGTGCTTCCACTGTGGCCCCGCTGTCAGATGGGAATGCCAGCAGCATGGCGTCTACCAGAGTGCGCTTGTACTCGCGCATCTTGCGATCGCGCTCCAGTGAGTGAATTAAGGACGGTACGTTGTCCTTGTAACGGGGATCCAGCAGCGTGGCCACCCAGTAATCAGCACAAGTTAGAATGTGGGCAACTCGGCGGTCGTTGTGGAGACACTGCAGCATGTAATCGCTCATGTGTGCCAGGCTGCCCAGAGGCAACGAAAGGCTGTCCTCTGTGGGAGGTGTATCGTCCGTGTCCTCTGTATCCCCCCAGCCACGCACCAGTGATGGCCATGAGCTGGCCTGGGTGCCACCCTGCTGTGAACATGGTTCCATCTCCTCCTCCAGCTCCTCCTCCTCCTCATCCTCCTCATCCTCCAGAACTGTGCCCCTGCTGGACAATTGCGTCCCTGGCGTTTGCGTGTGCAGGAACCCACCCTCGGAGCCCCTTGCGAATGACTGCCCTGAAAGCCTTGGAAATGTTACCTCTTCATCCTCCTCCTCCTCCTCATCCTGTGCCACATCCTCTTCCATCATCGCCCGAATTGTTTTTTCAAGGAGGCATAGAAGTGGGATAGTTAAGCTGAGAACGGCGTCATTGCCACTGGCCATGTTGGTGGAGTACTCAAAACAGCGCAACAAGGCACACAGGTCTCGCATGGAGGCCCAGTTAAATTAAATAGCGGAATAGAAAATATGATCCAAAAAAAGTGTATGTATATCACACGTACACAACCACACTGGGCCCCAATTACTATTGTTTGTACCCCTAAAAGGCTAGATGAGGAGTAGGGGGAGTATGGAACAGGCAGCACCCTCAAACCTTCAGAAGTATGAGATGAACCCCAACAACTTGGAAAGGTGGATCTCTCTCACACGTACCGACACAGACTATCCCGCAATTCAATTGATCCTCAAAGGTTTTTATTGAATAGCGGAATAGGAAATATGATCAAAAAAAGTGTATGTATCTCGCACGTACACAACCACACTAGGCCCCAATTACTATTGTTTGTACCCCTAAAAGGCTAGATGAGGAGTAGGGGGGGTATGGAACAGGCAGCACCCTCAAACCTTCAGAAGTATGAGATGAACCCCAACAACTTGGAAAGGTGGATCTCTCTCACACGTACCGACACAGACTATCCCCCAATTTAACTGATCCCCAAAGGTTTTTGATTAAATAGCGGAATAGAAAATATGATCCAAAAAAAGTGTATGTATATCACACGTACACAACCACACTAGGCCCCAATTACTATTGTTTGTACCCCTAAAAGGCTAGATGAGGAGTAGGGGGGGTATGGAACAGGCAGCACCCTCAAACCTTCAGAAGTATGAGATGAACCCCAACAACTTGGAAAGGTGGATCTCTCTCACACGTACCGACACAGACTATCCCCCAATTTAACTGATCCCCAAAGGTTTTTGATTAAATAGCGGAATAGAAAATATGATCCCAAAAAAGTGTATGTATATCACACGTACACAACCACACTGGGCCCCAATTACTATTGTTTGTACCCCTAAAAGGCTAGATGAGGAGTAGGGGGAGTATGGAACAGGCAGCACCCTCAAACCTTCAGAAGTATGAGATGAACCCCAACAACTTGGAAAGGTGGATCTCTCTCACACGTACCAACACAGACTATCCCCCAATTTAACTGATCCCCAAAGGTTTTTGATTAAATAGCGGAATAGAAAATATGATCCAAAAAAAGTGTATGTATATCACACGTACACAACCACACTAGGCCCCAATTACTATTGTTTGTACCCCTAAAAGGCTAGATGAGGAGTAGGGG
Source organism: Pelophylax lessonae (assembly GCF_965119305.1). Taxonomy (NCBI): domain Eukaryota; kingdom Metazoa; phylum Chordata; class Amphibia; order Anura; family Ranidae; genus Pelophylax; species Pelophylax lessonae. The sequence continues at coordinate 229,945,824 of NC_138770.1, read as the reverse complement.
GAGTATGGAACAGGCAGCACCCTCAAACCTTCAGAAGTATGAGATGAACCCCAACAACTTGGAAAGGTGGATCTCTCTCACACGTACCGACACAGACTATCCCGCAATTCAATTGATCCTCAAAGGTTTTTATTGAATAGCGGAATAGGAAATATGATCAAAAAAAGTGTATGTATCTCGCACGTACACAACCACACTAGGCCCCAATTACTATTGTTTGTACCCCTAAAAGGCTAGATGAGGAGTAGGGGGGGTATGGAACAGGCAGCACCCTCAAACCTTCAGAAGTATGAGATGAACCCCAACAACTTGGAAAGGTGGATCTCTCTCACACGTACCGACACAGACTATCCCCCAATTTAACTGATCCCCAAAGGTTTTTGATTAAATAGCGGAATAGAAAATATGATCCCAAAAAAGTGTATGTATATCACACGTACACAACCACACTGGGCCCCAATTACTATTGTTTGTACCCCTAAAAGGCTGGATGAGGAGTAGGGGGAGTATGGAACAGGCAGCACCCTCAAACCTTCAGAAGTATGAGATGAACCCCAACAACTTGGAAAGGTGGATCTCTCTCACACGTACCGACACAGACTATCCCGCAATTCAATTGATCCTCAAAGGTTTTTATTGAATAGCGGAATAGGAAATATGATCAAAAAAAGTGTATGTATCTCGCACGTACACAACCACACTAGGCCCCAATTACTATTGTTTGTACCCCTAAAAGGCTAGATGAGGAGTAGGGGGGGTATGGAACAGGCAGCACCCTCAAACCTTCAGAAGTATGAGATGAACCCCAACAACTTGGAAAGGTGGATCTCTCTCACACGTACCGACACAGACTATCCCCCAATTTAACTGATCCCCAAAGGTTTTTGATTAAATAGCGGAATAGAAAATATGATCCAAAAAAAGTGTATGTATATCACACGTACACAACCACACTAGGCCCCAATTACTATTGTTTGTACCCCTAAAAGGCTAGATGAGGAGTAGGGGGGGTATGGAACAGGCAGCACCCTCAAACCTTCAGAAGTATGAGATGAACCCCAACAACTTGGAAAGGTGGATCTCTCTCACACGTACCAACACAGACTATCCCCCAATTTAACTGATCCCCAAAGGTTTTTGATTAAATAGCGGAATAGAAAATATGATCCCAAAAAAGTGTATGTATATCACACGTACACAACCACACTAGGCCCCAATTACTATTGTTTGTACCCCTAAAAGGCTAGGAGTAGGGGGAGTATGGAACAGGCAGCACCCTCAAACCTTCAGAAGTATGAGATGAACCCCAACAACTTGGAAAGGTGGATCTCTCTCACACGTACCAACACAGACTATCCCCCAATTTAACTGATCCCCAAAGGTTTTTGATTAAATAGCGGAATAGAAAATATGATCCCAAAAAAGTGTATGTATATCACACGTACACAACCACACTAGGCCCCAATTACTATTGTTTGTACCCCTAAAAGGCTAGGAGTAGGGGGAGTATGGAACAGGCAGCACCCTCAAACCTTCAGAAGTATGAGATGAACCCCAACAACTTGGAAAGGTGGATCTCTCTCACACGTACCAACACAGACTATCCCCCAATTTAACTGATCCCCAAAGGTTTTTGATTAAATAGCGGAATAGAAAATATGATCCCAAAAAAGTGTATGTATATCACACGTACACAACCACACTAGGCCCCAATTACTATTGTTTGTACCCCTAAAAGGCTAGGAGTAGGGGGAGTATGGAACAGGCAGCACCCTCAAACCTTCAGAAGTATGAGATGAACCCCAACAACTTGGAAAGGTGGATCTCTCTCACACGTACCAACACAGACTATCCCCCAATTTAACTGATCCCCAAAGGTTTTTGATTAAATAGCGGAATAGAAAATATGATCCCAAAAAAGTGTATGTATATCACACGTACACAACCCCACTAGGCCCCAATTACTATTGTTTGTACCCCTAAAAGGCTAGGAGTAGGGGGAGTATGGAACAGGCAGCACCCTCAAACCTTCAGAAGTATGAGATGAACCCCAACAACTTGGAAAGGTGGATCTCTCTCACACGTACCGACACAGACTATCCCGCAATTCAATTGATCCTCAAAGGTTTTTATTGAATAGCGGAATAGGAAATATGATCAAAAAAAGTGTATGTATCTCGCACGTACACAACCACACTAGGCCCCAATTACTATTGTTTGTACCCCTAAAAGGCTAGATGAGGAGTAGGGGGGGTATGGAACAGGCAGCACCCTCAAACCTTCAGAAGTATGAGATGAACCCCAACAACTTGGAAAGGTGGATCTCTCTCACACGTACCGACACAGACTATCCCCCAATTTAACTGATCCCCAAAGGTTTTTGATTAAATAGCGGAATAGAAAATATGATCCCAAAAAAGTGTATGTATATCACACGTACACAACCACACTAGGCCCCAATTACTATTGTTTGTACCCCTAAAAGGCTAGGAGTAGGGGGAGTATGGAACAGGCAGCACCCTCAAACCTTCAGAAGTATGAGATGAACCCCAACAACTTGGAAAGGTGGATCTCTCTCACACGTACCGACACAGACTATCCCGCAATTCAATTGATCCTCAAAGGTTTTTATTGAATAGCGGAATAGGAAATATGATCAAAAAAAGTGTATGTATCTCGCACGTACACAACCACACTAGGCCCCAATTACTATTGTTTGTACCCCTAAAAGGCTAGATGAGGAGTAGGGGGGGTATGGAACAGGCAGCACCCTCAAACCTTCAGAAGTATGAGATGAACCCCAACAACTTGGAAAGGTGGATCTCTCTCACACGTACCGACACAGACTATCCCCCAATTTAACTGATCCCCAAAGGTTTTTGATTAAATAGCGGAATAGAAAATATGATCCAAAAAAAGTGTATGTATATCACACGTACACAACCACACTAGGCCCCAATTACTATTGTTTGTACCCCTAAAAGGCTAGATGAGGAGTAGGGGGGGTATGGAACAGGCAGCACCCTCAAACCTTCAGAAGTATGAGATGAACCCCAACAACTTGGAAAGGTGGATCTCTCTCACACGTACCAACACAGACTATCCCCCAATTTAACTGATCCCCAAAGGTTTTTGATTAAATAGCGGAATAGAAAATATGATCCCAAAAAAGTGTATGTATATCACACGTACACAACCACACTAGGCCCCAATTACTATTGTTTGTACCCCTAAAAGGCTAGGAGTAGGGGGAGTATGGAACAGGCAGCACCCTCAAACCTTCAGAAGTATGAGATGAACCCCAACAACTTGGAAAGGTGGATCTCTCTCACACGTACCAACACAGACTATCCCCCAATTTAACTGATCCCCAAAGGTTTTTGATTAAATAGCGGAATAGAAAATATGATCCCAAAAAAGTGTATGTATATCACACGTACACAACCACACTAGGCCCCAATTACTATTGTTTGTACCCCTAAAAGGCTAGGAGTAGGGGGAGTATGGAACAGGCAGCACCCTCAAACCTTCAGAAGTATGAGATGAACCCCAACAACTTGGAAAGGTGGATCTCTCTCACACGTACCAACACAGACTATCCCCCAATTTAACTGATCCCCAAAGGTTTTTGATTAAATAGCGGAATAGAAAATATGATCCCAAAAAAGTGTATGTATATCACACGTACACAACCACACTAGGCCCCAATTACTATTGTTTGTACCCCTAAAAGGCTAGGAGTAGGGGGAGTATGGAACAGGCAGCACCCTCAAACCTTCAGAAGTATGAGATGAACCCCAACAACTTGGAAAGGTGGATCTCTCTCACACGTACCAACACAGACTATCCCCCAATTTAACTGATCCCCAAAGGTTTTTGATTAAATAGCGGAATAGAAAATATGATCCCAAAAAAGTGTATGTATATCACACGTACACAACCACACTAGGCCCCAATTACTATTGTTTGTACCCCTAAAAGGCTAGGAGTAGGGGGAGTATGGAACAGGCAGCACCCTCAAACCTTCAGAAGTATGAGATGAACCCCAACAACTTGGAAAGGTGGATCTCTCTCACACGTACCAACACAGACTATCCCCCAATTTAACTGATCCCCAAAGGTTTTTGATTAAATAGCGGAATAGAAAATATGATCCCAAAAAAGTGTATGTATATCACACGTACACAACCACACTAGGCCCCAATTACTATTGTTTGTACCCCTAAAAGGCTAGATGAGGAGTAGGGGGAGTATGGAACAGGCAGCACCCTCAAACCTTCAGAAGTATGAGATTGTGTTCACTGTACCCCACAAAGATTGAGTTCACTGCACCCCACAATGATTGTGTTCACTGCACCCCACAAAGATTGTGTTCACTGCACCTCACAAAGATTGTGTTCACTGTACCCCCCAAAGATTGTGTTCATTGCACCCCACAAAGATTCTGTTCACTGTACCCCACAAAGATTGTGTTCACTGCACCCCAAAAAGATTGTGTTCACTGCACCCCAAAAAGGATGTTGTTCACTGCACCCCAAAAAGGATGTTGTTCACTCCACCCCAAAAAGATTGTGTTCACTGCACCCCACAAAGATTGTGTTCACTGCACCCCAAAAAGATTGTGTTCACTGCACCCCAAAAATGATTTTGTTCACTGCACCCCAAAAAGGATTTTGTTCACTGCACCCCAAAAAGGATGTTGTTCACTCCACCCCAAAAAGATTGTGTTCACTGCACCCCAAAAAGATTGTGTTCACTGCACCCCACAAAGGATTTTGTTCACTGCACCCCAAAAAGATTGTGTTCACTGCACCCCAAAAAGGATGTTGTTCACTGCACCCCAAAAAGGATTTTGTTCACTGCACCCCAAAAAGATTGTGTTCACTGCACCCCACAAAGGATTTTGTTAACTGCACCCCACAAAGATTGTGTTCACTGCACACCAAAAAGGATTGTGTTCACTGCACCCCAAAAAGATTTTGTTCACTGCACCCCAAAAAGATTGTGTTCACTGCAGCCCAAAAAGATTGTGTTCACTGCAGCCCAAAAAGATTGTGTTCACTGCAGCCCAAAAAGATTGTGTTCACTGCAGCCCAAAAAGATTGTGTTCACTGCAGCTCACACACAGAAAAATGGATGTGGATCACTGACACCTGCCTATCTCCAATCCCACACCACACAGCAATATCGATTGTAGTTTGTAGAACACAGTTTCCCTAAAATTCAGCAGACTCTGTCCCTAACAGGATTGAGAAGAGATCGTAGATCAGGATTGAGTGCAGACCCCACCCCCCACACAGCAATATCGATTGTAGTTTGTAGAAGACACTGACCCTATAATTCAGCAGACTCTATCCCTAAAATGCCTACAACTCGCCCTGCCTAAACACTCCGACCTGTCCCTCAATTCTATCCGGACACAAATGGTTTTTTCCTGCCTATCTTTCCCTAATCAGCAGCCAGCACGTTGATGTGTGCTCTGTCCCTGAATCTAAGCAGCATAATGACGCCGCTGCGGCTGCCTCGAACTTATAAAGACTTGGTCACATGCTTCAGACGGCCAATCACAGCTACTGAGACATTTGCAGGCATGGCTGGGATGGCTTAAGGCACACCAGTTAAACGATTGTTGATTGGCTGTTGAAAGCCCGCCATGAAAAGAGCGCCAAAGCATGCAAAACCCGGAAATAAAACGACCGAACACGGATTTTTACCCGAACATACAGTAAAGTGTCCGTGTCCGTGTTCGGGTACAAAAAATCCAATTATTCGGTACGAACACGAATAATACAGTCCGTGTTCGCTCAACACTAATTAGGACTCATCCTACCATTAAGGATAGCTGGTACTTTGCATGGTTCCCAGCAACCTGGTTTTTGGGACCTGTGAATTCTGTGTCTGGATTTGAGTCCTTGTTCTTGGATTTTAGTTTTGGCTTCTATACTTATTTTTTTGCCTTTATTTCTGACTTGCACCATTTTCTTCCTGACGTCAGCCTTACATCCTTGGTTCTAGGTAATAATTTATTTACCGCCTACCTTACCTGAAAGCCACATGCCCCAGTTTTTGGATTTGCATATTGTGCGAATTCCTGACTATTTGGTGCTTTACATTGCTAGGCTGATACATCTTCAGGGGTCACTGTATTAGAAAGCAGAGAATGGTGGCATGGGGTTGTCACAGCAGAGACCTAACCTTAGTTGCTCCGGTAACAGGAGTACTGCAATCTTCTGGGACTTGACCAGCAATTGTTCCTTTGCACTTTTATTTTATATCCTAGCCTACAGCCTTATTATGTCATTTTTACTTCCTTACTTTAGTCCAGACGTATTGCAAACTATCAGTAGAGTGCACTATTGCTATTTTTCTACAGACATTTCTATATATCATTTTGTAAATTTACCCAAGATGACTGTAAATTTGCTTCACGGCCAAGTTTATTATGCTGTAATTATCTCTCACAGTGTGGTATCAGTACATCAACTAGCTGAACAGAAGTGGAGTTGTGTACTTGTTTATTCCCATCCATTAACTTTTGTGCCTTCCTATTGGGGAATTAAAATGTACTAATTGACATTGGCTAGGAAGTGGCTGAATTGCAGCTGTGATTGTTGTTCAAGGTAGCAATATGGTGTTCCATCTGAAATGTCTGTCAAATACAAGTATTTACTTGTTCAAACTTCTAAAATAATTATAGTTAAAAAAGCTATGAGCATATGTCTCTATCACTTTTCATGGAGATTTGTAGACATACAGTAAATTGAATGTTCACTTTCTGCTCTACGGCTATTGCTTATCTATGGTTAAATATAAAAAAAAGAAAAACAACCTAAAGAGACCTTGTGGTCAGACCATTCATTCCAGCAAAAATCTTTCCATAAGACTATAGGGTTGATTTACTAAAGGCAAATAGACTGTGCACTTTGCAAAGTGCAGTTGTACTCTGCAAGTGCAGTTGCAGCAGAGCTTAGTAAATGAGGTAAGGCTTCCCTTTGCAAAGAATAGTGATTGGCTCAGGCGTGTTCAGACCGAGCCTGCCAGGGAGCCGTCACTACACACCACCAATCATAGGCAGTGAGGCATTTCCCGGCCCGCAGCTGCACTTACACATGCTGCCTGTGATTGGCGGTGTGCAGGGACGGCTTCCTGGAGGGCACAATCAAAAAATGCCTATCCTCCTAGCTCCCGGGACACGCCGCCTCCTGCGTCATCACGCGGGAACGGCGTCACATCCCGTGCTGGTGGGAGACGCTCCGCCGGCTACGCTCCCGCCCTCTCTGATGACGCACATCCTGTGCGCGTCGGGTTTGGGCTGGGGGCGGGTGCGGCGAGCACTGCCCAGGGAGCCCACAGCTGTCAGGGGGCTGAGATGCAATCATAGTGATTGCGTTCACCCGACAGTTCCCCTATTTAGGCACCACTCCCAGCATGGATTACTTTGCACATCCATTGCTGGGAGAAGGTTTGCTGAGCGAGTATCTTGTTTAAGGTTAGTACATATTACCCTCAGGGTTTATTGCTCTCTAAAATTTTGGATATCACTTCATGATATTTGGGCAGTATATAAATCACTGTTCTTTTCTTTTCTCTAAACGTTCAACCATATGCCTAATAGAGGAATTGAACCTACCGACCGCTGGCCGTTTGATGTAGCGATCAGCGCTCGGTTAGGGCTTATATATATGGAGACAATCTCCCCTTTAAAACAAGTTATTTGCAATCTATTGATGCAACCCATTTAAAGGTATGTTTGGGAAAAAAACCCCCCCAGGTTATAATTAAATCTGGTAGGGGCCACATCCCTCTCTGTTTCATTCATTTGTTCTTCTGCATGCATTTGCATGACATGTTTACAGAACAAATTACTCTATTGATATATATCTATTTTCATTTACCCTTTGCAGCACAATGTGATTGGCCTCTGCCCATCTGATCAGGCTACAATTGGACTCCAGTTGTGACACTTGGCCCCCAGCCTGCACATTTTTCTTGGTCGCATGTCCATTGGCACTACCTTGGCCCTATACTTGCACCAAACCTTCCTCACACACAAAAAATTACTAGTTCCTGTGGGTGTTGTCAAAAAATCCGTGTTTTTACTCGTTGGCAAAACAATTCACTGGTGTTCATATTTCCACCAACCATGTAAATTTATTTTGCATCTCTCTTTTTTTTTGAATGGTCTCATTTGACATAATAAGTATATGTATGTACACAAAATATGTTATATCTATATTCCGCTGTTGTATTTCATGAACTGACAGTTGTCTGTTATGATACTTCTGCTTTTTCCAATACTTGCATAAATAACTATTTCCAGTACAGTCCCTGAAGAAGAGGTCTCCGCCTCGAAACGTCGGATCATACATGGAATAGTTGGTTGAGTGTATATGCACATCTTTTTATCTTCACCAGTTTTGCCCAAATTTTAATTGTACCCTCTACATTTTTGTATGTGTATTTTTCTATATTTTCATGTGTATTAATAAAATATATTATATTTAACAATTATACTTTTAACACAACTTTTTTGGAGTGACCTATAAAGTCCCACCCCTAGGGGAATTTCCAAATATGCTCCATTAATCGGGATGTGGCACTCATGTTTAGGAACATAGCGGGAACACACCTACAAATATCTATCAGAGTAAGGCCCCTTTCACACAAGGGAGTCCATCAGCGGACTCTGTTTTTCTTAGCGGGGGATCGATCCGCCGATCCACCGATCCCCCGCTGAGCAGGCGGGTGGCAGCTCTGTCTCTGCGCTGTGTGTGAAGACAGAGCTGTCAGGTCCCTGCTGTTCTCTATGGGGGAATCGGATGGGAACGAACCGCCTGTACGTTCTCATCCGATCCCATCCGATCCGATAAAAAAAATAGGGTTTCCATCTGTCCAGATTTGATGGACCGGATCGGATGGGATGTCAGCGGACATGTCTCCGCTGACATCCGATGCCCCATAGAGATGCATGGGGCATCCGTTCAGATCCGCCTGAAAAACTGACAGGCGTATCTGAACGGTCCGCATGTGTGAAATGGGCCTTACGGTATTGTCTTATTGATTGTATAAATACACCTACTAATTCTCTTTAGGCCCCTTTCACACATACGGATCGTTCATTTCATCAGTTTAGTCAGGTCAAAATGGATGAAGTATTCATCAGTTTTTCATCAATTTTTCATCCATTTTTCATCCATTTTTCATCTGTTTTTCATCCGTTTTTCTTCTGTGTTTCATCCGTTTTTTTTACATCCACTATCAATGCAAAAACTGATGAAAAATGGACCGTTTGTCAGTTTACATCTGTTTTTCGTCCAAACCCTTTTTTTAATGGAAGAAAAATAGGGCTTTCATCCATTCAAAAAAACGGATATTGACGGAAGCAGATGAAAACAGATGTAAAAGGATGATCATCCGTTTTCATCCGTTTTTCCATAGGAATGCACTGATGTCCCTTTTTCATCCATCAACGGATGGATGAAAAACGGACAAACGGTCCGTATGTGTGAAAGAAGCCTTATTTTGGGCTTTGTTTGGCCTAATATGATAAAAGATATAGTGCGCTCAACACAATCATAAATTGTAAACATGTAACATCTGGGTTGTCCCAAATATACAGTGGTCATCATACAGTGTAAAAACCATATGTCAAAGTTCTTTATGAAAAAAAAACTTATAATCTTTAACAGTTGCGAAAGAATATAAAGTCCTCCTATTGATCCAGATAATCTCAAATAGCCAAAGACCAAGCTTCCATCAATAGTGGATCTTCAATCTTAGCCTAATAAACTCTTTGAAATAACTCAAGGAGTGTCAGTGCTGGGTGAGTGAGGTGTCAGGTGTGCAGGGAAATCACAAACTAATTCAGTGGCTCCTTTGGAGGGAAGTGCTACTCTATGATCATTGAACTCCTTTAACTTGGGTCAATAATGGAATCTGAGAATGTAGATTTAGTGGCTGTTACGGAGACATGGTTTAATGAAAGAAATGACTGGGACATAACCATACCAGGGTACTCTTTATACAGAAGAGACAGAGTAGGCAAGAAAGGAGGAGGAGTGGCCCTGTATGTGAAAGATAGCATTAAATCTAACCTAATACAAGTTGGTGAGGCCAACATAGAGTCAGTTTGGGTTACGTTGCAGTTTGCTAATCATGCAGTAACTCGTGTAGGTGTGATATATAGACCACCTGGTCAAGTTAAAGAACTAGATGATCTACTAGTTGAAGAAATAGCTAAAATGACAATGAAAGGAGAAGTTATCATTATGGGAGATTTCAATCTTCCAGATATAAACTGGAAAACCAAAATAGCAAGTTCTACCAGGAGTACAGATATTCTAAATTCCCTACTGGGGTTGTCTCTGCAACAAGTGGTTGAGGAGCCAACCCGGAGGGAGGCCATTTTGGATCTGGTATTCACAAATGGGGATTCGGTATATGATGTCATTGTAGGCGAAACCTTGGGATCTAGTGATCACCAGTCAGTGTGGTTTAATATAAGAACTGTGAAAGAGTCACACCACACAAAAACAAAAGTTTTAGATTTTAGAAAAACAGACTTTTCAAAAATGAAATTAGTCATAAATGAGTCCTTATCAGACTGGAACGGATTACATGGAGTCCAGGAGAAATGGGACTACTTAAAAGGTGCATTATTGAAGGCAACAGAAAATTGCATTAGACTTGTCAGTAAAAGCAAAAAAAGGAAGAGACCACTGTGGTACTCAGCAGAAGTGGCCCAAATCATTAAAAATAAAAAGCTAGCATTTTGTAATTATAAAAAAACCCAGAGCAATGAAGATAAGGAAATCTACAAGATTAGGCAGAAAGAGGCCAAGCAAGTTATAAGAACTTCTAAAGCGCAGGCAGAAGAAAAACTAGCTCAGTCTATGAAAAAGGGGGATAAGACATTCTTCAGATATATAAATGAAAAAAGGAAATTAAAACAAGGAATAACTAAATTAAAAACAAAGGACGGAAGGTATGTAGAAGAAAATAAAGGGCTAGCTGACTGCCTTAATGAATACTTCTGTTCAGTTTTTACAGAAGAAAAAGAAGGAGAAGGACCTCCACTTGAAAGGATGACTAATGAATCATTTGATGCATGTGTCTTTACAGAGGAAGACATTCTAAGATTGCTGTCTAAAGTGAAGACAAATAAGTCACAGGGTCCTGATGGGATACACCCAAGATTATTAAAAGAGCTTAGTGGTGAGCTGGCAAAACCATTAACAGATCTATTTAACCAATCATTAGTAACAGGAGTCGTCCCGGAAGATTGGAAATTGGCAAATGTCGTGCCCATTCACAAGAAAGGTAGTAGGGAGGAATCGAGCAACTATAGACCAGTGAGTCTGACATCAATAGTAGGCAAATTAATGGAAACCCTATTAAAGGATAGGATTGTGGAACATCTTAAATCCCATGGATTGCAAGATGAAAAACAACATGGGTTTACTTCAGGGAGATCATGTCAAACAAATCTTATAGATTTTTTTGACTGGGTGACTAAAATAATAGACGGTGGAGGTGCAGTAGACATTGCATATCTAGATTTTAGTAAGGCTTTTGACACTGTCCCACATAGAAGACTTATCAATAAACTGCAGTCATTGAGCATGGACTCCCATATTGTTGAGTGGATTAGGCAGTGGCTGAGTGACAGACAACAGAGGGTTGTAGTCAATGGAGAACATTCAGAACAAGGTCATGTTACCAGTGGGGTACCTCAGGGATCTGTACTGGGACCAATTTTGTTTAATATCTTCATAAGTGATATTGCAAAAGGCCTCGATGGTAAGGTTTGTCTTTTTGCTGATGACACAAAGATATGTAACAGGGTTGATGTTCCTGGAGGGAAACGCCAAATGGAAAAGGATTTAGGAAAACTAGAAGAATGGTCAGAACTCTGGCAACTGAAATTTAATGTGGATAAGTGCAAGATAATGCACCTGGGGCGTAAAAACCCAAGGGCAGAATATAGAATATTTGACACAGTCCTGACCTCAGTATCTGAGGAAAGGGATTTAGGAGTAATTATTTCAGAAGACTTAAAGGTGGGAAGACAATGTAATAGAGCAGCACGAAATGCCAGCAGAATGCTTGGATGTATAGGGAGAGGTATAAGCAGTAGAAAGAGAGAAGTGCTTATGCCGCTGTACAGAACACTGGTGAGACCTCACTTGGAGTATTGTGCGCAGTACTGGAGGCCATATCTCCAGAAGGATATAGATACTCTAGAGAGAGTTCAGAGAAGAGCTACTAAACTAGTACATGGATTGCAGGAAAAAACTTACCAGGAAAGGATAAAGGACCTTAACATGTATAGCTTGGAAGAAAGAAGAGACAGAGGGGATATGATAGAAACATTTAAATACATAAAGGGAATCAACTCGGTAAAGGAGGAGAGCATATTTAAAAGAAGAAAAACTACCACAAGAGGACACAGTTTTAAATTAGAGGGGCAAAGGTTTAAAAGTAATATGAGGAAGTATTACTTTACTGAGAGAGTAGTGGATGCATGGAATAACCTTCCTGCAGAAGTGGTAGCTGCAAATACAGTGAAGGAGTTTAAGCATGCATGGGCTAGGCATAAGGCTATCCTTCATACAAGATAGGGCCAGGGACTATTCATAGGATTCAGATATATTGGGCAGACTAGATGGGCCAAATGGCTCTTATCTGCCGACACATTCTATGTTTCTATGTTTCTATGTTTAACCACAAAGATATTCAGTATTAGGTTATGTTTAGGCGATTCGATAAGCAAAACATGTCACCCATGCTCTTCTGACAAGTGTCAAGAACTTTCCTTGATTCTGTTTGTTGGATGATTTTATTGCATTAAAGATCTCGTAGTATTTGGTAGTGCGGTCATTCGTTTTTCATTGGAAGCGCTACACTATGATCATTGAACTCCTTTAACCACAAAGATATTCAGTATTAAGGTAGCAAAATTGGATTCTTACTTTGAAAAGACATTTGATTAAATAAATAGTCATTTATTTTTTCAAGTATAAGATAAAAGACAAACAATTCCTTGTGCAGGTTTAGCACAGCAAAGCACCCTCTGTTGGTTTTCTGATTTAAGCTTGGGATACAAAAGTCCAGACTTGCAGTGTAGAATATCCTGGGGCTTTCAGGACACTCTATAAATGTGCTTGCAGGCATCCAAATGAATCTGCTTTTGGTTTTAGATGTCAGTTTGTGTACAGCACTTTCATGTTTACAAATGATCCAACATTTTCTTTTACTCTCAGTAATCATGTTTCACACTTACCCCGCAGGCCGGTTTACACTGCTCTGCTGTGGTTTGGCTGCAGCGTGGGTGTATCTGCTATTTTTTGAGCATTTTACCAACAGTTTTAAGCCTCGTACACACGCAACGAATTTCCGCCGACCGGTCGTCCGTCTTTTGTCCAGAGTGGTGTCTGTTGGTTGGAATGTGCTCTAGACTGCACGCGAATTTTCCCACACAACAGAATTCTACTTCAGAAGTGATGTCATGTGTTGGATTGCTTTGTATGTGTTCTTTCATCTCTGAGCATGCCTAGTCTTGCTCATAAGATTTTTCCCCATCGAAATCTGTACTAATGAGACAAAAATCGGACGTGTTTTGACGGTCGACAAAAATGATATAGTCTGCACACCAGGATTTTTTCAGCCGAAAAGTCGGAGTCGGTTGTCGGAAGCATCATACTAACAAGCCGAAAATCGGCAGATCGGTCGTCGGACGAAAATTCCCGGCGGAATTACGACTCGTGTGTACGGGACTTTAGCTGCAGCTCCATAGACTTCAATTAGGTCATGCATTTTTTGCCATGTTTTCTGAAAGCGCACCAAAGATGCAGAATGCAAGGGTTTTGGTGTGCATTCAGAAAATGCAGCACAAATGCACAACCTAACAGAAGTCTTTGGGACCACAGCTAAAACTGCAGGTAACACATGCAAAATTCGTGGATACATCTGTGCTGCAGCCAAACTGCAGGGCAGCAGTGTGAACCAACCCTATCACTGTTTGAACCCTTAACATGTCCCCAAACATGCAATCTATGCATTAAAGTGGAACTCTAGTTAAAACTTTCACCCAACCCACACTGGTTAAACTTCATCCAGCTCTAAAACATGACCTAACGTCTAAAAGAACCCCATAATACCCAACCCCAACATTTAGGTATGTGTGTAGCACACCCCACGTAGGAGCCACTGGTGAAATGGGATCCCCCATCCTGCACAGCCAGAGTCAGAAAACAGTCAAGTACTTTGTTTTTTATTGAGGGGAAAAAACTTGGATGGGAAGTAAGGGTATTATGGGATGACTTCAGACAACTTCAGGGACAACTCTCCTATATACAGTCTATATACACTCCTTTCTCTTCCTGCAGCACTTCACTTGCTTACAAAGAACAGAATCAGCTGGGACACTTTTAATTAATCTGGCAAAGTAGTTAGCCAGATCAAAAAAAAGCCCTTTACAGGCAGGGACCCCGGGCCCCTTTGGTGGTGTAGCAAAGTCCAGTGTCTAGCTTAAAATCTTCTGGCTACTGATTCCAGCCCCACCTCTTCAAGTGCTGCCAGCCTGCCTGGCTGCAGCTGCTATTTTCACTGGCCTCCATGGCTACTTCAAACAGTCCTCCCAGACTGCACACTCACCAGCCCACCCAAGTGACTTCACCTGGAGAACTCCTGTACATGCTGACCCGCTCCTGCTGTCCTCTCCTTGCTCCGTGTCTCCAGGAAGGATATCCTCCATGTGTTGTAAAGGGTCCCTCCAGCACCTGAGCCCCAGGCCGGAGGTCACCCCCCCCCCCAGTCTAGGGGGCATTCTTAAAGACCACCGACAGCCTCCTCAGCATTCCTTCGCCATCTTACACCTAACTGCCCCTGCTGGAATGACTCATGAGTATTTAAGAGGTGCTCACCCCCTGCCATCCCACTCTGCTGGGGATTGGCTGGGGCTCTCATCAATACTCCAAGCAGCTCCTCCTAAACTCCACCCTCTACTTCTGGAAGCTTTGCCAGTGTTCCAGATAGTGGAGGGGGGGGGGGAGTGTTACCAGAGGGGCTGCTTGATGAGTTATCCAGCCTCCCTGAGTCACTCATCCCTGACCCAGGTTCAACCCAGGCTTGGCCAAGCCAACTTTACCTACACTAACGACTTTGTACACTTTCTAGCGCACTAGAGGGTGATATGTGTGTAAAGAGTGTTGAACTTCTGATAGATTTGTATTTCTGTCTTTGTCCCTGTAGGGATATTCGTTCTCTCTATTTGTCCTTGGGACCTTTCAAAGAAAAAAAGCTTGTGCAAAAAATTGTTTTTCTTTCAAATGCTCACATTGGGCCAACTTTGGGCACTTCCAGGACACACAGGTTACCCTACCCTGCCTCACCGCTGTCTTCAGGGAAATCTGGGTGCATGAAGTCCCATTATAATGCTTTTCTCACTATTGCAGAAGCACTGTCTGATGGAATTCCAACATCCAGCTCTCTCAAGTGGCGCAGTAACTTTACTAGCCCTCTTGGACGCATTGGAAGTCAGGCCAAAGTATACATTATTCTATTTATTTATTTATTTACAGTGGGTATAGAAAAGAATCACCCACTTCCCTTTAAAATAATCACATTTTGTTGCTCTGCAAACTTAAATGAAGACAGACACTGTTTTTGTTTTATCCAGCTGTATTTACTCAGTGCAACCTGTAACATCCAAGTGACAGATATAACACTAACATGTCAGAAAACAATACAAAAATTAAAAAACAGAATCACTGAATTGGAAAAAGGATCACCTCCTCCTAAAAATGGCTTGTAAACTCAACCTTCTGAATGGACAACAAAGTCTTTCGACTTTCAACTGTGATCAGCTGTGGTCATTTTGAGTAGCTCAGCATGAAAAGAGCTTTCCTGGAGTTGTTCAGTCCCTGGTAGTGCAACTGAAGCAAATAATCAACTATGGGTGGCAAGGCACTGTGAAAAGATATCCTGAATATAGTTGTGGACAAGCACAGGTAAGGAGATACCCACTGTACTTATTTTTTTTAAATAGTTTCAGAAATTGTAATAAATAAGTAGGCCTCATTCACAAAAAAAACAAGTGTTAGCTTGACTTTGCCAAAGTAGATTAAAAGAAATGAAAAAAAAAACGACACAGTGAGGAACTAATACAGTAAAAGGAAAAGGAAAAAAGAGAAAATAATCAATACCCTTTTAAACTTACTTTGTTTAAGCTTCTCTTTGAAAGAAAGACTCATTCTTCTAAATACATGCCTGCAGATAAAGCAGATAAAGATGGACGAACGGTTCGGCCCGAGCATGAGTTCAGGCCAAACAATTGCCTGTTTGGCGAACACCCGAATTTTCAGGGTGTTCGCTGAGTGTTCGCCCCGATGAACACCCTACATTACACTGAGCTCTGCACAGTTCATTCTGTGCCCTAATTGGGCAAAGCTTTGCCCAATCAGGGTGCAGAGTAAGCTGGTTGTTAAGGAGCAAGGCCGGGAAGCCAGCCACGGCATCCTTAATAACCGATGAGTCATCAGCTATCAATGGGTTTTCCTGCTGACAGCTGTAAAAAAAAAAGGTGATGGTAAAAAAAATAAAAATAAAGGAAAAATCAGCGTGGGGTCCCCCCAGTCCATATGGATTCGGACTCGTTAAAAAAAAACACCAAAAACGACAGAAATCTTTCCCTTAGTTAGTAAACGCAATAACTTTTGCGCAAACCAATCAAAATACGCTTATTGCGATTTTTGTTACCAAAAATATGTAGCAGAAAACAAATTGGCCTAAAATGATAAAAAAATTTGATTTTTACATTTTTTTTTGGGGGGGGGGGATTTCAGATAAAAAAATGTGAAAAATATTGTTATTTTTTCAAAATTGTCGCTCTTTTTTTGTTTATAGCACAAAAAGTAAAAATCGCACAGGTGATCAAATACCACCAAAATAAAGCTCTATTTGTGGGAAAAAAAGAACGTAAATTTTGTTTGGGTACGGTATTGCATGACCGCGCAATTGTCAGTTAAATTCGCACAGTGCCGAATCGCAAAAAGTGGCCCAGACGTAAGACAGCAAAATCCTCCGGTGGTAAAGTGGTTAAAATCCATACCAGACCCCAAAGGTCTGGTAAGGACTGGGGGAGGGGGGGGGGGCATGCCATTTTATTTCTTTACTTTTGTAATAGCTGGGTGCTGGCAATTGTAACTGCGAGTTATTGTAAATGGGATTTTACGTTTTTCTTTAGAAATGTCATTTTTGCTATAGGATGTTTTATGCATGCTACAGATGTGCCATTTTACAGGCACATTTAGGGAACCTCCCAAGCACTATATTTAAAGGAAGTTTTCATTTTTATTGTTGCACTTTAAGCATAAATAAAAACACTTCTCGTGAGAAAACTATCGCTTTTTTTTTTTATTATTGATATATGTCCCCTAGGGCAGTACCCAGACTCCCCGTACCCCTTTATGGCTAATTACTTGCACATAAGCAAAATGGGCACCTTTGATCTGTTTGGCTTCACTAGACTCCAATGGGGTTTGCCGTTCGAGTTAGAACATTTCCCCTGTTCCGGAGTTCTGCTGTGAACTGAACAGGGGGGTGTTCGGCCCATCAGTACCTGCAGACTTCTTCACCCGACTCACAGCATGCTTGTTCACTACGAGGTAGTGAACAAGCACGCTTGTGAGTCGTGTGAAACATGTCTACCATCACTTTTTCTGTACCTTGCATCCTTGTTCAATAAAGCCTTTCATCGTGAGCCATCGATTGGTGTGCGGCCATTTCTCTTGTATCCTGTTTGCGGTGGTGATCCGAGGTCCTGCACCCATGGCTGGCTGGGAAGTTCCAACTGCCTGAGCGGTGTACATCTCTTTCTCTCTGCCCTGCAGACTTCGTACCAGTCCTCTTTTTTTAGGTATACATCACTGTAGCTAGGGACAGAGGGATCAGACAGCTCTAGGTGATGCTCCACTGCATGCTTAAGTGTAGCCAAATTTAGTGTAGCCATTGTGCCCTGAAAACATACTGGAAATGGCTGTTTTGGCTTCTACATAATTTCCTCTATCATTTCCTAGTGATTTATTATATGCTATTTGGCTCCTCCAAAGTCTGTTCCTAGTGCTGTACAAAGGCATATCAAATGTTATACCCACTGTACTTATTTTTGCATTTACTTTTCAATGTCTTTTTAGGGAGCCATGACGGTACCAATCCAAGATCCGAGACAGATGACAGGCCTCGTAGTAGAACGTAGCATCTGGCAACGCCATGCCGCCACATAATTTGGGCATACGAAGAACCCGTAACGCCAAGCGCGGAGGGCCCCTGGTCCATAGGAACTCCCGGAACAGCGATTCACCTTCTTGAGAAAAGAAGACGGGATGGCTATGGGCAATGCCTGTAGTACGTAGAGAAGGCGAGGCATCACATTCATCTTGATAATATTGCAGCAGCCAAACCAGGAAAACCTCCCGCTCCGCCAGCCTTCCAGATCTCTCTTTATTTGGGCTAAAAGAGGAGGGAAGTTGTATTCTAAGATCCTACTCGGGCAATTCGGGAGAGAGATCCCCAGGTATCGAATATGGGACGAACCCCATTTGAAAGGGAAATCAGCTCTGAGGAGATTCGAGAGAGCGGACGGCAGCCCGACCGAAAGTGCTTCAGATTTCTGTTGGTTAATTTTATAGAACGACAGGGATTCATACACGCGAAACTCCCTCAGAAGATTGGGAAGTGAGGTAAGAGGCCTAGTGAGGAAGAAGAGGAGATCATCCGCATTTGCCGCCACTTTAGGGGATTCCGTTGTAGAAACTGACAGGCCAGCGATGTCAACATTAGCCCTCACTGAACGCAAGAAGGGTTCAAGGGTCAAAACAAAGATCAATGGGGAAAGTGGGCATCCCTGACGAGTCCCGTTAGTTATATCCAGGGGTTCCGAAAGAGAACCATTCACTCTGACCCGCGCCGAGGGCCTGGAGTAGATAGCCCGAATCCAGGATCAATGTCTTCTTAAAGCTTTTTGTATTGAATGGATGTTAAGTAGTGAGTACATCAGATCTTCCCCCATCATTTCCATTGAAGGTCAACTTTAGCCTTGTTTTCAAAACTCAAAGTAAAGTCCCCCAAATCCCTGCTCCTAAACTAAGTCCTAAAATTAAACTAACCCCTTGTTCTGTATATTCAATCTATCCTGAGCTGGTAACAGCCATACCAAATCGTATTACTTGTGCATCACAGTGCTGAAAGATACTGGCACCAAGCTGTCAGCACTGAGAACTAATGATCTGTACAAGTTGATGATAGATTTTGCAAAACTACAGTCTAGGTCGATTCAAATGACTTAGCTGGGCAAGACAAACCTCCTGAAAGAGTATGTGAACAAACGTATGGAGAAGCAGAAGCATGTAGTCTGATCTCCTGCAGTATTTCAGTGATTGCTAATGTTTGCCTGCTGAGTAAAAGCCTCAGTGTGAAAGGGTTATCATTTACAGGCAGGGAGTGTGAACTGCTTATTAAATGTGTGCTTACTTGCAGCATATGACTTTCTCCTTATGTTTCTGACAGCTTATAAACAATGAGAATAATTATAGAATTGAGCAGAAAAAATTATTTGAATAGTTTACGTAACACTATGCTACACACCATGCATATATAGACAGAAGCAAACTCTTCAATACACTGATATTATGCCTTGGTTGCGTCAGGCTAAGTAAATATAGTTCATCCTTACCCTGCTGCCCTATTCACTGGCCCCCCAGTGCCATCATGGTAAAAACAACCCCGGTCCTCATTTTGAATGCATTTGATCAGAGCAATGCTGATAGTTACGTAAGAACAAACATAAAAAAGGAAGATTTCTTGGGATTTACCAAGGTTGTAACTAAAATATTGTAATTGTTATGTTTTCTAATGAATGGACAAGCTAAATAGGTTTGGCTGGGCTTAGACACAGAGGAGCAGGTAAGTCAGACCAGGTGGCACATGGTAAGTCAGACAGGGCATTGAATCCGCAAATCCCAATCAGGAATAAAAAGCAATTTCCCTTACAGTATCCTCTAAAATCGAAAACCGCTGTAAAAATACAGGCAAGAACCAATTATTATGGGAACAGTCTGTCTTTTTTCACCTCAAGAAGATTATATCTTAAAACAGACAAGCAATAAAATTGTGCCACTGTGTGTTTCTATTTACCTCAAATCCTAGAAAGACGTCCTAGGTTTAGATCCTAGGTTTTATGTTTGCACCTCCGCCTGTTGTATAGCCTGGAGAGTGCATGGACAGTGTGTTGAATAGGACAGACTTGCTGAGTAGGCACCTGGAGATAGGGGATGTGTCAGCTGCAGTTTAGGTAATATTTTGAGAAAGAATTAGGGTGCAGGACAAGCTTTGACCAGGGCCACTCAGTCTGAAATCCCTAGTGTTCCAGCTGCTTCATAAGATGTAATGAGAAGTGCAGGGATCAGAATATCCTTCTGAGAAGAGGTGGGTCACGGAAATGCAAAAACATTTTCAAGGATGAGCAAATGTAATAGCTCAAGTCTAAATTTGCAGCAAATCCAGAAGATTCGCTTCCGTTGCTTCTGGTTGAATACACCAAAGAGAAGAAATAGTAAGCCAGCCCAAGTGCCCACAGAAGCCCCAGGCTCTCTAGTGGAATGGGAGAGACTGGGAATGGCAGTAGGTGGTGGTGGAAGGGGGACCCCTTCTGCTCCTTGTAAAAATGTTCGGCCTGCTGTATAGCCACTCAATCACTTTTACAAATACAGTAAGAGCATCGCTGCCACAAAAAAAGACAGCAGGATCATGGCTACAGCCTATGAAACCCAAGAATGTATGGGTATATCCTTTTCCTAGAAGTGGTAAAGTGGAATTAAACCAAAAAAAAAAAAACGTTGACAGGTAAGATTTTTATGACAGAAGAAACCCTACTGGTCCCCCTGCCTGCAGTGTTAATGTACACTAAGCAGATTTCCAGAAACTAGTGAGTATGTACACCCAATGAACTTCTCTTGTTTGCTCCCCAGGGTCTTGAAAACATAAAACATGAGTAAACATGCATGGAAGCATTCACTTTATGGGTTATGGTCAGGGCCGCTGATAGGGGGGGACCACTAGTCCTCCTGTAGGGGGCCCCAACAGCATGGGGAATTGGTGCGGTTGGGAGGGGGGGGCAATTACAGAAGGAAGCACTGTGCAGCTCTCTGCAGCAGCTGAAGCCAGTTTCTCCCCCTCCTGCCAGCTTTCAGCTGCTGCAGGGCGAGACACAGACACAGGGCATCGTTCCTGTAATTGCCTCTCGAACAGCAATCCCCCTCCCCATTCTGCCTGCTTCTGACCCCCCCCCCCTTCCCGTGCCTCCACAGCGCTGCTGGCTTCCCTGTCCTTTAAACATTTTTAACAATTGTAAAATAAAATAATTGTAAACATTTTTAACATTTAAAAAAAAAGTTATACTTTTTTTTTTTTTAATGTTAAAAACAATTAAAAAAGGGCTAATTCACACCAAATGGGTTCTCTTTTATGTTTTTGTCCGCTAATAATGATTTTCGTGTATTTTTTGTGAAAATATTGTCTTAATAAATTTAAGGGGGGGGGGGAACCTACCAGGTAGGCTGTATGGGGCCCTGTGATTTCTAATAGCAGCCATGATTATGGTAGAAAGGCGCTGAGGATGAGATGCATTGAACCACCTGTAATGAATCTCCGAGGTTTGAGTTATGTCAGTGGAATATGATGAACATGTGGAGGGATTACCTTGTGTGGTGTATGATGTGTACGTTTGAGAGTGCTCCTCTATGTGGCCATGTAGGAATCTGAGTGTTTGCAAGATGATGCGAGTATGGTAGCAAGTAGGATGTAGAGGTGTAATTTAGTGTTAAATGATGGTGCAGTGGAGGTGTCATGTGAAGGTAGCGTTGGACCACCTTCAAGATATAAAATATAGAGAAATTGAGCATTTGTAATTTGTCTCATGTCATACATCAATTAGTACAGAAAACCAGTGATGTTGTCCTCTTTTCCTTGTTCTTCCCATGGAGTTGTTCTCTCATCCCAACACAATCATTATTTCTGTGGATGCTTGTGTAGCACCCTACAGATAGGTGCTAGGTAAAACTATAGTGGGCCTTGTCTGCCTAACAGCAGGGCTGTGATTTATCTAGTCAGGGTGTCAGGGCTTCCAGATGTGCCTGCTGAGGGGAGAAGTATCCCCACTGGCTCCTGTGAGAGGCTTCTCATAGGGCAGTGTGGGAAGCAAAATCAGGGGACACGTCCCAGCTTGTAACTACCCTAGAAGGCAGATTATGCTGCAAGGGATTCTGGGAGTGAGTATAAGTTTGGGGGGAAGTGTGTGGCACGGTATCTTTGGTGGGAGCAGAGTCCCAGGAAGGAGAGTGCGGCTTTCTCTCCTCCTGTCTGAGGAAGGTGGATGTCTTAGGGTGTCGCCTGAGAATCCAGAGAGTGCTGAGTTGAGCTGAGGGGGATCCGGTGTGCCGAGAGCCTGCGGAGAGAGAGAGAGGGGTCCAGTCCCAGGAAAGCATACACAGGTCGTGAGTACTGCAGATTGCCCCTGGGGGTCTGCCTAGAGTCAGAGGGGACCACTCCGGAAGAGGTTCTGGGATCCAGTGTCAGCTAGCTGTAAAGGGGGTACCTAGGTTGAGGACCCTGAAGTTGTAAAGGGGGTACATAGTCAGTGGACTCTGAAGAGTTCAAGGAGTAAAGGGGGCACCTGCAGTCTGGGCCCTGAATTGTATCGCGTGTGCCAGTTACAGTGATAGATATTTAGAGTTCTACAAAATACTACCTCAAGCTGTGCCAGGCGGGGGAAAGTATTCAGAGACTTACACAGTGAAACAATGTCAGCAGTACTACAATTCTCAGTCTTGGATCTACTGGACTATATGTCGGGGATTCAACACTTCATCTATTATACAGAGTGTTCTCAGAGTCAGTGAGCGTTGGCTGGCGCCGGCTGGCGCGGGCTGGCACGGGCTGGCGTCAAGAGAGCGCCAGCGGGCATTTACAGGATCGAAGTCCCAATTGTAACTAGTTCAAGCCGAAAGGAGTATCCCACACATTCCCTTCTCACATCCCCTTAATTTATAATAAAAATCACAAACAAAGATGCCGGAGTTGTCACAGCTTCAGTTGTCACACCTGGGGACTCAGCTCACATGTGCTGGAGAGGATTCCGGTACT
Source organism: Pelophylax lessonae (assembly GCF_965119305.1). Lineage (NCBI taxonomy): Eukaryota > Metazoa > Chordata > Amphibia > Anura > Ranidae > Pelophylax > Pelophylax lessonae. Next base: position 229,922,625 of record NC_138770.1, on the reverse strand, counting down.
AATGGCAGACCCACATCAGGCCATAGGCCTAGAAATCTTGCTACACGTGCTATGGCTTTTTATATGGCTTTTTGTACTGGGATACTGGAATTTTCTAAGACTCTTTTTTTTCCCAGGATCGTACAACAGTGCTTGAGGTTTGGGCCCCTTTCATACACGGAGTCCGTCAGGCGGACTCTGTTTTTCTCAGCGGGATCGATCTGCCAATCCCCCACTGAGCAGGCCGATGACAGCTGTGTCTCTGCGCTGTGTGCGGAGACACAGCTGTCAGGTCCCCATTCTTCTCTATGGGGGAATCGGATGGGAACGGACCGTCTGATGAAATAGGTTTTCATCCGTCCAGATTTGACGGATCGGATGTCAGCGGACATGTCTCCGCTGACATCGCATGCCCCATAGAGATGCATGGGGCGTCCATTCAGATCCACCCAAAAAACTGACAGGCGGATCTGAACGGACTCCTTGTGTGAAAGGGGCCTTACTGTGGAAGTGATGTCTGAACAGAAGGAATTGTTCTGCCTCCATAGGAATATGTTCCTCTACATCTAGTTCAGTGGTTCTCAACTCCGGTCCTCGGGACCCACCAACAGGCCAGGTTTGCAAGATAACTAAATTACATCACAGGTGATCTCATTTGCTGCTCAGTGATTGCAGTATTCTAGTCTGCATCCCCCAAGGTAATACTTAAAATCTGGCCTGTTAGTGGGTCCCGAGGACCGGAATTGAGAACCACTGATCTAGTTCATTATTCCCATTGGAGGCATGCATACTATCTACACAACCTGCAAGGTTTCCCAATGTTCTAAAACATTATAAAACCCATATTTTCATTTAAATTCATTTTAATTAAATGTAATTTAAATAGAACTATTCTCCCCTTCCTTGTACTGCTGTTTTCCTCAAGCCTTTGGGAAAATTTCCTAAAACCAATAAAACTTTTGTGAAATAAAAAAAAAAGTATATATAGACAATCCTTTTTTTTTTATTAGTTTTGGATAAAATAGGGAATAGATAAAAACACTGTCAGGTTTTTTTGTTCTGTTTGTGAACAAAAAACAGTGAACATTGGGAAAATTTCCTTTTAGGTCAAGTCCCAAAGATGCAACAGGAAGTTAGAGGTATTTCCTAATGTGAGCAGATGCCCCCTCTTAGAGAGTTGTCCCCAAAACAGGTGTACCCATTGGAGGATTTCCTCTCATCTCTTGTTCTGAAGTCAACTTTAACATTTTGGATTTCCTCTCACTTTCTTTCTCAGTGTCAATGGTCAACATGACAAAGAGAGATGTAAATCTCCCCAAAGGGGACAAAGACATACTTAAAAACTAGACTTAGGAGCTAACTCTTTCTCACTAAGGAAAGTACATGCACTTTAATTAAATTAAACACAAAAAGGCTATCTGCCTTATTTCCATGACAGTCTTTAAAAACTGCAACTCATTAGTAGACATGCCTTCTCACTTTTCATGTACCAGATCCACTTGGCTGTTTAGCAATCACATTTAGATCTCTTTTAAATTGGTCTCGCAGGGATTTCCATCAGGTTTTCACATTGTTTACCAAACAAAATATATTTATATTAATATAAAATCTAGTAAAACAGAATGGGGAGGTTTTGAAATTTCTGTATCAATATCTCTTTTGGTATACCATATGGTTTAAAGTTATATAGTTATTATAGTTTAATTATAGTTATATCGTTTTTTAAAACATAGTGTTTTTTTTGTTTATAGATATACAGATAACTTTGTTTTTTAATAAATAGTTTCAGAAATTGTAATAAATGATTAGGCCTCATTCATACAAAAGCAAGCATTAGCTTGATTTTGCCAAAGTAGATAAAAAGAAAGAAAAAAAAAAAAAAACACAGGGAGGAACTAATACGGTATAGGGAAAAGGAAAAAAGAAGATAATCAATACCCTTTTTAACTTACTTACTTACTGTGCAACTTTAACTGACAATTGCGCGGTCGTGCGACGCCGTACCCAAACGAAATTTACGTCCTTTTTTTTCCCACAAACAGAGCTTTCTTTTGGTGGTATTTGATCACCTGTGCGATTTATACTTTTTGCGCTATAAACAAAAAAAGAGCGTTTATTTTGAAAAAATAACAATATTTTTAACATTTTTTTATATGAAATTCCCCCCCAAAAAAATGTAAAAATCAAAATTTTCTAACATTTTCGGCCAATTTGTTTTCTGCTACCTATGTTTGGTAAAAAAAATCGCAAAAAGCGTATTTTGATTGGTTTGCGCAAAAGTTATCGCGTTTACTAACAAAGGTAAAGATTTTTGTCATTTTTGGTGTTTTTTTTTAACGAGTAATGGCGGCGATCGGCGATTTTCTGCGGTACTGCGACATTGCGGCGGACAGATCGGACCCTTGACTGACATTTTTGACACTTTTGGGGGTACCAGTGACATTACTGCAGTAATCAGTGCTATACATATGCACTGTTACTGTAAAAATGACACTGGCAGGGAAGGGGTTAACTTTATTGGAGAGGGAGGGGTTAAGTGTGTCCTAGGGGCGTGTTTCTAACTGTGATGGGACATGTCTCCTATTGTAGCACGCGCTCGCCCGCTATTGGCTCAAAAGCCGGTGACAGGCTAGCGACGTAGATCTACGTCACTCTGCCTGGCCGGGGCTGACTGCCGCAGTAAATATACTGTGCGCAGTCGGCAAGCAGCTAAAGAGATGCAGGCCCAGCAGATTTCCTCATTAGTGCTCAGCAGCTGCACAGCTGACTGATAATTATGAAACCACTCCCATTAGACCCACTCAACACAGAGGAACAAACTGTGATTTCTGCAACAAATCTTGTAATAATCCTTGCAATGTACATAGATCACCCAGAGGGGAATGCTTTTTTCTTAACAAAAGTGGATTTACTCTTTAAGTGTAGCCACATTTAGTGTAGCCATTGTGCCCTGAAAACATGCTGGAAATTGTTGTTTTTGCTTCTACATTATTTCCTAGTGATTTATGGGCTATTTGGTTCCTCCAAAGTCAGTTCCTAGTGCTTTTTTAATGCATGTCAAATGCTATGGAAGTTCGTACACCATGTTCCCATTTACTTCAATGGAAGTGTTTGACAAGCATAGTGAGTTGTCATTTTCTGCCAAATGTTGCAAGCATAATGCAAAGCAATACAAACTCACGAATAATTTTAAATGCGTAATATATTGTTTGCTCTCAATGTAAAGTACAGGAATTGGCTTTGAAAGGCATTTGGAGAGTTTCAATAATATGAGCAAACACCTGTGCTTTAAGCCTGGGTGAACAAGGTCTAAGCCCCTGTTCACATTGGGCGTATATGACATGCAAATCGCATGCCAAATTGGAGCCTATTGCCCGCAACGGCACTGTCCGAATCGGTGTGACGCCGACTTTGCGGCACCGCACTGATTCCCAAAAGTAGTTTCTGTACTACTTTTAGTGCTTTTGGGGGCAATTTCATTAGACATCTGTGCAGGAATCCTCATAGATGTCTGTTAAATCGCCCCAGAACTTGCACTGACATGCGGCCTGCAGCTACAAGCATAGTCCCAACATATTTTTTCAGCCAGCGATTCCCTGTCATCTAAAAGGCATCCCAGAGGCTGATTGCTTTTACAGGCAGCCCTCTTCCACGGCCCACCAACACCTCTTCAGACTCTAAAAATTTGGGGGAGCATACCCATGTATTTCTAAAGCTGCTGCAGCTATGAACCAAAAGACATGTATATTAAAAAAGAATAGCGCGCAAATGCAAAAGAAATAACTACCAAATCTGAAGACAATCCATAAATAAAAATGGGGGTTTGGTCCCACCATATGGCCATATCGTGCTCAAGCCCACCACTGCGTCAAAGTACCCCATTATCAGTGGGTCCTACACTATCCATGAAAAAGAGATGAATCCAGCCTAACCCTTGGAGATAATACTCCTTGCTGGGAAGGATGTGCAAATGCACTACAGGGGACTCCTCCTATATCCACTTTATGGTGGACACTGATTGAGTACAGGTGTGTGTGGGGGGGTGGGGAGGGTTGCTCAACCTCGATAGTCTGGTCAGACCGAATACATAATAAACAGGCAAAAAATTTGGGGGAGCATACCCATGTATTTCTAAAGCTGCTGCAGCTATGAACCAAAAGACATGTATATTAAAAAAGAATAGCGCGCAAATGCAAAAGAAATTACTACCAAATCTGAAGACAATCCATAAATAAAAATGGGGGTTTGATCCCACCATATGGCCATATCGTGCTCAAGCCCACTACTGCGTCAAAGTACCCCATTATCAGTGGGTCCTACACTATCCATGAAAAAGAGATGAATCCAGCCCTTCTAACCCTTGGAGATAATACTCCTTGCTGGGAAGGATGTGCAAATGCACTACAGGGGACTCCTATATCCACTTTATGGTGGACACTGATTGAGTACAGGTGTGTGTGGGGGGGTGGGGAGGGTTGCTCAACCTCGATAGTCTGGTCAGACCGAATACATAATAAACAGGCAAAAAATTTGGGGGAGCATACCCATGTATTTCTAAAGCTGCTGCAGCTATGAACCAAAAGACATGTATATTAAAAAAGAATAGCTCGCAAATGCAAAAGAAATTACTACCAAATCTGAAGACAATCCATAAATAAAAATGGGGGTTTGGTCCCACCATATGGCCATATCGTGCTCAAGCCCACTACTGCGTCAAAGTACCCCATTATCAGTGGGTCCTACACTATCCATGAAAAAGAGATGAATCCAGCCCTTCTAACCCTTGGAGATAATACTCCTTGCTGGGAAGGATGTGCAAATGCACTACAGGGGACTCCTCCTATATCCACTTTATGGTGGACACTGATTGAGTACAGGTGTGTGTGGGGGGGTGGGGAGGGTTGCTCAACCTCGATAGTCTGGTCAGACCGAATACATAATAAACAGGCATTTGCGCGCTATTCTTTTTTAATATACATGTCTTTTGGTTCATAGCTGCAGCAGCTTTAGAAATACATGGGTATGCTCCCCCAAATTTTTTGCCTGTTTATTATGTATTCGGTCTGACCAGACTATCGAGGTTGAGCAACCCTCCCCACCCCCCCACACACACCTGTACTCAATCAGTGTCCACCATCAAGTGGATATAGGAGGAGTCCCCTGTAGTGCATTTGCACAGCTTTCCCAGCAAGGAGTATTATCTCCAAGGGTTAGAAAGACTGGATTCATCTCTTTTTCATGGATAGTGTAGGACCCACTGATAATGGGGTACTTTGACGCAGTAGTGGGCTTGAGCACGATATGGCCATATGGTGGGACCAAACCCCCATTTTTATTTATGGATTGTCTTCAGATTTGGTAGTTATTTCTTTTGCATTTGCGCGCTATTCTTTTTTAATATACCTCTTCAGACTCTCCCTGAAAATTATGATTTTTACATGTAAGAGAAGGGGAGGTGGGAAGTAGTTTAGTAGCTGACAACCTGTTCCCAAGCTTGGTGTAAAGTTGTACTTTTAGGGCAGTCAAGTTGATCCTGTTTATAAAACAGTGTTGGCGCTCCAGGTATTTTGGTAGGATGGGGCAAATTTAAAACCATATAAATGAATGACCATTAGTCCATAAACAAAGGTTCATTACTAAAGGATGAATAAACTCCAAGTGGGCTGATGGGTGGTATGCAGCAAGGCAAGCTCTTTGATAGAGTGAAGTCAACTCTGTAGATTAGGGTAAAAATGAAAGCAAGAAGAGCGCCTCTAAGTGCAGTAGTTTTAATGGACAAGAAGGTGAACAATAGCACACCCACATAGATAAAAGAAAAGGCTCATCGGATGGAGCAAAGCCCGATGGTAGACGTGGCGCGGTGTTGCCAGGATCCAAGATAATGAGGCCGAGATGACAGTGGGAGACAAGGAGGGTGTCGGCACTCTGTGTCTTCTGGGTAGGCTTTGTGTGGAAGCAGCTTGAGCTGCAGCGCCAAGGGTGCGTGACATCAACAGAGGGCGGAAGAGGGACACAACGCGTTTCAGAGCATGCGCGACGGCCCACGTGGGCATGCGCGCTTCTTTTTTCATTGATCCTGTTGATCCTGTTTGACAGACCTTGCTGTTTACTCCTGTGAGCTGGTTATCTAGTTCCACACTCAGTGTAGTGAAATCTGCATTGTTTTAGAGCAGAAAAGAGAGGCCTTATTTAGCCAAAATGTTTAACTTTGTAGTTACCAATCTTTTTCTATGATATGAGCCAAAACCAATACCTTGCTGTTTTATTTCCAAGAACTGACAATTTAGTTCTACAGCTAGGCTGATTAAACTGTATTGCCTGGGGAAAAACTATCTTTCTTGGGTAAAATACCTGGCCAGTTATAAGAACCATAACTTCTCAGCACTAAAGAAAAAGATTAGGTATTGGTTGTGCAATGCTTGTGCTTTTTGGGTTGGTGCTACTGAAAATTGTCGCCAAAAAAAAGGGATTGTTAGTCATGGACGCAGCCAAGTTAATACCGCTCATATTCAAAATGGTGATGATGAAGGTAGTGGCAGCAATAGCAGTAAGTAGACAGGCTCCTGCAGCACATGGCAGCTGTTCTCTATTAGGCTCATTAATATATGAAAGATGTCATCGATTTTGGAGTACGTGACTTCAGTCAATTTCAATTTCACAGTCATGATAATATGACATTGGGGTTGATTTAGTAAAGGCAAATAGGTTGTTTACTTTGCAAGGCTAGTTGCCCTTCCCATGGAGGGAAAAAGGGGGGAAAGTCAGTTTCAAGACCCCCCTTTTCCTCATGGGATTTCGGAGTCGGCAGTTTCAAGTTTCCCTAAAAGGTTTATGAGGTACCTGTTCCCTGATAGGCCAGTGGAGTCAGGTGTGTATGGGAATAATTCCAGAATCTGGGAAAGGTGACCCAGGATTGGTCTATTGGGTCACCTGACCCTTGTAAGATTCTGGAAATCCTGGAATTGCCTATGAAAAGGGGTTCTGGGCTTAGGTTTTTGCCAGTCAGAAGAAGGATTTTCCAAGTCAGCTCCCAGCCTTCCCATCCCTCATTGTGTCTTGTTATGTGGTGCGACCCCCCTTTCCATAAGAATGAGAATGGGGGGTAATTGATAAACTTTATTTAAAGTAAAGGATTTTAGGCTTGAGCCATAGTGGCTGGCCTGTGTTTGAAGTATTCTGTATTTTGAGGTGAAATGGATAAAGTATTCAGTAGTATGTTTAAATGGTTTAATTGTAATTTTGGTTAAATCCAATAAAAAAGCTGTAGCCATGATTTGTCCAAATAGGTAGTAGTGTGGTTTATGTATTATGCAAGTAGCCTGCCTCCTACAATACCCATGGAAATTATCCCAGGAGCTCAGTGAATGCATTGAAATTTCACTTTGCAAAAAGAACCCAATCATGTGCAAGGGAAATAAAAATAAAAAAAGACAGCATTTTTGCTTAAATATGATTGGATGATGGAAGGCAGCAGAGCTTCACCTCATTTACTAAGTTCTAGGAATAATTCCCTACAAAATGTAATTTCATTAGCAAAGTAAACTGTCTATTAGTCTTTAGTAAATCAACCCCATTGAGTCAAACCTATTGAGTCAGTACTCTGCTTAGATCTCCTTCTTAGGCCAAGCAGCCATGCTTTTGCAGCCTAGTGTATATTGTGCATTTTTTATAGTTAAAAACATCAACAACCTCAACATCAAAAGAGTAGAGGAGATAATCAAACTGAAGAGTAAAAATTCTTAATTTCCGAAGATGATGCACATGTTGTTATCAATGCACCATAGTCAGTATGCTTCCTGCCCTACATTACGTTCTATAAAGAGACAGGACTTCTCGAAGTGGGTATATATAGCATTTGAAGATTATACCCTTATGCTTTGTTCCAGTGACATCCAAAATATTTTTTTGTCCCAGTGATAGTGATCACAAATCAAACAAAATAATACTCTTCCTAGCAGAAACACAATAAAAACCTGATAGAGGATCTCACCCTTCACCACTCTATCCAAAGCTAAAAGAAAAACAAAGTGTGGGTCATAGCTAACACTTTAAGTTGCCCCAGACAAAACCACATCCTTTAAATCTGTTTGAGGTTTTTGCTTGAATTAGGGTATATCCAATGGAATCAGAATAAATACCATATGCATGATATTACTCTGCCTCCAGGCTGAAATAGTCTTAATATATTTTGGAAGATACTTTAAATATTTCATTGCTTAGATAGGAAGTGAAAATAAAATCAATATTTCAAAGCGCCTATTCGTATAAAGCGATAAAAATCTTTCTCGAGTCATGTGGAGTTTAAGACTGGTTTGAACTCAGCTGTATCTGTATATGGAAAAATGAATACTTCTTTAAATTTGTACATTTCAGATAAATATCATGAACATTACACCATGTTAGCACAGATTTATTCATGCTGCTAGACAAATTAATTTACCAGATCCCCCACATTTAAATTAATTCTCTTTTCCTCCCTGTGGTCATAGGATAAAGCATATTCCACATTAATGAAAGATAAATGTTAACAGTCAAGATACTACTGCAGTAGTCTGGTCAAGACCCAGACATACTAAACATTTTTTCTGTGAGGATGTATAAAGAAAAAGAACCATAAACAGACAGATGTCACACAGGTGGGCAGCAAAGGATCGGTCTCATGTTCATTTAGATCACCACATTGTTGGGTTATCATTTGTGCATGTGAAATAATTACCAGAGCACTATGGGTTATCTAAAAAGACAACATAAAGTAAAATACCCTAAATTCTGCAAAACTGGCTCTCACGAAAACTTAAGATGAAGCTGTTTAACAAAGAATAAATCACTGCTCTGAGGTGTTCACCTTTGAGGATACATTTGTAACTCTAACTGTTAAAGCGTAAATATGGGCAAAAATAAAAAAAAAACTGCCTATACTGTGCAGTCTGCCAGTAGCATTAACACAGTAGTATTAGCTTTCCTTAACCCCCCATCTCTTGCATGCAATTAAAGAGTTGGGTGGAAGCAATGCTCTGGAGGGGGGAGGGCAGGTGCAGGGTGTGAGTTAATGAGGTCAGCTAGTGAACTACTTCCTTCTAGCTGTTTAAGACCCCTTTCACACAGGCGGACCGTTCAGATCCGCCTGTCCGTTTTTTTGGCGGATCTGAACGGTCCCCCCATGCATCTCTATGGGGGATCGGATGTCAGCGGAGACATGTCTGCTGACATCCGATCCGATCCGTCAAATCTGGACGGATGAAAACCTATTTTCCATCCGTCCAGCGGATCGGATCGGATGAGAACGGACCGACAGTCCGTTCCCATCCGATTTCCCCCATAGAGATGCATGGGGAACTGACAGCTGTGTCTCCGCACACAGCGGGGAGACACAGCTGTCATCCTCCTGCTCAGCGGGGGATAGGCGGCTCGATCCCCCGCTGGGAAAAACGGAATCCGTCCTACAGACGGATAGTGTGAAAGGGACCTTAATCTCAAATACTGAATTTAAGGACATGTAATGGAGGAGTTTTCTACAGGAGACTGGAGGTGAGGCCTATCCTAGAAGATAGAGCTTTATCTTTTCTGCAACAGAGGTAAATTAATGGTATATTGTTACATAGGGAAGCTGAAATTTAGAAAAAAAAAAAAAGCGCACTTAGCTTTTACCTTTTTTAACTTCATTTAGCTGATTAAATTTGCACCCGTACAAAACTGAGAGACATGTTTACAAATGCCAGGAGCCTAGCTAACAAAATAAATTAATTGTAGCTGCTGATGCACAAGGAGGATTTCGACTTTGTGGGTATATCAGAAATAGGGTTTGACAGCTCACATGATTTGTCAGCTTCTATCCAGGGGTATTCATTGTATCGAAGGGACAGGGAGGGTAGAAGAAGAGAGGAGGTTTGCCTGCAAATGAAAATGATTTGATGACATTGCAAATAGGGAAAGGGGGAGGTGGAGTCCTTGTGGATGGAGCTTCAAGCGGTTAATTAATAGTGGGGATTTGCAACAGGCCTCCTTATCTGAAGGATGAGGAGGAGGTGGACCTCCTATCACAGTTTGAAATGGCAGCAAGGCAATGTCATCATAATGGGTAACTTCAGCTATCTGGATATTGGCTGGGTGGAGGGGACAGCTAACTCTTTAAAGGCCTGTCATTTCTTAAATATCTTACAGGACATCTTCATGTCCCAATGGGTGGATGCCCAAAATAGAGAGAATGCTTTTTTAGACCTACTAATTACAAATAACACAGATCTGATCGCAGATGTGGAGATACGGGACAACTTGGGAGCCAGCTACACCAGGATAATTACATTTAGCATAAATCATAGGAAAAGAAGGAACAAGGGTTGTATGAAAGCACTAAACTTCAAAAGAACCAATTTTTTAAACTGCGCTCAATACTACAAGATATTAAATGGTACCAAATCCTGGAAACATTGAACACTAAGGAAAAATGGGAGTGCTTTAGAAACATATTCAATAAAGGCATCATCCAGTGTATCCGAATGGGTAATAAATATAAAAGAGCAAAGGTTAAACCTGGGTGGCTAAACTTTAACGTCAAAAGACATAATAAAGAGAAAAAAATGGCCTTCAAGAAATATAAGGCCGAGGGGTCATTGTCAGCATTCCAACACTACAAGGAATGCAATAAGAAATGTAGGAATGCAATCAGGGCAGCTAAAATAGACCCCAAAAGGCACATAGCAGGGAAGAGTAAAAAAAAAAATAATCGCAGGACATTTTTTAAATATATCAACAGTAACAAAACAAAGTCAGAGCACATTAGCCCCATAAAGGATGATGATGGTTACAAATGACAAAGAGAAGGCAACTGTACTGAATGCTTTCTTCTCCTCAGTTTTTACACAGAAAAAGGATGGGCATAACAACCATGACTGTATTGTTAGTAACACATCACAGGATGTAACCTTGTGGCTAACAGAAGCTGGAGTTCAGAAAAGACTATAAAAGCTTAACACTAGGGTTGAGCGGACACCTAGATGTCCGTGTTCGACGGGTTCGGCCGAACTTTAAAAAAAAGTCCGGGTCCGTGTCCCGGACTTTTACCGAACTTTTCCCGGACACCGAACCCCATTGAAGTCAATGGGGACCCGAACTTTAAGGCACTAAAATGGCTCTAAAACACCAAAGGAAAGGGCTAGAGTGCTGCAAATGGCAGCAAAACGTAATTAAGAGCATGGCAAGTGCTCTGCAAACAAATGTGGATAGGGAAATAACTTAAAACAACAAAAAAAAAACAGAAAAATAAAACAATGTTCTTCTTCATCTCTGAAGGACGAGGCCCATATGGAGTAGGAGGGAGGTTGAGGTGGTGGTGGATGTGGCGGTGACATAGGCGTGCGCACAGGGTGTGCTGGGTGTGCCTGGGCACACCCTAATCACCTAGGGCACATAGCATTGCCAGTGAGGAGATGGGAAAGATCTCCCTGGGACCTGCTCTGCTCTATTTCTCCTTGCCTACAGGTACATGGCCCCGATACATTACTCTCCCTGCTGGCAAACACATGCATGTGTATTTCAACTTTGGGGTGCACACCTTAATGCAATAGGCTGCGCACACCTATGGGCGGTGTAGGTGGAAGCGGCGGTGGAGGAGGACCAGGGCCGGATTAACAGCATCATGGGCTTGGTGCTGAGGATTTTGAAGGGCCTTAAGGGCCGTGCCTTGCCATGCACCCAGAGGAGGAAGGGTGCAGCCATGCATGCCTAATTCAACATGGGATGCTGTCTCTGAAGCCCATAAACACATCCATGCATCGCCAACTGTCCCTCCTTGTCCGGCCTTCACGCTGTGTGGGGAGGTTCTGAGGGTGCTGCCTGGGGAAGCGAGCATAGAAGCCAGACTTCTGTGTTTACAAGTGACAGAAGAGCGGTAACAGTGAATATGGCCAACCCGGGGCCTATATAAAAGGTAGGGGCCTGGAGCTGCAGCTCCAATAGCCCCTACATTAATCTGGCCCTGAGGAGGAGGACGAGGTAGCCAACACTGCTTCTTTTCAAAAATTTTAAATGAGGGTACACCCCAAAAGAGTGAGAAAGAGCAAAAATGGAACAATGGGTGGGTAAGGTCGGTATCCATTGCTATTCTGCATAAGGTACGGAAAAGTCCCGTGGGATCCATGCCTGGTTCATTTTAATGAACGTGAGCTTGTCCACATTGTCTCTGGACAGGCGGCTGCGCTTGTCTGTTATAACGCCCCCAGCCGTGCTAAATACCCGTTCAGATAATACACTGGCTGCAGGGCACGCCAGCACCTCCAAGGCGTAAAGGGCAAGCTCAGGCCATGTGCCCAATTTGGAGACCCAGAAGTTGAAGGGGGCAGACCCGTCATTCACTACATGTAGGCGTGTGCACACATACTGCTCCACCATGTTGGTAAAATGCTGCCTCCTGCTAAGACGTTCCATCTGAGCTGCTGGTGCTGCTGTTTGTTGTGGCGTGCTGACAAAGCTTTTCCACATTTCGGCCATGCTAACCCTGCCTTCTGAGGTGCTGGCGGTGCCCTGGTTGCGTTGGCGACCTCCTCCTCCTCCTCCTCTGCCTTGTGCTTCCACTGTGGCCCCGCTGTCAGATGGGAATGCCAGCAGCATGGCGTCTACCAGCGTGCGCTTGTACTCGCGCATCTTGCGATCGCGCTCCAGTGAATGAACCCCAACAACTTGGAAAGGTGGATCTCTCTCACACGTACCAACACAGACTATCCCCCAATTTAACTGATCCCCAAAGGTTTTTGATTAAATAGCGGAATAGAAAATATGATCCAAAAAAAGTGTATGTATATCACACGTACACAACCACACTAGGCCCCAATTACTATTGTTTGTACCCCTAAAAGGCTAGATGAGGAGTAGGGGGGGTATGGAACAGGCAGCACCCTCAAATCTTCAGAAGTATGAGATGAACCCCAAAAACTTGGAAAGGTGGATCTCTCTCACACGTACCAACACAGACTATCCCCCAATTTAACTGATCCCCAAAGGTTTTTGATTAAATAGCGGAATAGAAAATATGATCCAAAAAAAGTGTATGTATATCACACGTACACAACCACACTAGGCCCCAATTACTATTGTTTGTACCCCTAAAAGGCTAGATGAGGAGTAGGGGGGGTATGGAACAGGCAGCACCCTCAAACCTTCAGAAGTATGAGATGAACCCCAACAACTTGGAAAGGTGGATCTCTCTCACACGTACCAACACAGACTATCCCCCAATTTAACTGATCCCCAAAGGTTTTTGATTAAATAGCGGAATAGAAAATATGATCCAAAAAAAGTGTATGTATATCACACGTACACAACCACACTAGGCCCCAATTACTATTGTTTGTACCCCTAAAAGGCTAGATGAGGAGTAGGGGGGGTATGGAACAGGCAGCACCCTCAAACCTTCAGAAGTATGAGATGAACCCCAACAACTTGGAAAGGTGGATCTCTCTCACACGTACCAACACAGACTATCCCCCAATTTAACTGATCCCCAAAGGTTTTTGATTAAATAGCGGAATAGAAAATATGATCCAAAAAAAGTGTATGTATATCACACGTACACAACCACACTAGGCCCCAATTACTATTGTTTGTACCCCTAAAAGGCTAGATGAGGAGTAGGGGGGGTATGGAACAGGCAGCACCCTCAAACCTTCAGAAGTATGAGATGAACCCCAAAAACTTGGAAAGGTGGATCTCTCTCACACGTACCAACACAGACTATCCCCCAATTTAACTGATCCCCAAAGGTTTTTGATTAAATAGCGGAATAGAAAATATGATCCAAAAAAAGTGTATGTATATCACACGTACACAACCACACTAGGCCCCAATTACTATTGTTTGTACCCCTAAAAGGCTAGGAGTAGGGGGAGTATGGAACAGGCAGCACCCTCAAACCTTCAGAAGTATAAGATGAACCCCAACAACTTGGAAAGGTGGATCTCTCTCACACGTACCAACACAGACTATCCCCCAATTTAACTGATCCCCAAAGGTTTTTGATTAAATAGCGGAATAGAAAATATGATCCAAAAAAAGTGTATGTATATCACACGTACACAACCACACTAGGCCCCAATTACTATTGTTTGTACCCCTAAAAGGCTAGATGAGGAGTAGGGGGAGTATGGAACAGGCAGCACCCTCAAACCTTCAGAAGTATGAGATGAACCCCAACAACTTGGAAAGGTGGATCTCTCTCACACGTACCAACACAGACTATCCCCCAATTTAACTGATCCCCAAAGGTTTTTGATTAAATAGCGGAATAGAAAATATGATCCAAAAAAAGTGTATGTATATCACACGTACACAACCACACTAGGCCCCAATTACTATTGTTTGTACCCCTAAAAGGCTAGATGAGGAGTAGGGGGGGTATGGAACAGGCAGCACCCTCAAACCTTCAGAAGTATGAGATGAACCCCAACAACTTGGAAAGGTGGATCTCTCTCACACGTACCAACACAGACTATCCCCCAATTTAACTGATCCCCAAAGGTTTTTGATTAAATAGCGGAATAGAAAATATGATCCAAAAAAAGTGTATGTATATCACACGTACACAACCACACTAGGCCCCAATTACTATTGTTTGTACCCCTAAAAGGCTAGATGAGGAGTAGGGGGGGTATGGAACAGGCAGCACCCTCAAACCTTCAGAAGTATGAGATGAACCCCAACAACTTGGAAAGGTGGATCTCTCTCACACGTACCAACACAGACTATCCCCCAATTTAACTGATCCCCAAAGGTTTTTGATTAAATAGCGGAATAGAAAATATGATCCAAAAAAAGTGTATGTATATCACACGTACACAACCACACTAGGCCCCAATTACTATTGTTTGTACCCCTAAAAGGCTAGATGAGGAGTAGGGGGGGTATGGAACAGGCAGCACCCTCAAATCTTCAGAAGTATGAGATGAACCCCAAAAACTTGGAAAGGTGGATCTCTCTCACACGTACCAACACAGACTATCCCCCAATTTAACTGATCCCCAAAGGTTTTTGATTAAATAGCGGAATAGAAAATATGATCCAAAAAAAGTGTATGTATATCACACGTACACAACCACACTAGGCCCCAATCACTATTGTTTGTACCCCTAAAAGGCTAGATGAGGAGTAGGGGGGGTATGGAACAGGCAGCACCCTCAAACCTTCAGAAGTATGAGATGAACCCCAACAACTTGGAAAGGTGGATCTCTCTCACACGTACCAACACAGACTATCCCCCAATTTAACTGATCCCCAAAGGTTTTTGATTAAATAGCGGAATAGAAAATATGATCCAAAAAAAGTGTATGTATATCACACGTACACAACCACACTAGGCCCCAATTACTATTGTTTGTACCCCTAAAAGGCTAGATGAGGAGTAGGGGGGGTATGGAACAGGCAGCACCCTCAAACCTTCAGAAGTATGAGATGAACCCCAACAACTTGGAAAGGTGGATCTCTCTCACACGTACCAACACAGACTATCCCCCAATTTAACTGATCCCCAAAGGTTTTTGATTAAATAGCGGAATAGAAAATATGATCCAAAAAAAGTGTATGTATATCACACGTACACAACCACACTGGGCCCCAATTACTATTGTTTGTACCCCTAAAAGGCTAGATGAGGAGTAGGGGGAGTATGGAACAGGCAGCACCCTCAAACCTTCAGAAGTATGAGATGAACCCCAACAACTTGGAAAGGTGGATCTCTCTCACACGTACCAACACAGACTATCCCCCAATTTAACTGATCCCCAAAGGTTTTTGATTAAATAGCGGAATAGAAAATATGATCCAAAAAAAGTGTATGTATATCACACGTACACAACCACACTGGGCCCCAATTACTATTGTTTGTACCCCTAAAAGGCTAGATGAGGAGTAGGGGGAGTATGGAACAGGCAGCACCCTCAAACCTTCAGAAGTATGAGATGAACCCCAAAAACTTGGAAAGGTGGATCTCTCTCACACGTACCAACACAGACTATCCCCCAATTTAACTGATCCCCAAAGGTTTTTGATTAAATAGCGGAATAGAAAATATGATCCAAAAAAAGTGTATGTATATCACACGTACACAACCACACTAGGCCCCAATTACTATTGTTTGTACCCCTAAAAGGCTAGATGAGGAGTAGGGGGGGTATGGAACAGGCAGCACCCTCAAACCTTCAGAAGTATGAGATGAACCCCAACAACTTGGAAAGGTGGATCTCTCTCACACGTACCAACACAGACTATCCCCCAATTTAACTGATCCCCAAAGGTTTTTGATTAAATAGCGGAATAGAAAATATGATCCAAAAAAAGTGTATGTATATCACACGTACACAACCACACTAGGCCCCAATTACTATTGTTTGTACCCCTAAAAGGCTAGGAGTAGGGGGAGTATGGAACAGGCAGCACCCTCAAACCTTCAGAAGTATGAGATGAACCCCAACAACTTGGAAAGGTGGATCTCTCTCACACGTACCAACACAGACTATCCCCCAATTTAACTGATCCCCAAAGGTTTTTGATTAAATAGCGGAATAGAAAATATGATCCAAAAAAAGTGTATGTATATCACACGTACACAACCACACTAGGCCCCAATTACTATTGTTTGTACCCCTAAAAGGCTAGATGAGGAGTAGGGGGAGTATGGAACAGGCAGCACCCTCAAATCTTCAGAAGTATGAGATTGTGTTCACTGTACCCCACAAAGATTGAGTTCACTGCACCCCACAATGATTGTGTTCACTGCACCCCACAAAGATTGTGTTCACTGCACCTCACAAAGATTGTGTTCACTGTACCCCCCAAAGATTGTGTTCACTGCACCCCACAAAGATTCTGTTCACTGTACCCCACAAAGATTGTGTTCACTGCACCCTAAAAGGATGTTGTTCACTGCACCCCACAAAGATTGTGTTCACTGCACCCTAAAAGGATGTTGTTCACTGCACCCCAAAAAGATTGTGTTCACTGTACCCCCCCAAAGATTGTGTTCACTGCACCCCACAAAGATTGTGTTCACTGCACCCCAAAAAGATTGTGTTCACTGTACCCCCCAAAGATTGTGTTCACTGCACCCCAAAAAGATTGTGTTCACTGTACCCCCCAAAGATTGTGTTCACTGCACCCCACAAAGATTCTGTTCACTGTACCCCACAAAGATTGTGTTCACTGCACCCCAAAAAGATTGTGTTCACTGTACCCCCCCAAAGATTGTGTTCACTGCACCCCACAAAGATTCTGTTCACTGCACCCCACAAAGGATTTTGTTCACTGCACCCCAAAAAGATTGTGTTCACTGCACCCCAAAAAGGATTTTGATCACTGCACCCCAAAAAGGATGTTGTTCACTGCACCCCAAAAATGATTTTGTTCACTCCACCCCAAAAAGATTGTGTTCACTGCACCCCACAAAGATTGTGTTCACTGCACCCCAAAAAGATTGTGTTCACTGTACCCCCCAAAGATTGTGTTCACTGCACCCCACAAAGATTCTGTTCACTGTACCCCACAAAGATTGTGTTCACTGCACCCCAAAAAGATTGTGTTCACTGCACCCCAAAAAGGATGTTGTTCACTGCACCCCAAAAAGGATGTTGTTCACTCCACCCCAAAAAGATTGTGTTCACTGCACCCCACAAAGATTGTGTTCACTGCACCCCAAAAAGATTGTGTTCACTGCACCCCAAAAATGATTTTGTTCACTGCACCCCAAAAAGGATTTTGTTCACTGCACCCCAAAAAGGATGTTGTTCACTCCACCCCAAAAAGATTGTGTTCACTGCGACCCCAAAAAGATTGTGTTCACTGCACCCCACAAAGGATTTTGTTCACTGCACCCCAAAAAGATTGTGTTCACTGCACCCCAAAAAGGATGTTGTTCACTGCACCCCAAAAAGGATTTTGTTCACTGCACCCCAAAAAGATTGTGTTCACTGCACCCCACAAAGGATTTTGTTCACTGCACCCCACAAAGATTGTGTTCACTGCACACCAAAAAGGATTGTGTTCACTGCACCCCAAAAAGATTTTGTTCACTGCACCCCAAAAAGATTGTGTTCACTGCAGCCCAAAAAGATTGTGTTCACTGCAGCCCAAAAAGATTGTGTTCACTGCAGCCCAAAAAGATTGTGTTCACTGCAGCCCAAAAAGATTGTGTTCACTGCAGCTCACACACAGAAAAATGGATGTGGATCACTGACACCTGCCTATCTCCAATCCCACACCACACAGCAATATCGATTGTAGTTTGTAGAACACAGTTTCCCTAAAATTCAGCAGACTCTGTCCCTAACAGGATTGAGAAGAGATCGTAGATCAGGATTGAGTGCAGATTCACCCCACCCCCCACACAGCAATATCGATTGTAGTTTGTAGAAGACACTGACCCTATAATTCAGCAGACTCTATCCCTAAAATGCCTACAACTCGCCCTGCCTAAACACTCCGACCTGTCCCTCAATTCTATCCGGACACAAATGGTTTTTTCCTGCCTATCTTTCCCTAATCAGCAGCCAGCACATTGATGTGTGCTCTGTCCCTTAGCTAAGCAGCAGAATGACGCTGCTGCGGCGGCTGCCTCGAACTTATAAAGACTTGGTCACATGCTTCAGACGGCCAATCACAGCTACTAAGACATTTGCAGGCATGGCTGGGATGGCTTAAGGCACACCAGTTAAACGATTGTTGATTGGCTGTTGAAAGCCCGCCATGAAAAGAGCGCCAAAGCATGCAAAACCCGGAAATAAAACGACCGAACACGGATTTTTACCCGAACATACAGTAAAGTGTCCGTGTCCGTGTTCGGGTAAAAAAAATCCAATTATTCGGTACGAACACGAATAATACAGTCCGTGTTCGCTCAACACTACTTAACACAAATAAATCACCAGGACTGGATGGCTTACACCCAAGAGTCCTCAAAGAACTCAGGTTATAGCTAGACCGCTATTCCTAATTTTCATGGACAGCATATTGAAGGAACAGTACCAGCTGAACGGCAAAGGGCCAACCTGGTACCAATATTCAAAAAAGGGCCGAAATATATACCTGGGAACTAGAGTCTAACATCAATGGTATGTAAATATAAGAAGGGATGATAAGGGACAATATCCAAGAATTTGCTCATGAATTTAGCAGGATACAGCATGGGTTTATGAAGGGTCATTTTTGCCAAACCATGTGGTGTATCTGGATTTTGCAAAAGCATTTGATACAGTCCCCCATAGATGCTTAATTCACAAACTGTGGTCTGTAGGCATGGACCATAGGCTTATGGATAGGAAACTGTTTAAAGAGGCGTGTCCAAAGGGTGGGGATAAATAATGAATACTCTGATTGGTCTGGAGTGGTAAGCGGGGTACCCCAAGGCTCTGTCTTGGGACCAATTCTGTTTAATTTTTTCATAAACGATTTAGAGGTTGGTATAACTAGCTCAATATCAGTGTTTGCTGATGACACAAAAATAAGCAGGGCAATTACTTCATAACAGGATGTAGAAACCTCACAGGAGGACCTGAATAAAATAATGGGGTGGGCAACTACATGGCAAATGAGCTTTAATGTTGAAAAATGTAAAATAATGCACTTGGGGGCTAAATAAGTGAATGCTAGGTACTCACTAGAGGGAGAACATTTGAGGGAATCCAGGATAGAAAAAGATCTTGGGGTCCTAGTAGATGACAGACTCAGCAATGACATGCAATACCAAGCTGCAGCAAGCAAAGCTAGCAAAATATTAGCATGCATAAAAAAGGGAATTTACTCCAGAGCTAAAACAATAATCCTGCCAATTTTTAAAACTCTGGTTTGGCCACATCTGGAGTATTCTGTCCAGTTCTGGTCACCAATCTTCAGGAGGGAGGTGCGGGAACTTGAGAGTCCAGAGAAGGTAAACAAAGTTGATAAGGGGGATGGAGGAAAAACCACAAGTTACGAGGAAAAACCACAAGCACTAAACGTATTCTCTCTGGAGTAGAGACGCTTGAGAGGAGTTATGATATCAATATAAAAATACCTCAATGGCAATTATGGCATAGGGAATAAACTATTTAGTCTCAGGGAGTGTAAAAAGACACAGGGCCACTCAATGAAACTGGAGGAGAAGCTGTTTAACCTTAAACTATGTTTTTCACAGGTTGAACTGGATGGACTGGTGTCTTTATTCAACCATTATTATATATATATATATATATATTTATACCAACTATGTAAAAATGAATTCAATCAGCAGCATTGTCACTCTTTAGGAACAGTAGTCGTAGATGTAAACTTGAAGACAAGTGCAGACTATTTTCTCCACTGCGGCGGCAATGCAGATGGAGGAGGAAGCCCAAAGAAGCTATAATTCTCTATGATTTCCTCGGTCACTCGGGTAGTGATCCTGTTGAATGCACATGCCCCACGTCACCCTGTTGGCCATCTAGAGGCTATTTAAGGCTGGGTTCACACATATGCAAATTGGATGTGGTGTGACGAGACCAACCTTGCCACATTGCATTGGAGGAGCCTGGTTGCCCGCCTGCTGCCTTTGGATTATGGACCGGCAGCTAAGGGGTTAATTTTACGGTGCAGAAGGATTTATTTCTCCCTTTCTGCACAGACGTTCGGTAGACTCTATCTACCGAACAAACAGCCCCTGGTTCTAATTCGTATGGATTTGGTGAATGCAGGGTGACCAGGAGGGTGGTGAACACTCACACTATGGTTTGGACTACTACAAATGGGACAGTCATATTCAAGAATAATGTCTCCCTTGTAATATGAAGATTTGTGTTTCCATTTGCCATGAGCTCTCTGAACAGGAAGTCAACTCCTAATATGGTCATCCCAGGAAGTTCTGAGGAGACAGACTGTCTAAGGTGGCTCCCCATTCACCTTTTGTCAGGTGTGCTAATGACCTGACCTGTTGTCTGCTAAGGGAGGTATTGACACTCAGAGTAATGTGTATTGAGGGTTTGTTAGGGAACCATTGTTCTGTGTCTGACTATAGTTTACATTGATTGCCCCCTGGGGCTTCTGTCTCCTTGCATTGGTCAAAGCTATCTGACCAATCACTGTTGACTCATTTTCAAGCCCTCATTTGCATGGGCTGCAGAGGACCTTATTGGGAACTGCAAGTACTTTACAATTGACCAATGGGAAAGCGGTTGTTGGGGGAAGGATGTTCCAATTTCTGTATAAAAGTGTGCTGTGTTCTTCCAATAAATGTTGTTCCTGTTTTACCCTCAACTCGGAGCTCTGTCTCGTTCTTGGGGGGATTCACTGTATGCTGTTGGAGACTGATTGCTAGGAGTGTAAGCTGATGTATGCTTTTCCTGTTCGTCTGCTAGCAGCTATTCGTGAGGTTCCAGGTTGGAGTGCTATTTTGTATCCAGTTCGGGAGTTTGATGTTCTGCAGTAGCTGTGCCTGTCTCTCAGAAAGGGGCATATCGCCTAAACAGATTTTAACCCCTTGTCTGCTGAAACGGTCCGTTACATGTGGGTTTCCCAGCATCCAATTCGCATGACAGGAGAGTGTGACTGGCTCTCAATGGAGCCGGGTTCACACACCTCTGGGGCAGCCACGGTCTGCACTGGAAAAGGGTCCTGTGCATCTTCTGGTCTGTTTCAGGTCCAAATTCACACTGCTGTAAGCTAGTGTGAACTCAGGCTAAGACTCTTGTCCCTGCGTTTTCTGTGCTTTATGCGAGTAGACAGGTTAGGGACACGTTCCCCGTATTATAGGGACAGTGGTAGCAGTAGGAAAAAGTTCTGGAGGAGTAAGGAGAGAGCAGGGCCTACCTCTACCTCTTCAGGAAGCTTCCCAGTTTGTGTGTGGACCAGTTAGGCTGCACTTCACTGCTCAAGGCAGATGCTGTCAGGCATCCCTGTCTCTAACTGCTGTCATCCTCTCCCTGCATGGAAATGGCTCTGGATAGGTGAGCTCTCTACTGGGCTTGTTGTGCAGTTGATTTACTGTTCAATACATTTTTCTTTGCAAATTGGGACACTGTGTTTGCTGACACCATACCCCGTTGTACCTATCCAACACACTTAGTTTTAAATTGACTTAAAAACAGGGACAAAAAAAAAAAAAAAAAGCTAAGCTACTACAGTTAACATTTTTATTTTCTATTTAGCATGTTTTTTTTTTTTTCTATTGGAAAAAAATTTAAACCATATGAATAAAATCAGACTTGTAAATAGCCCCAGCATAATTATTTGGTCTGTCCCAACTCCTTTTACTGCCACTTTTGCTGCATATGCTCCTGAATAATCCTGCTTTTTTTAGTGCCTTTTTGTAGCATGTTTTAGCACATTCTATGCGTGTTTTTTTATGTTTTTCATTGTTTCTTCATATGTTTTTATTTGCCATGCACTGCAGTGCACCAGCAGACACAGAAGAAATCACACTAGTGTGAACAGGGCCTTAACCAGTTCTGGACCGGAAGGATTTGCCCCCTTAATGACCAGGCCATTTTTTGTGATTTGGCACTGCGTTACTTTAATGAAAAATTGCGCAGTCGTGCGACGCTGTACCAAAATAAAATTGATGTCATTTTTTTTCCCACAAATAAAGCTTTTTTTTGGTGGTATTTGTTCACCTGTACAATTTTTATTTTTTTCGTGACAGTCCCGCAAAAAATCGCAGATTGCCGCTATTACTAGTAAAAAAAAAAAAAAACCAATAAAAATGACATAAATCTTTCCCATAGTTAGTAGACGTGATCGTTTTTGCGCAAACCAATAAAAATACGCTTATTGCAATTTTTTTTTTTTTTTACCAAAAATATGTAGCAGAAAACAAATTGGCATAAAATGTCAAAAAATTTAGATTTTTACATTTTCTTTTTTTGAGAATGTCATATAGCAGAATGTAAAAAATATTGTTTTGGTTTTTTTTTTCAAATTTGTCGCTCTTTTTTTGTTTATAGCGCAAAATATAAAAATTGCACAAGTGATCAAATACCACCAATAGAAAGCTCTATTTGTGGGAAAAAAGGACATCAATTTTATTTGGGTACAGCGTCACACGTCAACGCAATTATTTGTTAAAATAACGCAGTGCCGAGTCGCAAAATAGGGCCTGGTCAGGAAGGTGGCAAATCTTTCCTGTCATAAAGTGGTTAATGATTTGTCAAGGAATAAGCAGTTGCAATGTGTGTCTTTTACATTTGCCTGGAGTTAAGCTTTAAGGTTGTTCATAGTTTTATTTTCCAAAATGCATTTTCTAAAATTTCCTGTCCTCTCATCAGTCTCTTTTGCTCTCCTTATATTGCCTGTGCAGGCTATATCCTTTTATTTGAATAGGAAAATCAGCCCATACCTTGGTGCACAGCTGGCAAGCAGGCTTTTTTTCTTGCAGAACTTAGAGACAACAAGAACAATTGTTTATTCAATTGCTTCTTTTCTTCAGTTTTTAACAAGCGAAGACCTTGAACAGTCACAGTAAACCCACATTGCCCCTATTTCTTACGAAGCTCGAAGAAAAAAAATAAATTGTATCTAAATAACAAGCCAGCTACCATACATGAGTCTACTTGACCTGATCCTTCTTCCCATTGATTCTAAAAGATGTACTATTTTGTGTATTATCTGTAGGACTAAAACATTTAAAAAAAAGCCCTCTTTTTCCAGTTAATATTAACCAGTTCTGGACCGGAGGGATTTGCCCCCTTAATGACCAGGCCATTTTTTGCGATTTGGTACTGCGTTACTTTAACGGAAAATTGTGCAGGCGTGCAATGCTGAACTGATAAAAAATTGATGTTCTTTTTTTCTCACAATAGAGATTTCTTTTGGTGGTATTTGATCACCTGTGCGATTTTTATTTTTTGCGCTATAAACAAAAAAAGAGCTACAATTCTGAAAAAAAAAAAAAAAAAATTTCACATTCTGCTATATAACATTCCCCCCCCCCCCCAAAAAAAAAAAAATTAAATATCAAATCTTTTCATCCTTTTAGGCCAATAGGAGTATTTGATTGGTTTGCGCAAAGGTTATCGCGTCTACAAACTAGGGGAAAAATGTATGTCATTTTTATGTATTCATTTATTTTTTACTAGTAATGGCGGCGATCTGCGATTTTTAGCAGGACTGCAACATTGCGGCGGACAGATCAGACCCCTAACTTACTTTTTTTACACTTTTGGGGGGACCAGTGACATTACTACAGTAATCAGTGCTAAAATATGCACTGTTACTGTAATAATGACATTGGCAGGGAAGGGGTTAACCTGGTGATCAAGGTGTTAAATGCAAGCCTAGGGGTGTGTTTACTAACTGTGGGGGATTGGGCTTTTGAAATGACCATAGAGACCTGTGATCCTATTTAGAAGGATCACAGGCGCTCTGTGATCATTTCAGAGAGAGGAACGGTCAGCTATGTTTACAATAGCTGACCGTCCTTCTCTCTCAGCGAGGAGCGATCGCGGGTGGTGATTGCCGCTGGCCTCGTGCATCGGGACCCCTGCAGCTGAGTGGGGGCAGGAGCGCAGCACCAGACGCGTGACCAACGTACCCCTACATCGGTTTGCACAGGAGGGGGCTGCCTGCCTCAGTATAACTGCGGTGGGCAGTATGTAACTGGTTAATAAAGGTTGATTAACCCCTTCCTGCCCACTATCTGTATATAAATAGTTACGTAGCTGCCGACAGTGCAGATGGTGGCTCTCAGTCTGGCAGGTCTCCACTGGCGGGAACCAATCAGCATGGTAATCACTATGTCAAAATATATTTTCAGATAAATAATTTAAAAAACAATATTTAAAACAAATAAACAATTTTTTGCATTTTTATGCATTTGTAGGTCTATATTAACAAAAGAAACAGCACATGTTTTTTTTTTTTTAAACAGTGTTCCAGATAAAAAATGTTTTTGTCACGTATAATGACTATGGTGGCTAACAGAGGCCGGAGTCCAGAAAAGACTATAAAAGTTTAACACAAATAAATCTTAGGACTGGATGGCTTACACATGAGAGTCTTCAAAGAACTTAAACAGGTTACAGCCAGACCACTATTCCTAATATTTGTGGATAGCATATTGACAGGAATGGTTCTGGGCGATTGGAGAAAAGCCCATTTGGTACCAACTATAAAAAAGGGCAGAGACATATACCTGGAAACTTCAGGCCTTTTAGTCTAACATCAATGTATGTATGCCCATTGAAGGGGATGATAAGGAACTAAATTCAATAATTTTCTGATGAAAACAGTATCATTAGTAGTAATCAGCATGGGTTTATGAAGGGTTCTTCCTGCCAAACCAATCTGTTAACATTCTACGAGGAAGTGAGCTGCCATCTAGATAGGGGAAGGCCTCTGGATGTGGTGTATGTGGATTTTGCAAAAGCATTCGATGCAGTTCCCCATAAACGCTTAATCTACAAACTGTCTGAGGTCTGTTCTTGGATAAAAAACTTGTTACAGGGGCATGTCCAAAGGGTGGTGATAAATAACGTGTACTCAGACTGGTCTGGAGTGGTAAGTGGGGTACCCCAAGTCTCTGTCTTGTGATCAATTCTGTTGAATTTATTCATAAGTGATTTAGAATAAGCAGGATATAGAAATTTTACAGGAAGACCTGAATAAAATAATGGGGTGGGCAACTACATGGAAAATGAGATTTAATGTTGATAAATGTAAAGTGATGTACTTGAGGGCTAAAAACATAAATGCAAACTACTCACTAGGGGGGGATCCTCTGGGGGATCAAGGATGCAGAAAGATCTGGGGGCCTTAGTAGAAGACAGACTGAGCAATAGCATGCAATGTCAAGCTGCAGCTAGCAAAGCCGGCAGAAAAATAGCATGCATAAAAAAAAAGGAATTTACTCCAGAGATAAAACGATAATCCTGCCACTTTATAAAAATCTGGTTCGGCCACATGTTTAGCATTCCGCCCAGTTTTGGTCTCCAGCCCTCAGAAAAGATGTGCTGGAGCTGGAGAGAGTCCAGAAAAGAGAAACAAAATGAATAAGGGGACTGGAGGACTTAAATTACAATAGACTACAAGCACTAATTTTAGAAGATTTTAATAGAAATTAAAAGACGCTTGAGAGGAGATATCATAGCGATATACAAATACCCGATCCCAGCGTAGGAAAAAAACTATTCAGTCTCAGGTAGTGTAAGAGGATAAGAGTGTAAGAGGATAATGGGCCACACAATGAGATTGGGAGAGAAGCCGTTTAACCTTAAGCTGCGTTGGGGGTTTTTCACTGTCAGGGTGATAAAGATGTGGAATTCTCTTCCACAATTGGTGGTGTCAGCGGGGAGTATTGATATCTTTAAAAGACTCTTGAACTTGCATCTCAGTGAACACAACATACAGGGAAATGGGAAATGATTATCTACACTGACACACATACACCTACACAGGTTGAACTAGATGGACTATTGTCTTTATTACTAACCTTACCTACTATGTAATTATATGCAACTATGTAACAATGTCCTTAATAATAGATAAAAAAAATTAATAACATTATTATTGTCCAATTAACGGACACGTGCCCCTGCTATTAAATTTGGCTTGCAATTTGGCATACATTACCTCTAGAAATTAAAAGGTTAAAGTGTTAAGCTGGATACACACTATACAACATTTGTTGTTAGATTTCCTTTTGATTTACCTTTAACTATGTAGTGCAAGGGCCTGCCTGATTGCATACAAATTGAAGTGTTTAGATTTGACCTCATATTATATGGTTTTGGTAAGAAAGGAAAAAATCTAAAGACAATTGTATAGTGTGTATAGCCCTTTACTAAACCCACAACAGTAAAATCTGTCTGTAGATGCAGAATAGCATGCTTGTTATACTCACTGTGTAACTTAAGTGATTAATCCTCTGCATTGTGTAAAAAGGCTGTGTGATCTTGTATGCACAGATCCTCTCCCTCCTGCAATGTCACTTTGGACAAGTCCAGATAAGACACAGTAAGTGTAGATCAGCTGCACATGCTCAAAGAACACTTCCTGGTTTAAGCTAAGCTATTCAGGTCACATGGTATTAAAGTCACACATTTGTGTGTTTATACAGATCCTAAATGACAGCCCAATCCCTCCCTCCTCCTCCATGTCCAGTAACTGAAAAGGAACACACAGTGGGTGGGATGTCACATCTTAATTGATGGATGATTTGTTTTTCTTGGGAGGGTACATGTGATCAGCACAAGGCCAATCAGCACTGTCTAGACCTGTTCAGACAGAGAATTAAGGGTCTTGAAGCCTGATAGGACAATCGTGGGAGAAATGAAAACTTCTCCTAAACACTATCAACGCTCACTGATAAAAGTCACAAGCTTGCACTAATTGCTATATACCGCTGATGAGAATAGGTATTTATCAGTTTATATTTACTAAAATAATTGCATTTCCATGTTCTGTGTACTGTAGGAGACCAGATATAGTGAATGCAGGATCTGGGTTTAGTAACACTTTAATAAAAAGAGTTTCTTCTTCATTAGCCCCAAGCTGCAATTTGCAAACAGAGCTAAATTGGTGATCACAGAGACTCATCCCTTATTGGAGGGCCGGCCTGAAATTTCAGTCAGATGAAGCCAGTGCCAAGACAGACAGATGATGCTGTGTTGTCTTTTTAAATAACCCACGCTCTGAAAATCCTCTGTCATGCATTAAATTACTATTTATAAAATCAAGATTGCATATGTATTGCAAATTAAAACACAACTATAGCATAGCATGGATTTTTGGCGGTGTTGCTGGCAGCCATTAACATTCAGCAACCTGTCTGGCACTATCACCTACAGTCATTAAGAAAGGGTGCATTGCCATGGGTGGCACTGTGTCAATCCACAATCAAGAAAATAGCCAGTATTCCTTCAACACTTTTTATTAATAACAGAGGTTTTAGTTACATAAATTGAACATCCAACTATCGATGCTACTTACTCATGTGACATTCATACACAGTGTAGATATGGTTTAGTGACTTGCCGGTAAATTTGCTGGAAATGTGCACCTTGCTTTAACTAATTTTCAAATGGACTGTGCAACAGCTAGTCAGTAGACTTATTGCAGCAGGTGAACATTCTCATATTCATAAATGTTTATGTGTGCCTGTGTGTGCTCTGGGTGCATGTATGTTCCTGTGATCCACAAATCTCTCATCTTACCGATCACAGCGATCATTAGTACAAGAAGAGTAGTACTACTGTTTACATCATACACAACAGAAGAAAAGGAGAATAGAAAATTTTATGAATGAATCCCTTCATAAATCCTCCAGGCCGCATCTAAGAAGAGGTTTAAAAGGCCACCTACCAGCAATGCTGTGGAATTCTTTTGGAGATATTAAAAGTGCCAGCAACCAGCAATGATGGGGGAGGGGTTTAAAATTCCATTAGTCCCCACTGATTGTGGGGTTGTTTTCTTAATGTTGGGGGGGTAAAATTCCTCCAAATGCCAATGTTGGGGGACTTTTATGGTGGGGGGGGGGGTAACAGTGGGAGTAAACCCCATGGTTGATATTTAACTATAGGCAGGGATTTTTTTTCAGCAGGAACACTCCAGCACTGTATATAATGGCAAGAGGGCAAGGGGGGAAGCAGTTTTGGCACCTCCAGCACTGTATGTAATGGCAAGGGGTGCTGGAGTGTGCTGGAGGGTCTGTTGATTCTAGCTGCTGGGGGATCTATTGTTCCCGGAGGAGGGGTCTATTTTTGCATGATGGAGGTCTATTGTTGCTTTTGGGGGTGGGAAGGGTTAGTTGTTGCTGGAAGGAATCTACTATTAAGAGAGGGGTCTGTTCTTGCTGGCTGTTGGGGGACCTATTGTTCCTCAAGAGCATCTATTTTGGTGTGGCAGTCTATTATTGCTGGGACGATCTATTGTTGGTGGGGAAACTATTGTTGTTAGTTGGGTTTAAGTTGCTGGGGGGGGTCAGTAGTTGCTGGAAGGGATCTACTGTTAAGGAAGGGGTGTATTGTTGCTGGCTACTGGAGAATCTATTGATGCTGGGCTGTTGATTGAAATATAATGTTGCTGCCGTGGTCTATTGTTGTTGGGGTCCATTGTAGCTTGGGGTCTCTTGTTGCTAGGGGAATAATTTTTTGCTGGGAAGGATTTATTGCTGCTGGCTGCAAGGGATCTACTTTAGAGCTTTTCTTGTTAATATTAACAAATTCCATAGAAATTACTTATCACCACAAAAGGTTACTTGGTTCTCTATTCTCTAAAAGGGGCGGTACTGGGAGGTGGGTAGGGGGTGGAACCAAGGGTTGTTGCCCAGAGGTGGATAGGGGGCGAAGATAAGAAGTGACTCAGAAGGGGGGGAGAAAAAAAGCCCTGCCTATAGGTAAGCCTAAAAAAGGCTTACCTATGGGTACTGTAAAAATCTTCTAAACATGCACTGTTTAGGAGATATTTACTTGTAAATGGGCCTGTGATGTCATGGGTGCATGCGCTCTGAAGAAACAGCATACCCGTGGCGTTCCTTCAGAGTCCTGGGCTGTGAGTATCGGCTCCCGCGCACATGTGCAGGAGTGATGTAATCCCAGAGCAGCCAGCCAGATGGCTAGAAGACATGAACCCGGAAGGGAGACCGGGTGAAGATGGAAGCTGTGTCAGCAATGACAGCGTGTCGCTGGAGGGCTTTGATTTAAGTTATATGCATATTAGCACATTATAATGTCAGGTGGCACTCGCTGATCATTTAGTACACTGACAGAATGACAGTCTGTCTATGTAAACATAGCAGATTGTCATTCTGTCTGTACAGAAGGCATGGATCCTGTGTTTCTGTAAAGCAGAAACACTGGTCAATGTTTTCCACTAGTAAATGCACCTCCCCACTACAATGAAACATTAGCTAGGCACACAGCTAACCCTTTGAGCGCCTCCCCAGATGTTAACCCCTTCCCTGCCAGTGTCATTGATACAGTGACAGTGTATATTTTTAGCACTAACCACTGTAATAATGTCATTGGGCCCCAGAAAGTGTCAAAAGTGTCAGTTAGGTGTCCAATTTGTCCTCCAGAATACCGCAGCCCCGCTATAAGTCACTGATCGCCGTGATTACTAGTAAAAATAATAAATAAATAAAAAATCATATAAAATATCCCATAGTTTGTAGACAATTCCACATCCTTACTGCTCTGACTATAAAGAACCCTTTACGCAGTTTAAGGTTAAACCGATTCTCTTCTAATTTTAGGGAATGGCCACGTGTCTTTTTAAATTCCCTTTCGCTGAAAAGCTTGTTCCCTATGCTAGGGTCACTAGTACGATATTTGTACATTGATATAATATCCCCTCTCAAGCGTCTCCTATCCAGAGAGAATAAGTTCAATGCTTGTAGTCTTTCCTCATAACTGAAGTCCTCCATTCCCTTTATTAGCTTTGTTATCCTTCTCTGGACTCTCTCCACTTCCAGCACATCCTTCTTGAGGACCGGTGCCCGGAACTGAATGGCATACTCGAGATGCGGCCAGACCAGAGTCTTGTAGAGTGGAGAATTATGGTTTTACCTCAATATTTTGTGTGGCCACCATTATTTTCCAGCACTGCCTTAACCCTCTTGGGCATGGAGTTCACCAGAGCTTCACAGGTTGCCAATGGAGCCCTCTTCCACTCCTCCATGACGACATTCAAGAGCTGGTGGATGTTAGAAACCTTGCACTCCTCCACCTTCCGTGTGAGGATGCCCCACAGATGCTCAGTAGGGTTTAGGTCTGAAGACATGCTTGGTCAGTCCATCACTTTTACCCTCAGCTTCTTTAGCAAAGCAGTGGTGGTGTGTTTGCGGTTGTTATCATGTTGGAATACTGCCCTGCAGCCCAGTCTCCGGAGGGAGGGGATCATGCTCTGCTTCAGTATGTCACAGTACATGTTGGCATTCACGGTTCCCTCAATGAACTGTAGCTTCCTTCTGTGACGACAGCCATGCAGACCAATTTGATGCAGTGTGTGGCGTATGGTCTGAGCACTGACAGGCTGACTCCCCACCCCTTCAATCTCTGCAGCAATGCTGGCAGCACTCATACGACTATTTCCCAAAGACAACCTCTGGATATGACACTGAGCACATGCACTCAACACCTTTGGTCGACCATGGCTTGCTGAAATACTTTGCTACAATGTAAAGTTGTGAGTGTACAACTTGTATAACAGTATAAATTTGCACATGCACTCAACTTCTTTGGCTGACCATGGAGAGGCCTGTTCTGATTAAACCTGTCCTGTTAAACCGCTGTATGGTCTTGGCCACCATGCTGCATCTCAGTTTCAGGGTCTTGGCAATCTTCTTATAGGCTAGGCCATCTTTATGTAGAGCAACAATTCTTTTTTCAGATCCTCAGACAGTTGTTTGCCATAAGGTGCCATGTTGAACTTCCAGTGACCAGTATGAGAGATTGAGAGCGATAAAACCAAATCTAACACACCTGCTCCCCGTTCACACCTGAGACCTTGTAACACTAACAAGTCACATGGCATTGTGGAGGGAAAATGACTAATTGGGCAAAAGTTGGACATTTTAACTTAGGGGTGTACATAATTTTGTTGCCAGCAGTTTAGATATTAATGGCTGTGTGTTGAGTTATTTTGAGGGTACAGCAAATATACACTGTTATACAAGCTGTACACTCACTACTTTCAATTGCAGCAAAGTGTCATTTCTTCAGTGTTGTCACATGAAAAGATATAATAAAATATTTACAAAAATGTGAGGGGTGCACTCACTTTTGTGAGATACTGTATATTGGTGCCACGTTGGCTTTTATCCAATCAGCTGGTACCATTCCCAGTAGATTGTCCATAAAAATTAGGAACAAAGATCTGGCTATCACCTGGCTGAGTTCCTTACACCCTCGGGTGTAAGCCAGCTGGTCCCGGTGACTTATTTATGTTATGTTTTTCGAGTCTAGTTCTGAGTCTATCTTCTGTTAACCATAAGGGTGCTTCCTGTGTGTTATTAACATTAACATTACAGTCTAGGTTACTGTATCCCCCCCCCCCATTTCCTTTATGAAAACTGAGGAGAAGAATTTATTCACAACCTCTGCCTTCTCTCTGTCCTTTTTTTATCTGGATTCTCTTCATCATCCTTTGGGGGGGCCAATATGTTCTGGCCTCACTTTCTTACTATTTATATACTTAAAGAATTTCTTGGGTTTTTTTTTTTTTTTTTTTTTTACTCTCACTATGTGCTTTTCGTGTTCTATCTTAGTCACCTTGATTGCGCTCTTACATTTATTTTTGCATTATTTGTAATGCTAGAATGCTGCCAATGACCCATCAGCCTTGTATTTCTTGAAGGCCTTTACTTTTGTTTTTATATGCATTTTTAGTTTGGAGTTTAGCCACCCAGGGTTTATTTTAGCTCTTTTAAACCTAATCCCTGTCGGAATGCTCTGGCAAATGCCTTTATTTAGTATGTTCTTAAAGCACTCAGTGTACTTTGTTCCTAGGATTCTATCCCATTTAATATTATCTAGCATAGAGCGCAGTTTATGGAAGTTGGCTCTTTTGAAGTTCAATATCTTTGTATTACCCTTATGTTTCCTATTTCTGTGATTTATACTGAAACTAATTGACCTATGGTCACTATTTCCTAAGTTGCCCCTTATTTCTACATCCGCAATCAGGTCTGTATTATTCGTAATCAGTAGGTCCAGTAACGCATTGTTTCTCGTTTGTGCATTCACTGTCTGACCCATGAAATTGTCCTGCAAAACATTTAGGAAATGGAGAGCCTTAGAAGAATGCACTGTTCCTTCTGCCCAGTCTATATCTGGATAATTAAAATCCCCCATTATAATGACATTTGCTGTATCATGGGCGCTCTATGGTGTGCATTAGGCGGGTGGAACCCTCTGGCCACATTGAGAGACCAGGAGGGGAATATCCCCCTGTCTACCTGTCGTTGAGCTCCTGTGATTAGGATTATGTTCTATGCATTAAGACTGATTACTGCTAATCGGTGTTGTAAACCCCAACTCTGCTCATAATGATATTCTTTTTTTTTGTAATGTAAAACAACCCTATGTTCTCTAAAACTAATAAAAATTATTGGACATTATAATGACACTTCCCATCCTTGCCGTCATTCCAAGCTGTGATAGGAGGTCCGCCTCCCCCTCCCCCCTCTGATTGGGTGGCCCATAGCATACGCTCAATATTACTTTCCACTTAGTATCTTCCCTTTGAAGCTCTTCCCATAGGCATTACACCTCCTCCCTAGCTCCATTAGTGATATCGTCCCTCATATTTACTTGCACATCGTTCTTGAAATACAGGCATTTTTAACCCCTTTTTAACCCTCCCTATCTCTGCAATAAAGGCAATAACCCTGAATGGTTGCCAGCCAATCATAAGAGCTGTCAAATCAAGTCTCTGAAATTCCCAGAAAATCAAAATCATCCTCATACATTAGCAGCTCCAGTTCTCCCATCTTGTTAGCCAGACTTTTAGCATTAATATACAAACCTCATAATTTTGTCTGGTCCCATACTATACCCTTATTAGATATAATGAGGCTGCGTTTTGGATTTGTCATCTTATCTTCCTTGTTTTCGATCTCTGGTCATCCTACCTCTAATGCCCCCAATATGGCCTGCTGAACCTTGCTCCCCACAGCTCTACTTCTGGACCCTGCCCCTCATCAACTAGTTTAAGAGCCCATTCACATTAGCGCAACTTGTCAGGCTAGTCTGAATGGGCTCTAAAAAGCCCCTCTAACTTTTAGGCCCTCTTCTTTCCCAGTAGGGCTGCATCCTCCGCATTTAGGTGCAGTCCATCCCTTCTAAAGAGTCGGTAACCGACTGAAAAGTCCGCCCAGTTCTCCAGGAACCAGAACTGCTCCTTTCTACACCAGCTCCTACATCACTTGTTAATTTCCCTAATCTCCTGCTGCCTCTCTGGTGTGGCTCAAGGTACAGGTAGTATTTCCAAGAATGCTACCTTGGAGGTCCTACTCCTCAATTTAGCTCCTAAGTCCTTTTTGAGCAAACCATTCTATATACGCTTATTGTGATTTTTTTTACCAAAAATATGTAGCAGAATACATATTGGACTAAATTGGTGAAGACATTTGATTGTTTACATTTTTTTATTGGATGTGTTTTAGAGCAGAATGTAAACAATATTGTTTTTATTTTCAAAATTGTTGGTCATTCTTTGTTTACAGTGCAAAAACTGCAGTGTTAGCCCCCGTTCACACTGGGGCGACCTGTGAGGCGATCTGGTCGCCTCACAGGTCGCCGCAGGTTGTCTCCCATAGGGAAGCTGCGGACCCGTTCTGATAGGAGCGACACAAGTCGCTCCGACTCAGAAAAAGGGTCCGGAGCTTCTTTGGGGCGACCAGGAGGCGACCGCCATAGACTTCAATTGTCAGGGATACCACATGCAGGCATCCAGCAAGGGTGATCAGATCAGTTGGCTGCACCAAGGAATCAGGACCCAGATGGATAAAGATGTAAATAAGTTTATTAAGCAAAATGACACACTCCAATACCAACACCAGTGACCATAAACAAGTAAACAAAATATAAATGATAACAGTACAAAACCCCAATAGAACCTAACAAACTATATACAAAGGGATGGAGCAAACAATAGCAGGACAGGACAGGGACAGGAGACAAGGAAAGCAGGGAGCCAGGTACAGGAAGCAGGATGCAGGGATCAGGATACAGGTTTCAGGATGCAGGTTTCAGGATACAGGTTTCAGGATACAGGTTCAGACAGGGACACGGCTAGCAGAGAAAATACTGAAGCACTGAGCCTCAGTGAAGGGCGGGCTTATATTCCCTCAGCAGTCCTCCTCAGGTGCAGCTTAATTAAAAGAACAGTCCAGCTGCTGGGAGACACCCGCTGGTGGGCCCTGGAACTGCGCCCCTCAGTTCCAGGAACAACAGTGCCACCAGCAGGTGACCCTTGTAATGACACAGATCCTGACAGTTCCCCCCCTTTAAGGAGCGGCCTCCGGACGCTCCATTGTGCTTCTACCCCAAAAGTCCAAAAAGGTCTCCCCTCCATGTCTGCGGGTCTTCTAGCACTCTCTAGGCCAAAGTCCTTTAACTTGCCGGAAGGCGTGCCACCAGAGTCCAGCAATTGATCATGCGCCCCACCACCAGGGTCTGGAAGCCGTCTTGGCACCCCACAGGTCAAGTTCCTGAAGAGGCGTAACATTAGGGATACACCTGCCCTCATTGCAACACATGTCCCAACACTGGGACTGAAGGCAAGCTGGACATCAAGCAGGGGAGCGCCAGCGGCATGCAGGATATCCGGCAGTGGCACACCAGGCTGGGCAACAGACAGTGGCACATCAAACAGGGCGGCAGACCGTGGCTCAGCAGGCACTGGATCAGCAAACACTGGGTCAGCAGGCACCGGAACAGCAAGCACTGGGTCAGCGGGCACTGGAACGGCAAGCACTGGGTCAGCAGGCAAAGGATCAGCAGGCACAGGATCAGCAGACACATGATCAGCAGGCACAGGATCAGCAGGCACAGTAGTGGTCACCAGAACAGCGGGCACGGGATCAGCTGGCACTGGATCAGCGGGCTGAGTAAGAGACACCGGATCAGCAGGCACCAGAACAGCAGGCACTGGGTCAGCGGGCACTGGAACAGCAAGCACTGGGTCAGCAGACTGGGTAGTGGTCACCAGAACAGCGGGCACCAGAACAGCGGGCACTGGATCAGCAGGCTCAGTAGGAGGCACCGGATCAGCGGGCACTGGACCAGCAGGCATTAGAACAGCAGGCACTGGATCAGCAGGCTCAGTAGGAGGCACTGGATCAGTGGGCACTGGATCAGCAGGCTCAGTAGAAGGCACCAGATCAGCGGGCAATGTAACAGCAGGCACTGGATCAGCAGGCTCAGTAGGAGGCACCGGATCAGTGGGCACTGGAACAACAGGCATCAGAACAGCGGGCACTGGATCAGCAGGCTCAGTAGAAGGCACCGGATCAAAGGGCACTGGATCAGCAGGCTCAGTAGGAGGCACTGGATCAGAGGGCACCGGAATAGAAGGCACTGGATCAGCGGGCTCAGTAGGAGGCACCAGATCAGCGGGCACTGGAACAGCAGGCATCAGAACAGTGGGCACTGGATCAGCAGGCTCAGTAGGAGGCACCGGATCAGTGGGCACTGGATCAGAGGGCACTGGAACAACAGGCATCAGAACAGCGAAGACTGGATCAGCAGGCTCAAGTAGGAGGCACCGGATCAGTGGGCACTGGATCAACAGGCTCATTAAGAGGCAACAGATCAGCGGGCACTGGATCAGCAGGCATCAGAACAGCAGGCACTGGATCAGCAGGCTCAGTCGGAGGCACCAGACAAGCGGGCACTGTAACAGCAGGCATCAGAACAGTGGGCACTGGATCAGCAGGCTCAGTAGGAGGCACCGGATCAGTGGGCACTGGAACAACAGGCGTCAGAACAGCGGGCACTGGATCAGCGGGCTCAGTAGGAGGCAACGGATCAGTGGGCACTGGATCAACAGGCTCAGTAAGAGGCACCAGATCAGCGGGCACTGGATCAGCAGGCATCAGAACAGCAGGCACTGGATCAACAGGCTCAGTAAGAGGCACCAGATCAGCGGGCACTGGATCAGAAGGCATCAGAACAGCAGGCACTGGATCAGCAGGCTCAGTAGGAGGCACCAGATCAGCGGGCACTGTAACAGCAGGCATCAGAACAGTGGGCACTGGATCAGCAGGCTCAGTAGGAGGCACCAGATCAGTGGGCACTGGATCAGCGGGCACTGGAACAACAGGCATCAGAACAGCGGGCACTGGATCAGCAGGCTCAGTAGAAGGCAACGGATCAGTGGGCACTGGATCAGCAGGCTCAGTAGGAGGCACCGGATCAGCGGGCACCGGAACAGCAGGTACTGGATCAGCGGGCTCAGTAGGAGGCACCAGATCAGCGGGCACTGGAACAGCAGGCATCAGAACAGTGGGCACTGGATCAGCAGGCTCAGTAGGAGGCACCAGATCAGTGGGCACTGGATCAGCAGGCACTGGAACAACAGGCATCAGAACAGCGGGCACTGGATCAGCAGGCTCAGTAGGAGGCACCGGATCAGTGGGCACTGGATCAACAGGCTCAGTAGGAGGCACCAGATCAGCGGGCACTGGATCAGCAGGCTGGGTAACAGGTATAATTGTATGTGTTGGGAAAAATCTCCTTTTTTTTTTAGGTTTAGATACAGAAATCTTGCTAGTGGTTGCAGGGCTATGAATAGATTGTGAAGTAGATGGAAGAGAAATGGCAGTATTGGGAGATGGTGGAAAAGGAGAGACAGTTATAGAGGAGAATTTCTGAGAGGTTGCTAGAGGCAACAGAGTAGTAGAGGAAGTTTTCACAGAGTTAAATGCAGGAAAAGTGCAACTCGTTAAGCCAGGATATGAACAAGCAGTGGAAAGCAAACCATACCTAACTGCAGCTGTGGTTGCTACGGGTAACGGAGAGGATAAACTTTGAGAAAACTGGTGTCCAGAGGCAGAAGTGGATTGGTGTGAGTTAGCTGATGCTAAATTGGAAAGATCTGACCAGGTTTGCAATAAGGCCTGAACAAAACTCAATTTACAACCCCCTTGTCTGATTAGAGAATATACAGCATTCATGCAATCCAACAGGGCCTCTGGAGAATACACTGAATAATGTTCAATAAAATAGGGTTTATCATCTTCCAAGAGCCACACAAGAGATACCACCTGAGAGACACTAAAAGGAGGAGAATAATCATCACCACCCTTAGGGGTATTAGATAAAGCCAACTCTGCACAGAGCTGAATAAGTGGCTGAATCTCTTTGAACAAAACTCTGCCTTTGTCAACAAACGAGTGGGCCAGACGGATGCATTCCAACAACTGCTCGCTAGTGTAAGTTTTCAAAATTTGGCGACAATATTCCCTGTCTTCTGTTACAAGCAAAGAAAAATAAAAGACCTCCTCTGACTGCATCTTGCAACAACCAGAAAATTCCTAATTCCCAGGTGCAACCGATCTGATCGTTAGTGGCTTCAGTATTCTGTCAGGGATACCACATGCAGGCATCCAGCAAGGGTGATCAGATCAGTTGGCTGCACCAAGGAACCCAGATAGATAAAGATGTAAATAAGTTTATTAAGCAAAATGACACACTCCAATACCAACACCAGTGACCATAAACAAGTAAACAAAATATAAATGATAACAGTACAAAACCCCAATAGAACCTAACAAACTATATACAAAGGGATGGAGCAAACAATAGCAGGACAGGACAGGGACAGGAGACAAGGAAAGCAGGGAGCCAGGTACAGGAAGCAGGATGCAGGGATCAGGATACAGGTTTCAGGATGCAGGTTTCAGGATACAGGTTTCAGGATACAGGTTCAGACAGGGACACGGCTAGCAGAGAAAATACTGAAGCACTGAGCCTCAGTGAAGGGCGGGCTTATATTCCCTCAGCAGTCCTCCTCAGGTGCAGCTTAATTAAAAGAACAGTCCAGCTGCTGGGAGACACCCGCTGGTGGGCCCTGGAACTGCGCCCCTCAGTTCCAGGAACAACAGTGCCACCAGCAGGTGACCCATGTAATGACACAGATCCTGACATCAATGTTACGAAGTCCGTGGCGGCCGCTCCGAGGTAGCGGCGCGCTGCTCGCACCGCGACCTCGGAGGTCGCGGTGCGAAGTAGCGTCGCCCCAGTGTGAATGGGGGCTTATTCAAATATCACTACAAGAAAGCTCTATTTGTGGGAAAAAATTACATCAATTTTATTTAGGTACAGTGTCACGCAACTGGGCAATTGTCAATTAAAATAATGCAGTTTGTATCGCAAAATTACCTTATCATGAAAGGGTGTAAATCTTCCTGAGGTCAAGTTATTTTTTTTGGGGGGGGGTGACTAAAGTGTTTTGGGTTCATCCAAGACATCTAGCCTTCGCACATAATGTTCATCCTCTAGGATGGTCAGCTGGTTGTGACTCCTTGCAGCCTAGCCGATCCGAGCAGAAATTGGAGTGGGTACATGTCAAAACTAGGCACTCGCTCCCCACGAAAAAAAAATAAATTCAAATGTGGCAGAGAGAGGGTGAGGAGAAGGAAGAGCTGAACTTTCCCATTTGGGCAAAGTTACGCATTAGGTGTGTGATTTTTGAAGGCTAAGTGCACATTAACGTGGTATTAAATCAAAAAACTAAAATGTATTAAATTGCAGCTTACCAATTTTTAGATATTGTGGCTGCATTCGTTTTCTTTTTTCATTTTTTTCCTATACTTTCACCTGGTGATCCTGCCAAGTAGTAGGGTACTTGTTACCTTCCTTTAACATACCAAGCTGTCCAGACTTAGCAGCAATTAGAGGACTGAGACAAACAATTTAACACCGACAGTAGTGCTTATAATGTTTAGCTTTTATTCATTTATGTACAAGTTATAAAACTTTGATCTCAAAAGGAAAAAACTGTTGCTGTAACTGCGTATAAAGTGTTAGCTGGAGATTAGCTTCAATTTGTTAGCCATTTCTATCTGAATTGGAAGCTAAACACCAGCACTTTATACTCAGTTACAGCAACAGTTTATCTAACACTACCCTCTCCCCAGACTGACAATGTTGCTGCCCAAAGGTGTCTGCTTTACTACTTTATCCAGAATGCAGACATCCTAACACAGGAAATATGTTACTGGCCAGATCACCAGGTGATATAAAGAATAAAAACGCCTAAAAAAAGAAAAACTATGCAGACACCACATATAAGGATTGGTAAGCTACAATATGTTGCAGCCCAGAGGGGCCACTGGAAATAACCTAGGTCTCCCTTACTTGTCCAGAGGCTGCCAGGCCCAGGTACCAGTTCCCTAAGCACACCGACAAACATGGGCTAAGTCCTCAGGGGTGTCTTTATTTGAGTTTTTTTGCAGTAATTGAACAGGAGAGGGACGAGTTTGCAGAATACTCCAAAAACTCCACCAGTTACAACAGGAAAGACTCTTAAGCAAACATCCATTACCAGCATGCTTAAATATTGCTGGAGGTACAGGGAACACCAGTCTATCTGAGACTCTGTAAGAGCAGTCACAGATCTTGTAGCAACCTCTGGCATCTAACCCCCAAAGTACAGGCACTCCTGGTGTCCTGGGCAAAAGGGACCTATACACAATGTCTAAGGACAACTATCTCCAACCAGCTTCTATTCGACACTCTTCAGTGAAAAAGAAATACTTCTCCAGCCAAGCTCTCTCAGCGAAGTGCATTCTGAGGCCTGACAGCACCATCTCTTTAGTGTCACAGTCTGCCTCCCCGGGGCAACAGCCCGAGATGAACACCCTTCTAAACAAGCTCCCCAAACCTTTATCTTCCCCCCCAGCCATCTTCTGGATGCCCTATCCCAGGGATTGGCCGAGGTCAGATAAATATTCATAACTCAGTGGATGACCCTCCTGCTCTATTTTTGGAGACTTCTTCCAGAGGCAGACAGAAGAAATCAATCACCAAGCTTAGGGAAACCTGGCCAGGCCAAGAAAATAAAAATTGGCGCCCCACAAAAACTGGATTTATCCTCTCTGGAGTGCAACATACAGTGGGTACGGAAAGTATTCAGACCCCCTTAAATTTTTCACTCTTTGTTATATTGCAGCCATTTGCTAAAATCATTTTAGTTCATTCTTCTTCCTCATGAATGTACACTTAGCACCCCATACTGACAGAAAAACACAGAATTGTTGACATTGTTGCAGATTTATTAAAAAAGAAAAACTGAAATATCACATGGTCCTAAGTATTCAGACCCTTTGCTCAGTATTTAGTAGAAGCCCCCTTTTGATCTAATACAGCCAGGAGTCTTTTTGGGAAAGATGCAACAAGTCTTTCACACCTGGATTTGGGGATCCTCTGCCATTCCTCCTTGCAGATCCTCTCCAGTTCTGTCAGGTTGGATGGTAAACGTTGGTGGACAGCCATTTTTAGGTCTCTCCAGAGATGCTCAATTGGGTTTAAGTCAGGGCTCTGGCTGGGCCATTCAAGAACAGTCACGGAGTTGTTGTGAAGCCACTCCTTCGTTATTTTAGCTGTGTGCTTAGGGTCATTGTCTTGTTGGAAGGTAAACCTTCGGCCCAGTCTGAGGTCCAGAGCACTCTGGAGAAGTTTTTTGTCCAGGATATCCCTGTACTTGGCCGCATTCATCTTTCCCTCTATTGCAACCAGTCGTCCTGTCCCTGCAGCTGAAAAACACCCCCACAGCATGATGCTGCCACCACCATGCTTCACTGTTGGGACTGTATTGGACAGGTGATGAGCAGTGCCTGGTTTTCTCCACACATACCGCTTAGAATTAAGGCCAAAAAGTTCTATTTTGGTCTCATCGGACCAGAGAATCTTATTTCTCACCATCTTGGAGTCCTTCAGGTGTTTTTTTAGCAAACTCCATGCGGGCTTTCATGTGTCTTACACTGAGGAGAGGCTTCCGTCTGGCCACTCTGCCATAAAGCCCCGACTGGTGGAGGGCTGCAGTGATGGTTGATTTTCTACAACTTTCTCCCATCTCCTGACTGCATCTCTGAAGCTTAGCCACAGTGATCTTTGGGTTTACCTCTCTCACCAAGGCTCTTCTCCCCCGATAGCTCAGTTTGGCCGGACGGCCAGCTCTAGGAAGGGTTCTGGTCGTCCCAAACGTCTTCCATTTGAGGATTATGGAGGCCACTGTGCTCTTAGGAACCTTAAGTGCAGCAGAAATCTTTTTGTAACCATGGCCAGATCTGTGCCTTGCCACAATTCTGTCTCTGAGCTCTTCAGGCAGTTCCTTTGACCTCATGATTCTCATTTGCTCTGACATGCATTGTGATCTGGAAGGTCTTATATAGACAGGTGTGTGGCTTTCCTAATCAAGTCCAATCAGTATAATCAAACACAGCTGGACTCAAATGAAGGTGTAGAACCATCTCAAGGATGATCAGAAGAAATGGAAAGCACCTGAGTTAAATATATGAGTGTCACAGCAAAGGGTCTGAATACTTAGGACCATGTGATATTTCAGTTTTTCTTTTTTAATAAATCTGCAACAATGTCAACAATTCTGTGTTTTTCCGTCAATATGGGGAGCTGTGTGTAAATTCATGAGGAAGAAGAATGAACTTAAATGATTTTAGCAAATGGCTGCAATATAACAAAGAGTGAAAAATTTAAGGGGGTCTGAATACTTTCCGTACCCACTGTATCTATCCTAAAAAAATATATATAAAATTAATTTGAGTGCAGTGTTGTATGACCAATTAATTGTCTGAAAAACTATCACAGCACTGAAAACTAAAAAATGGCCCGAAAAGGAGGAGATGTGAAGTGGTTAAAAAGCTAGTTATTGATTTTGCTGAGACACACTAGAAGTCTTCATCTGCCTTTGTACTGTGCTGGTCTTCTGGTGTGTCTCTGCACCTTTAAGGAGGGATCTTTTACCTTTAGGCTTACCAGTCTTCAACTTATTTATTGCCATGTATGTCACAAGCTCTGTTAGATCCGACTTACAGTCTATTCACATGTAGCCAATCGTCTGCTACCACTTCTCCTTTGCCTAATATCTCTTGATCAAGTAGGATTTATACCCGGTAGAGAAGGAAGAGACAACAGCATAAAGGCCCTAAATCTCCACCACTGGCTCAACCACAATTCAAAACAAGGCTTCTTCCTCTCCCTCGTTTGACAGGTTGGCCTGGAACTATATACTGTAGATGCAGTTCTCTCATCCAT
Organism: Pelophylax lessonae; assembly: GCF_965119305.1. Classification (NCBI taxonomy): domain Eukaryota; kingdom Metazoa; phylum Chordata; class Amphibia; order Anura; family Ranidae; genus Pelophylax; species Pelophylax lessonae. The sequence continues at coordinate 229,879,948 of NC_138770.1, read as the reverse complement.
TGGCCTGCCAACCCTAATGCAGTCATACATACTGTAAGAGCTCTATATTCTTCTCCTATGGCGAGAGTTCGAGTAAACGGCCATCTGTCAGACGCCATTCACCTCCATAATGGTACAAAACAGGGTTGTCCCTTTTCCCCATTACTCTTTGTCCTCACCCTTGAACCTCTATTAAACAAAATACGCATGAACCGCGATATTAGAGATATAACTATTAAGAACCAGACATACAAACTTGCGGCATTTGAGGATGACCTCCTACTTTTTCTAACTGACTCACATATTTCTCTACCAAACTTAAAAGACCTAAAATATTTCTAGATGTTCTCCAATTTAAAAAATGACCCACTCCAAATCTAATGCCTTTAACATAACGTTACCTCCTGCCACAGTTTCACAATGTCAAAAAACATTCCTTTTACCTGGGCAAAGGAATCAATAACTTATCTTGGAATAAAAATCCCAACGTCTTTATCGAACCTCTTCCAACTCAACTTTGCTCCAGTTTTAAAAGAAACAAAGACAGATCTAAAACACTGGAACTCTTAATATCTTGTGGTTTGGTAGAGCCTCTCTACTCAAAATGACTATCCTCCCTCGCTTTCTCTACCTGTTACAAGCCATTCCCATATGAATACCAACCTTTTTTTTTTCCTCCTTTTGTCAAGCATGTTCCTCTTTCATTTGGAGAGGCAAGCCTCCCAGAATTAAATTTGATCACCTTACCCTTCCGAAAAAGTAAAGGCGGAATTGCCCTAGCCGACCTTCGCCACTACTACTGGGCAACCCATCTTGCCAGAATAGTAGACTAGAACATACACCACAAGGTTAAGGACTGGGTTCCTTACCATGGTTACATTTACGGCATATTTATTCCAAAACTAAACTCCACCCATTGATTGGCCCTACATTGGAAGTCTTCTGCATCTCAACTAGAGTTACAAACCCAACTCCTTGGCTAGGACCTCTAGCCCTACTACGTTCTAACCCAGATTTCCCTCCTGGCACAAATGATAATTTTCTATATAGAGATCTGGCCTCACAGAGATGTATTGGCAGCCCACTTACTTTACAGAAGCTCTCTCTTCACACTAGATGCTCTTAATACCAAGTTAGCCCCCACTCTTTATCCAATTCTGGATACTCAAATTAAACATTTCTGGACCAGACCAGAGACTGTCCATCTTTGGAAGAGACCTCTTTCAACTCTTGAAGCTTTGTGTATCAAAATAACTCCCCAAAGACACATTATCTCTGTAGTTTATTTTTCTCTTTTTGAAGACTACTGCCCAGTACCTCATGTGTAGCGTGGGAACATGATCTAAACACAAAATTCACTGATCTAGAATGGGAATCTATTAGTTTCCACATACACAAGTGCAGATTTAAAATTCTCATGAGATGTTACAGAACTCCTGCTCTACGTAACAAATTCTTTAACTTGATCCTCAATAGATGTTGGCAATGTGACGCTGTTGAAGGATCAATGCTTTACACTTGGTGGTCGTGCCCTAAAATTCAAACGTTTTGGAAATTAGTCCATGACACCATACTTTCTGTCACCTCAATATTCTTATCTTTCCCTTAGTCTCTAGTGTGAAATTAAAAAATATAGAGGCCTCCCACACACGCAATTTAAACACTTAACCCCAATAATGCTTTATTTTGCCTATTACTGCTCTTGCGGAGAGAGAGTGAGTCTAGTACCCGTTCACCCCTTCTCCCTTTCCTGTACCCCCCCCCCCTAAATTCCCCCGCCCTCCTTTTCTCTTTTTTTTTTTACTCTCTACCTACTCTTCCTTCTACCCTTTTAATTATTGTTCTTCTTTTCATAAAATCTCCCTAAAAAAGTGTCACAGATCATAACTCTGTATTGGCACTAATTTACTAATTATATACTATGATCATTTTGGATTATAGAACAACTAATGATGCTGTTACCGACATGAATAAAACTGTTCTTTTGTTCACTTTTTCTTTTCTACTTCTCTAATAATTCATATGTCCCAAAGGACTATTGGTTACTTCATGTTGCATAAATGTCAAAATGCGAAATATGTTATTTGTATGTTTCATTGAATTCAATAATAAAATGTATGAAACAAGAGTCTATTCACATGATGAAATTCCATTAGCAAATTCCAGTGGGAAGAATCTGCTGATTCTTGCATCTGGAATGATAGGTGTGTTGCTATTCATGGCTGTTCACAGTTCCCTACAGCCAGCGCTCACCTGCAGTAATTGTGGTTGGACACTACCAGACTGCATCCAACCAGGATCATCTGTCCCTAACCACACTGATTACCTATGTATAGTTGAGGTCGCTGTCAGCCTGTCATTGCATTGTATGATATGGGCTAAATGGCCGCAGCCCTTCACAAACACCTGTCGTTCCAGATGCAGGAATCCACAGATTCTTGCCGCTGTAATTCACGGACTGTGCTATTTGCCCAAGTGAACGGACCATTAGGGACAACAGTATACAGACACAGTCTTCTATATACATGTGCAGATTTATACAACTAACACCTCCATTTCCAAGCAAAGTGTTAAAGGACTGCTGGCTAGTTCTTTGATTTTACCAATACAAATCTGAAAGGGTGAGCTGTTGGATTTGCTAAATGCAAATAGACTAATGCATATTAGTTGTGCATTCTATAATTTCATAGCAGAATTTGTTCATTTCCATAGAAGCGAAAGACAGTACAAATGTTGTTGTAACTCCCCAACAGATGCAAAGTGCTTGCAGCCCAGTTAAGGCTGCATTAATAATGCACATTTTAGTGGATTCTGGAATTAATGTACACAGCTTATTGCAGTATGTATATTCTGCCTAGTAACAGTCCAGAATGTAGGAATGAAAGAGGACAAAAAGGGAAAGTGCAAAGGAGATCAGTGAAGCGATGAGCCTGTAAGCAGAGCCGCCTGCCCTCCCCATGTGGCTGTTACTAGCTATAGTGCCTCTAGTAGGAAGATATCACTTACTGTAATAACACATGAAAGTGGTCTGTGTTATTAATGTGTCATTTCATTGTAAAATATTTTCTAGTCTAGGCCAGCTTCCAAAAATTTCATTACACTTCATTTTAATTGCAACTGATTTTTTTTTTTCTGTGATACATAAATTCTTTAAGAAGAAGACTCAAGATCACAATCCACAAGCTATGTAGATAAAGCAAAGGCTTTTTATTGCCTTTTTAATTGCACATTTCCAACCTGCAGTTGTTACTAGGGGCCCCCACTGTTGAAACAGGCAGTGTTCTCATCCTAATACAAACGTATACTTTTTCAGTATTGAGCAAAAAACATACTGTTTCAGTATTGAGCAAAAAACATAATAGGTAATTACATTAGGCTCAGTTTACAAAGCTTTAATGCAAGAATAAGAATTTTTATTTTAGCTACATGACTGGAATTTTGAAATCTCATTGGACTCTGCTGACAATAATACTAAATTTTAAAAAATAAGTCTTCTTGTCCTGGTGTGTTAGCTCTGTGAATTTTTATATGTGAATATTTTGTATTTTTTCTTCCTATGCAGTGGGCCTGTGCCTGCATTGCATGGGTTAACTGCTAATTTTGTCTAGGGGTGAACACAGATCCTATACCCACCCAATCCTTTGATTTTTGGAAATGGATCCAGTGGTGGGCTGTCCCTGAAGTCTTCAAGTCCAGAGCCAGCCTATGGGCGTGATGACGTCAGGAATATTCCACCACACAACATCGCTATATCGCAGGGGGGCAGGAGCCGCAGGGACTGGTCTTGCGTTGGAAGGATTGGAGGATTAGGTGAGTTTATCTCGACTCTCCAATTTCCTAGAAAATAACAAGCAGTTAACCCAGGTAAGGTGGGCACAGCCCCACTGCATGCGGAAAAAAAAATACTGGAGTTCAGCTTTAAGTGTTTATATGGGAAAAAAAAATGCAATGTAGTGGATGTGATGGATTTGTTTTGTGATTTAACCTGCCTGCATGATTACAGTACACTAAGAAAATAGCAAATGGAGATTCTTTCACCCCTCCGATAATGACCCTAATTATTAGATGTATGAACAGAATTTACCATTTACTACTATATCGTAGGGAGACATATTGATTTGGAAAATACAAATGGCAGTGTTGGTAAGATTTTACCTACTCTGCTTACTGTCAGACCATTGGTGTAACTAGAAATTAATGGGATCCATAGCAAAACTTCTAATGGGCCCCTTAACAGCAAGTGTTCTTGGTGCAAAACCCAGTGGTCAAAGTTCTTGGTTTTTAAACCAAGGAGGAAGGCAAAAAGGCAATAAGCAGTAGCTGCTCCCGAGTTAGAGGTTAGTAGAAGAGAAGAAAAAATGCTTTGTTTCAGTGTTTAAAGGGAATTAAACAATACCTTGGTGTTAGTGGTCAGTAGGAGGAAAACATTTAGAAAGAGGTAAGTTCCGCGCTAAGGTAAAGGAGAAGAAAAAGGCTGCAGCCTCCCTCAAATATAACCAGAGGTTATATCAGTAAATATGCAAAGAAGGGGGGGGGGGAATGGTGCTGCCTAGGGAGATTAGGAAGTCAGCAAGATGCTACAAAAATACAGCATATACAGTATATAATACAGGAGGAAAAAAATGCCCTGCTGTCAGTGGTCGATTAAAGAAAAAAATTCCCTGGCATCACTGGTCTGTAGAAGGAGAAAAACACTCTGATGCCAGTAGTCAGTAAGAGGAAAAATGCCTTGATGTCAGTGGTCAGTAAGAGAAAAAAAAATACTTTTCAGTGGTCTGTTTAGTAGCGTGAATAAAAAAGTCCATTTAGTCATCAGTAGGACGAAAAAAGCCTTGGCATTAGCATTAGTGAGCGGTAGGAGGAAAAAATGCTAAAACACTAGTATAGATGGAAGGAAAGTTATTAGGGATTTTGCAGAGGGCTTGGGGATTCTGTGAGTAGCTAGGGAGCATTGTGAGGGTCTTAGAAAAAAAAAAAGGGGCCACTGCAGGGGGCTGGGACTCTGCAGCAGACTAGGGGCATGGGGGGGGGGTTGTGCTACTTTGTAAGTAGGCTTAAGGGCCACTATGGGGGATTGAGGGTCTGCAGAAAGCTCTTGGAGCCTAGGGGGCTGTGGGGACCTAGGAGCTCTGCAGAGAGGCATGGTAAGAGATATACTGCTGTGGCTAGCAAGGGGTATTGTAAGGAGAAAGGGGTCTAGGAAGCACTGTGAAGGGCTAGGGGGAGAAAGTAGGGGAAACAGAACTTGCAGGGGACAGTGTGAGCAGATCCCCTTGACAGGTCATATGACTGGGAGTGGAAGTTTGGGACTTCATTCCTCGGTGGGTGCCCGTGCCTGCATTAATGTGTGGTCTGTAGCTGCTCTGTATTAGGGGAGGCATTTATCTACAATACCCCCCTCCCCCCCGAATGCCTGAAGAAACAGTGCCTGGGCACTGGAATGCCCAGTATTCCAACATCAACTAATGCGGCAGTGCAGGGTGTCCTTAAACCTAGGACACATAGCATTACACGTAGCATTTTTTAGCATATCACTTCCCGTATAAGGGGCCCCAACTAGTCTGAGTACCATAGCTACTGTGTGGGCTGCTATGGCGGTAGTTCCATAGACTATGGTGGTGGACCTTGTAAATAAATAAATGTTCCTTCTCCCAGCAGCAACAGTAATGCATATCCTTATCTAATATGTATGTGGAATGGGTATCAAATCCTTAAAGTGGAACTAAACCCATTAATTTAACAGTTACTCAAAATAGTTACATTAAAGGCATGCAGTGATTGAGTACTATCACAAATTGCTTGTGCGCGCAACCAAACTGTCAAGTTATCAAATGGCTGGTAGAAATGCAACAGTGGCCTTAGATATGTGTTTTGGATCATTTTCATGTTGAAAGTTGAAAAAAGTGCACAACGACCAAGGGCACAGAGTGATGGTAGCATCTACTTTTTCAAAATAGAGCAGTACATCCCATCTCATGAATTCATGATCCCATCAATAAAATGCAGCTTCCCGACACCAGCAGAACTCATGCAGCCCCACAGAAGGACACTGCCACCACCATGTTTCATTGCAGGTACCATTCATTTTTCTTTGTACTCCTCACCTTTGCGATGCCATACAGTTTTGAAGCAATCAGTTTCAAAAACATTTATCTTGGTCCCATCACTCCAGAGTACAGAGTCCCAGTGGTCTTTTTCTTTTTCAGCATGGGCCCTGGCAATTTCTAGGCAGGCTTCTTTTGTGCATGGGCTTTCCTTTGTGGACGACACCAATGCATGCCATTCCTCTGCAGTGTACGTTGTATTGTGTCATGGGAAACAACCACCCCAGTTTGGCTTTCTAATTCTTTAGCTAACTGCAGTGAACTTGCATGGCGATTTTCTTCAACCCCTCTCATCAGAAGATGCTCCTGTTGAGGTGTTAACTCCTGTGGAAGGACTGGCTGTCTGTGAGATGGTTGCAGTTCCATCTTAGTTAAATTTTTATATCACTTTTGCCACAGTATTCTGACTGATAAGTAAAGCTTTGCTGTCTTCTTATAGCCTTCACCTTTCTTGTGTAAAGAAATTATTTTCTTTCTTGGGCCTTTTGCCATTGCTGACACCATGAAATGGGAATCGTTTTTCTTTGTTAAGTAAGGCTAACCATACATTGTTTTCTTATTCGATTTCCTTTAGATTTACTATCAACTATGTAGTGCAAGGGCCTGCCTGATTGCATACAGAGTGAAAGTGTTTATGCTTGACCTCATATTATATGGTTTTGATAAATCTAAAGGAAAATTGTACGAAAAAAATTGTATAATGTATTGCCAGCCTAATGCCTTTTTATAATCAACTGTCTGCTGGACACCTGTTTAATGAATCATTAGACTCACCTGTAGTTGAATTCTTGTTACTTAGGATTTTTTTTTTGTCTAAAATTGAGCTTTTCTCCTAAGACTTTAATTGGGGTGTATTCATTTTTGCAACATGGTCTTGAATAAATTTGTTAGGAAAAATACTTTTTTGTGTGTGCAAATTAACAAATTTTGCTTGCAGTCAATGACCTGCTTTGTGGGAGTATTTTGTAGTATAGTGTCAAAAAGAAAAAGGTAATTCTGAAAGGAAAGTAAAGGTTTTCCGACAAATCTGTTGAGATATACTAATTTATGCTGAACACTATATATATATATATATATATATATATATATATATATATATATATATATATAAAATGTCACATTTGACTTTGTAAGAATATTTAATAATAATATCTCGTGCTCGTACTTCATTATGTCAGAATATTTATACTGCTCTGAATATATAGTCTACAGTAAGGAATATATATAAAATATTTATTCTCAAGACATGTATTCACAATAAATCATCAATCAAGAAGTGACACAAAAAGATAACTCTACATAACATACTAACTTCAAACAATCAATGCAATGTGATGTTTAGCTCAATAATGAAAGTGAAACTGAAACAAAGTGAAAGCAAAACGAAAGCAAGATTACCATTTCTCCAGGTATAGCATAAACCATAGGTAAGTGTTCTATATAAACAGATCACAATTTTCTGGGAATCGCATAGCCGAAAGTCATTCCACTGCAGATGGAATGAGAATAAGTCATGCAAAACGGAAGACTTAAATTGCAATAATGCACTAAATCTGAAATTAATAAAAATGTATAAAAACAAAAATCAGCTTTTTAGAGAAAAATCTACCATGGTTCATACGGCTGGGATTGTAATCTTATTACCCTTAAATATGCAATATATAACATATAAGGAAGGAAATAAACAATATTGAATAAAATCAAATAACACAGCAAAGTTATATTTACCACACTTAAGATGGCTGCTAGCTTCAAATGGTCGTTACCAGAGTCCTAAGATGGATGCCAGTGAGGGAGAAGTTTCGTTTGGCGTCCCTCAAATTTTCAGATGAATGATGGAGCAAGATGGAGTATGTCTAGATGAGTATATCGAGGGATGTAGTAGTGTGTGTGATGTATGTGTATTGTATGTTGGGCAAATGTAATGTGTCCTATCTCTCATCTGGGTTGTTCTTTTATATGGTATGAACAAAGGGCTATAAAAATTATAATAAGTTAAACCCAGAGGGATGAAACATTATCCCCATTGGTTGGGATATTCTATACCTTAACTGGTGAGGTCAGAGTCACACCTCTTCTGATAATTAACCCAATACTTGTATAATAAAATTAAAGGATGATTTCTCTATGTTCAAGACTAACTATAAAACACAACATAAAACTTTGTCCATACTCCCAGTGCATACATAAATGTCCATCTAATCTCCATCATTCACCCTGGCAAGTAATGCCATTTTAATAATTATATTTTTAATACAATATATATACTTATATTGGAAATATCTAAATTATCCCAAGACTGCATTTGGTATTATCTCCACAGGAGGCAGTATTGTACCGTTCATTAAATTTTGCATTTAATATACGTCACAACATACAATGGCCAACTATTAAAGATGACCTTTTTGACCTATGGCCAGTGAAAAGCCATTCATTATTTGAATTCTGCCATTACTGTCAGACATTTTGTCTGGCCTGTAGAATTTACGATACCTTGAACACTTAGACACAAACTTCTCTGAAATGAGGTAATTAGTGACGAGATACATATGTTCTTACACTTAATAGAAAGAATTCTAATTAAGATTACTACTGTAAGAGTATAAACCCAAAATGTGATATAACATTCCTAAATATATATGTATATGCCTTACATAATATAATGACATAATTATTGCTAATATCTTCTCACACATAATAATGAATCTTTAAAAACGTATATATAGTTCATTTTAAATGTCTGCTAGAGTATACTGGGGTATTGTCCATTGTTAAATAATTACAGACAGACTGGGATTACCATTATGTCTTATCTGAAGAGGTGTCTATGTAAATCTTATTTACGATCTTAAAAGAAATACAAAGACCTCTGTTGAAACTCTATTCTCTCTTGTAAGCTTGTAAGAGACATTTTGCAAATGAACATATATGAACTTTCATTCACCTTGAACAAAATGGACGCTGCACAGTTCAGAATCTTATATGCATAAGATGAAATATACATGGCTTTTTAAATCCATTTTTTTTAAATCACCAATAATCCCGACAAATTACTGATGTGATACTTAATTTCAATATATATAACATATAAATAGCCTTTATATATCTATACCATACATCACCCCCTCATATTTTTGTAAATATTTTATTATACCTTTTCATGTGACAACACTGAAGATATGACACTTTGCTACTGTCAGGATCTGTGTCATTACGTGGGTCACCTGCTGGTGGCACTGTTGTTCCTGGAACTGAGGGGCGCAGTTCCAGGGCCCACCAGCGGGTGTCTCCCAGCAGCTGGACTGTTCTTTTAATTAAGCTGCACCTGAGGAGGACTGCTGAGGGAATATAAGCCCGCCCTTCACTGAGGCTCAGTGCTTCAGTATTTTCTCTGCTAGCCGTGTCCCTGTCTGAAACCTGTATCCTGAAACCTGTATCCTGAAACCTGTATCCTGTATCCTGAAACCTGTATCCTGAAACCTGTATCCTGATCCTGAGTCCTGTTCCCTGCATCCTGCTTCCTTTACCTGGCTCCCTGCTTTCCTTGTCTCCTGTTCCTGTCCTGTCCTGCAATTGTTTGCTCCATCCCTTTGTATATAGTTTGTTAGGTTCTATTGTGGTTTTGTACTGTTATCATTTATATTTTGTTTACTTGTTTATGGTCACTGGTGTTGGTATTGGAGTGTGTCATTTTGCTTAATAAACTTATTTACATCTTTATCCATCTGGGTCCTGATTCCTTGGTGCAGCCAACTGATCTGATCACCCTTGCTGGATGCCTGCATGTGGTATCCCTGACAGAATACTGAAGCCACTAACGATCAGATCGGTTGCACCTGGGAATTAGGAATTTTCTGGTTGTTGCAAGATGCAGTCAGAGGAGGTCTTTTATTTTTCTTTGCTTGTAACAGAAGACAGGGAATATTGTCGCCAAATTTTGAAAACTTACACTAGCGAGCAGTTGTTGGAATGCATCCGTCTGGCCCACTCGTTTGTTGACAAAGGCAGAGTTTTGTTCAAAGAGATTCAGCCACTTATTCAGCTCTGTGCAGAGTTGGCTTTATCTAATACCCCTAAGGGTGGTGATGATTATTCTCCTCCTTTTAGTGTCTCTCAGGTGGTATCTCTTGTGTGGCTCTTGGAAGATGATAAACCCTATTTTATTGAACATTATTCAGTGTATTCTCCAGAGGCCCTGTTGGATTGCATGAATGCTGTATATTCTCTAATCAGACAAGGGGGTTGTAAATTGAGTTTTGTTCAGGCCTTACTGCAAACCTGGTCAGATCTTTCCAATTTAGCATCAGCTAACTCACACCAATCCACTTCTGCCTCTGGACACCAGTTTTCTCAAAGTTTCTCCTCTCCGTTACCCGTAGCAACCACAGCTGCAGTTAGGTATGGTTTGCTTTCCACTGCTTGTTCATATCCTGGCTTAACGAGTTGCACTTTTCCTGCATTTAACTCTGTGAAAACTTCCTCTACTACTCTGTTGCCCCTAGCAACCTCTCAGAAATTCTCCTCTGTAACTGTCTCTCCTTTTCCACCATCTCCCAATACTGCCATTTCGCTTCCATCTACTTCACAATCTATTCATAGCCCTGCAACCACTAGCAAGATTTCTGTATCTAAACCTAAAAAGAAAAGGAGATTTTTCCCAACACATACAATTATACCTGTTACCCAGCCTGCTGATCCAGTGCCCGCTGATCTGGTGCCTCCTACTGAGCCTGTTGATCCAGTGCCCACTGATCCGGTGCCTCCTACTGAGCCTGCTGATTTAGTGCCCGCTGTTCTGATGCCTGTTGTTCCAGTGCCTGCTGATCCAGTGCCCACTGATCCGGTGCCTCCTACTGAGCCTGCTGATCCAATGCCCACTGTTCTGATGCCTGCTGTTCCAGTGCCCGCTGATCTGGTGCCTCCTACTGAGCCCGCTGATCCAGTACCTGCTGTTCCAGTGCCCGCTGATCCGGTGCCTCCTACTGAGCCTGCTGATCCAGTGCCCACTGATCCGTTGCCTTCTACTGAGCCTGTTGATCCAGTGCCCGCTGTTCTGATGCCTGTTGTTCCAGTGCCCGCTGATCCAGTGCCCACTGATCCGGTGCCTCCTACTGAGCCTGCTGATCCAGTGCCCACTGTTCTGATGCCTGCTGTTACAGTGCCCGCTGATCTGGTGCCTCCTACTGAGCCTGCTGGTCAAGTGCCTGCTGTTCTGATGCCTGCTGATCCAGTGCCCGCTGATCTGGTGCCTCTAACTGAGCCTGTTGATCCAGTGCCCACTGATCCGGTGCCTCCTACTGAGCCTGCTGATCCAGTGCCCGCTGTTCTGATGCCTGTTGTTCCAGTGCCTGCTGATCCAGTGCCCACTGATCTGGTGCCTCCTACTGAGCCTGCTGATCCAGTGCCCACTGTTCTGATGCCTGCTGTTCCAGTGCCCGCTGATCTGGTGCCTTCTACTGAGCCCGCTGATCCAGTGCCTGCTGTTCCGGTGCCCGCTGATCCAGTGCCTCCTACTGAGCCTGCTGACCCAGTGCCCACTGATCCGGTACCTTCTACTGAGCCTGCTGATCCAGTGCCCGCTGTTCTGATGCCTGTTGTTCCAGTGCCCACTGATCCGGTGCCTCCTACTGAGCCTGCTGATCCAGTGCCCACTGTTCTGATGCCTGCTGTTACAGTGCCCGCTTGTCTGGTGCCTCCGACTGAGCCTGCTGATCCAGTGCCCGCTGATCTGGTGCCTCTTAATGAGCCTGTTGATCCAGTGCCCACTGATACGGTGCCTCCTACTGAGCCTGCTGATCCAGTGCTCGCTGTTCTGATGCCTGTTGTTCCAGTGCCCGCTGATCCAGTGCCCACTGATCCGGTGCCTCCTACTGAGCCTGCTGATCCAGTGCCCACTGTTCTGATGCCTGCTGTTCCAGTGCCCGCTGATCTGGTGCCTCCTACTGAGCCCGCTGATCCAGTGCCTTCTATTCCGGTGCCCGCTGATCCAGTGCCTCCTACTGAGCCTGCTGATCCAGTGCCCTTTGATCCGGTGCCTTCTACTGAGCCTGCTGATCCAGTGCCCGCTGTTCTGATGCCTGTTGTTCCAGTGCCCACTGATCCGGTGCCTCCTACTGAGCCTGCTGATCCAGTGCCTGCTGTTACATTGCCCGCTGATCTGGTGCCTTCTACGGAGCCTGCTGATCCAGTGCCCACTGATCCGGTGCCTCCTACTGAGCCTGCTGATCCAGTGCCTGCTGTTCTGATGCCTGCTGGTCCAGTGCCCGCTGATCCGGTGCCTCCTACTGAGCCTGCTGATCCAGTGCCCGCTGTTCTGGTGCCCGCTTTTCTGGTGACCACTACCCAGTCTGCTGACCCAGTGCTTGCTGTTCCAGTGCCCGCTGACCCAGTGCCTGCTGTTCCGGTGCCTGCTGATCCGGTGTCTCTTACTCAGCCCGCTGATCTGGTGCCAGCTGATCCCGTGCCCGCTGTTCTGGTGACCACTACTGTGCCTGCTGATCCTGTGCCTGCTGATCCTGTGCCTGCTGATCTTGTGCCTGCTGATCCTTTGCCTGTTGACCCAGTGCTTGCTGTTCCAGTGCCCGCTGACCCAGTGCTTGCTGTTCCGGTGCCTGCTGACCCAGTGTTTGCTGATCCAGTGCCTGCTGAGCCACGGTCTGCCGCCCTGTTTGATGTGCCACTGTCTGTTGCCCAGCCTGGTTTGCCACTGCCGGATATCCTGCATGCAGCTGGCGCTCCCCTGCTTGATGTCCAGCTTGCCTTCAGTCCCAGTGTTGGGACATGTGTTGCAATGAGGGCAGGTGTATCCCTAATGTTACGCCTCTTCAGGAACTTGACCTGTGGGGTGCCAAGACGGCTTCCAGACCCTGGTGGTGGGGCGCATGATCAATTGCTGGACTCTGGTGGCACGCCTTCCGGCAAGTTAAAGGACTTTGGCCTAGAGAGTGCTAGAAGACACGCAGACATGGAGGGGAGACCTTTTTGGACTTTCGGGGTAGAAGCACAATGGAGCGTCCGGAGGCCGCTCCTTAAAGGGGGGGAACTGTCAGGATCTGTGTCATTACGTGGGTCACCTGCTGGTGGCACTGTTGTTCCTGGAACTGAGGGGCGCAGTTCCAGGGCCCACCAGCGGGTGTCTCCCAGCAGCTGGACTGTTCTTTTAATTAAGCTGCACCTGAGGAGGACTGCTGAGGGAATATAAGCCCGCCCTTCACTGAGGCTCAGTGCTTCAGTATTTTCTCTGCTAGCCGTGTCCCTGTCTGAAACCTGTATCCTGAAACCTGTATCCTGAAACCTGTATCCTGTATCCTGAAACCTGTATCCTGAAACCTGTATCCTGATCCTGAGTCCTGTTCCCTGCATCCTGCTTCCTTTACCTGGCTCCCTGCTTTCCTTGTCTCCTGTTCCTGTCCTGTCCTGCAATTGTTTGCTCCATCCCTTTGTATATAGTTTGTTAGGTTCTATTGTGGTTTTGTACTGTTATCATTTATATTTTGTTTACTTGTTTATGGTCACTGGTGTTGGTATTGGAGTGTGTCATTTTGCTTAATAAACTTATTTACATCTTTATCCATCTGGGTCCTGATTCCTTGGTGCAGCCAACTGATCTGATCACCCTTGCTGGATGCCTGCATGTGGTATCCCTGACAGCTACAATGTAAAGTAGGGAGTGTACAGCTTGTATAACAGTGTAAATTTCTGTCCCCTCAAAATAACTCAACACACAGCCATTAATGTTTAAACCGCTGGCAACAAAAGTGAGTACACCACTAAGTGAATTGGGCCCAAAGTGTCAATGTTTTTTGTGGCCACCATAATTTTCCAGCACTGCTTTAACCCTCATGAGCATGGAGCTCACCAGAGCTTCACAGATTGCCACTGGAGTCCTCTTCCACTCCTCCATGATGACATCAGGGAGCTGGTGGATGTTAGAGACCTTGTGCTCCTTCACCTTCCGTTTGAGGACACCCCACAGATGCTCAATAGGGTTTCGGTCTGGAAACATGCTTGGCCAGTCCATCACCTTTACCCTCAGCTTCTTTAGCAAGGCAGTGGTTGTCTTGGAGGTGTGTTTGGGGTCATCTTCATGTTGGAATACTGCTCTGTGGCCCAGTCTCCGAAGGGAGGGGATCATGCTCTGCTTCAGTATGTCACAGTGCATGTTGGCATTTATGGTTCCCTCAATAAACTGTAGCTCGCCAGTGCCGGCAGCACTCATGCAGCCCCAGACCATGACACTCCCATCACCATGCTTTAATGTAGGCAAGACTCCATGTTGCTGCCACATACGCTTGACACCATCTGAACCAAATAGGTTTATCATAGTCTCATCAGACCACAGGACATGGTTCCAGTAATCCATGTCTTTAGTCTGCTTGTCTTCAGAAAACTGTTTGCAGGCATTCTTGTGCATCATCTTTAGAAAAGGCTTCCTTCTGGGATGACAGTCATACAGACCAATTTGATGCAGTGTGTGGTGTATGGTCTGCGCACTGACAGGCTGACCCCCCCCCCCCACACCCCTTTAGCCTCTGCAGCAATGATGGCAGCACTTATATGTCTATTTCCCAAAGACAACCTCTGAATATGTCGCTGAGCACATGTACTCAACCCCTTTGGTCGACCATGGCGAGGCCTGTTCTGAGTGGAACCTGTCTGTTCAACCACTGTATGGTCTTGGCCACCGTGCTGCAGTTCATTTTCAGGGCTTTGGCAATCTTCCTATAGCCTAGGCCATCTTTATGTAGAGCAACAATTCTTTTTCTCAGATCCTTAGAGAGTTCTTTGCCATGTGGTGCAATGTTGAACTTCCAGTGACCAGTATGATAGAGTGAGAGTGATAACACCAAATTTAACACACCTGCTCCTCATTTGCACCTCAGACCTTGTAACACTAACGAGTCACATGACACCGGGGAGGGAAAATGACTAAATGGGCCCAATTTGGACATTTTCATTTAGGGGTGTACTCACTTTTGTTACCAGTGGTTTAGACAATAATGGCTGTGTGTTGACTTATTTTGAGGGGACAGCAAATTTACACTGTTATACAAGCTGTACACTCACTACTTTACCTTGTAGCAAAGTGTAATTTCTTCAGTGTTGTCACATGAAAAGATATAATAAAATATTTACAAAAATGTGAGGGGTGTACTCACTTTTGTTAGATACTGTATATATATATATAATAATGGTTATTTATATGTTATATATATTGAAATGAAATATCACATCAGTAAGTGAAATGTGACATTTTAGGGAATTTTTTTTGCTCATAAAAGTTCCATTACTTCCTTTCGTAAGCTCATTATACAATCAAGGAGAATGAAATGAGCAAAATGCAATTTAGTAGCTTTTTGTTTACGCTTAATTATAATAATAGCACTCATTTCTAGGAGTGAAGTGGAATAGAACATTTAAAATTACAAAATATGAGAAGTAAATTATGAGTACTTCAATGAATTATGTACCTAACAAGTTACCACTATTCCAAAAAGGTTTTTTTGTTATATTTAGGAGCCAGTGGAAGTACAGTTTTGTCTCAGACAATTTTATTTGGAAGATTTGTATTTGTTTGTTAATTTTGCAATGTGCATTGCCTATGATCTCATGATCCCATTGCCTATCATCGCATCTCAAACAATGAAACAATTGTTCTTATGGACATAGACAGTAGCAAAATAGCCCACAATGGTGTACAGAGAATTGCATACAATGCACAAATAAAAATTATTATTTTTTTACTGTGTTTTCAGAAATTGCTTATGACTAATTACAGTTACAAGGTGATTTCTTAAATTATGGATACATATGATCACACAGGTTATGGGATTGATTTACTGAACAAATGATGTAAATAATGATGTCATGAATAGAAGGGAGCTTATTGCTCCTCATTTATTTAGTTATCTAAAATAAATCCTGTTCTGGTCATCCTGGTGCTCTTAACCTCCCTGGCGGTCTGATTAAGCCAGTATTTGTGAATGTCAAAGCGTTTTGCATGTAAATATGTTGTTTTATATTGTAGGCCTGTAATTCTTAGGAATAAAACAGTAAATGTGAATACAAATTATTAATAAATTATTTAATAAATTAAATAAATAAATTATTAATAAAAAATATTAATAAAAATAAAAGGAATAAAACAGTAAAAGTGCAGGCAGGGCACTGGCAAAGTGAAAACTGAGGTGAAATGGTTTGATACAGTAATGTAATCCTAACAGATTACAATGTATCATGCCATGTTTTGTGTACTTTTTTTTTCATTTTCCGCCTGCTTCTGCTCCCGGTCACGGCGCTCACAGGGAAGGAAACCCAGAAGATGGATGCCACCGTTCTATCAGAATACCGCTACCTATCAGACTCTGCAACTGGAAGTGACTTTCGGAAAGAAAACTTACTGCGCATGCGCCATGCGTTCCAACGTGGCTGCTATGAATTCCAATAGCTTTCCTAATGTGATAGAAAACAAAGCAGCTTCGGACATCTTCTTACACCCACGCAAGTCTTGAATTTTAGATTTATTTTACCATTAAACTGACCTTATAGACTGAATAACAAACAGTATTACATTTCTACTATTATTGTAATATAGTAAATTTAACGTTTAACATGCGGGTAGAAGGTGGCAATGTCCATCTTGGTACACCCCGCACTGCTCAGCCACAAACTGATTATATAGTGAAATAGACTATTTTACTTGGTTGTGGTGAAATAGTCTATTTCAGTATAAAAGGTGAGTTTATTGCAAAAAAAAAAGTCTGAAATTTAAGAGTTGCTTGGTTGTAAGAACATATCTGCTGCTGCTTCATGTTCTGTTACATTAGGAAAGCTATTGGAACGCACAGTGTCCATGTTGGAACACATGGCGCATGCGCAGTAAGTTTTCTCGGCCGTCACCTCTGGTTGCAGAATCTGATAGGTAACGGTATTTTGACAGAACGCCGGCATCGGCCGGAGGACATCAGGGGATCGTAGGGACAAGGTAAGTTTTACTACAGGGTAATCCTGAGTGTGGCTCGGGGTTACAGATATATTTACTGAAAATTAACCCCAAACCACACTCGGGATTACCGCCAGGGAGGTTAAGATCAATAGTGCAGCAACATGGGTCACAGAGGCCATGACTTTGGGGTCACAGCTCTGACCCTCAATGAATATATTCATCCTTTGTCTATTGCCTATGTTTATTTTTGGTGAATATATCACTTAAAGTGGCTTTCCTGCTCACATCTTTCTATAGTGAGCATGGCAAGTGTAAGGTAGGTTTTATAAATAGAAAGCAGACATTACTTCAGATTTTGCATTGATGCTTAAAACGAGTTTAGTTATGGCCTGTGTAAGGGATTAGCTCCGTAGCGGGGTGTGCAGGACCCCCTGAATAGGTCACAACACAGTGAAGTAGGCATGGACAGACAGCAGGATCTTTGTGAAAACAACAGTTGTTTCTGTGGTTTATTTACACGTCTGTGGTTATAAAGTGCAGGTTTTAAAACAGATAAAATAAAACACAACAGAAAATAAACCCTTGCCACTTTGGATGTCTAACTACAAAAACACAGGAACCTGATTACTTGTCCTGCCACAGCCTACTGCTGCCCAGACACTTGACGGTCACACAGAAATAGAACAAGACTTTTAGTCACACAGACTTTGTTCCACCCCTCAGAGGTATTGCTGCTCCCCAGTCTGCCATACACAGAGATCTGGTCTCAGGGTGGAGCCCCTTCCCCAAGCATCCTAGGAGTTTTAAAGAGCCCTGAGTGCTTTATCTGTTACACCTGAGCTTGTTATCCCTCATTGAGCCCAAACAGACTCACTACACAGCACGAACACAAAAGCAATCAGAGTACAGCATGAACCTGGGACAAATATATCTCCCATCCAAAGCACAACCAATAGTTTTCCTGGCTTCCTGTTATGCCTGATAAGGTGTAGCATTAGGCCCCTTTCACACATACGGTCCATTCAGTTCTTAAGTTCAGTCACGTCAAAATGTATCAGTTTTTCATCCGTTTTTCATCCATTTTTCATCCGTTTTTCATCAGTTGTTATCCGTTTTCACCCGTTTTTTGTCAGATGTTATCAGTTTTTCATCCGTTTTTCGTCAGTTGTTATCTGTTTTTCATCCGTTGTCATCCGTTTTTCATCCGTTGTCATCCGTTTTTTCATCCGTTTTTCATCGGTTGTAATCCATTTTTCGTCCAATCCGTTTTTTTGACGGATGAAATATAGGGCATTCATCCGTTCAAAAAAACGGACATTGACGGAAGCGGATGAAAATGGATGTTAACTGATGATCATCCGTTGTCATCCGTTTTTACATAGAGATACATTGATGTCGGTTTTTCATCCGTCAACGGATGGATGAAAAACGGACAAACGGACAGCATGTGTGAAAGGGGCCTAAACTGCAAGTCACATCTAAAATCTCATCACTGATGATACAATGGTAGTTTATATTAGGGGGCCATCTGGGCGGATGCCTGAGGTTCAGAACGCTCACATTCCCGATCAGTAAATCAAAGTTAGGGCCTTGGAACATATCCCAATGAACTTGAGAACACGTTTTTTATTGCATTTCCATATCACAGGTTATATTTTTAATTTGAAAATTATGTTTTTTTTTTTTAAGCGGATTAGTAGATACTAAAGTAAAAGTATAATTGCAGACAATTTGTTTTAGATTTTGAATAGAGTAGGGAATAATTAACATGTCTGTCATGTGTTAGTTGTGTGTGTGAGCCAAAAATACAAGACATTGGGGAACAATTAGCGCAATGACAGGAAAGCAGAAAACACAGTTTGATACAGTTTACCATTGGGGTAGAGCATCTCTAAGCTTGACCAAAAGACTGTCTATTTCATAAATTCAACCACAATAACTAGATCTGAAAGAAGGAGATTAGTCCACAGTATTCGTTGGTGTTCGTCTGCATTATTAATCTATCTGAAATAATAGGTAAGGAACCCTTGTTTAATCACTCTAGATCTCAGTTATCTTAGAATTCCAGTAAAGTATGTGAACTGGATTTTATGGAATTTCAGTTGAATGCTTTGAAGGTTTTCAAACAAGTCTTATTAACGGAAATCAATTCTGGCTACTTGAGCCTGAGTATTTTCTATGGAGATGTTGTCTGTTTTATTTCAGCCTCCCTGCATTTTCCAGTAACTGGAGCATAAATTTCACCTTTATAGAGTCAAGGGAATAATTTCAATTTACCTTTAGTCTGTTGGGTAATAGCACTAGAACATTTCTATAAATGCAGAAAAAAACAATATTTCAGAATATAATTGTCATGTCATAACTGCATAATAAAAAATTCTTTGCTGTTTCATTAAAATTGCAGTGATAATAAATACATTGTAAATTGGCTACTGGAGAAGGTACAGCACTTGCAATACGGTAATAAAATAAGATCTGTTCGATGGCTTAATAGCAGGCAGGAGGTTCATTTATTTATTTTTTCGTCATTAAAGAATTTTTATTAAAATTTCCTTTGCAGGAATTTCCTTTGCAGGAGTTTATTTAAATATGATTTTTTGTTTTTATTTACTAGTTATCATCCTCATTTTTTTAAAGTAAAATAATTTTTTTTTTTTTTATAATACGAGTTCATTCAATAAACAGTACAAGGATTAAAGCTTCCCACCTAGCGATTTGGTATCGTGGGCAAAATTCTGCACAAATCTATCTGCAATTTCATATTGAGCTAAAACCTTAGCAAAATGCACGACGTACTTAGGTGCCATTTATTTTTAACAAATGCGCATAGGGTAGTTCTCTGAATTAAATGGGCTGCCCTATGCACAGCACGCAGAAAAGCGTGTAAATGGCCCCCAAAAAATCGCAAGCAGGAACACACATCCCTGCTACATGAAATGTAAATGGGACCTAAGTGAAAACCAGTTTTTGACTAGTTACTATGGGTATGGCACTTAATGTTGATTTTCTAAATAAGCTCCACTTGTGTTATATGTACTTTGATAGACTATGCTTATTCTGCAGAGAACTCAATCACTATATTTAAAAATATCTGTTCTTCCAAAATGTATTTTTAAATTATATTTTATACAGAAGATACGAAAGGGGTGGTGTAAGATGTTATTAAAAACTAGCAAATAAGATAATGTCACATTTTATATGTAATTAGCTATGCGTAACAATCACAAAACTAAAATCTTGAGAAGGGAGGGGGAGAGAGAGAGAAAACTTCTAGAAAAGATTAAGCCCGCAAAACATGGGTCGAATTCCCGAAATAACTCGAATTTTGCACCATTAGTGAGCCACAGCAATGGGTGATTTGCGTGCAGCCATCAAATTTGAATGATCGGGCATGTTGTGGGGGCACCCAAGCCGAGCTACAGCTCGGCGTATCCATTCAGACATAGAGCTGTCATTAGGCCCCACCCCCTCTCCTGATTGGCCATCTAAGCTTGGTTGACAGCAGTGGGAGCCAATCAGGAGAGAGAGTCCTGGGTGGCTGAGACACTCGTGGACATCGCTGGATAGAGATGGGGCTCAGGTAAATTTTAACGGGTCTGAGGGGGGCTGCTGCACACAGAAGGCTTTAACCTTTATGCATAGAATGCATTAAAATAATAGAACTTCTGACTTTGCAAACCCTTTAGGTAGACCCGTGTAAATGAGGTACGATAGCACACACCTTTTTTGGAAGACCCAGCTAATGTCCTTGCATCCCTCCAGCTGTTAGCCTGGATTACCTAAGTTGCTCCGGACTTCAAGAAAGACTTACCTTCAATACATGTTCATTTTAACACTATGCCATTTTACTGAACCCATAGGTACTGAACCCCAGATATTTATAGAACTTTCAAAGCTGGCACCAATGATTCCTTAGTAAGCTGCATAATTAAATTCTGAAATCCCTCTTGTGGTTTTTGTGTTTACAAAGTCCGCAAACATTAAAAATCTGTATTCATTTATTGAACAAGATAAACTTGATATTATTACGGTAAGTTCAGTAGCATCAGAACATTTAGTTCCCTTCGTGTTTCTAAACCTTACTTTCCTGAGGTTCAAACACACAAATTTTGCAAATTGGAAATGTATGGTGATGTGAAAAAATTTGACAAAAATTATTGCTTTCAATTTGCCTGGAATTTCTGATTAATAAAATTGAAAGCTTCGATATATAAAGCTGCCTAAATGAATGAATTCATTTTTAACATATGAGTCATTGGGAGGAACTGCAGCATGGTGCAGAGGGATCAGGTATTCAATGCACATGAAGCGTGTAAAAATAAGTAGAAATCACTGCCAAATATTATCGTTACATGTATAAACCACACAGTAGCGTCACTAGGCGGGTGCGATGAGTGCGGTCCGCACCGGGTGACACCCGCCAGAGGGGTGACACCACCTAAGCCTGAACCTCCTCCCAACCTTTCTGAAATGCCCGCGGCGTGTGCGGGTTGTCTACACGCCGCGGGCAACACTTTGTATGTTGGCCGGTGTACTGCTGATATCCCCGGGATTTCTCTCCAGCTGCCAGTGCCTGCCCTGCAGTCTTCTCTTGTCACTGTCTGTGTGTACGGACTCACGGAGTACACTGAAGCCGCCCCTCCTCTTCTTGCTGTGAAGTTTACTTCCTATACACAGAGGAGGAGGGGGTAGGAGGCACAGCACGCTGCAGATATGGCATTCTCCATCAGGATAAGAGACTCTGGACGAGATAAATTGCAGGTAACCCTTGCTCTGCTGGCACATTATCACTGGAAGGGATCATCCATGTTCTTTTTAACTTCAAGAAAATTGAACTTCAACAGTATTTTACGTTTTAGGAGAGTGCTGCTGTAATATGTCTCCAGTCTCTTGTATACTACAGAAGCATGCTCCCAGTCTCCAACACCCCTGTATAATGTCCGCAGTCTCTCACCGTCTCCTGTACTATGTCCGCAGTCTCTCACCGTCTCCTGTATAATGTCCGCAGTCTCTGACCGTCTCCTGTATAATGTCCGCAGTCTCTGACCATCTCCTGTATAATGTCCGCAGTCTCTCCATGTTTCCTGTATCATGTCCGCAGTCTCTGACCGTCTCCTGTATAATGTCTGCAGTCTCTCACCGTCTCCTGTATAATGTCCGCAGTCTCTGACCGTCTCCTGTATCATGTCCGCAGTCTCTGACTGTCTCCTGTATAATGTCCGCAGTCTCTGACCGTCTCCTGTATAATGTCCGCAGTCTCTGACCGTCTCCTGTATAATGTCCGCAGTCTCTGACCGTCTCCTGTATAATGTCCGGCATCTCTGACAGTCTTTTGTATGATGTCCGCAGTCTCTGACATTCTCTTGTATCATGTCCGCAGTCTCTGACAGTCTCTTGTATTATTTCCACAGTCTCTGACCATCTCCGGTATCATGTCTGCAGTCTCTCACCATCTCCTGTATCATGTCTGTAGTGTCTGACCATCTCCTGTATCATGTCTGTAGTCTCTGACCATCTCCTGTATAATGTCTATAGTCTCTGACCATCTCCTGTATCATGTCTGCAGTCTCTGACCATCTCTTCTATTATTTCCACAGTCTCTGACCATCTCCTGTATCATGTCTGTAGTCTCTGACCATCTCTTGTATCATGTCTGCAGTCTCTGACCAACTCTTGTATCATGGCTGTAGTCTCTGACCATCTCTTGTATCATGTCTGCAGTCTCTGACCATCTCTTGTATCATGTCTGCAGTCTCTGACCATCTCTTGTATCATGTCTGCAGTCTCTGACCATCTCTTGTATGTGGGAGGAATTTTGCCCTTTCCTTACCCCTACACTGAGTTACACACCCCTGTCTCCTGCACTCTTTTTGTTTTGTACTCATTTTTTTTTTTATACATTACACACTCCTGGGCCCTGCGTTCTGTGCATTAGGTACTCCTGGGCCATGCTCTCTGTGTGTATCATGTACTCCTAAACCTGGCACTGGCTACAGCCCTCTGTGCATTACATTCATCTAAATCTTGAACCCATTGCATTACACACCCTGGACCCCTGCAGCCTGCACTATGTATCCTAAACCCTTCACTGGCTGCAGCACTCCCCAACTGCTCCTAGGGACTGAGCCATTAGGAAGTGCCTAACCTGCTATCCTGTAGGCCTTATTGACCCTTCGCAACCTGCTACAAAAAACTCCAACGCTGAGCTGCTGCCCGGCCCGAATATAGGGGTGGGGGGGGTGACACCATGTTTTACCGCACCAGGTGACACCAACCCTAGTGACGCCACTGAAACCACATACATATATAACCAAAATAAGTTGTGCAAAAAAAGTGTCACCATAAAAATAATCAAACAATAACTCAATGATAGCTGCACTCACGATATGTCCACAAAAACATTACCCAAAACGAATCAATCTAAAAGGCGTTTCACTATCCATATGAAGTGCATATGTTCATAATAGAACATTCAATCAAGTGAAGAATCAATGAAAAACAATGCTTATAAACATTCATATAGAATCCAATAAAGTTCTTCAGAAGAAAATAATTGCTCTTGTGCAGAAAGTTAATTGATACACATATGTATTAGCAAAATTCCATTCTCCAGCGTGAGTAAAACATTTCTTCACACCCAGAAAGTGCACACCCCACTCACAAGCCACTTACCAGCTACTATGACTCCAAGATAGGAGTCAGGCTGCACCTTATCCCAATAACCCCATGGAATGGATGGATATCTAGAGCCGAGATTCCAAGGTGGATTGTCACATACTGAGAGGGTCATCAATAGACTCAGTGAGCGGGAAAGACAAGGAAGAACCCATAGTGTAGTAATTCTAAGTTAAAAGCTTTTTAATGAAGATTAAAGCTACTTACAAACATGCAGAGATAAGACAACATCTAATACAGTCAATCACATGCAGGCACCCCAAGTAGGTGCAATAAGGTCACCGCTGTAGCTCCTGATGAACATTATCAAGGGATGCAGGATTTAGATTGATAAACCACATACGGTTACCTGAATACAGCATATAGAGACTCCATTGATGGCTGCCTTCAATGGGCAAGCATTGTATGTAGACTGCTATTGTTTTTTTTTATTTTTCAACTGCTAATTTGCTAATAAAATATGTTTAGATTAAAGTTATGTGATTTGTGGCAAGTATAAAAGACTCCTTGCATTATTGTATTTGGCATAGGAAGGGGCTTGTTGGCCCCTCACTGAGTGTTAATTAAATCTTGTGCTGATCGACACTTCTACTTTCATTAAAATCCTTCAAGAATTAGTTTAATCAGTGGTCACCTTCACCATCTGCATCATGTAATAACATAAATCCACATATATGGACGCAAGTTCATTTTATACAAACATAAGGTATTATTTCTTCTACTAGTCAGTTGCATTGATACTTTGTATGTGCACATCAAATATTATTTTTTTTTGTTTTTATTGTATTTTTAAAGGATTATTTTACAGTAATTACTTTGGATGGAGCTGTCAAATATATATTATACCATTCACTGCTTCCCTTTGACAATTGTGCTAATACATCTAACAGATGGAATACATCAAGTCACTGTTATTTTAGTAAAATCATTGCTATGATCAACCATGAACAGTTTTTCATTGTGCATTAGTGTGATAAGCATGAAATGTCTTGTTGATTAGTCAAACAAAGGCAAGCAGCAACTGTTAATCTCAGCAAAACAATATGCTGTTTAATGTAAATGTGGATGCTATAACAATATTGTCACAACACAATATGACGGGGTTACAAACAAAATGACAGGTAATAACATTACATCTTAAAAAGTCTACAGAGTCCCATTTGTGAATGACAGCATCAGTAGCATTGCAGACATTAGCTTTGGTATAGACTTACCCAAGTGTGATTTACTAAGTGCAATATATAGAGAGGCCTGAACAAAAAGATAATGCTGAATGTCAACCATTCTATGGTATATAAAAGATTATTGGCCTTTGTATAATGAAAGATCATTTGGATATTTTAAAGTGAATGCCAATTTATAGACAGTAATGGGAGAAAAATAAGAATTAGGGCAAATGACTTGTTCTCATTTGTAATTGTTGACATTAAATGAGCAGAACATTATTGAGAGGTTTGATAGTTGCAAAAAGTATAAAAAAAGAAACCAAGGTGCTAAAGTGTCTCAACCACTGATGAGTGAAATTGTCCCAACAGGTCCTGCTGCTATGAGATCCTACATGAGGATAGGAGCAAGCAATAAAAGACAGGTAAACACAACACGAGGACATTGTGGGTGATGTCAGAAATAATGTCAAAGGGTTTATGGGGGCGTGGCCTGACTGAGATGGAGTGAGGACGCACTCGCCTGGAGCTCCGCTTCCCCGAGCTTGGTACGTGTCTGTCACGGAACCATGAACCAGACGTACAACAACAGATAAGTGAAAATAAGAAAGCTTTATTGAAAAACAAGCTGTAAAGCAAAAGTCCAAACGGATGGCGAAACTGATGCAGAGTCTTTTGCGAAGCCAGGGGTCAGGAACCAGCAGGGTAGTCAGACGAAGCCAGGATCAGGAACCAGCAGGGTAGTCAGACGAAGCCAGGATCAGGAACCAGCAGGGTAGTCAGACGAAGCCAGGAACAGGAACCAGAAGCAGCAGCAGTCTTAGAAGCATGTGAACACAGGAGGACCAAGCAGGGAACTGAAGCCACAGACCTCCTATATATATGAGCTAGGCATCCAGCTCCTCCCAGTGGGAAGGAGGAGCCGCAGGGTGGGAGGCTACAAGAAACCCAGAAACCAAGATGGCCGCCAGCACATGTCAAATGAAGGAGAACAGCAGAAGGAAAGACCATGACAGTACCTCCCCCTCAAGGGCCCCTCCTCCGCGGAGTAAAGAACGGTTTCTGAGGGAAGCGTGCGTGGAAGGCTCGGAGCAAGGCAGGAGCATGGACATCTGCGGAGGGAACCCAGGAACGCTCCTCTGGACCATAACCACGCCAATGAACCAAAAACTGCACCCGACCACGGACCAGGCGTGAGTCCAGGATATTGCTCACCTCATACTCCTCACGATTGCCCACTCGGACCGGACGAGGCCGAGGAACCGAGGAAGTGAAACGATTACACACCAGTGGCTTCAACAGGGAGACATGAAACACGTTGGAGATCCGCATGCCAGGAGGAAGCGCAAGGGCATAGGCTACCGGGTTTACCCTGCGAAGCACTCGGAAGGGACCAACAAAGCGAGGCGCTAGCTTGGGAGTGGGCACTCGAAGGTTGAGGTTGCGGGTGGACAACCATACACGGTCTCCGGCCTGATAGGAAGGAGCAGGCACTCGTCTGCGATCAGCCTGGAGTCTCTGGCGCTGCGCAGAGACCTCAAGGGACCTCTGGATCTGTACCCAAGAAGCACGTAGGACGGAAAGGTGATCCTCCACAGCCGGAATATCCTGGGGAGAGAATACCTCCGGTAACACGGCAGGTTGGAACCCATAGTTGGCCATGAAGGGAGACGTCCCAGAGGAAGAGTTCACCGCCGTGTTCCTGGCAAACTCAGCCCAAGGCAGGAGGTCAACCCAATTGTCTTGGTGATCGGAGACATAGCAACGAAGGAATTGCTCCAAGGCCTGATTGGATTGTTCTGCGGCCCCATTGGACTGAGGGTGGTAGGCCGAGGAGAAGGAGAGATGAATCCCCAACTGGGAGCAAAAGGCGCGCCAGAACCTGGACACAAACTGACTCCCCCGATCCGACACAATCTCCTTGGGCAAACCGTGCAACCGGAAGACCTCCCTGGCAAAAATCGTGGCCAACTCCCGTGCAGAGGGTAACTTCTTGAGAGGAACACAGTGGCACATTTTGGAAAACCGATCCACAATCATGAGAATGACCGTATGGCCTCGGGATGCAGGGAGGTCCACAATGAAATCCATCCCCAGGTGTGACCATGGGCGCTCCCCGGTGGCTAAGGGTTGCAGAAGGCCCAACGGAAGGTGCCGAGGAGACTTACTCTGGGCGCAAACGGAGCATGCCGCTACATATGCGGCGATGTCGGAACGTAGGGAAGGCCACCAGAACAGACGTGAAACAGCCCAGGACAGCTGACTCTTTCCAGGATGCCCCGCGGTCTTGGAGTTATGGTAGGTTCGCAACAACCGAGTGCGCAACTCCTCAGGCACAAAACATCTGCCGTTGGGTCTCCCAGAGGGAGCACCAGATTGAGCCGCCAAAATCTGCTCACCCAGGGGAGAGGTCAGGCTGGTGCGAATGGCGGCCAGGATCTGATTCGGAGGTATGACCGAAGTCGGAATCGACTCCTCCCTGGACAGGTCGGAGTACTGCCGTGATAAGGCATCCGCCCTGATGTTCTTGGAACCGGGTAGGTAGGAGACCACGTAATTAAAACGTGACAAGAACAGAGCCCATCTGGCCTGACGTGGTGTCAATCTCTTGGCCTCAGAGAGGTAGGTCAGATTCTTGTGGTCCGTCAGGATGAGGACCGGAACCACCGAACCCTCGAGCAAGTGCCTCCATTCTTTAAGAGCCTGCACGATGGCCAATAACTCCCTGTCACCAATCTGGTAGTTGCACTCCGCGGAAGACAGTTTCCGGGAGTAAAACCCACAAGGAAGCAGAGGACCCTCTGGTGTTCTACGCTGAGACAGAAGGGCGCCTACTCCCGTCTCAGACGCGTCCACCTCGAGGACAAAGGGCAACCCAGGGTTGGGATGCGACAGAATCGGAGCTGACACAAAGGCGGACTTTAGAGCCTCAAAAGCTCGGATGGCCTCGGGCGGCCAGACCTGGGAATTACTGCCCTTCCTGGTCAGATCCGTGAGAGGCTTGGCTAGCATGGAAAAGTCCCTGATGAACTTCCGATAATAATTGGCGAAGCCCAAAAAGCGCTGCAGGGAGCGAAGACCACTGGGCTGGGGCCACTGTAAGACAGCCGAAACCTTCTCAGGATCCATGGAGAACCCCTCAGCGGAAATGATGTAACCTAAGAAGGTTACCTGGGATCGGTGAAATTCGCATTTCTCAAGCTTACCGAACAGCTTGTTCTCTCGTAACCGTTGCAACACTCGTTTGACATCCAGAATGTGGGTCTCCATGGACTCAGAATATACCAAGATGTCATCCAAATAGACCACCACACACTGCTGCAACAGGTCACGAAAAACATTGTTGATGAATTCCTGAAAGACTGCGGGCGCATTGCACCGCCCAAAGGGCATAACCAAGGATTCATAATGACCGGTCCTGGTGTTAAACGCGGTCTTCCACTCATCGCCCACCTTGATCCTTACGAGGTTATATGCCGCCCTCAGGTCGAGTTTGGTAAAGACCGTGGCCCCTTTAAGGCGATCGAACAGCTCGGAAATCAAGGGTATCGGGTAAGCGTTCTTGATCGTGATGCGATTGAGACCCCTGTAATCGATGCAAGGCCTCAACTCACCGCCCTTCTTTTTCACAAAGAAAAATCCAGCCCCTGCCGGGGACGAGGATTTGCGAATGTGTCCGCGTGAAAGCGCCTCCCTCACGTACTCCTCCATGGCCTCATTCTCCGCTACCGACAGTGGATAGACTTTGCCACGAGGAGGAACGGCACCAGATTGTAACTCGATGGCACAATCGTATGGGCGGTGCGGAGGTAGGGCAACCGCGCGCACCTTATCGAATACATCCCGGTACTCCTCGTATTCAGGGGGCAACAGAGAGTCCGAGGAAGTACACAGCAACTTGACAGGCCCATGGATGCAACTAGCCCCACACTGCGGTGACCACGAGAGGATCTCGGCCGATCTCCAATCGAAAATCGGATTATGCTTCTGGAGCCAGGGGTACCCCAAGACCACCGAGTAGTGTGGAGACGAAATAACCTGGAAGCAGACCAACTCTCTGTGGACGGCACCAATGGCTAACCCCACTGGAAGGGTCTCATGAGTCACGTGTGGCGGCAGAAGGGGTCTGCCGTCTATCGCCTCAAGAGCCAGAGGAGAACCTCGAGCCTGCAGAGGAATGGAATTGGCGGCAGCGAACACACTATCAATGAACAAACCACCAGCACCAGAGTCCACCAACGCCTGGGTCGTCACCGAGCCCCCGACCCAGGAGAGGACAACAGTGATCAGTGGTTTGTCAACACGGGAAACCGGGGACGAGGAGACTCCACCCAAGATCTGCCCCCGACAGGATCTCAGGTGCGAGCGTTTCCCGGACGGTTCGGACATGCCAACCGAAAATGCCCACCGAGACCACAGTACATGCATCGGCCCTCGCGTCTCCGGAGTACCCTCTCCCCCTCGGACAGGCGAGCAAACCCCAGCTGCATGGGTTCACCCCCAGACAAGTCATCCCCAGGAGGCGTGGGAGGAGAGGGAGGCACGGGTGGGACAACAAAGGTAGGCGCCAATCTGTTAGGAGGCCTCCGCAGACTCTCCTTAAAGGAAGGTCTCTCCCTGAGTCTGGTGTCAATCAAAATCAGGAAAGAAATAAGAGACTCGAGCTCCACTGGTAGGTCCTTAGCTGCAACCTCATCCTTCAAGGCATCCGAGAGACCATGAGAGAAAGCAGCGACCAGAGCCTCATTATTCCAGCCCACCTCTGCTGCCAGGGTACGAAACTCAATGGCGTATTCAGCTACGGATCGTGAACCCTGTCTGATGGACATAAGGAGCTTCGCAGCAGAGGCAGCACGAGCCGGCACATCGAATACCTTCCGAAGAGAAGCAACAAAACCGGAAAACTCGGCAACCACCGGATTGTTGTTCTCCCATAAAGGGCTGGCCCAGGCCAAGGCCTTGTCCGAGAGCAGCGAGATTAAGAAGCCCACCTTTGATCTCTCAGTAGGAAAGGCATGTGGCAGCAACTCGAAATAAATGCCCACCTGGTTAAGGAAACCTCGGCACTGAGTTGGCTCTCCCCCAAAGCGCTGTGGAAGGGGGGCAGAACCGGACATACCCCGAAACACCGCAGGCGCAACAACAGGTGTCGGGGTAGACTCTGGCGCAACAACCGGAGCGGCAGTAGGAGCGGGCCCAGGAGCGACAACCGACCCATCGGCAACGGGAGCGAAATGAGCCGTGCGTTCAAGCAGGGTTTGCAACGCCACGGCGAACTGACCCAACAGGTGATCCTGCTGATCAAGTCTGGCAACCAGCGAGGGTAGTGAGGATGGCCCTGTACCATCAGAACTCATGGCCTGTGGTACCGTGCGTTCAAGCAGGGTTTGCAACGCCACGGCGAACCGACCCAACAGGTGATCCTGCTGATCAAGTCTGGCAACCAGCGTGGGTAGCGAGGATGGCCCTGTACCGTCAGAATTCATGGCTTGGTCCTAATGTCACGGAACCATGAACCAGACGTACAACAACAGATAAGTGAAAATAAGAAAGCTTTATTGAAAAACAAGCTGTAAAGCAAAAGTCCAAACGGATGGCGAAACTGATGCAGAGTCTTTTGCGAAGCCAGGGGTCAGGAACCAGCAGGGTAGTCAGACGAAGCCAGGATCAGGAACCAGCAGGGTAGTCAGACGAAGCCAGGATCAGGAACCAGCAGGGTAGTCAGACTAAGCCAGGAACAGGAACCAGAAGCAGCAGCAGTCTTAGAAGCATGTGAACACAAAAGGACCAAGCAGGGAACTGAAGCCACAGACCTCCTATATATATGAGCTAGGCATCCAGCTCCTCCCAGTGGGAAGGAGGAGCCGCAGGGTGGGAGGCTACAAGAAACCCAGAAACCAAGATGGCCGCCAGCACATGTCAAACGAAGGAGAACAGCAGAAGGTAAGACCATGACAGTGTCCTGCGGCTAGCGTCTCTCCACTACTTACCCTCGCATGATGCCTGGGATGCGGCAACCGTCCTCACAACCCTCCGGGGGGGCAGCTGCTCACTTGGCAGACCTCCGCAGCCTCTTCTGGGCAGGTCCCGGTGATCACCCTGCCCCGGACAAGATGGTGGCGGGTCGCGGTGCATCCCGCACCTCGGGGCTCTTGGAGTGTACTTCTACAGCCGGGATTCCTTTGCTGCAAGTACAGGGAGGTAACTTAGACACTTCTCAGCGCTCAACCACAGACCTACCCCATCCTCTTGATCCAGGGGATCAGGAGGGAGACTGGGATTGGAAAGCCCATATTAGGGCCATCCCAACTAAACAGGAGATTATTAATCTATTACAACTACGGTTGAACATTCAGTGACACAGGCATTGGAGGGGCTGTGGGTGGATGTTGAGGCTCAGGGATACAGGGTGGTTGCTTTGGAATCTGAACAGGATTATTTGATTCAGACCCTGACAGTACTGAAAGAGACCTCCATGCAGCAGGAAGTGGCCCTGAATTCTCTCCTGGATCAACTGGATGACTATGAAAACCGGGACAGACGCCAAAATATTAGGCCCAAGGCCACTAAGACCCCAGATCTCAGGGCAACTGTGCAAGGCATATTTCGCCAGGTACTGGGTGACGGAGCCCCAGACCAAATAGAAATTGACCGAGTCCATAGGGCCTTATTTCCTCAACCTCAAGAAGGGGAATGACCCAGGGATGTGGTGTGTAAGCTGCATAAATACACTTTAAAAGAAGCCATCGTGGAAGCTGCCAGATTTTTACCTACTATTGACTTTGATGGAGCACAGCTCTCTTTATTTCCAGATCTTTCTCGTAGAACACTTATGCAGCGACGCTCTTTGCACCCCTTATTGGAGGCCCTTCGTTCATCACAAGTGGTTTATAGATGGGATTTTCCTTTCCGCCTTACAGCAACTAGGAAGGGCAAGATGGCTTTCATACGGAATAAAGATGATCTGCAACGCTTTTGTGAAATTTTGGCTATGCCTTTGATTGATTTTCCTGATTGGTGAATGCAGAGTGTCATTCCCATTCCCCAGAGGCATGAGAGGTGGCGGCAGGTTCCTGCTAAGTCGGGAAAACATAAAAAGAACTCACGTCAGGGGGCCCCCTGACCTGCTCAGGATTGATATCTACATTAATACTTGTTGAAATGTCTACACTGTTTTCATGATTATAGCTGTTTATTTGAGCATAACCCCCCCCCCCCCTATAGAGAGGTTTGGGTGGAGGGTTGAGGGTGGGGGTGTTGTTTTTTTTTCTTTTGTATCCTAGTGGCCAGGAGAGGGTCTAGAGACAGCTGCTGGACCTGGATCCTCCCCGTGGTCACCGCAGGACACGTTTTTACAGCTTATGTCATTCGCCTTTTTTAAGGCGTGTTGCTTAGTATTATGCTCGGGGTAGCACTGCTCCTCACTCCGTCCATTCAGACGCTGCCCCTCTGTAGGTGGCCCCGGTGCCTGGTTTTCCCCGGGGCTTGTTTTTGGGTAGCCCTTTTCTTTTTGGCTACGGGAAACATTACCTCAGGCATGTTACCTTTTAGTGGAGGCGTTTTTTGCCTCTCTTTTGTTTTTTGTTTTTTTTACTTTTTGTGTTTTGTTCTTTCTATTTTTTTTTACGTCCTGAGGCTTTACGATGGAGTGGTGGTGGGTGGAGTAATGTACCTTAGAAATTAATGATTATCAAGGATGGGATGGACTACCTCTTAATATTAATGAAGTTATTGTTAACTACTTATGGCCACCTCTTTACGAGTGACCTTGAAAAATGTGCGAGGATTATGTTCCCCTAACAAACGGGGGAGGATGTGGCAGAAATTGCGTCACTCACATTTTGATGTTATTTTCTTACAGGAGACGCATTTCAGTGCCTCCTTCACCCCCCACCTGCCTACTCAAATGTTTTCTCAGTGGTTTCATAGTGTATCCCCGATTACTAAAGGAAGGTGAGTGTCCATTGCCCTACATAAATGTTGCTCTTTTGCTTTGATGATCGTCCTGCAAGATACGGAGGGACGTTTTTTGTTTCTTAAGGGTGTCATTAATCGCCAATTGTATACCTTTGGCAATCTCTATGCACCCAATACTGGTACAGCTTCCTTCCTGTCCTCCACCTTGCGATAATTGGTGGGGTTTAGGGAGGGTATGGTAGTGCTGGGGGGGGGGACTTCTATGTGGTCTTGGACCAGGATTTGGATTCCTCCTCGGGTAACTCACCTCTATCTTTTAGAGCCCGTAAACATCTTAAGAAATTGCTTAAGTCTCTGCACTTGGTTGATTGTTGGCGGCTTTTAAACCCGAGTATCAGGGACTATAGCTTTTACTCGAATGTGCACGACATGTATTCCAGGCTGGATCTTATTTTAGTGGATTCATTTTATTTGGACTCGGTTGAGTCTTCCTCCATTGGGTCAATCACTCTTTCTGATCACGCTCCAGTCTCTCTCACTTTTAGGCCCCCCGGGGCTCATAGTGTACCACGGATTTGGCGACTAAATGAGAACCTTCTGGATGATCCCTCGGTTTTGGCGAGGATCACTATGGAGATTCGTGCCTATTTTGAGCTGAATTCATCCCCAGAAGTTGCACCATCTGCTATCTAGGCGGGACATAAGGCGGTGATCAGGGGGATTTTGATTTCTCAGGGAGCGAGGCTAAAAAAGCTGAGATAAAAGGAGGTTTCGGATCTACTGGAGAGGATCCATACCCTGGAATTGAAACATAAATGTGATTTAGCCCCGGGCTGATGCGTTGGAGCTCGGGTCTCTACGGGAGACACTGATGCAATGCCTGGACCGTAGAGCTCAGGGCAGACTCCGCTTTTGGGCTCATAGATATTACGAATATGGTAATAAATGTGGTAGACTCTTGGTGCGTATGTTGCAGAAGCGAACAGGGGCCCGCCACGTGCATGCTCCGGATACTACAGGGGGGGGTGAGTGGTTAGCTCCCCTCAAATAGTGAAGATTTTCAGTTCTTCTGTGAAAAACGATATCATCTCTCTAATTTGGGGGGGGGGGGGGGATAGATTGGCTAAGATTCTGGCTTAAATACAGGAATCTGGCCTTCCAAAGTTGCCGGCCGAGGTATTGGCTGACCTGGAGGTTCCGATCGCTGTTGATGAGGTAGAGAGGGTGGTGTCTTCTTTGCCTCTTGGGAAAAGCCCTGGACTGGATGGTTTTACAAACCAATATTATAAAATGTTGTTTACTGTCCTTGGCCCCCAATTATGTATGAACTTCAATACGATTACAAGAGATACCCCTCTGCCTCCAGAAGCTTTGTTGGCCCACATAGTTGTATTACCTAAGCATGGCAAGGATCTTCTCCATTGCGCCAACTACCGGTCTATCTCGCTCCTCAACGTGGAAGCCAAGATCATGGCCAAAATCCTGGCGTTGCGCCTCCAGGAACATATAGCCGCTATGATCCATCCGGACCAGGCCAGCTTTATGCCCAATCGATAGGCCCGAGATAACACCATTCGGGTCTTGCATGTTTTGCATTGGATACAGCGTGGTCCATTCTTGGGGCCCCGAGCCTCATCCTGTTGTTGGATGCTGAAAAGGCCTTCAACAGAGTTGACTGGCTCTATCTGTCGGAGGTCCTCGGGGCTCTGGGCTTGGGGGATCAGATGTTTGGCAGGATCTTGGCCTTCTATGCGAGTCCAGGAGTCAGGGTCAGGGTGAACGACCTCCTTTCGGACACCTTTGGTATTTTTAATGGTACAAGACAGGGCAGTCCCCTGTCCCCCTTGCTCTTTGCCCCGACCATGGAGCCGTTTTTGAGGAAGATTAGAGATACTCCCCATGTTGCCGGAATTAACCTGGAAAAGGTGGAACACAAAGTCTCGGCTTATGCCGATGATCTTTTATTTTATATAGCTCATCCCCAACTCTCTATCTGATTCGTGAACTGCGTTTATTAGGAGAAGTTTCTAATTTCTAATATTCTTCTATATCGGGGGGTTCACATCTCCTCAGATATGAAAGCTCATTAGATCATAACTATGGTGAATTGTTGACTCATATTATTTCGGATTTAGACTCATGGATGTCACACTCCCTGACCTGGTTCAGACGTATTAATGTTATCAAAATGACTATGTGTATGGGTGTGAATCTCACGCTGTCCTAAGAGGTGTAGGTGGAAATACCCATAATGCTGCGTGTACTATTTACTGTAAGCAACACAGTTGAAAGACAGAAAGAAATGGGGGGAAGTACCGCACTTCAAGGGAAATCTATATGATGTGTAATGATATTGAAATTGTATATGATAAATACTTGTGAAATTAAACTATTTAGCAATAAATAATAAATATGCACAGTGATATATATTAAATAATAACTTATATAATATCTTCTAAATAAATATATAAAAAAATCATTCCATGTACCAATAAATATTGAAGTGCTCAAATAAATACATATAGTGTTATACAGTATATCAAAAATAAATCAATAAATATATAAAATATATAAGGTGTGAAGATAAACTGTTCTTCAAATATATATAAGGTGCTTATGGTGATATTGTGTTCATATCAATTACATAAAAAATACATAAAAAATGAATAAATTTGCCAATAAAGTGTTCAGTGCAAATATAAACGGGTATATCTTTTTGTGTATTACACAACATGAAATAAAGTGCCCAGATCTATTAAAAGGTGCTCAAGTGTCCCAAAAAAAAACCAGATGAAACGTATAACGCTGATCTTCCTCTTCCTGGTGTCTCAATACAATTTCTTCCACCTTTACACCATGTGATATATGGGGTGCTCTTTGGTGCTCCTCACCTATGGGTGTGCTAAATGCTCACCTCAAGCTCTCAGGTAATGTGCCTCTAGATCTATATAAGATCTGATCTCTCCTCCTCTCCTTCTTTAAGTTGTGTATGGTGGGGGGATGGTGGTGTGCTTCGCCTTATCTGGATCAAGTTGGGGGCCCTCAGGTACTCCCTCGGATCTCAAAATAAGGGGCCAATATAGTGTAGTATTTTCAATCCAACAAATTTATTCAAAAAAATGTAACAACTCACATTAAAAGACTGTCGTTCTTAGCCGTTTGTAATCAGCCGCGGGACTTACTTCCGCATTCCGTACGTCACTTCCGGTGTTATGCCCTACGCCGTATCTCCTGACACTGGTTCCTGGACATTGAGAGATGATTTTTAGGAGATATTCCTCTGATTGGCCGATGGGCATTATTCATATGTTGCTATTATTGACTAATAGGCGCATAATCATGATTCTGGGTAGTTCTCCACTGGTACAATGGATTTGTCCGGTTGATTTTTTTCCCTTCCCTCCCTTCTCTAACCCTTCCCCCCCCCTTTTTTCCCATTCACGGGTGTATGTTACGATAGCACGAGGGAAATTTTTGGGAGATTTCTCCCCTTAATGATTAACAATAATTAACTATTAATTATTATCACAGGGTGTGTGTGGGGGGTTTGGGGTTGTTTTTTTTTTTCTTTTTGGAAGATTTCTCCCCTTAATGATTGACAATAATAATTACTAATTATTATCACAGGGTGTGTGTGTGTGTGGGGGGGGGGGGGTTGTAAGGTTCACAGAATTGGAACAAGAAGTTTTTGCGTTAAAACTGTGTGTTGGTGATTTCAGTGGTAGTCCCTTTTCCCTTTCCCAATTTTTCCGTCTCCCCCTTTTTTTTTTTTTTTCGAGTTAATTAATGTTTTATAGAGCCGGAAATGCCATATATGTATGCACAAATGTAAATTTCTACTTGTTGTTTTTTTTTTTCTTTGTTTTCCTTGTTCTATGTTTATATTTATTTCAGAAAATTAATACAAATATATAATAAAAAAGAGAAATAATGTCAAGGTTTGTACAGAAAAAAAAATATAGCCTACATTGTCCATTATGGGATTGATTCAGAGCCACACAGAACCCAATGAGAGTTGTGCGATGGTGGTGGCAGCACTATAATAAAAGTCAATGACTAATCTTGCTCTAAAGTCCAAGTAAGTGCTTTATTCAATAAAAAATAAAAATAAGTCCACAAAAAGGATTATAACACTTCAAACTAACACTTCGAACTATAATCACTATTAAAGCAGAACTATGCTGTATCTGAAGAGCACAAACCAATTCATTTTTATTTTCAAAGCACACTCACCCATCCATCCCTATCTCCATGCTGAGAAATCACTTTGAAAAACACCCCCTAGCTTTTCTGGCCTTGGCCATCTTTAGTAAGGGACGATGATTTATTTAGCATTTACTTCTTGGAATCTATCTGCCATTAGCTTAGACACACAGGCTGGAGGGTGTGCTTAGCTGGAAAAACCCCATCTCCCCTGCCGAAGACTCCTGGGATGTCTGACAGCATTTGCCTAGGCAAGGAAACCGAGGTAACTGAAGAAATGTAAAAAAAAAAAAAAAAAAAAAATTTAAATCAAGTAAACATAATACACATTCCTATATATTTGCTAATGCTAGCAGCATAATGATTAAAAATAGTCAAATATTTGAGAGTGAAGTTCTGCTTTAAGGTGCTTACTGTGGTATCTGCAATGTGCAGTGAGGAACCAGCATAATCTGTACTCTGTTAGAATAAGCAGGGAGGGCACAGCTGACGGGTATACAAAAAAAATCCACAACTGCAAAGAAGGATGGATGTAAGAGCATGCAAGCTGATAAAGACTGTCACTCTGGAGTGGAAGTATGTCACTGCTAGACAGGAAGTCTTCAAGCAGCCATGTTTCCGGAGTCCTCAGCACCATCAAGTACCAACAGACATGCACAGTCTCCATTATGACATATTTCAAGTCACTGCCTCTTCCTAAAATCCTCAAAGATCAATGTGTGGCTCTGGATCGATTCCATAGTGGACAATTGAGGCTATATGTTTTTTCTTTACAGACTTTGCCATTATTAAAGACATCACCTGCAAAGTCATTGTACTGAGTGTATGTGTCTTTTATTGTTGCAAAAAGCTTACAGCAAACCTATACTTTGCACCAAATAGGCAAAGTAGCAGATGTGCTAAAAACCTATCTGCAGAATTCAAATTCATAGAGACTGAAACTTGAAAAAAATCTTTGGGCATTCCGGTGGTAAATTGGGCAGCACCGAAACACATGGAAGATAATCATAGTCACCTTATGCAATGCTGAATTTGAGATTTAATATAAACAGTCTTTATGTATCACTATGACTTGATAAATAAATATCTGATCTTATTTGAAGACACGCTGGTGCAGAAATTGATCTTTTTTCTAAGGAGTTGACAATCTCTTTATTTTATACAACCATATCCTACTACCTCTATAAGCCCTCTAATGTGCCAGTCATCAGGCAATGAAAATGTTGAACTTGTGGGAAAGAAAATCTGGCCATCTTAGTCTCACAGCTGCATTCTTCCTTCATCATCTTAAGAACTGATTTATTAGTTTGACAGCTCAAGTCCTGCTATGCATTAATTTATGAATGATAGCTACACCATTTTCAAATGGAATGCACTGGCAGATGTGACATCACCGGGAGGAAGCGAGAGATGCATGTGTGTCGGATTGCATCAGACTACGCACTTAGAGCCTCCAGGTCCTTCTTCAGGCCTTTCCGGCTCTCACTTTCTCTTGACGATGTCACTTCTGCTGGTGCATTCCACACTGGCTGGAGTGGACTTCTTTGATCTGCAGGACATCCATGCAAATCTCCATCTCCTAGCTGTCCAGACCACCAAGTGGAGCCTGCAGGATGGAGGCGAGGAGCCGACCCTTACTACATGATGAGCAATTTTTCTGCTGATACTCTGTGAGTGTTTTTCATCTAGTGTGAATCATTTCTTAACTTTTAATACTGCGTTTAGGTGGCGCCTCCCCCCCTACTGTACTTTTATCTCAACAGAGCTGGTCACACTCTGAGGATGGATGCCACCATTACTCCAACCCATATCTATTATCCATGCGGAACTTTATGCACTTTATAGACCTTAAAACATTCTATGGACTGGGCCTTGTGCCCCATATATTTGAAAATTGCTTAAAGACTCTACTTATCAGCTGGGTACACACCCTCTGTGTGCCAGAATTCCCTGATCTCTTAAACAACATTTAAGCCCCTTATTAACCCTTGGTAAATCATAAATATTTTTCTCAACGCTATTCCTCAGTACTTTTTTTTATAGTTTGTCTTTTAATCATTTGTATGCAAACTGTTACATTAGCATTTATATGTGCTTGTATTGCCAAATTTAAAAAATGCTTTGTACCAGAAACATGATTCTAGGTACAAATCACAGTATAAAATTTGCACTTAATCGTTTTTTTTTTAACCCTAAAACGTCTGTTCAGCATTTCCGTTACTTCTTCATTCCCTTCCTTTAGCTTTTTTTTATACAGTTTTAAATTTTAGTTAGATTTTGTTGTGCCAAAATAAATAGCTTGGGGGGTGCACTTTGGTATCTTTGGCTTGGGTGCCTGAACACCTTGGGGTTGGTTTTCCAAAACTGGATAGTGCAACATCTGATGCAACTCTGCATAGAAACCAGTCAGTTTCCATGTTTTTAAGTCAAACCTAGTTGAAAAAGCTAAATTTAGAAGCTGATTGGCTACCATGCCCAGCTGCACCATATTTAGCATTATCCAGTTTTAGTAAATCAACCCCCTTGCCTTGGCACTGCTCCAGCACTTTCTCAAGTTTTCAAATTACTCCGGGAGACAAATCATTTTGTAAAATTGTTTGCAATGACCTGTGGTCTGTGGGAATGTCTCTGAAAGCCAACTAGGACCAAGGTAAGAACTTTCTATCTACGCTGCCATAAAAAGGCTGCTGCTTGACATAAGCTTCTCTTTTCATCTTGTGATTAGAACCCCCCTTAAGTGACTTGATTGACAACTGAGACTAGTTTCAGCAAGAAGACATTGTCTTTTTTCTGGCAATGATCCACACAAGTTGGAGTAATTAGCATGATCCATCATAACAAACTATTACGCACTGCACAAACTGTTAGCGCTATGCAAATCTGTATAATAATAATCAAGCATTGGTAGACATATCAGTCAACACCTACATCACAAATCATCCCTCCTTCTTCATGATTTTTTTTTTTTTTTTTTTTTACTATATACAGTGAGTTCAATAACACAGAGATGTATAATCCTTGTATAAAAAAAAAAAAAAAAAAACGCTGCACATGACCCTACCTTGAGTTTAAATAGGAACATTACCCATTAGTTAAATGCAATATTTAACAAGAAATAAAGATAAAAGAAAATAAACTGTCGTGATGACATAAATGGGTAGATATCTTTGAAATTAATTTAGTGGCTGCAGGTCTCTTGAGGCCAATGATTTTCAAAATGCTAAGTGTGAGCAAGGAGACTGAAGTCTATTGAATCATTACGTTTATCTTCCCAAGACATAATGATTTATATTTCTCTGACAAGCTCAACTTTGCATCTTCTCCCCTCCCATATGCTACATATGCTGATGACATTCTGTTCTATGTTTCTAATTCGAGAATACCACTACCAATAAAATATAATAAAAGATATGGAGAATTTTCACATTTAAAGATCAACCCTGTGAAATCTGATATTCTAAACATAAATATGAATAAGAAAGAAGAGATCTTCACAAAAATAATTCCCATTCTCTTGGGGGGGGGGGGGGGGGGTAGATCCAAAATACCTTGGAATAAATTTAACACCATCTACAAAGAACCTTTACCAGGCAAAATATATCCTATTTTTGAACAAAGTTAAAATGGAAATCAAAAAGGTAACAACTAGACCACTTTCTTGGATAGGACGAATAAACATGGTAAAAATGGCAATAGTGCCGAATATTCTTTATAAATTTCAGATGTTACCAATACACTTACCGCAGACTTATTTTAAAACACGAAATACATTGATAACAAAGTATATTTGGCATAACAAAAAAATCAAGAATTAAACTCTCAGTACTAAGTAGAGGGATATGACATGGGGATTTGGCTGCACCGCATATAAAAAGGTACTTTGATGCAGACAAAAATAGGTAGTAAAAAATGGGTAAAAATAGAAAACACATTGAATAATACACAGTTAAGTAATAGTATTTGGGTACCACAACAATATAGAGTATTAGATGTAGACACCCACAAATGGACTAAGAATATGTTTAGGGTATGGGATTCAATTTATAAACTAAAAAAAAAATGGGAATGATATGTTTATATCAGGAATTAAAACACAAGAAAGAATTAATGATATTAAATAATTGGCGGTATTTTCAGTTAAGATACTTTGTGTCAACATTACCTCAACCCATTGGATTAGATAAATACTTTTCTCCAATTAAACGCCTGGCCTGTGTAATTCCCAGACAAATTTGAAACATAATGTTTCACAAACCTATAAAATACTCACAGAGGTTACAGAGCCGAGAACACTGCCATTTATCAATAAATGGCAAAGAGAGTTGGGATCATGTTTAGAGGAGCAACAAATAAAGAAAGTTCTGAGTGTGGTTCATACCACAGCAGTAGATATCAATAAATATAGATTAACTATAAATGTCTAGCTAGGTGGTATATAATGCCGGTTAAAGCACAAAAATATCAGCCAAAGAAATCTTCAATATGTTGGAGAGGTTGTAATTTGGAGGGTACTATGGCGCATGTATGGTGGGAGTGCCCAAAGATGTGGAATTACTGGCAGAATGTAAGGCAATATATAAAGGAAATTACGGACATAGACATAGTCGATGATCTGTGGATTTTTCTATTCCATAATACAAAAAGTAAAAACAATATAAGAATACAGTGATGCCTTATCTAAAAAATACCGCAAAAGGGGTAATACCAAAAAAGTGCCTAGACCCTCAATGTCCTACAATGAAAGAATAGTTTAAAAGAATAGAATATATTCATAAACAGAATATCTAAGAAGCAGTAGAGAAGACCAGACAGAAACGTTTTTCACTGTATGGGAAAGATGTGGAGAATTTAAGAGAATGAGGAAATATGCTGAGATATCTAGCAAACAGGATACGAGGGAAGAAGGGAGGGGAGAAGAGGAGAAGTAGAGAAAAGAGAGAAAGGAATTAAATAATAGGGCACAATTTGGAAAAACAGGGGGTGGGGGGGAGGAGGAGGGTGTAATTAAGAGGGTTATATGTAAAAGTGTAGTTAAAAGCTATATGTAATATTTATTAACCTTTATGTATATGGAAAATCAAATAAAGGAAAAGTAAATAAAAAAAAAAAAACCTTGCATCTTCTAAATGAAATACAATTATTTCAAACCTGCCGTGTATTGCCCCTGTATCATGCCTTTATTTTAGCAAGAGACATATTAAAGATATACTAAAGTCAAAATTAAAATTCCAACTGCATTTAGTAAGCATGGGCTAAGATGTGGTGCACCATTTAATTTTGTAATTTTGTTGGTGATCTGATGACCTGAAAATCTCAATTTGGAAAATGTATTTCCAGAATCATCCACAATAGTAATTATGTTGCCTCTCATTAGAAGGAGACTGATTTTGTATCAAATTGTTGGTCCTAAACCTCCAATCTGACTCAAGCCTGCCTTAATAAGTTCAGTATAATTGGTTATGTAACAAACAGAGATAGAGAGAGTGGGGAAGCTGCAATTCAAAAACATAGGCCTCATTCACATGGAATGTACATACCCGTTAGCCCATGGAGGGCTGTGTTTACTAGCATAGAGATACACAGGTGCTCTGTGAATCCTCATACAGGCAGGCCCAATTGCTGGCAAGTGGGATGCAGCAGCTACACGGACAAGCTGCTGCTACCAATGTGGCATCCATGCGGGAGCGGATACATAACTCCGAACGCATCCACTCAACCTGTGAGGAGTTTCATTACATCTGGTTGGAGCAGATTAAATAGAACTCAGCTTAAGGAAAAAGGAGTGGTTTTCCTGTTTTAATCATAACTTAATTCAACTTTTTCTAATATTCCTACTCTCGTCTCCTTCTTGCATAATTACGTTACAGCATTTCCTCCAACGAAATACCTTTTTTACAAAAAAAAAATATTTACAGTGCTTTGCTCTCCCTCTTTCCCATCTCTTGCCTAGGCAAGGTTGACATACTGATGTGCCTCCTGTGATACCCACATCCAATATGCAATATTTTGCAATATTGTGAGCCTAAATAGATGACAGCTGCAGGCAGGAGAATCAGGAAATAGGGGTTGATCTCTGCATATAAACCAATCAGCATCTAGGTTATTTTTTGTCAAAGCTTAATTGAACAAGGTAAAGTTAGAAGCTGCCAAAACAGGTAACAGACCCTGATTTAAGAATTATAATAAGAAAGGAGCACCACGTCCCAAGTATTGCATAGAGAAAGGGAAATTTGGGGAGGGCGTTTGTTGGGGACTTTCTTAATAGGGTGCCATAATAAAACAATATAGGTTTGGAAACATATAATATAAAAAATATATAATTTTTATTAGAGAACACACAATTAAAAATATCCACTGTATTTCATCAGAGGAATCAGTGTCACAACAAATAATTTTGAAACTAATCTTTGTTGTGACACTGATTCCTCTGATGAAATACAGTGGATATTTTTAATTGTGTGTTCTCTAATAAAAATTATATATTTTTTATATTATATGTTTTCAAACCTATATTGTTTTATTATGGCACCCTATTAAGAAAGTCCCCAACAAACGCCCTCCCCAAATTTCCCTTTCTCTATGCAAAGTTAGAAGCTGGTTGGCTCCCATGCACAGCTGCACCATATGTTGCATTCTTCAGTTTTAGTAAATCAACCCCATAGTATAAAAAAAATGAATGAATCTACGCTTAGACTAAAAAATTGTTTATGACAGTGCAAAACTGCTAGCACAGGTTAATAGATAATAACCAATACAAT
This sequence comes from Pelophylax lessonae, assembly GCF_965119305.1. Classification (NCBI taxonomy): domain Eukaryota; kingdom Metazoa; phylum Chordata; class Amphibia; order Anura; family Ranidae; genus Pelophylax; species Pelophylax lessonae. The sequence goes on along the minus strand of NC_138770.1, from coordinate 229,836,204 downwards.
GTATGCCAAAAAGCAAAAGTGTAGCACTAAACAATCAAAGAAAAAATATAAATACGAGTGATCAAACAAAGTCAATAGAAACAACATGCACAATTAACAGTACAAACGTAAATCCAAAAATAAGTGAACAAAAGTCCAAATAAGTGCTAAAGAAATAGGAAAAATGGTGATATCCCCAGAATAATGCCAGAAGATACAGCGGGATGAGTAGACCAGAAGATCCCCAGATCATCCAGTGGAGATAGTAATGAAGGTGGCAGCTTACCATGGGATGTTGGCTTTCAAATGAATGAAAAGCCAAAAAACGCCTCAGGGTATATAACCCAAACACATCCACATGGAAAATGGCAGCCTTGGTCACCCTTGGTTCCTGGCTTCCACAGTCCTCAGATGTGGTGACTGCATTAGTTCTCTTTTTTCAGGTTTCGCTTCTTTATTTTCACATGGTGATACTGCCAGTAACAAACTTCTCGTCCTTTCCACTTTTCCTGAGACTGTGACAAGTATGCTTATATTACTGTATCATTCTTTATATCCAGTAAGCAGGAAACCAGTCAGTGTAGAATGGTCACCAAGCTCCGGGTTTCCGGGATGAAGACATCCACAGCCGCCATATTCCTTCCTCTAGCCTGAACAAAGAGAACAAATGCAGGGAAATATGTCTCAGAGCTTAGTGAATGTGGTGAAATTTCCCTTCGCAAAAAATAAATACGTGCAGGGAAAAAAAAACATTTTTACTTACACGATTTGATAATCAGCAAAGCTTCACCTCATTCACTAAGCTCTGGGGCAAATCCCCTTGCCAGATGCAACTTCCCTTTCAAAGCGAACAGCCTATTTGCCTATCAACCACCAATAAGTGATGAAAGTAAAAACATTTGAAAATGTATACACCTTTTTAGGTTTTCTTTCAGGTCAGCCCCTGGCTAGAACCCACAACTATTTTAAATGTAGTTGGGTGCTCTGCCGGCTGTGTGCCCACTCTCCTTCATTCACCCCCCCCCCATCTACTGCACAGAGGACAGAGCAGGGTGTGTGGTTGAGAACGCCCGCTCGCCCCCTCTTTGATCATGTGTTAGTAAAGCAGCCATGTGTGCTGTAGGCTGCATGCTTTCTCTGTCTCCCCTTCTGCTTGATGTGCTGCTGTGTCATCCTCCTGCCTGCTCCTACTTCTCTCCCTTCTCCTTCCTCCTAGCAGTGGCAACAACCAATGAGTGGTTAGAAAACTGAGGACACAGGGGCTGCAATAGAGACTTCTCCTTACTAGCAGCCCATTAGCCATCCACTGCACACTCTTAAAGAGACAGCTTCATGTGCACCTTACAAATAGGGCCCCAACCATAGCCAGCTAATATTGACAATTAGACGCCAAGTACTTTATAGCCAGCAGGGTACCCCTTTGCTAGGAATGTATATACCCTCCCACCATTGAGGCTGTATGCATAGTGTGCACGCGAGAAGTTTTATTTTTCTGGTTAGTTACTGCTAATATATTTAACCCCGGATTACATTAGTTAAAATTTGGTTTAGCATTACTACAGTTCAGTTGGTTGCTATCCTATGGGTCAGACATTCATTGTCTATGTGGGTTCACACTATCTAGTACAGCATCTTTAGACCTGTTCAATTACCTGTTTATGGGTTCATGCATTGTCTGGCTGCCTTGCCATAATATATCTGTTAAATCTACCATCAAGTTGCCTGTGGCCTATTTTCTGTGTATTTTTTCTGTTTATATTATAGAGTGGTAGTAAACTAACCCTTAAGTTACACAGGTGTGAGCAGTCTCCAACATACAACCAGGTGTGGCTCCTTAAAAAGTCATGGCAGAACAGAGAACTCATCATCACAGCGGCTCTTGTGGGGTAAGCGCTACATGAATAAAAAAAGTTTTCATTTTATTTGGTTAACAGATTGAGCATAGCTCAAATCAAGCAACTGACTGAGGTCCCCAATTTAGAAATGAGGGAAATCACTTTTTTGTAAATGATAATTAAAAGGAATTACATTTTTCTGTATGAAAAACTAAGGTAGATGCCCTCTTAGAAGATCATTTTGGCTCTAATACACGAGTGCAGGAAGAAGAGAGGGGATTTAAATAGACAACCAAGGCTGCAGCAGTCAGATCTTGGTAATCATACAATATATGTGCAGTGGCATGTAGGGATCAGTTAGCTCTGCAGTAGCTCTGAGTTCATAGTTTGAGAGCCCACTCCCATACCTCCCAGCTTTTTGGGATGGCAACGAGGAACACCTTTTAGCAAAAGTATGTAGGCATAGGGCACATAATGAGTAGTTAAACCCACAAGTTGTTTTTTTTTACCACTACTATTCCTTTTATAGGCCTTTGAAGTTTACAAATGCAGCAATTTAGAAATTGGATGAAAGGCTTAGCACTGGGAAACACGTTTTGAAAGATAAATAGTGCATTTTATATACAGCTATATAGATCAGACCAAAATGAAGGATAAACGAGTGACAGAGGGACTTTGTTCCTTGAAATCAGGGACAGTTTGGTGCTAAGCACGCCTGTAAAGGTGGAATTGAGCAGTAATGACTAGGCCTCACTCCTAACCTAACCACATCCTAGTATTCCAGTGAGGCTTTATGAGTTATGTAAATGTCCTACACCTATAGCAAAGGCTTTGTTCAACTTTAGTCAGAACTGCATAATTTGTTTCTACAGACCCCGTTGCAAAGGGGATAGAAGCCAAAGACATTGTGCCCCTCCTAGAGATGACAACACGTTAACTCTCATTTATAAAACTGCCTCACTCTACCTCTAACTGTTGGACAGTAGAAACACTTACTTATGCAAAAAAAGGATAATATAATGCCAAAAGCAACAGTTTTGATCCTGTGAGGACGAGTTCAAGTGAGTTGCCTATGCTGCATCTAAATGTGTAAAAGTACAATTTTTTTTTGTAAAAGGCCCTCTAATTTTGAAACTGTTCTACAGCTCTCTATATATAGCAATAGAAAGTCTCAGCCAGCCTTTTTTTTTCCTACAGAATTCTTTGTGGTTGAGGATTTGTGTCACCCAGTTAATACAGCCTGAAGCAGAAACAAGTTCTAAATTATGTAAAGCAGAGAAGATGTTTGTGAAAGCTGATTATAGTCAGACTATTAACTACATAATGTAAAAGTAAAGGGTGTGCTAACATAAAGACAGTAAATAACAATGTGCTGAGAAACAACAGATCAATAAACCTAGATACAAGACCGATAACCTGATAGGGCTTTGGAAGGTATTTATTTGAGTTTCTGAAGAAGTGCACATATTTGAGCGGTGAAAATGTGTTTCTACAGATGTCCAATGGTTATTTTTTTTCCAGGTCATGGTAGCTAGAACTAGTTAGAAACATTCATCTAGACTTGTTAGCAATGTTGAAGATATTTTGCTGCTTGTTCAAGTGTTTGGCATGTGAGATACACCTTTATGAAGCCACTCTCTGCCTGCAACTCCCATACCACTCTCCTCCCATTCAGCCCTGATTGGCTGACAGGGCTGCGGCATCCTTCTTGCTTGGTAGCAGCCCAATGCTGCCTGTCCCTCCCATACAGCCCTGACTGGCCAGCAGCTCTGAGGCATTCTATTTGTACATCACAAGCCCCAGGCTTGTGATAGAGATTGCTACCTGGCTCCTGTACCCATGCCTTGCCTTGTTGTTCCTCTAATCCTAATCTTGCTGTTTTTGGATTCTCTTGTTGATGACCCTTTGCCTGGATAACAGAATACCCTCTGAATGCCACCTGCCCTAACCCTCACTTGGATAACTTATAGGCTATTGATTGCTGCCCTCTCTAACCCTTGCTTGGATGATGGACTCTGCATCTGCCCACTGCTACCCAGTCCTGACCACTGGACTCTAGCTCTGATCACTCCTGTATATGATATTTTCATTAATATTTTTCTGCATCGGGAGGCAATCTGACACCATATGTGAACTCTCCTCCTCTTTGCTGGTAAGCAACCTTGTCTTACGAATATAGCACTACAAGTCTTGGGGCATTCAGGTACTAGATGGCATACTAGCCTTAAAGTGATACTAAAAGTATTTCATCACTAATTCTCCTCTTCTTAGGTCCTCCGCTGGAGCTTCTGGCCCCTCCCTGCTGCTGAATGTCCCCAGAGCAAGTCAGAGAGAGAAAAAAATACCCTGCATAGGCACAAAAAAAAAAAGGGCTATTGCGTTGACAAAAAAAGAGGCATCGGGATACAATTGTAAGAAATTACTGTTCTGGTTTCCAGTCCTCAGAAAAGATGTATTGGAGCTGGAGAGAGTCCAGAGAAGGGCAACTAAACTAATTAGGGGATTGGGGGACCTTAATTATGAATAGTGTCTGCAATCGCTTGATTTATTCTCCCTGGAGAAGAGACGCCTGAGAAGGGACATGATAGCAATTTACAAATACCTCAATGGTGATCTCAGCATAGAAAAAAAAACAATTCAGTCGCAAAGATTGCATGAGGACACAAGGCCATACAATATGATTAGAGGAGAAGCATTTTAACCTCAGGCAACGCAGGGGGTTCTTTACTGTTAGGGCTACAAGATTGTGGAATTCTCTACCACAAAAGGTAGTTACTGCGGGAAGTATGGCTACTTTCAAAAGACTCTTGGACGTACATCTGAAGGATCAGAACATTAAGAGGTATGAGATATGATTGATTACAGCCACACACACCTACACAGGTTGAACTGGATGGGCTATTGTCTTTATTCAACCTCAACTACTATGTTCCACAATGGAAATGTTTCTCAATGAAAGCAAAGTTACTATAACCATCCCGGACAAAAAAAAAAAAAAATACTAGAACCACATCTATGCATGAAATCATGCTGACATTAAACAAAAAAACAGGACACTATACAACACAAAACAATATGGGCTATATGGGCTATGTTGACAGACACCTTACAGGTGTAGGCAAGATTGGGTAGATCATCAATATTATATGCTTTAAATCTGAGCTTCTTATGACCCCAGAGCAAGTCACTTGCTATGGAGGCACTCATGTGTTCTCACTCCTGAACCCTGATCTGTGTGTCCATGAGACACAAAAAGCATGGCTCAGCCCTGCCCCTGCTCCCTCCCTACTGTCTGTAATTGACAGCAGCAGTAGCCAATGGCTCGCACTGCTGTGTCTGACCCAATGAGGAGGAAGAGAGTCAGGAGAGCCCCTGCTCTCGTGCACATCACTGGATCAAGATCAGGCTCAGGTAAGTATAAGGGGGGGCTGGGGGGGAGCTAAACACAGAATGATTTTTACCTTCAAGCATAAAATGCATGAAGTTTAAAAAACCTGCCTTTAGAACTATTTTAAGGGAAAGGCGGCTGCTATAGTTTAAACTGCAATATGGTCATGTTATTTTTAAAGAATATGATATGAAACAGTGAACCTTGCACCATGCAGCTTTCCCAGCTTTTATAGGTGCCAGGACAATACCCCAGCAACTTAGCCACCCAGGTAGCTTGGGCACCCTAAACCAATTGCCACGGAAGGTGTCAATGCAGATGATGATTGTCCAAGAACATGATGGAAGGCATAAAAAGGTTTGCAAAACCACCCTCTTCTAATTACATAATCCACTCTTATGGTTTCACAAACTTTCACACCTCCCATCTTTTTCTTGGCCAATAAACAATAGTCTTGGCACATTCCACGTTATTGCATTAGGGGACTGAGCTACCCATGTGTCTCTGACAGTCAGAGCTGAAGAAGAAGCTTGGACAAGCAGAAAAATGTCCAGGCTCAATGGGACTAACTACTACAAGCTTGATGTTTCTACAGATTCTCAGTGTTCTGCACTAATTTCCTCAAAATGACTCTGGAGTCCATAGGCGTGCGCAGGGGGTGTGCCAGGTGTGCCTGGGCACACCCTAATCACTACGTGCAGTGTTGATTCCCCCTCTTGACCAGGATTTCCCCCCCCTGTTGTGCCTCCCCCCACAGCTCTGCTGGCTTCCCTTCTCTCCTCTCCTCCCAGCTGCTGCGAGTGATGTTTCAGAATGGAGAACAGGGGAAGGGGCTAGTAAATATGTAATTTACGGGCCCCTTCCTTTTTTAAATGAACACAGTGAACACACTCACTCACTGTGTCCATTCATAACTGAATCATAGTAAGCTGTGCTTACTATGCTTCAGTTTGTGAATGAACAGGAAGCCACTCAACACTGAGCACTTCCCATTTATTTGCTGCCCAGTGCAGCTAAAGCTGCAGAGAAAGATATGTGTTTGAGCTTTTGGGTGCACACCCTAATGCAATGGACTGCGCACACCTATGCTGGAGTCTATGCTACGTCAGATGTCACTGGCATGTGTGAAGACAAATCCTTCTGGTGTGAGGCCTAATGAGGGGGTCTGATTAGTGCCCACAAGGGTGGGTTAACTTACACATTAATTATGCAAATACAAAAACTTTGTTGGACAGCATACAGTTATCCCATGTCATCAAAAATTACAAATTTGTCATGCAATGCCAGCTTCTGCTGCAATCTAAGGATACAAGACTACTATACAAATAAACTGCTCTTCAGAATAGCCAACCTAGCAGCAAAGTTTACCTGTTGTGCCTAATGGGGTTGCCAGTGGTTGAATCTCTTCTCTTCAAAGTAGATTTAACCTGGAATCCCATGTGTGGGTATATCTAATAAGCACAATCCAAAACATTTGCTACAGTTTTAACTACTGTATATTGTTTCCGTCAGAAATATTCAGGAACTTTGCTGTGCTCAGAGGCTTATCAAACTATTGAATATTATATTGTATCATATCATAGCCTCAACATCTGTTTTAACATTTTATTAGTGGTTCTTCGCTGCTTACACATGGATTTAAAAAGACCCAGGACTATCTTTAATTATTATTTATTTGACTAGGACTTTCATCATCCTTCAGGATCACTTCTGTGTACTCTTACTGTTCTTTTATTTCTTTACATGAATTTGTTGCAGAACTGATTTTCTTTCACCACTGGGAGACTTCTGATAAAACCTCCATAATACACCCAGATTTACAATTCAACTTTCAAGATAATGATACTGGGGAGCGTCTGAGCACCAGCTGCGTCTATTGATCCTTACTTATCCTTATTGATCTTCGCTTGGTTCTTCCTCAGATGCCATTATTTTATCTTTTTTTTTGTACAATTAATGATCGTTCTTACTTAGTAGTTTTGTTGCTGTCTTCTGACCTTAGTCTTTTTACATAATTCGCAGTGAAATATTTAATACATTGTAACTGTGCATCTAAAGCATTAATGCTGAAGGAAACTGGCTAATGATAAGCATCCTATTAGTATGGATACCTACAGCTGAACATTACATACAGCTGAATCTGGAAGGATTTTTTTCCAAATCCCTAAGCCCTTGTTCACACCGGAGTGACTTGTCATGAGATTTGACAGGTCAAATCTCATGACAAGTCGCACCCTATTGTCGGCAATGGCACTGTTCAAATAGAAGTGACGCCGACTTTATGGTGCCGCATCGATTAAAAAAAATTGTTCCTGTACTAATTTTGGCAATTTCAGATGTGATTCGCATAAACATTTTCCAAGATGTCTTCCAATTCACACCTGAAGTCTCACTGACATGCGGCTTTGAAATCGTGCAATTTCAGATGAAGTCGCACTATTACAAAGCCAAATTCAATGCAAATGAGGACTATGGCCTGAAAATTAAGGAGTGACCCCCACCAAACTTTTTTGTTTATTAAGATCAGATAGTCCTCATTCACACTGGTACTCCTGTATTTAGCTTTTCTAAATGTAAAATAAGCCATCTGGGAAGTGCAAACCATTGTTATGCCTCTGAGATCCCTTTTTCCTTTGTTTAGATGTTCCTGTTTAAAGTGGTTGTAAACCTCAGACATGAGAAATGAAGCACATCCCTCTATAGCAGGGGTAGGCAAACTTTAAGGGGTGCAGATCTACCTGAACAACATGAAAATGATTAACGATCACTAGGGTTTGGCGCCCATTTTTTAAAGAATTTAACTACCAAGGCCTAACTAAATAGTAAGGAAAAAATGAAAACAATATAAAAAAACAAATGTAAAAATATAAACTAAGCCTACATTAACAGTGGACAGTGTCAGTCAGTAGAGTAGTGGTCAATGTCAGTAGAGCAGTAGACAGTACCAGTAGAGCAATGAATGGTGTCAGTAGGGCAGTGGATGGTATCAGTAGGGCAGTGGACGGTGCCAGGAGGGCAGTAGACAGTGTCAGTAAAGCAGTGGCTATGTCAGTAGGGCAGAAGTTTGGGTCAATAGGACAGTGAACGGTGTCAGTCAGTAGAGCAGTGGACGATGTCAGTCAGGCAGTATTTCCTTCTCTCTGTATACTGTATCTCCTTCTCCCTATATACTATATTTCCCTTTCTCTATATACTGTATCTCCCTCTCTATATACTGTATCTCCCTCTCTCTATATAATGTATCCTCTTCTCTCTATATACTGTAGCTCCCTCTCTCTTTGTACTGTATTTGCTCTCTCTCTCTCTCTCTCTCTATATATATATATATATATATATATATATATATATATATATATATATACTATATCTCCCTCTCTCTATATTCTGTATCTCCCTCTATATATACTGTATCCCTCTCTCTATATACTGCATTTCCCTCTCTCTATACTGTATTGCCTTCTCTCTATATGCTGTATCCCTCTCTCTATATACTGTATTTCCCTCTCTATATACTGTATCTCCCTCTCTCCATATAAACAAAAGGAGGTGTGGAGGTTGGATATGATGAAAGGAGTGATGAGTTAGTCTACCCTCATCCCTTAGCTAAATGGTGAACATATGCAAGGAAAAGGACCCCCTGGACAAGACTATAACGGGTACTGACTCATATGTATATCAAAAAATATGTATTTTTATTTTAACAAACAATATATACAAAAATTGGCAAATGGGCATGATAATACACAGTTGCACAATTAAAATGCTTTAAAAATGATGACTCTCTACAGTTCAGATAAGCTGTGACTAGGCCAACATGAAGGAACCTGAGGTATGGTACTGGATACCCTACGCGTTTCAAAGTAAATCTTCCTCAGGGGTCTTTTGACCGTGGTTCCAATTTTTATTATTTAAATATTCTATAAATAGATAGAGAGAAATATTAGTTTACAGTATATTATATATTGTCATTGCCGTTTGTTTTCAGGAAATGTCATTTTAACTGTTTCCATACACATACCATGTGTTGTGTCACAATTCTGAAAAGGTCGCCTTAGTTTAAAAATCGGTTGTTTGACACCACCAGGAGTAACATGCCAAGGGTTGTTCCAGAAGATCTCTCCATATACTGTATCTACCTCTCTCTCTATATACTGTATTTCCCTCTCTACATACTGTATCTCTCTCTCTCTCTCTATATATATATATATATATATATATATATATATACTGTCTCCCTCTCTCTATATACTGTATGTCCCTCTCTCTATATACTGTATCCCCCTCTATATATACTGTCTCCCTCTCTATATATACTGTATCTCCCTCTCTCTATATACTGTATCTCCCTCTATATATACTGTATCTCCCTCTCTTTATATACTGTATGACCCACCCTCTATATACTGTATCTCCCTCTTTCTATTTGATGTATTTCCTTTCTCTTTATATACTGTATCTCTCCTTCTCTAAATACTATCTCCCTCTCTTTATATACTGTACCTCTCTCTCTGTGTGCTGTATTTTCTGTCTCTCTATATACTGTATGTCTCTCTGTATATATACTGTATCTATCTCTCTATATACTGTATATCTCTCTATATACTGTATCTCTCTGTCTTTATATACTGTATTTCCCTATATATACTGTATCTCCCTCTCTCTATACACTGTATTTCCCTCTCTATGTGTAGTAGACCTCTCTCGGGACTCCCTGGGGCTCTCTCTGTACCTTTATTGTATTATTACCCATTATATAGGTGGATCCACACATGCACTTTTTTTGGGCATTCCCACGTGTCATGTTTAGGACAGACCATCAATTAGTAGTGCAGGAGCGATTTTTATAATCACACCACACCAAGCTGCATGGTACCATGGCAGGTGTGTTTGCCTGATGCATGCTAGTTTTGTTACGACTTAATAGCATGCATGCTTCTGCAGAAGGCAGTGCGTCTTAGTGTGGTGTGAGAAACATGTTCCCGCACCGCAGTTGGTATACACAAGCCCTTATGGTTGATAAACATAAACAACAGGTATCTTGTGGTTTCTTTTTTTAGCCCCTTCCCGTCACCACCCCCAGCTCTTTAAAATAATCTAAATGCCAGGAGGTGGTCATTATGATCATGTGACCCCTGTGATCACATGATCATAAGCTGCTGATTGCAAGTATGCATTCAGAGCTTCCTATGACATTTTGGTTACTGTGCTGGGAGTGGGATCCGTGCATAATATATAGACGCATTCCACTTCTGTATATGATAGCTTTCCGCTGTCATTGGTTCCTAAGGAATACACAGGTGCTTGCACCTGTGGAGTCCCTAGGAACCACTGATCATGGGGAATCCCTGCTCCTTTTAAGAAAAGGGGTGGTGATTGCAGTGACATCACTGACCGAACATGGCCACTGGCCACTGCATGAAGAGGATTTATGTGCAGTTATGAAAGCATATTGGATCTCACCTTTCAGCAATTCAGAACAGTCAAAGCAATAAAAAAAATGACTATGAAATGCTTGCTTGTATTTATAAATTCCAATGCAGGAATTAAAGTATTTAAATTCTAGAATCATGTTTTTATTAACCTTTAAGCTGGCTATAGACAGATTTCTATCTGTCAATGGGCAGGCTGGTTGTACTGAAGTTGACTAATCTATCAACTTCAGTACAACCAGCCTGTCGGGTTTTTTTCACCCGATCACTGCCAGCGGCTATAGCTGCCAGCAGTGATCATTATTTGCTGCTGGTGGGGAAGGCTCCCCACCAGCAGAACACAATAGTGCTGTGAGAGGGATTCCCCCATTAATGCTGCAATTTTCTTCCCTTCAACTTCTGTTTGAAGGAAAGAAATTTGCATAATGTATGGCCTGCCTTAGACACAGAAGGTTTATGAAACAATTGAATCCATCTACATCGTAATATAATACTATACCTTCACTGAGTATTTAATTAAAGGAAATCAGACCCTAAGAAATGCAATATTTTTAACTGATAATTCTGAAACATTGATGCTCCACATTTTATATCCCAGTACTCAGAGGCCAACCTGTAATCTCCAAAACAACTTCTCTTCTATATAAAACCTTATATAATGACTTTCTATGAGTACATGAAGGAAACTGTTATCTTTTTCAATGGATTATTTTACAACAAAATTAGTTATTTAAATTTTTCTACAGACTAAGAGTAAATTTATAGGAAATCAAGAAAAATAGATCCTTAATACACTGAGGGCTTTGTTCAAAGGTTGTTTGCACTCATGGTATTACTAATACCAGGAATAACTAATACCTCCCATCTGTTTCCTTTTCATAGTATAGAGTTTATTTTCATTCCTGTCTCTTGTCTACCCCTACCTATTAAATTCTAACTCCTATTTCCTAGCGTTACATAAAGATAAGCTTTTGTCATCTGCTGAGTTAGGTTGGTTATATACCATGTTATCAGACAGGATGACCAGACGTTATAGTTAAGAAGTGTGATGTACAGTATATCATGCTCTGCTTGAGATTTATGCTTTTCTGAAGACTTAATTTAAAATGCTCATAGCTACACACAGATCTGAGCACATCTGCAATATTATATATTTCTTCTCACCAAACCCCATATTTCATCTTCCTAAGCCCCCAGTTTGCTCTACCTTCTGCCTGCTATAAAAATGACTGCATAGAGGGTGGCCACATGCCCCATGCAGCAGCAACACATACATAAATGAAGTATCTGATGACAACTCAACACTGCTCCTGGAACATCTTCTTACTAAGCTCTGCTTCTTTATTTCTGGCTGGTACATATGATTGACTGCTAAGGTCTCATGCACACATTGCTGGAGAAGGCTGAGCTGGGCTGTGAGTGTCTATGGAAACACACAGCCAACCCAAGTGAGACTCTGCATAAGTGCCCCCATAGCAAGTGGCTTGCTATGACAGCACTCACAGAAGTGCTGATCGGATGATGGATGGATCTGGTTTTCCAGCATGCCCGTTCGACAGAAACCAGTCGTGAGGCCAGCTTCTGTAGAATAGACAGCTGTACACATGGGCCGATCGATTCCTGCCAGCTTAAGCCTTTTACAGTAAAATAGTTTGCATTGAGTGGCTACTAAAGGAACTTTCTGATTATCTTGCAACATTGATCCTTTTCATATGTTGGCCATAATGAGGGCTACAATAAATACTTAAAGTGATACTAAAGTCTTTTTTTCTTTAGTTAAAATTAAAAAACATGCTCTGTACAGTGGTTTTGGCACAGAGCAGCCCGGATCCTCCTCTTCACGGGTCCCTCACCGGCACTCCTGGCCCCCCTCCTGTTGAGGGCCCCCACAGGAAGCAGCTTGCTCTGAGTACACCTCAGCCAAGCTGCAACTCCCTGTGTCCATTCAGCCCGACCCCACCCCCTTTCTCTCCTCATTGGCTGACTGACTTTGATTGACAGCAGCGGGAGCCAATGGGGTCCTGGGCATTCGAGACACTCCTACAACATCGCTGGATGGGACTCAGGTAAGTATTAGGGGGGCTGAGGGGGGCTGCTACACACATAAGACTTTTTATATTAATGCATAGAATGCATTAATATAAAAAAACCTTCTGCCTTTACAATCACTTTAAGGGTCCCCGTCTAGGCTTTCAAGGTCTGATGAGCTGGATGCTGTTGACTAATGAGGGTGCAGGCTGAGAAAAGGTCTGTCCAGACCTAAAACAAACTGCAGAAATAGTAAGAGATAGACCGGCCACCACACACCTTGTCTAGCCATTTTGGTTAGCTGTTAATAGCAGCCTCAGCTTAATTATTCTGGGCTACGCCCCTAAAATGTTTGCCCATGATTAAGCCTCGTGGCGGGGCGAAACATGTTGAGGATGCCGCCTGGGTGAATCGAGCTGAGGTGGCTTTTACCTGCTAACCACTTGAGCCAGGTGATGTATGAGGCGGCTGGGCTATCTTTTCTAAACTTAGGGCTATTTCATTATTGCAGTGCTTTAATGAATGTGTTTTAACACATGCTCAAGAATAAACCAGTGTTTTGTAAAGCAGTAGAAATATTAATTTTTCTCTTGAATGTATGCCCTTTTTAATGCATAACAGTACTTTGCTAGCAGGCCAGTCTGATCTGGTCCAGTCTGGGACCTTGTATATGGGAGACCCTATATCATGATCATTTGAATGGGAAAATCTACATCCAATGTTAAAATTAAAAAGCCTATACCTACCATTTTCATTTTGCCACTGTCTCTGTGGGCATATTCTGCTGAATGTTCCATCCCCCCCCCCCCTATTTGGACTTTACAGATTTTTTTAGAATCTATCTTTAAAAATATCACCTCTCTCTTTTAGAAGCTAAATTATAGAACGCGTAGAGATGTGACTTTATATGCAACACAATCATTTTTACACTGTATAGTATGGATCTAAAGGAAATATCTTGAGATATAGTCATATAAATACTTACCAATATAAGTGTCAGAGAAGTCAGGTTCTTAGTGTAGATGGAGTTCCATGGCGCACGCATATGCGCATGCGCAGACCAGAAACTGGCCAGGCAGATGTTCATACTCATGGGTTACAAGTGAAGAAGCTGGCACCAAAGTTCATAGGACCATTTCCGGTAAGAAGAAAAATTAATGATGTTTCTTATTAGTTAACCTTACCAGAGTCCTTTAGAATCCACCCAGTGTTCCATGTATCCTTACTGAAACCTGCAGTGCCAGATCCATTCCCTGATCATAGATCGGGACCTCCCGCACCTGTAATTATTGATGGGGATGAGGAATTTGAGATTGAGGCTATCTTAGACTGCAGGAGGAGAAGGGGTCAGATACAGTATCTAATCAAATGGAAAGGGTATGGTCCAGAGGAGAATTCCTGGGAACCTGTAAATAATGTGCATACCACAGACTTGGTTTGTAGATAGAAAAAAGATAACACTATACAAGTGTATCTCCCCGCGCCTCGGAAAAGGTTTTGTTTAAATATAAGATAAAAATATAAAAATGTGTGTAATTAGTGAGATATAAATATAAAAATATATATTGTGTGGCAGCAGCTGTAGATTTAAAATGGATGATAGAAAAATAGCCTAGGCTATATACAGCGCTTGCCACAGAAAAACAATTAACTTAATGTATGTGAACAATGTTGAAAACTTATCTTTACAGTATAAGTGAAAATACAAATCAATTTAAACACATGAAAATTAATAAAAAGTTCCAAGGAATTGATATATAGATAAATAAGTCTTTTCCAGTGGTGATCAATATATGTGAATAAAATAAATGTAAAATTCGATAAATAAAGTCTTTTCAAGTGGTGATCAGGTGCAAAGTGATTCGTGCTCAATAAATAAAAGTTTGTGACTTTTGTGACGTGGATTTCTCTTTTCCCGTGGCTTGTGGTAGAAATAAATGACTTACCAGAATTGTTGGGTCCTATGTGCTGTATAGCACTAGGACCTACAGCGCTTGGAGGCCGTTCAGGCCGGATTGGGGATCCCCTTTGTGGATGATCCTGGTGGGATACAGGTTAGGTTCCTCCTTACCCAATCTCGATCCTTAGGATATGGGGTTAAAAGAAAGGCTCCAGATAGTGTATTATTGTTTTAAAAGTTTATTCATCAAATATTCATAAAAATCAGAGCGAATAAAGACTCAAACTCCAAGTTTGCAGGCAAAGAAAGCGCTTACAAACACCTCCTAGCAGAGTGGCGAGCGGAGTGTTCTGGCTTGCGTTCCACGTGGTGCGTAGCGTGCTGACGTGCGTTCCACAACCTTGACGCGTTTCGTCACTTCCTGTGATGTTTTCAAAAGGTAGGTACCTTAATAGTTTTTCTGCGGCAAGCGCTGTATATAGCCTAGGCTATTTTTCTATCAGACTTGATTTGTGCCTTCTTCCGCAGCTACCCACAGAAGAAGAACAAGATGGGCATTCAGGGGTTGCCCATAGGGAGGGGGCAATGTCAGGGAAGTCAGGTCCTTAGTGTAGATGGAGTTCAACAGCACGCTCATATGCGCTTGCGCAGACCAGTAACTGGCCAGGCAGATTTTTCTACTCGTGAGTTAGGGAGCGTGCACGGGCGTGCGCGCATGCGCACTAGCACATCAATGCATGCACCCGTCACTGATGCTCGCACCAGATGGGCTATTTAAACGGACCTTCTGTATGGACTTGTTGCTGTTTCGTCTGCAGCTTCTGTGTGTTATTCCTGATTCTGTGTGTCCTCTGATCTTGATTCAGCGTATCCCTAACCTGTGATTGTCTGCTTCATACCCTGACCCTGGCTTGTCTACTGGATTCCACTTCTGCCTCCTGATTTGGCTTTACTGTTCTCCTGGTACCGACTTGGCTTGTGACATGACCATCCTGATGTCTGCCGTCTATGTCTAATCTGCCCGACTATTACCAACCAGGCTTGTCTGACCCGGCATCCTGCTCATTCAGCCTGCTACAACTGTCAGTCCAACAAATCCTGCTTCCAGCTGCATTCTACAGTCTGCCAAGGTCCGTAGCAGCTCTTCCACTACCAGCCTGCTTGCTGCCACATCTACCTGCTGACTGCTGCCACGCAGACTACTGGATTGATTACAGCCTCAGGCACTCCTACCTCACCATGCTCCTGTGGCTCACTATCAGTGGCCCTCGAGCTGGAGCTGTACAAGAGGCCCTCCTCCACACGTCAGGCTCACCAACCAGGTACGTGACAATAGGGCAAAATGTATGAGGTGTTTTGTATAACACAATGTTCTAATTTGTCTTGTGTTTATCCCGAGTTCTTTTTTTAATTCTCAATTTTAATTTATGTAGTATGTGAAGCACTATGTGTAAATAAACTTTCGTATTTAAACAGTGTTTTTGTATATGGTGGATTCCCTGAGAGTGAAGCATCAGTCCAAAGTCCCATTTTCTTCTTTTTTTTTCTCTGTTTTGATATACTTTTTCAGTGATGTAGTGTATAAGTTATGCATCACACGCATTTATATTATTTTGCTAGCTTTTGTTAGCTGCCGCCTAGCACTGCATGCTATTTCTAAGTCTTTGATCTATTAGGAACTCCAGATCCTTTTCCATCACTGATTCTCTCTGGGGAGTCCATCCTAATGTGTATAATGCAAATGTATTTTTGGCACTCAAGTTCATAACTTTACATTTCTTAATTTTGAACATCATCTGCCATGAAGCTGCCTAACCCCCTTTTTTTGTCAAGGTCTTCCTGTAATCATGCTACCTCCTGTGCCTGTTCTGATTATTCTGACATTGTGAAGTAGTTTAGACGCTTCCCATTAGGTTTCCAGTTATTGACAAGAAGAGTTTCCTAACCTAACTGGCCAGAATCTAGCTGCCATCTAGCCCCATTGCACATTAGGTGTTTTTCTGACTATATGCCCCCAGTGACTATTTTTAATTAGCCATATCTTGCCTGGAATAATATAAATTCCAATACTGGGCTAAGCAATAAAATACTGTTGAAATATGTATTTACACACACGCATACATGTGTATGACGGGGTGAATTAGTATTCTTCCTTCTCAGGCTTCAGATACAGTTAAAGTAGTTGTAAAGCTCAGACATTAAATATAAACAAAGCACATCCTTCTATACTGTGTTTATATAGTGAATATAGTGAAGCGCTGCCTCTCTGAAGTGTATGTGTGAATTAACTGATCCCCGGAAGAAGTTACAACGCACGTGACGTAACGCATAGGGCAGAGACGGAGCAACCCGGAAGTGAACCGGAAGTGACGTTCACACTCATACGAGCAGAACGCTCGAGATACTTTTTTATGTCTACCTAAATACATTTTTGAAATTACTACACCATGAAAGTTTAATTTCTATCCCAATCTATGAGAGACATTGTGGATGGAGATATATAACGATCATACTGTATAGCGATAGGAGCTGTATCATATTGGCCATCTATTCCAAGGACTGCTCAAGGAATTTAATACATCCAACAAGCTGGTTACATGAAAAAATGAGGTGAGAGGCTACTGAGTACTATTTTTGGTGGCATTTTAAAGAAGACGACCATCACTCGCCACTGGTCATTATTGGTGAAGGGATTCACCTAATACATCTTTATTGGACATTATATACATTGTTTTATACACTTTTTTGCACTGCTGTATTTGGACTTTTCACTTGTATTTTTGTTAGATATTCACATTTTTTGATATGTTGGTCATATTATGACTAGTTTAAGCACTGTGATATGCGGATTCCTCATTCCACATACTTAATTTGTTTCACTTATTTATTATATGTGGCAATTTATTTGAATATATTACATAGTATACAGTCACTTATCTAAATTTCAGTTTGTGTTAATTCACACATACACTTCTGAGAGGCAGCGCTTCACTATATTCACTATATAAATACTGTACTTGCTAAGGATTAGCGGTTAAGTGATAGCAGCTACCTTATCTACACACACCTTTTTTATTTTATTTTGTGATAGTGCGAGAGGTAACTTTTTTCTACTTCTATACTGTGTACTTGCCAAAGCATTGAGTGTGATTTCTCTCTGCTGCCTTGTTCCTCTGCTATCTGCATAAGTCACTGCTGACAGCTTTTTCCAATTCCATGAGCTAATTGGTGAGGGAGGGAGGAGAGCTCCAGCACACAGCCTGTGATTAACAGCCATAGTTGTGCATGTTACCCATGTACTGTGAGGAGGGTGTGTGCCCCTTCCCTACAATCAGGGCTTAGAGCCCGCCCCTGATTTTTAGAGATGCTGTTTAAAATGTGTGCTTTGGAAGGCTGTAGAGAAGAGAGAGCTGCAGATAAACAGGTACAACTTATGTAGGAGAATGTGTTCCATCTCTGTGTTTCACCTGATGCACCCGCTACTCACCTAACTGGGTATACGTAAGGGTTTTCAAACACTTTAGGTGAGTGTAAGTGCCTGGCACTGGAACTTGCATAAACTCTGCAGGAGATGCTGATAACTACAGCATCTGAGGTCTGAATGGGGAGAACAAACGTGGGTTAATAACATTAAACCACCAAAGCTATACAGACTTCCTTTAACTCTGATCCTGCCACACTTAGTCCAAACAGTGCCCTGGCTGCTATCTGGCTAGCCTCACCCTAGAAATGGCCATGTGTGTAAATACGTTCTTCAGACAAAAAAAGTGGTTAACAATCTTGTCTTACAGCATTAGGGTTCAAATTAGTATCCCAGGTTGCTATCTGCATGAAATATGCTCTGTCTCAGTATCTGCTTGGAGTTTGTATGCTATTTCTCTGTATCTGCTTGGAGCTCTAATGTTCTCCTTCTGTATCTACTTGGAACTCCTATGTTCTCTTTCTTTTTTAGCTTGGGTTACCTCTCGTCAAAATCTTAATATACTTATTACTTAAGGACCTGTTCACACCATATGCATGGGCTGTGCTGCAATTTGCCTTAAGTCCTATAGGTTCAGTTCACACCACTCTGCACTGCAGTGGTGAACACTTAAAAAAGTAGGACACTGGAAAAAAGTAAACAGTGTGATGCGTCATTTACAGCGCATCAGCCCCACTCCCTTCTCAGAGCGCACCATCCACCGTGGTGTGACAGAATAAATAGATTTTGGTCAAAAGAGAAAGAAATAGAGACTGGGTAAGAGACAATTAGAAAAACTGAAAACAGAATAATCTATGATGACACAGAGTACCATAGAGGAAATCTCATCATATCTTAAATCACAAGGACCATGAAATCTTTGAGACGTACTGTACTCTACACGGTTAAAACTACCCTATTTTTTCTATAACAAGCTATGTTTTTTCAGTGTAGAAACCAATTGCATTTTTCTTTTACACAAATACTCCCAAGTTTGCTAAGCCTCTTTCCAGCATCAAGCAGATTCTTCCTTCAGCCACAGGGCTTTTCAGTCTCTCTGGCATTCATTTAGAAATTTAGGTCACTATACAAATTAGACATGCTGAAATCCTCACGATCCTTAAGTATTTAAACTTGCTCATACTTATATCAATTCTGCACTTAGGTAATTTCAGCTAGTAGAGAATTCCAGTGGTAAATTGTCTCCTTAAGAGGCAATTGAATGGCAGCTGCACCATTGATTTAGAGATTTGTGGTAAGTCACGGATGTTAACAATATATATGTATATATATTACTGTGCAAAAGTTTTAGGCAAAAATGCTGTCAATTAAAAATGATTTCAGAAAGAGAAGTGCTCATAGTTTATTTTTATCAATTAACAAATTGGAAAGTAAATGCACAGAGGAGAAATCCATTTTAAATCAATATTTGGTGTAGCAGCCCTTTGCCTCCAAAACAGCATCAGTTCTTCTAGGTACACTTGCACACAGTTTAAAAGGGAATCGGCAGGCAGGTTATTCCAAACATCTTGGAGGACTAACCACAGATCTTGGATGTAGGCTGCCTCAAATCCTTCTATCTCTTCATGTAATCCCAGACAGGCTTGATGATACTGAGATCAAAGCTCTCTGGGTGTAAAACTATAATTTCCAGGACTCCTTGTTGTTCTTGATATTGGTCTTGATATTGGTTGTATATTTGGGGTCGTTGTCCTGCTGCAGAATACTTTTCCAATTGCAAGCCTCCCTGATGGTATGGCATGATGAATAAGTATCCAGGATGGATAATGCCTGTATTTCTCAGCACTGAGTACTAGGGATCGACAGATTATCGGCAAGGGCGATATATCGAGGGCCAATATGCACTTTCCCCGATATATCGGAATCGGCCCCAGAATTTACCAATATTTTTGTGACGTCATTCTGCCTTCTTAGGCTGTCTCCCTCACCTTGGACAGCCTTGTCTGGAGTCAGGACTAGTCTTGCAGGAGTGCATCACAGCCATACACCCACCCACAGGCCCTGTACCAGCGAGCCAGCCACAGCACTATACCAGCGAGCCAGCCAGCCACCCATAGGCCCTGTACCAGCCAGCCACCCACAGGCCCTGTACCAGCCAGCCACATGCACTGTACGAACCAGCCACCCACAGGCACTGTACCAGCCAGCCACCCACATCCCCTGTGCCAGCCAGCCACTCACCACAGGGTGCCAGGCAGCCAGCCACCCATGACAGGGGGCCAGCCTGCCAGCCACCCACCATAGGATGCCAGACAGCCAGCCACCCAACACCACAGGGTGCCAGCCAGCCAGCCACCCACCACAGGGTGCCAGAAAGCCAGCCACCCATCACAGGGTGCCAGACAGCCAGCTACCCACCACAGGGTGCCAGCCAGCCACCCACCACCACAGGGTGCCAGCCAGCCAGCCACCCACCACAGGGTGCCAGCAAGCCAGCCACCCACCACAGGGTGCCAGCCAGCCACCCACCACAGGGTGCCAGACAGCCAGCCAGCCACCCACCACAGGGTGCCAGACAGCCAGCCACCCACAGGCCCTGTACCAGCCAGTCAGCCACCTACAGGCCCAATACCAGCCAGCCACAGGTACTGAACCAGTCAGCTGCCCACAGGCCCTGTACCAGTCAGCCACCCACCACAGGGTGCCAGGCAGCCAGCCACCCATGACAGGGGGCCAGCCTGCCAGCCACCCACCATAGGATGCCAGACAGCCAGCCACCCAACACCACAGGGTGCCAGCCAGCCACCCACCACAGGGTGCCAGAAAGCCAGCCACCCATCACAGGGTGCCAGACAGCCAGCTACCCACCACAGGGTGCCAGCCAGCCACCCACCACCACAGGGTGCCAGCCAGCCAGCCACCCACTTCAGGGTGTCAGCAAGCCAGCCACCCACCACAGGGTACAAGCCAGCCAGCCACCCACCACAGAGTGCCAGCAAGCCACCCACCACAGGGTGCCAGCTAGCCAGCCACCCACCACAGGGTGCACGCAAGCCAGCCATTAAGCATTAAACACAAATAAATATGTTCAGTACCAGATTTGTGTAAAAAATTGTCTTTATTTTTCAAAACTTTAAATGTACAAAATATCGGCCCATATTGGCCGATACCTATATGCGATGACCAAAATATTGGTATCGGCAACAAAAAAACGATATCAGTCGATCCCTACTGTGGACACCTATGATCCAGACTAAATCTCCAACTCCATTTGCAGAAATGCAGCCCCAAATTTGCAAGGAACCTCCACCATGCTTCATTGTTGCCTATAGACACTCATTATTGCACCTCTCTCCAGTCCTTTGGCCAACAAACTGCCTCCTGCTACAACCAAATATTTCAAATTTTGAGTCATCAGTCCAGAGCACCTGCTGCCATTTTTCTGCACCCCAGTTCCTAGGTTTTTATGTATAGCTGAGTCGCTTAGCCTTGTTTCCAAGTCAGAGCTATGGGTTTTTTTTAACGTAATTTTAAAGACCTCTGGCCAGCTCTTCTCCAGACAGTAGACAGGTGTACCTGGGTCCCACTGGTTTCTGGCAGTTCTGTATGGGTGGCACTGCTAGATGTCTTCCGATGTTAAAAGGAAGTAAGAATGACATGACTTTCTTAATTGCCCATATATACTGTACATTAGTTGCCAAAATATACATCATATACCTAGACATTTGAATTTACATGTTTTATATACATATTTATATTTTTACTTTTTACGCACTCTACAGACTAGCAGATGTGTCTCTCTATTTAGCAGATAAACTGTGGTGGTAATTTTGAGATAATCTGAAATCCATTGTTGGAAAGCTGCTGGGAGCAAATGAACCTATAGTGACAGAACGGTAGTCTGTTTGCAATGCTACATGCTAAATATTGGACACAAAAGGTAGCATATTAATGTCTCGGAGGTGGCTGCACATTTATATTTGAGTTAAAGGGGAGCTCCACCCAAAAGGGGAAGCTCTGCATATTTTCCTCCTCCCCCAGCCAACCCCCCCCCCCCCCTGCTGCCACATTTGGTACCTTTTGGGGGGAACGGGTACTTGGTTTTGACAGGTACCTACCCCCACTTCCACCTGATCTTGCCACGGCGAGGTCAGCAAGATGTTTGCCACCCCCCCCCCCCTTCCCCACTGCTGTGCCATTCACAAAGCACAGCGCGCTTCGCGCGTGCGCAGTAGGGAACCGGTTGTAAAGCCGCAAAGCTTCACTGCTGGTTTCCCTTAGTGGAGATGGCGACAACAGCACCCGACACCCGATTGAAAAATCGAATGGGGTGAAGACACTGCTGGATTTATGGATAGGTAAGTTTTCTAATATTAAAAGTCAGCAGCTACAGTATTTGTAGCTGCTGACTTTTCATTTTTTCTGGAGCCTGGAGCTCTACTTTAAAGCAGATCCATGGAAAACCTAACTACTCTTCAAAATGCTCCTACACCTCCCCAACACCCATTCTGGCTAACCTGTGTAAGAATGATGAATATATTTACCTATCTTTAGACCGCTCTGATCCAATCACGTGATCTCCTCTGTGTCAGCCAGCAGGGGCTGCAGGGGAGAGGAAGGGGCGCTCGACTACAGCTAGTAATGCCTGGGAATGGTGACATCATCCATTATTGGCACTCCCTCCTCTCCCCTGAAGTGGCCACTAGTTGAGGAAAGACACCGGGAAGACAGATCACATGGCTGAACCGGAGTGGCCTGAAAATAGCTTTGTATACAGATCTTTCTTACATAGGTTAGTCAGAAAATATGTTAGGATGTAACATTTTTTAGTAGTTAGGTTTTGCCTAAAATTCTACTTTAAGCTTTAAAAATATATTTCTGCAATAAAAAATAGAGACTTTAGACTATCTGCTTAGAATTTCAAGAGAAAATATAATAGTTTTGGTTTCATTTTTTTGAAGTTCCAAAATGTTTAAACTTAAGTTAATTTAGTTTATATATACCGTATATATTACAATATGTATGCACTCTTATTTAAGATTTAAAAATAAACATTAAACCACTTCCCATAGCAGCTGTGCACTGCATCACGTATATATGCATGATCCAACACTTTCGGGTAGGGTGCGCGTCACTACACACAACGGAAGCCCATAGGCAGGTGCCAGGTACTCGATGTCTGCCTGCACCCACCAATCGTCGGGCAGAGAGACAGAACTGCAATCTGCCTATGTAAACAAAGCAGATCACTGTTCTGATGGGGGGGATAGATTCTGTGTTCCTAAGGGTCCCTTAGTAAAGCACCACACACAGTACACATTAGGCACACATTTAACCCTTTGATCGCCCTAGATCTTTAACCCCTTCCCAGCCAATGTCATTAGTAAAGTGACATTTTTAGCACTGGTCACTGTATTAGTGTCACTGGTTCCCACAAAGTGTGTCAGATTGTCTGCGGCAATATCACAGTCCCGCTATAAGTCGCTGATCACCGTCATTACTAGTATGCAAAAAAAAATTAAAATTCCAATATATATATATATATATATCATAGTTTGTAAATACTTTAACTTTTGCACAAATATATGCTTATTGGATTTTTTTTTTACCAAAAATATGTAGCAGAATCCATATTGGGGTAATAATATGAAGAAATTAGATTGTTAAACAAAAAAAAAAAATGTATTGGCTGTTTTGCAGCAGAAAGTAAAATATAAAAATATTGGTTTTTTTTAGCAAAATTGCCAGTCTTTTTTTGTTTATAGCGCAAAAAAATAAAAACCGCAGAGGTGATCAAATACCACTTAAATAAAACTCTATTTGTGGGGAAAAAAATTAAAATGTTTTTTTATTCGGTACTGTGTTCACGACCGCGCAATTGTCAAGTAAAATATTGTGCCGTATAGCAAATAAATGGCCTGGTCATGAAAGGGGGTAAGAGGGTTAAATATGTCCCTAGGGGGTGCTTTCTAACTGTGTGGGGGATGGGCTTGCTGCATTAACACAGAGACCTGTGTTCCTAAATAAGAGGAACACAGGATCCCTGTGTTCCTAACTGACAGAACAGCGGTCTGCTGTGTTTACACCGGCAGACCGCCGTTCTGTTTCCACGGGGAGCGATCGCGGGTGCCACCAAATGTCACCAAAAGAAAGCTCTATTTGTGGGAAAAAAAGGGCATCAATTTTATTTGGATACAGCGTCGCACGATCATGCAATTTTCAGTTAAAGTAATGCAGTGTCGTATCTCAAAAAATGGCCTGGTCAATAAGGGGGAAAACCTTCCGGTCCAGAAGTGGTTAAAGTCCTTGTAAAATAATTTTATCTGCTCTGTAAATGGATTGTATAATGTCCAGTGTGTGTCTTTATGTAACATTGTAGAAAATACATGCGTTCCGCCGGAGCTCTTCTTTCCTGCTCCGAGCACTGCCGATGGAGATCCCTGCTGATGTCAGCCCAGCTCTGGGCACTGCAGAGGGAGAGGCCATTGATGTCAGCCAGCAATAAAAGGAGAGCTCCACCGGGTCACATAAGCACCCAGCAGCACTGTAAATAAGGTATTTTCTACAATCATGTTACATACAGACACACACTGGGCATTATATAATCATTTTACAGTGTGGATTACATGATTTTACAAGGATTTTAACTAGGGCTTATTTTCAGGGTAGGGCTTATATTGTAGCCATCCTAGAAAACAAAGATGTTGCAGAGTGCGATCACTGGGTGCAGCGGAGTCCATTCAGATCAGACATTGTGGAGTAAACAGGAACTGGCTTCTTTATTGGAACATAACACAGAAAGCAAAGGATATCACCTTCTCATTATGAGGAAAAACACAGACAGGAAGAAGTAACCAACAAGTACAGTACAGTGTACAGGAAAATGACAACACATCATAGAAATGCATAGCATATCACTGAGCATTAGCGAGAACTAGCGTCCTATTTGTGAACTGCAGTTAATCTGTAAAAGGCTAAGCTTTAAAGTTGTTGTATCTCCAACACCCTACTTCTCAACAGCTAAGGCTTAGTCTATTAAACCCATCTTCTTCGTAAGCCTTGAGTGCCTTTCAGCAGTCAGAGGCTTTGTAAGGATATCTGCTGTCATATCCTCGGTTGGGCAATAAAGTAACTCAAGAAGACCTTGCTCTTGAAGATCCCTAAGAAAGTGGAACTTCACATCAATGTGCTTGGTTCTTGAATTAACTCCTTCCATGCGTGCAAGTGCGAGACATCCTTGATTGTCCTCATAGATTTCTGTTGGTCCCAACTGTGGTTGACCCAAATCTGTTAATAGCTGTCTCAGCCATATAACTTCTTGACTTGCCTGCGCTGCAGCAACGTATTCTGCTTCAGTAGAGGACAGTGAAACAGATAGTTGCTTTTTACTAGTCCAACTGATGCCACCTCCTGACAGAAAAAATAAGTATCCACTGGTAGATTTCCTGTCGCTGGTGTCTCCTGCCCAATCAGCATCCACATATCCTGTTAAGGTGCTTTCATCGCTTGCTGGTAACTTTAACTTGTAGTGCGAAGTCCCTTTAAGATAGCGAATGACTCGCTTTACAGCATTCCAGTCCTTTTGACTTGGCATCAAAACCTTTCTGCATAGGATTCCAACAGTTGCTGCAATGTCCGGCCTTGTAGCAGTGGTAAGATACAGCAATTTCCCTATTGCCTTCCTGTATTGAGTATTAGTAGGTAATGGGTTATCTTGGCAATTCATCTCCTTTAGGTAGTTGGTTTCCATAGGAGACTTTACTGGTTTGGCGTCTTCCATTCCAAATGTTTCAATTATTTCTTGTATTTTGTGTCTTTGGTTCAGAAGAAAGCTGCCATCTTCCTCTCTCTCGATCTGAATGCCGAGGTAATTCTTTATGTTGCCAAGATCTTTGGTGTTGAAGTTCTGATTTAATTTTTCTAGGATTTCTGCTTCATCCTCTTCTTGCTCAAAACAAATCAGGATATCATCCACATAAATAAGCATATAGACCCATCTGTTTGCCAATTTCTTTGTGTATAAGCAGGGGTCTGCTTTACTCCTCAGAAAGTTTTGATGTGTAAGCACTTCATTTATTTTTATATTCCACACTCTGGCTGCTTGCTTTAGACCATATATACTCCTGCGAAGTTTGCAAACTAGGTCTGGCCTTTGTTCATCTTTGAACCCCGGCGGCTGTTCCATGTAAATCTCTTCTGTTAGCTCACCATGTAGAAACGCGGTTTTCACATCAAAATGTTTCACTTGCATTTTCCTTGTGACGGCTATTGTCAGTAAAGTCCTTATTGTAGTGTGCTTGACAACTGGTGCAAATGTCTCGTCATAGTCCTCTCCGTATTTTTGAGAATAGCCCTTGGCTACAAGCCTTGCTTTTATCCATTTACAGCCTATGGCTTTCCTTCCGGGTGGTAGTTCTGTAAGTGTCCATGTTTTAGTGTCATGCATGGATTTTATCTCTTCATCAGCAGCCTTTATCCATTTACTTGCTTCTTGTTCTGAAAGCTGAGATATTTCTTCCCAGGTTGCAGGTTCGTTGATACTGGCAGTACTTGCTTTGTATGAGAGACGTACAGGCGGTTTACCTTTGTTTTCTCTTGTTGAACGTCTCAGTTTTGTGTCTGAGCCTTCTTGTGTCTGCTCTTCAGCACTGGTAGAGTCTGCACTCACTTCAACTGTTTGTTCAGAAGTTACAGAGATGGGCTGGTCAATGTCAGTTTTCCCTTCTATTCTTGCTTCTACTGTTGTCATTACATTGTCTCTTAAATCTTCAACAAAAGTTATGCTGTTGCTAAGGGTAACCTTGTCTGTTTTGGGATCAAGGATTCTGTAACCTTTGACATTGTCACTGTCACTGTATCCAACAAAGATACCTTCAAATGCTCTGTTTTGGAGTTTGGTGCGTTTTTCTTCAAGTATGTAGATAAATACTTTGCATCCAAATACTCTTAGGTGTTTTACATTTGGCTTCTCATTGTGCCAAAGTTCATATAGAGTTTTCTCTATTGTTCTGGAAAGAAGTCTGTTCTGCAAATATGTAGCTGTCATAGCTGCTTCATCCCAGTATTTTTGTGGTAGTCCAGAGTCTGTCAGCATACATCTGATCATTTCAGTCAGAGTTCTGTTCTTTCTTTCAGCTACTCCATTTTGTTCTGGTGTATATGGGACTGTCTTTTGATGTTCTATTCCATTCTGTTTTAAGTACTCTTGTGTCTTATATCCTGTGAATTCACCTCCATTATCGCTCCGAAGTATGAGAGGCTTCCTCTGAAACTTGTTACTGGTCTTTATTATATAGTCTTGTAATTTGTCAAAAACTTCACTCTTGTGTTGCATTAGGTAGGTGACTGTGTATCTTGAATAGTCGTCTATGAAAGTCACTATGTACCTTTTGCCTCCAGGTGTAGGTGGGTTTAGGGGACCACATACGTCACTGTGAACTAAGTCAAGTGGTCTTGAAGCTCTCTTCTGGCTGACTTTGGGAAGTGTTGCTCTTGTAGCTTTGGATTTAATGCAACATTCACACTTAACAGTAACTGGACAAGGGGATATTGTTAGATCCCTTGTCAGATTCCTCCTCTGTAGTTCCTGTATGCATTCTGGGTGTCTGTGACCTAGACGTCTGTGCCATATATGTATACAGTCATTGTGCTTGTGTGTACATAGTCTCACCTTTTCCTTCACTGTGTCGAGGTGATATAGATGATTATCCAGCTTGGCACTTGCTACTGTCTGGTTGCCGTTTAGGATTGAACACTTGTCACCTTGGAATGTTACAGTGAGTCCTCTGGCTGTCAGACGCTTCACAGATAAGAGTCCTCCTTCTAGATTAGGAACATAAAGCACATCTTTCACTGGTATGGCTAGATTGTGTCCCGCATCATCAGGACATACAAGGGTTCCATGCCCATATCCTTCTGCATGTATTTTGCTTCCATCTGCAAGATAAATAGTTTCTTTGTTGTTCAGATCAAGTTCTGTGAAAAAACTTCTATTACTCGTCATGTGACTGGTTGCCCCCGAATCGATGCACCAGCCTTGACATTTATTGTTGCCTGTCACTTTAAATGTGGCATTCCAGTTTCCTTCCCATGGATCATTGATTATGGCTTTGACCTTTTCTTTAGCATAAGATGGACGCTGTCTTCTTTGCTCTGCTTTCCATACGGTACAGTCTTTCTTTATGTGTCCCTGTTTGTGACATCTGAAACACACTCTGGTCTCTTTCCTGTGTAACCTTGCGTCTGTAGCTTTAAGAGCGGTTCTGGTGTCGGTTTCTGTGGAGTCATGCACTAATTCCTTTCTTCTCTGATACTCATCTATCAGCCTGGTTTTTACAAATGCTAGCGTCAGATCTGTCTCAGGTCGTGTGTCTCTAGTGCATTGATCAGTGCAGTATATGTATCGGGCAAACTGCATAACAACATGGTTGCAGCGTGGCTGTCTTTTATATTCTCCCCAATTGATCTGAGTTGTGCAATCACTTCCAGCATTGCGTTTATGTGCTCCTGCATGTCCTGTTCTCTGCTAAGTCTCATTCTGTAAAGTTTCCGCAGTAGAAACAGCTTGCTGTTTAAACTGGATCTTTCATGCAGTCTATTTAGAATGTCCCACATGCCTTTCGCTGTGTCCTCATGGCGTATATGTATGAGCTGATCATCCTCCACTAGTAAGCTTATGGTGGCCCGTGCCTGTCTGTTTTTCTTGTCCCAGTCCTGATTATTGTCCTGTGGCCTCTCTGTGGTGGTAACCTCCCACAAGTCATCTCTAGATAATAGCATTTCCACTTTAAACTTCCATAGCTGATAATTGTCATTGTTCAGCTTGGCCACTGAGAGTTTAAGTTCTGAGTTTCCGGCCATTTTTCCCTCCTTTATATATGAACAGTCTTACTTGTCTAAAGGAGATGTCACTGGAAAGCTTCCTTATGTCGATCTCCGCATCAGTCACACTGTCTCCCGTTCAAGGCTTTGTTCTGCCTGGGCTGCACCTGGTCATTAGACTTTATCCGGATCCTGGGCCCATAACCTGTTGCAGAGTGCGATCACTGGGTGCAGCGAAGTCCATTGAGATCAGACATTGTGGAGTAAACAGGAACTGGCTTCTTTATTGGAACATAACACAGAAAGCAAAGGATATCACCTTCTTATTATGAGGAAAAACACAGACAGGAAGAAGTAACCAACAAGTACAGTACAGTGTACAGGAAAATGACAACACATCACAGAAATGCATAGCATATCACTGAGCATTAGCGACATCTAGCGTCCTATTTGTGAACTGCAGTTAATCTGTAATAGGCTAAGCTTTAAAGTTGTTGTATCTCCAACAAAAGATAGGTCTTATTTTCAGGGGGAAACATGGTATAAGTGTCTCCAATGCTGGGCTTTGTAGTTCTTCCCCATAGTTTCTTGGTTGCAGGTAAGGTATACTCATGTATGGTAATAAATGGCAGGGAAAAAAAAGGAATATAGCCTTATACTGTTTATTTAAAAATATATATATAAAATGTGGTATTCCACTCACATGGTATAAAATAATACAAGCATGAAAAACGGAACCGGAAGTGCCTCCTGTTATGGGGGTCCACAGCAGCTGGTGAGTGGGGGACCACACAGGAGGGGAGCATGGACTGTACTGTTTATGTTTACAGCACTTGGCACTTTAGGCACCATGGAAGTATAACTAAGAAGATCACTATTATTGATGGACAATTGTTGCATTATAATTATGTTTATTAATGTGTTTATGAAAAGATGACACACATTGTTATTACCACAAGGATTGATTAGTGGGCAGCGCTCTTTGCACATACACACATGAACATGTATTTTTATCAATGTGTACAAAGCTTGCTCAGTTATCATTAGAAGCTCACTGATTTTGCATTGATTAAAGAACCAGTGGAACCAAAGTGTTAAAAACTGCAAGAACTCTTAGTCCAATTGCTGACCTGTACATATTTTACTGCCGTAAAATATTGGGGCACTTATCACTGACATCAGTTTGTGCAGGGTGTGTGAGAGGTGATGGGGTTGATTTAAAGAATTTTCACTTAGTGAATGTGAAAGTAAAAATTCACTTTGCAAAATGTACCCAATCATGTGCAAGGAAAATAAGAAAATAGATTTATATTTGGTTAATTAAAAACAGCAAAACTTCACCTTATTCACTAAGCTGAGTAAATTTCTCTTTGCAAAGTGAGTTTTCAGTGTTTGAGGGGAAGTTTTTGATTTAAATTATTCAATTGTGCTAGCAAAAAATCTATTTTTAAAAAATATTTTCCATGCACAGGATTGGTAATCGTTTGTAAAGGGGATTTTTACTTTGTTTCAACTCAGTCGCTAATATAAGTGAAAATTCACTTTGAAATTGAACTGCGACTCAAGGTTAAAGTGTTACTGTCACTCCCCAAGACAGTACCAAGTGGACTCCTTCTGTTTCCTGCAGCTGTAATAATCTCCAATCTCTGTCCTGGTAAAATACTGCTAATAAATGTTGTGGCTCCGGGCTGGGCAGTACTGGCAACCAATAATGGTCTAGCTCTGCTTCAGCCAGTAAAATTCAGCCCTGGGTGCGATCAATGCAAATGATATACTCCATTTGCTAATAAAAATGTAAAAGTGAAGCGTTGAAACACATGCAAAACAGCCAATATGAATATATTAAAAGTCATACATGAATAATACATAACAGTTATATACAAGGTTATTAAATTCCTATAAATACAGGCGTCTTGCTTGAAAAAGCCAACATCAAAGAAAGTTTCACTAGCATCAACTCTTGCAAATCATTTAGGAAACAAGGTAAGGCAGAGGATATTGTGGCCCCAGAAAGATGCTTTACCTGATAATATGCCATTTTACCTACCTTCAATGAATCTAGCTGATTATTACTATAAATGCAGTCCTAAGTCACTGAAAGAAAATATGGAATGTATAAATATACATAAAGATAGGAAGCAAAGATAGACTTAATTAGTTACCTTATTTATTCATTTTATGTTAAGTGACGTAATGTTTTACGCCCCGATGGGATTCTATTAGGCCTTTATATTTTTGCATGCAGAATCACATCAAAAGCTTTATGTTTTCATTAACTCTTCAGGTCTTTGACAATCAGTGCACTGGCTGCCTTTTTTTTTTTACAGAGTAACATATAAAATATTAATTCTTCTTCATAAGAGCAGATTCTTCTCTCTTTGTTGGATATTTTTTTTTTTTTTTTAATATTATTATTATTTTTTTTATATCATTTGAAAAATGCAACAAAGATGCAAAGGAACACCCCACACTCGAAGGTAAGTAGAAACAGATGGTTAGGAAATCTTACTTTGGGAGGCCTGATTATTGGACTCCTCTAAAGCTGAGATGGAGGAACTTATCCACCAGGCCAGAGATACCCCTTCTAAATTCTACAAAACTTGGGCATGCTGGCTAAACTTCATAGACTGTATGGGGGAGAAGGATGGTCAACTTATCTACCCCTAATTAGGCCCTTCTCATATTATCTACCCCTCACTCCCCCACCCCCTTCCTTTGTCGGCCCCCCTAAGCCTAGTCCCCCCTTCCTTGCTTGGATAGACAGTCATAACCTCCCTATCCTCCCCTCTGACCGCCATCTCTTCTAGATACTATATCCATCATTTACCACTGGGATATTAACTAGTAGTCAATCAAAGAAAATAGAAACAGAGGAACTACTGTGTCCAGCATATAACACTAACCATAAGCATACAGATGCACACCCGTGTATTGTTGTAGTAATCTTGATAAAAGGAAAGCTTGCCACCTCGGGAGGACACACACTATGGATCATACAGGAATCCTTGAGAGACATTATTCCTCTCATTAATTCAAGATACTTTCCTTTTATCAAGATTACTACAAGGATATTGATTACCTCTACTCCTATATAATGCCCCCCCAGGGACCACCCGGGATCCTCGTGGGAACTAGTGGGGGATACCCACACGTTTGACAGTGTGACATCACATATACCTACCTTGTAGAATATAACCCGTTTACCATCCATCTGCGGATTCCTCTTCTCCTCCTCCCTTGGCTTTGGCAATTTATTTTTATACCAGTTGCAGCACTTCCTTGTTTGGATGCGCGACAACTTTTTAGATGTGGCTACATACGTCCCTATGAGCAACAAGAGTGTTTGAGATGAATTCCTACTGACCTGTGAGAAAGGCAAAGCCCAAAACGCGTCAACTCACTATATGGAACTCTCACGCTTCTCATCTTCTCTCATGAGTGATTTAATGTTACAGCCACATGTATTTAATTTGTAATTGTTCTTGTTTTTATTCTTTTCTACTATGTTATTGTTATTATATTGAATAAATTTATACTTGTTAATTATTTGAGTTAATACTTTTGATGGGGCATTGCCTTTAAAGTCCCCCTCCTAAGGAGAACCCATTTTTTATTTACATGTTCTTAGGGATGTCAGCAACACCCATCTAGACCCCTCAATCCGAACACCTAAATATAAATAAATATCTTTGTCACTGAAGTGATAGGGCAGTCACACCAGGAGGTAGCAGCCCACAACTCCAAGTAGAGTCAAAGACTTATCTGCGGAACCACCCAATCCAAACTAAGAACAACACACCAATTCCAGCATGATTCTTAGTTCAATAAACTACTTTAAACATTATCATTGCATACAGTGTATACTGTTATCACACTCCTATCTGTTTTTGGTAGATTCCCTTACATCAGCATCTCCACCATAAACCCAGCTGTGATATACAATATGAGATGTGCATGTTTCAACATGCAGCCTATGAAGCCAATTTGTTACACGTGATGAAAGTCCAAAACACCAAATTGTGAAATGTTAAATTGACAAGTATTGAATCACATCTATTTTTAGTATCCTGTAATTCTATTTATTTAAATTGCTGAGATACCTCCTTCTGAAACATTAAAGTGATGACCAATTTTGGATTCAGTAATATCCTTTACCATCAAATACAAATATCAAATATAAGAAATATTAGCTATAAAACACATCAACTGCTGCCCTAGTTTATTTATCATATTGTTCTATGAAACTTTTCCATAGTCTTAGCTATTATTCCTTTTTATTATATTTTGATTTAACAGTATTTAGAAGCTGGAGTTCTACCATCTGTCATGAAGTGTATACAGCCCCAAGAGATGCATTATACACTTGTCATGGAATAGGTCATCTATTAATCCCCTCCTGGGAATCCCTTTGACTTTAGTGGCTATTTTAGGAACATCATGATGATAAAATGCCTCTTAGATCATGAAAGTTGCCTCCAGCACATTCTATATGTACTGTACACTCAGCTTGGATCAGTCCAAATACATGTAAAAATAATTGGTCAGGATAACTTGTAGACTGGAGTGGCAGAACATGATGGGCTATGCATTACAATGAATCGAATACTGTAGTTATAAAACCCAATATCCCTTGCTTATTTAGAATACCATAATATTCTCGCAACAGGGGCCAGATACTAGATTCTTTATTATATAGATAATAAACCGGCTGTAAAAAATAATTTTTATTTTCCTTTAAAACATAATTGGTCTAAAATATGGGTAGAATGGACATTTAGGAAAGTTCTAGTACCATAATTACACAATACCAGCGGGGCTGGTTTTATACTGTCTACTCTCTCTCAGCTGGACCAGCAACCTTGTGCCACCTACTTTAGTCATAGTACAGATTAAGTCTCAAGATGTACACGGGTGCGCAGCCAGGCACAGATATGCGGTCTCCTGTTTTTCTGTGCATAACCCTGCGCAGATGCATATGCACATGCACAAACGCACACACACACTGGCGCAGGCCCGTCACTAATGTTGGCGCCAAAACTGCAAAAGTTTTTTTAGACAGTGCTGTCTGATCTACAGCTACAGAAGTTCCTGTGTTGACTTCTGTTATTGACCTGGCTTGCCCTGACCTTGCTTGAACGCTACCTGCCCTTACCTTGGCCTGTCTCTGGATTTATTCTGTATTCTATTCATCTAACCGTTTCTACGTTGTTGACTTCTACTTGTATCCTGACCATCCTCTGCCTGCCGTTTATGTCTGAATCTGTCTGTTTGTTGCTGACCTGGCTTGCATCCAGTTATCCACCCATCCTGCTCTGCATGCCACCTGGTTCCTGCTGGGTGCTGCCAATTCTTCCACAGCTGCTACCTACCAGCTGACTGTCAAGCACCTGCTGTCTGCCCCATCCGGCATCTGCTGTCTCTGCTGCCATCTGCTGTACCAGCGATCTGATCATTCTCTGGAGACACACCTGCTACCCACTGCCACGGCTGACAGACACCTTACAGGTGCTCATGCCTCGCTCTCGTGGTCACTGTCGCAACATCAGTGGTCTCAGAGCCGGGGCTGTACGGGAGGCCTCCCTCTACAAGTCAGGCTCTGCTACAAGGTACTTGGCAATTACATACACCAACAAATAAAACAAACACAGAATACAGAATGAAAACATATATATTAAGACTTGACTTACTATGACTCACAAAAACAGGGTATCCTTAGTCTCTTATCTGTATAGTGCCCCATATTGAGAGCATCTATATAGTGCTGTGCCTGTCTGTGGGTGTGCCAAATGTTTGGCACATTTTTTAAAACGAACAAATAAATAATTGTATATTATTTATTGTAGAGTGGATACCTCCTTACTATTTCTCCTGAAGAAATTAATTATCCATGAAACGCTTCAAGGTGTTTTGAGCCCAACATAGGTCTTGTTATATTTGTAACTATACTGTAAGGATTTTAATATTACTATTGTCTTCTCTACAGTATAGATGCAAACATGTCTGATTTGGAGGTGTTCTGTTTCACTTTTTGTAGTATCATTTTGAAAGTATAGTGCACTATTTTATGTGATGTTTCACAAAAATAAGATTATTTTGATCAGGAAATTCTAGATTTTATTATCTTAAAAAGGGCCCTCGGTAGAAGTCATGATGACGAAACGCATCAGAACGTGAGCACGGGGTCTCCTTGGATACCCTAGACGCCAAGCCGAACTTCCGGAACTCGCCGCCTACAGCCGTGTGGAGCAGAAAGGAAGCGGTGAGAGAGGCTCAGCGATCTAGATTAATTCATTTGTAATTACAGCCTGTGTTTTGTTCTCTAATGTAAGCAATGTAATGTATATTGAATCTAATGTAATGTATATTGAAGGGGATTGGGCTATTTGTGTATGTGGTTTTATTAATAAATACCAAAACATTATTACACTATTGGTCCCCCCGCTTTTCTTTTCTCTAACCAATGGATACACCTATGAGCATTATCAGAGAGCTGATGGAGGTGATTATTGAACCCATGTGAGAGGTATCAATCTTGAGAGGTGCACATGTGGATTTGTGCAGAAGAGAGGCATTGGAGAGGAGAGGAGTGAATCTGTGTTTACAAGGTGCTGTTTCTCTTTATTATCTGGTGAGAGCCCATTTCCTACGGGGGGAGCACACGCGGTGTGGTGGAGAATTGGAAATTGCTTTTCAAACACCGGGACATTATGAACTATCTTGAAAGCCACTTTAAATGAGGATAATAACAACAACATTATACTGAGAGACTTTATGCACATTTTTAATGCTAGTGTATGAACATATTTGTGGGTGATACATTATATGCATAGTACACTTGCGTTAATTTGTTTCACAGGCCCCACCGGGGGAGGAGTCCCAAGTGCTTAGCGACGCAATAGCGCTGCTGAGTGTCATTGATACCAGTGTGCATTGGACACTGGGGTGTTAATTACACTTTGTTTTATGTCTGTGTTTTTACAGTAGCTGCTGTTTATTTTAAATATACTGTTTTAAAGTTGTGCTATTAATATTGTTTTAATGCTGGGTGAATGTTTGCTAGTTCGCCAACAGGCAACTACTTTTTCTACATTAAACATCGTATTGATTAGTCCTTCTTTGGTTAAATATTTATGATGGATGTGGTATACAATACATAAGAGGCTGTTAACTAAGAATCCCCATGATGCTGCATTTATCTCATTAGAACTAGTTCCTTATGGGTCTATATGGATATTATGGCACCTGTTGACTTGACAAAATCCACAGGCAGTTTAATTCTTCAGTAAGAGACAGCATCTGAATCCAAGGTAAATTTACTGTATGTTTTTCCAATCCTTTGTAAGGTAAAAAAGGGCAATGACTCTGCACTGGTAAAACAAAATCATCTGTATAGCAGGGAAAATCAGAAAGTGTCTAACTAGAGACTGGCCTAAGAATATAACGAAGATGGGGTGTATGGTGTGGGGTGGGGGGTGGGTTGGCAAAGGAACATACCAAGCACACATAAACATAAATATGAGACCCTTTGCTGTAGCAGCACACACTCTATGCTAAAACATTATTCAGTATTAAAATGTTTCTTGCAGCCACTTGTAGCTGTGTGCTCTGCCACCTGTGTGCAGCTTTCTTTAACGCCCCCTCCCTCGCCAAGAACAGTAACAGCGCTAGGACTGCGCTGGTTATGTTACTCTCACCCTCCACTTCCCTGCTACACGTGGACCACCTTACAGAGTGACCCCAACAATAGATGGCTAATGTTCACAATTAGGCGCCAGGTACTTGTAGTGACTTCCAGGGGTACCCCTTTGTCAGGAACACATACACCTACCCAGTATTGGGGCTGTATGCGTAGTGTGCACACAAGGACCTTTATTTTTTTGGGTTAGTTGATGCCAATACTTTTAACACTGTTGCACCAGTTGTAATTTGGTTTAACATCACTACAGTTCAGTTGATTGCCATCTTGTGGATCAGAGCACACTTTATCTAGTACAGCAGCTTTAAACCTGTTCCTTGGCCTGTTTATTGAGTCACACATTGTTTAACTGCATTGGCATAATACATTCTTTCAGGCTACCATTCATTTGCTTTTGGCCTATTTTCTGTGCATTATTACTCACTAGCACACTAACTTTTAAAGTGGAAGTAAACCCTCCTATCGTTTTCAGCCAAGGAAGCGTCTATCTTGACCTCTGTTTAATTTTCAACTGCCATGATTCTGAACATGTGATCTGTTATGACACCAGCCATTGGATGGTTTGACAGTTTGGTTGAGAGCACAACCAATGTGACAGTTCCTTCAAGCATGCAGATAGGGATTTCTGACCCTATTATTTTATTTCCTGCTCCGCATATTTGTTCTGGATCAGTTATTAAGAAAGTATTGACGTAAAAACGTTAGCCTACCAGGCAACTAGCCATTTCCGAGAGTCAGCAATTCCAGCCCTTGTATTTCTCTTAGGAAAAAAATGCTATAAAGAAGAACTGTAGTGACAGTGATCTTTAAAAATACATCCTCATTAGTGTAGCACTCACATAAAATCAGTTGACTTTAGTCCCACTACCAATTATTTCATTGTGCGGCTCTATCCGGCGTGGCACTGCAAAGCCTTTGCATACCTCACAATTTTTGGAGATGGGAACAAGGGACACCTTTAAGCAAAAGGATGTAAGCATAAGACACACCCCTGCCATGCCCTTAAAGTGGTTGTAAACTCTCCCCTATAACTTTTGTACATATACATAATCATTAAGAGCACTGCTAGTCGCTGTATGTAGATGTCTGCTTACTTGCTCCATTGCCTTGTAATCTGTCTCGTTCTTTGTAGTGACATCACCTGCGCATGCACATTTCTCCCCAATTCACGGCAAGCTCTTTCTATTAAGAAGTGTGCAGTGTCTTTCAAATCTACAGACTACAGTCTCATTCAAACTTTCCTCATACACCCCATGTCCATGCATGAGATTGCAGAACAGACTAGCTGAAAGGGCGGAAGCACATTGCACTAAAGACTCGGAGGACAGTAGTTAAGATGGCCCTGGCTTATCACTGGAAGCACACATTTTAAAACATCTGGATTAAGTAAGGAACATGTGATTGGTGCTGAAATATAATACAGAATGTATTAGAATACCTTTACATACTGCCTTGTTTAAAAAGCAGCATTGCAGGGGGAGAGTTTACTTCCTCTTTAAAGGAGACTTATATCAATGCATTTCCATACCTCCCAGTTCTTTTGAGATAGGAACAAGGGACACCTATAAGAAAAAGTATGTAGGCATAGGGCACACCCCCTGCCACTCCTCTTAAAGAAGAGTAATACCAAAAAAAATGATTAGGTAAACCCACAAGTGCTTTTTTTTACCTCTACTATTCCTTTATACTGGCTTTTGAAAATTAACCACATCCCGCCCGCCCTATAGCAAATTGACGGCGGTGATGCAAGGTGTCAGTCTGACTCCCTGCATCTCCGATCTTGGTAAAGAGCCTACTGACGTAGGCTCTTTACCATGTGACCAGCCGTGTCCAATCACGACTGGACACATAGTAAACAGGAAGAGCCATTGATCGGCTTTCCTTAGTTCGTGCCTGACAGGCACGAGTAAAGGAGCGCCGATCGGCACTGGTAATCAGATCATTGATTACCAGTGCAGACCCTCGGGGGGGTGCCACTAGAACCACCAGGGATGCCCACCCATGACCCCAGGGATGCCCACCTATGACCCCAGGGAAGCCCACTATGGCCATCAGGGATGGCAATCAGGGCTCAGGGAGCCCCCCATTGCCCTCCCCTTCAGTGATGCCTGCCAGTGCCCTCCCTATCAGTGCTGCCCACCAGTGCCCATCATTGCCATCTATCAGTGTCGCCCACCAGTGCCCATTATTGCTCACCAGTGCCGCCTATCAGTGCCCATTAGTGCCCATCAGTGCCGCTCGTCAGTGCTGATCAGTGCCGCCTATCAGTGCCCATCAGTGCCCACCAGTGCCGCCTATCAGTGCCCATTAGCGCCCATCAGTGCCACATATCAGTGCCCATCAGTGCCACCTATCAGTGCCCATCAGTGCCGCCTATCAGTGCCCAGCAGTGCCACCTATCAGTGCCCACCAATGCTGCATATCAGTGCTACCTATCGGTGCCACATATTAGTGCCGCCTATCAGTGCCGCCTATCAGTGCCGCCTATCAGTGCCCCCCCATCAGTGCCACCCCATCAGTGCCTCCTCATCAGTGCCTGTCAGTGCAGTCTCATCAGTGCAGGAAAAAATTTATTTATTTACAAAATTGTATAACATAAACAAAAAAAATTTTTTTTTTCAAACGTTTCTGTATTTTTTTACTTTGTTTAGCAAAAAGGAAAAAACCCAGAGGTGATCAAATACCACCAAAAGAAAGCTCTATTTGTGGGGGGAAAATGACATAAATTTGGTGTAGGTACAGTGTTGCATGACCGCGCAATTGTCATTCAAAATGCAACAGCGCTAAAAGGGGAAAATTGGCCTGGGCAGGAAGGGGGTGAAAGTGCCCGGCATTGAAGTGGTTAAAAATGCAGCCATTTAGAAATTAGATGAAAGGTTTAGAATTGTGAAACACTTTTTGAAAGATAAATAGTGCATTTATATACAGCTGTAAAGATTAGACCAAAATGAGGGACAAATGAGAAGGACAGAGGGACAGTCCCACAAAATTAGGGACAGTTGGGAGCTAGGCATTTGTTGGAAGAACATCATGGCCTGGCCCTGTGTCTAGTTCCTTTGTCTGCTGCTCAGCCCATTCTTTCCTATGGTTGGTCTGTACTCATAGCAGCTTGCAGGCTTCTACGGAAGTGCAGAAAACCTATTGGAATTATTGTAGTGCACTAGGCACAGGACCTGGTCAGGATGTTTTATCTTGCAAAGGCTGTAAAGCTCAGGGCATGGCCACACAGTGAAAAACTCAAGAACAGAGTTGAAGGTTTGCAGTCTACACCAAGGGGGCTATCTGAAGGACAGCTTTATTTAGGAATTATATTAACTGGCATTGTTTCCCTGCTTTTGATATGCATTTGGAATGCATGTCAAATGCAGGTCAGCAATATCCCATTGACTTTAAAGGAGCATTACACATGGCAGCTGAGAGGCTGTGTTTGACCTACTTTGCATTGTTCTGCATTTCTTTGGCTGCAGCATCTTTTATTGAGGTGCATTTCAATTACAGGCAAAGCAGGTCAAACACACAGCCTTTTTTTTTGTCAAACACTGAGTTCCATTCAGACACACGATGTATGCATTTGAATGGAAAATGCAGCAATGAACAAGAATAGTCCTTCAACATAAGCCCTGTGGAGTGAAGATGTCCTTTCAGGTAAACTTTTTGTCTTTAACACAGCTGCAGTATGTGCCAAGTATAATTACTATCACAATGATGACACTTTGAATGGATGCCTACAACTGCTCCTTAGCAGCAAATTTTGAATGATGCCTGCAAAAAGAACTGTCTATTACTACATTCATTATTACTATCAAAATATGCAGTGTTTGCATTGCCCGCCGTATCCAAAATCCCAATTTAAAGATTAATAATAAAAAATAAACACTTGATATAGAATAGAAAAATGTACAGAAAGCAGGTCTGACATTTGCAAGAGTTGACATTTTTATTATATTTTGATTCCTTTGTCTGCATAAGTCAGCTTTAATGTGCTCTTCCAAAATGAGATCCTAACTAATGCTAAATGTGTAAAGCTCTTAATGCCTTCCTCCATCAGAAAAAATCTGACAGCTAGAAATAATCAAGAACTTCAAACAACATCTATATGAGTCATACACAGATTTTATTAGCTGCCCTCTATACTTTGATTCTTGACTTGAATCATATTGCTACTTGTATATTCTCATTTCCATACTACTTGCTTTGTCTGTGTCTTTTCATTCATGCTGAGTTGATACCACATATTTTCTACTCTGTTTTAGTAGTTAATTATTCATAAAAGACACGTACTGTAGTTCAAATGATTGGAATGTGACAGACTGCATTTGCATTTTTACCTAAATAGAATTTCCAAACTTACTATGATATTGGTGTTATATGGAATTTGCATTGTTTTGGAAAAGGGACATCAAATTTAGCTTACAACAACCAAGATGTTTTACACGTTTTAATAGAATGAGAAAGTAGACTACTGCTTGAATTTTTAAGTTTAAGTGTAGGAATCAAAAAATAAAAAATAAATACATACTCACCTCTATGGCTGCAACGTTGCTGTAATGCTGCAACTGCCCCAGCTCCAAGCCTGAGAACTGAGCAATCACATGACCTCTGATCGCTCAGTTCTCAAGTCTGCTCAGAGCAAAGAGCAGTAACTGTCAATCATTGGCTCTCTGCTCAGACCCCCCAGAGCTCACTGGGCACCAGGTCATCAAGGGGGCAGGAGTGGCTGGCTCTACCCTAAGAGGCTGAGCCAGCTGCCAATCAGGCATCTGGGTGCATCTTGACATTAGTGTCAAGATCCCTCCAGAGCCTGGAGCAGCTCTAGTACATCAAGAATCATATCACTGTTGCATTTGGCAGGCAGTGAAAAGAAACTCTAAATTCCTTAGCCTTCACCACCACTAGTACCATCACCACCACCTGTAGCTGCTCTGTTAACTAGCCACCACTATAATGTAATGTTCTTTAGCTTCAATGCACCAGAAGCAATATTAATTTTCCTAAGGCACCAGCCCTCCATCCAGAATTTCTTTTTTAAAATGTCATAATAACTAGTTTTGAAGACTTACTGACCTGTAGTCTAAAGTTAACCTGGCGGAACAAACATGGAGTTCAGAAATGGCAAATCACAGGTACAGAAATATTTATATAATCTTGATTAATGTTGTACATATCTATAAAATGTTCTGTTTGTTTTCATTGTTTGTAATACTGTTTTTACTCAGAATACACAGTGCTTATAGTTTTATTAATTATAGCAATAGAACAATGTTGTGTACAATCATCAGTTCATGGCATCATGATGTTGAATGGTTCTATGCTGCCAAACCAGTACAAAAGAGACAGCTTACTGTAAATGATGCACTTAATTTATTGTTCTGCTTCAGTGAAAAAAGTCTGTTTGGCCCAAGGCTACATTTTACTGTCAACTAGCTGTTCATTGTCTGCAGTCTCCCTCAGTTTATTGGTACAATAAAACTTAGTGCATGCCTTTTAAGCATTGCTCATAGGAGTGTAAGACAGATCATATATTGCCAATAGCAGTAGCTAAAACAGCATTATCCATCGATCTTTAAGTGTGTTATTTATAAAAACCTTTTTATTATACAAGCTACATTCACAAAGTTTTAATACGGAATAAGGATGTTCTTTCATTCATGTGCCTGGTGACTTCATTTTACAAATCTTATTGGACTGAAGATAAGGGTCCATTTACACTAATCAGATCTGTTGTGGTGTGTTAAACACAAGTGCATTAGCACACATGGGGGTTCATTTACTAGAACAGGGGAGTACAAAATCTGGTGCAGCCCTGAATAGAAACCAAATCAGCTTCCAGGTTTTTTGTCAAAGCTTAAAGTGATATAAATGTTATACTTACCTGCTCTGTGTAGTGGTTTTGCACAGAGCAGCCCTCGCCGTCACTCCTGGCCCCTCCCTTCTGCCGAGTGCCCCCACAGCAACCAGCTTGCTATGGGGGCACCTGAGCTGAGCCCCTGCTCTGTGTTTCCATTTAGACACAGAGCCGCTGTTCGGCTCTGCCCCCTCTCCTTATTGGCTCACTGACTTTGATTGACTGTCTCAGCCCATGAGGAGAGAGCGCCCCAGCCAGCCGAGACTCTCATGCAACATTGTTGGATTGAGATGAGGCTCAGGTAAGTAATAAGGGGGCTGGGGGGTTACAGCACACAGAAGGTGCTTTATCTTAATGCATAGAATGCATGCTGATTTTAGAACCACTTTAAATAAACAAGCCGAATAAGAAGCTGATTGGCTATCATGCCCAGCTGTACCAGATTTTGTACTCTCCAGTTTTAGTAAATCAACCCCGTTGTGTTGTACTGTG
Organism: Pelophylax lessonae; assembly: GCF_965119305.1. Taxonomy (NCBI): domain Eukaryota; kingdom Metazoa; phylum Chordata; class Amphibia; order Anura; family Ranidae; genus Pelophylax; species Pelophylax lessonae. The sequence goes on along the minus strand of NC_138770.1, from coordinate 229,793,370 downwards.
TTGCATGTTATCATGCATTCCAATGGGCTGCCTAAGTCACCACAACAGACCGAAAATCATGCAGAATTTTTGTCAGGGAAGTGCAATGCCGAGCACGGTAGGAATCTTTGGTTTGCCGTTCAGAATGAATGTAGCCTGCATTATCATGCACTGCCTCCTAGAATGTTATCTTTGGTGAATATTCTGTAGAGAAATATGCAAAATCATGTGTGAATATCTTTATGTGGATGTAGAAAAGCTTAAAGAGGAAGTAAACCCATTGATTTAACTGTCTCAGAAAACAGTTACCTTCCCAGCATGCCGGGATTGCTAACTGTTACATTTGCTTGTGCTGTCAACCAAACTGTCAAACCATTCAATGGCTGGTATCATAGCTGATCACATGTGCAGCATCATGGCAATTGAAGATTAATCACCTCTCACCCGGCCACTGTACATACTGTATACGGCCGGGTGGGAGTCTTGTCCTTCTGATCGGACGTTCCCGAACGTCCTGCAGAAGGAGCGAGATCGCGCATGCGCAGCAGCACAATCTCATTGTGCCTGTGTCCCTTGCAAACAAGTTTTGGCAGGAGGGCCCTGTGATTGGCCCTCCTGATCACATGAAGGCTGTGTCCAATCACAGCCATCATGTAATGTAAATACAGGCGTTGTAACGGCTTTGAACTCTTCTTCTCCTCACACAGATCCTGTCAGTGAGGAGAAGAAGACGATCTGTGCTGCAGCCAGGGGATGAGTGAGTTTTTCTAATTACTCACTGATCACAGGGGGGTCTGTGCTGGTAATCAGAACATTGATTACCAGTACAGCCCTGGGGGGGGGGGGGTGCCACTAGAGCCACCAGGGATGCCCACCCATGACCACCAGGGATGCCCACCATGGCCACCGGGGATGGCAATCAGGGCTCAGAGAGCCTGCCAGTGGTGCCCTCCCTATCAGTGCTGCCCCCCATTGCCATCTATCAGTGCTGTCCACCAGTGCCCATTATTGCCATCTATCAGTGCTGCCCACCAGTGCCCATTATTGCCCACCAGTGCTGCCTATCAGTGCCCATCAGTGCGATCAGTGATGCCTATCAGTGCTGATGATCAGTGCCCATCAGTGCCACCTATCAGTGCCCATCAGTTCTGCCTATCAGTGCCCATCAGCGCTGCCTATCAGTGCCCATCAATGCTGCATATCAGTGCTACCTATAAGTTCCACATATCAGTGCCCATCAGTGCTGCATATCAGTGCTACCTATCAGTGCCCATCAGTGCTGCATATCAGTGCCACCCCATCAGTGCCTCCTCATCATTGCCTGTCAGTGTGGCCTCATCAGTGCAGGAAAAAACGTATCTATTTACAAAATTTTATAACATAAACAAAAAAACTTTTTTTTTTTTAAACTTTTCAGTCTTTTTTTATTCGTGCACCAAAAAAGAAAAAAACTTGCGCTGATCAAATACCACCAAAAGAAAGCTCTATTTGTGGGGAAAAAATGACATAAATGTGGTTTAGGTACAGTGTTGCATGACCGCACAGTTGTCATTCAAAATGCAACAGCGCTAAAAGCTGAAAATTGGTCTGGGAAGGAAGGAGGTTTAAGTGCCCAGTATTGAGGTGGTTAAACAGAGGCCAAGATGGCAGCTTCCTTGGCTGAAAATGACAGGAGGGTTTACTTCCACTTTAAATCAAGGTGGCTAACTTTAACTTTCTAGAGAACTAAAAACTCTCTGCCAGTTATGATGCAGGCACTTGATAACTGATCAGTTGCTTCACATTGCATAGATTTTCTCCAAAGCTTGCATATTTTTTTTTAAGTCATTGTGTGGTATTTCTTTATTTACTGTACTTTAGGACTAAACAATGTTAATTTTCTTTTTATTTGAGTCAGTGGAGGCAAACCATTCCTCATCCATCTCTAGTTCATAGGGCTCTGTATAGTACAGCACAGCCTTTCCCAACCTTTTTATTCTAGCCACCTCCCATCCGCGCTGTAGCCGAAGTACGGCTGCAGCGCGGACTCACATTTTCGGGAGGCCGTCTTTAAACGGCCTCCCAGAAACAGTCTCCCCGCGCGCTCCCGCGTGCACGCATCGGGGAAAATCTGTGCCGGCCGTGTCCCTTGGACACAGCCAATCACAGATCGTGGTGAATGGCCAATCACAGCGGCCATTCACCACGTGATCGGACCGTCCAATGAGAGATGATCTCATATGTAAACATTTGAGATCATCTCTCATCGCCAGCTCTCCTTCCTCACACGGAGACTGCAGTGTGAGGAAGGAGAGAGCCGATCAGCCGTCGGGGACAAAGAAAAATGTAATCAGGGCACTGATCACCAGTGCCCTGATTACAACAAAGGTACACTAAACACACTAACTGCCCACCATCAATGCCCACAGTGCCCACAATCAGTGCCCATAGTGCTGCCAGTCAGTGCCCATCAGTGCCTGCTCATCTAGGCACTGATGAGCACTGACTGGCAGCACTATGGGCACTGAGTGTGGGCACTGATGGTGCTGCCCATCAGTGCCGCCTGCCAGTGCCCATCAGTGCCGCCTGCCAGTGCCCAGCAATGCCGCCTATAAGTGCGGCACATTAGTACCTCCTCATCAGTGCTACCTCATCAGTGCCCATCAGTGCAGCCTATCAGTGCCCATCAGTGCCGCCTCATCAGCGCACATCAGTGAAGGAGAAAAATGTATTTATTTTCAAAATTTACTCGCAGAAAATAAGAAAAACTTTTTTTTTTTTCAAAATTTTCTGTCTTTTTTTCTTTTTTTTTGTAAAAAATAAAAAACCCAGAGGTGATTAAATACCACCAAAAGAAAGCTCTATTTGTGTAAAAAAAATGATAAAAATTTCATATGGGTACAGTGTAGCATGACCGTGCAATTGTCATTCAAAGTGTGAGAGCACTGAAAGCTAAAAATTGTTCTGGATGGGAAGGGGGTTTAAGTGCACAGAAGGCAAGTGGTTAAAGTAACCTATATAAATAAATTCCAGGTCTTGAAAAAACCCTGCTAAAACCAATTCATTTGGGTTCAACATGAAGATGCCCTTTCATTTGATGGTCAGTGGGAAGAAATGTTACAACTGACACTGACCCCAGAACTATGTAGGCACCATCAATTAGGAGGTCAGTCAGCTGCAGATGAAAGAACCCCTACCAACTTCAGCAACTTGAGTATGGCTGATATAGAGAGTCAACTACAAAAGGGTATTCCAAAAGTAAGCAGCTACCAATGCAATATCACAATAGAAAGCTCAGCAGTGTTGTCAAAATAAAACTCATGGTGATGTGAGAAAACATGGAAATTATTGTTTAAAGTGGTATTGAAACTTCATGTTTTTAAAATAACAAACATCTTTTACTTACCTGCTCTGTGCTGTGGTTTTGCACAGAGCAGCTCCGATCCTCTTTTTGGGTCCCCTTCTTGCGCTCCTGGCTCCTCCCCAGGGCAGTGCCCCCAGAAAAAGCCCAATAGACACATAGAGCTGCGGCTCCCCCCCCCCCCGCCTCATTGGCTCACTGGCTGTGATTGACAGCAGTGGGAGCCAACGGGCTCCCGCTGCGCTCTCAGCCAATTCGAAGGGAGAGTCCCGAGACAGCTGTGGCTATCATGAACGTTGCTGGATCGGAGGGAGCTTAAGTAAGGCTTGGGGGGGGGGGGGGCTGCGCACACAAGGTTCAGCCTTTAGAAGGTTCAGTCTTTGGAACCACTTTAAATAAAATGGACCAAAAGCCATGATAGTTAAAATTCTTAAAGAGGTTGTAAACCAAAAAAAATTTTTTTTTTCTTTCCATCCTGAAAGAGAAAGACATAATGAGCTAGTATGCATCGCATACTAGCTCATTATCAAATACTTACCTTAGAACGAGCCCCCGCCGTACCGCTCGCTTACCTCTATGACGGGCGACATGTCCAATCGCCCGTCTTCTGGGATCGCGACATCCGGCCATCTGATTGGCGGGAGCCGACGGTGATGGCACGGGGCTCTGAAGGAATGGCACGAGCAGCCATTCCTTCAGAGCGCATGCGCCAGTGACGTCACTGGCTGCATGTAAGGTAAATATCTCCTAAACGGTACATGTTTAGGAGATATTTACAGTATCTATAGGTAAGCCTTATCATAGGCTTACCTATAGATACAAGTGTCAGAAGAGGGTTTACTTCCTCTTTAAGTAAATTTGTATTTTTTGGTAAAACAGTCTAGTTATACATGCCAAAATATAATAAATGTTTCTGATAAAATCTAAAAAAAAAAAAAAAGCCATGAAACAGTTAAAAAAGAAAAGCAATGTTTTGATAAATAATAATTATCATTTTTAATTCTTTATAATAATTATAATTATTATAAAGAGAATTGAGTGTGTTTCTCCATATTTGAACGCTGGCTGTCATTTTTCAATGACGTGAGCCTAAGTAGAACCCTTTGGCTCAAAACACATTTATGCCCAGATGTACAGGAGAATTTAGCAAGCATCAGCAGGGCAAGCTAAGCACCAGTTCTAGCACTAGTGCGTGCCGTTTAGATGCTTAGGAACTCCCCAATTTTGTTTTTATGGCTGTTTTTTAAAACCGTACAAAAGCAAAAGACTACATAAACAATTAAGACAGCCTGAACATCAAGCGACAGTGAACAAACAACAAACAAAGCCTCAGCCCAAGGCACACAGTAAAGCTCAGAGGTTAGTATATTTATATAGAAACCATACAACCTTCACATCTTTTTCAAGCTCTAGGTGTCATAAAAGTGCTCTATGATCTTGACACCCAATATTAGAGACCTTATACTGGGCCACCGTACCAAAGAGCCGGCACCAGAACTAGTACATGTTCACCGCGTCAGGGCAATGTATAAATGTCTTATATATAGCCCCAGAGTATCAGTGTCCAGCCAAATCAATATATAGAATGGAGGCTGTTAAGGGCCATTGAAATACTCCCAATTTTATCAGACACTGTAGAGGTACTCTTCGTCCATCCACCCCACACCTTCTTGAATTTATTGGGTATTCCCCTGCTGGCATAAGTGGCTTTATAAAAGGGAAGTGCTTTATTTACAAGTGCTTTCCATGCCTGAATGGTGAGGGGTGTAGGCTTTTTCCAGGAGAGAACTATCATCTTTCTAGCACAGTAAAAAAACAAAGTCAGTAGTGTACGTATTAGTCTTTTTGGAACTAGAGCATCAACTAATCCCAAGAGACACACTTCAATACTGGGCCTTACACAGAGTAGTAACCTCCTCTATGCATCCAGTGACTTCCGACCAGAACTTCTGTATGGCCACACATTCCCAAAATAGAAGTACTGGTCACTGGAGGGAAAGGCTTTAACCGCTTGCCGACAGCCGCACAACTATTTACTGTGGTGGTCAGCCCCGTACAGGCAAAGGACTAGGTCGCTAGCCTGTGAGCCTCTAGGGGGCGAGCTCGCGCCGCCGGAGGTACGCTCCCGCCCCCGCTCGTTCCCTAAGAAGTCCGCGCGTGTGACCGGCGGAACCGACGTCCGACGGCCACTTGCGATCTCCCCGTGGAGAGAGAGAAAGGCAGACGGCTGATGTAAACAAAGCCGCCTGTTATTCTCTCTGGTGTAAGAACAGAGATCATACGATCCTGCTATGTAGGATCGTATGTCTCTGTGCTTACATCACTAGCCACACCCCTTTACAGTTAGAAGCAACGCCCCTAGGGACACACTTAACCCCTGCATCACCAATAAAGTTAACCCCTTCCCTGCCAGTGTCATTTTTACAGTAACAGTGCATATGTACATATGTATAGCACTGATTACTGTAGTAATGTCACTGGTAACCCCAAAAGTGTCAAAAATGTCAGTCAAGGGTCCGATCTGTCCGCCGCAATGTCACAGTCCTGCAATAAAAATCGCAGATCGCCGCCATTACTCGTTAAAAAAAAAACCACCAAAAATGACAGAAATCTTTCCCTAAGTTAGTAAACGCAATAACTTTTGCGCAAACCAATCAAAATGCGCTTATTGCAATTTTTTTTTACCAAACATATGTAGCAGAAAACAAATTGGCCTAAAATGTTAAAAAATTTTGATTTTTACGTTTTTTTGGGGGAATTTCATATAAAAAATGTGAAAAATATTGTTATTTTTTCAAAATTGTCGCTCTTTTTTTGTTTATAGCGCAAAAAGTAAAAAATTGCACAGGTGATCAAATACCACCAAAAAAAAGCTCTGTTTGTGGGAAAAAAAGGACGTCAATTTCATTTGGGTACAGCGTCGCAAGACCGCGCAATTGTCCGTCAAAGTCATGCAGTGCCGAATCGCAAAATAGGGCCTGGTCAGGAAGGGGGTAAAATCTTCCGGGGCTTAAGTGGTTAATATACCGTCCCGCTGTAAGTGTCCCTGAATTTATTACACTATAGTTGGCACCTGGCTACTTCTTGAAGGTAGTACTAACATAGCCTGGAGGTATGTTTTGGGTCATTATCCTGCTGTAAAATAAGACCCCCTACCACGATTGTCCCAATACCTAAAAGAACGGCAGTAACATGCATAAATGATTATCATCCAATTGTCTGAACCCAATCATCATGAAGTATTTTGAGAGACTTGTATTATTACATATTAAGGTAAGCATTCCTGTTGATCTGGGTATAATTTTGCCTGTCATGCATACATCCAGAGACAATGCAGTTTCTATTGCTTTGCATACAGCTTTGACACATCTTGAGCACCCTAACACATATGTTAGGATGTCATTCGTTGATTTTAGTTTAGCGTTTAACATAGTAGTTCCTGTCAATTAGTAAAAAATGTAAATGCTTTGGGTGTATACCACTGCTGTGCTCATGGATTATGGATTTCCTAAGAAAACAGTGAGAATTGGAGATCAGGCATCTAATACTATAGGGTTGATTTACTAAAAGGAAAAAGACTGTGTACATGGCAAAGTTTCTCCAGAGCTTAGTAAATGAGCAGAAGCTCCACTAACTTCCATCATCCAATCATGTTCAAGCAAAACAATGTTTTCTTTTTTTTTAATTTTCCTTGTACATGATTGGGTACTCTTTGCAAAGTGAAGCCTTACCTCATTTACTAAGCTCTGGAGCCACCTCACTTGTAGAGTGCACAGTCTATTTGCCCTTAGTAAATCAAACCCTATATATCTGAATACAGGGGTGTGGGGAGGTGCAGCGTGGTGCCACAGCAGTGAACACACAGGGTCCAGTTGCAGAAACAGAAATGTATTGATGGTAAAGTCTACAAAGCATAACTACCTGGGGGGGAGACAACCCTACCGGGTGAACTTACCCCTTAAGCGAAGAGTTAAACAGTAGATCTCGGGTGCACCGACAGCATCTGTCTCGAGGGATGGAATGTGGCCTGTCTATTCTGAACCCAAACGGGGATGCTTCTAGTAAGGATGGCGTGTCCCTGCTCTTTCCCTACTCATCTGGTACCTCTCTCTGATGCTACTACTGTCCCTGACAGACAGGTGACCTGTATCCACACTACCCACATGTAAAATACTCTCCAAACCTAGGAATAAGGGTCTTAAAAAGACTCTGCCTGACTCAAGATGGCCTCCAGAGCCACATGGGGTGGCAGCATCCAATCAGTGACCGCTGTTCTCACTAAATACACAGGATTTATTTTATTTTCTTGTACCTCAACTTTCATCTTAGATGACATAGATCGTTCCTTTGACAGAGTGCAATGAGTGATCAGATAACAGCCTATGTGGATAGAACTATAGTATTAAAACAGGAGAAGTGTGTTCTGGGTTCAGTAAAGCTCACCATACACTATACAATCTGATTGTAGAAACTCCTTTAAATCTACCATCAGCTATGTAGTGCAAGGGCCTGCCTGATTGGATACAGAGTTATTGGCTGGATAGATTGTACTATGAATGATACAAGAGCTAGGTTAAACACTCACCTGCTTTCATGTGTCTCTCCCTGGATGAGTGAGACATTGTTTTCTTGTTAACACTGAACACGGCTTTGAAATTGTGCAGCTTCACCTGAACTTGCACAATTTCAAAGCTGCATTTCAGTATAAATTCAGGGGCGACTTGAAAGTCATCTGTGTAGGTTCATACACAGATGTCTATTGAAGTCGCCCTCTAAGTCACCAAAAGTAGTGCAGGAACTACTTTTGGAAATTGGTGCAGTGCCGCAAAGTCCGCGTCCAACCGATTGTCCAAAATCCGCGTCCAACTCTAATTGCTGGCAATAGGCTTCGATTTGACATGCGATTTGACCTGTCAAAATGCATGTCAAACTTCGCTCGCTGACAATTCTGCAACATTTTTAACAGCGAGGAAGAGACATCTCTCTGCCAAGGGAGCAGGGAGTGTTTTTTCTGTAGAAACAGGTAAATTGGTGGGTTTAGTTCTGCTTTAAGTCCTGGTTCACACCTGTGCAGGTGGCAGTTTGCATATTCCAGGTGCATTTTTTAATACACATTTTTGATCCATTGAAGTCTATGGAACCAGAAAAAGTCCCTGGCCCTTTCCATAAAATGCATAGATGTGAATGTGACCCATAGAAAACCATGTTAAATGGACTGTAGTGTGTTTCTGCAATACTAAAAATGCACAAAAAAATGCATCAGTGTGACCCAGGCCTAAAACTGAACTCCAGCTAACACTTTTTAGGCTTCATTCACACGGCTGTAAAAATGTTATGGTGTTGATTTGTAATAACACTTCTAGACTTTTATATTTGCTGTATTGATTCTTAATACATCCTAGAACATACATTTAAAGTCCCTTAGTGCCAGTTCACATATATGCTATGCGGGAACCCTGCCAATCCACTGTGGGTTCCCGCATCGCACTCGACTCACAGGCAGTTCACACTGCCATATGCGAATTGCTGGGAGTGTCAATACAAAGTTAATGACACCCCCAGATCAGTTCGCATATTGCAGTGCGAACTGTCAATTTGGACATGAATCGGATCGCATAGGTGTGAACACTCATGCAATCCGATTCCATAAAAAGGGTCCTGTGTGACTTTGGTTCGAATGCAAAGTGAATTCAGCCATACAATCTGTATGGCTGAATTCGCATTGCACAGACATCGCATGTGATTTGCATAGCAGTGCGCTGTGAATCACATGCGATGTCTGACATTGCATATGTGTGAACCGGCACTTAAAGTCCCTTATACTTCTATGGTTTCTGGTATTCCTAATCATCAGTAAAACACGTGTGTATAGATGCATTTAAATACATAAAGACGCGTACGTGTATGTAAATAGTTTTTTTTATATATTTTATTCTTCCCCTTTGTTTAGACATAATTTACATGCTTACAAACCCATATACATGCCTTTATTCCCATAAGCACATACAGCGCATGTTCTTAGATGCAGATTTCTGGATTTTGTGTTACGGATCTGAAAGCAGCTCATGTTTACTCACCTCTGTGAATGGCTCTGTTTGAAACAATGCAGCTGCATTCAGATCCGAAATGTAAAAAAATGCTTGTATATGCATATGTATTGTAACGAGGCCTTATGCAGTTACAGCAACAGTTTTTTTTTTTCTTTCCCTTTTGGGATAATGATTTTATATAAATAAATAAATTAATGCTGATCATTGTAAGCACTTCTGTCAGTGTTAAATGGTTTGCCTCAACCCTTTAACTGCCACTTTTGCTTGACAGCTTGGTCTATTAACCACATAACGACCGCCCACTGCAGATATCTGCTGCCATAACCCCGGTATTTAACGTCAAATTGCCAATGTAAAACTGTGGCAGGCGGTCCGGAAGTGATTAAAAGTCAACAGCTACACTTTTTGTAGCTGCTGACTTTTAACCACTTGCCGACTGCCGTCAGTAGATTTACTGCGGCAGTCAGCCCCTCACAGGCAAAGTGACGTATATTTACGTCACTAGCCTGTGAGGCTCTGGGGAGCGAGTGTGCGCCGGCGGCGGCGCGCTCCCGCGCGGTCACGGTCACTCGGCGATCGGCGGGGGAGAGGGAGAAAGGCAGGCAGCTTGTGTAAACAAGCTGCCTGTCATTCTCCCCTGTGTAGAAACACTGATCATACGGTTCTACTATGTAGGACCGTTGATCAGTGTAACTACAGCTCAAGCCACAGCCAATCACAGTTAGAATCACGCCCCTAGGGACACACACAGCCCCTCCCTCTCAAATAAAGTTAACCCCTTCACTGCCAGTGTATTTTTACAGTAACAGTGCATATATATAGCACTGATTACTGTAGAAATGTCACTGGTAACCCCAAAAGTGTCAAAAATGTCAGTCAATGGTCCGATCTGTCCGCCCCAATGTCGCAGTACCGCAAAAAAAATCGCAGATCGCCGCCATTACGCGTTAAAAAAAAACAACAAAAATGACAAATCGCTTTTTGCGATTTTTTTACCAAACATATGTAGCATAAAACAAATTGGCCAAAAATGTTAAAAAATGTTGATTTTTACTTTTTTTTGGGGGGGAATTTCATATAAAATGAAAAATATTGTTATTTTTGCAAAATTGACGCTCTTTTTTTGTTTATAGCGCGTGATCAAAAAATCGCACAGGTGATCAAATACCACCAAAAGAAAGCTCTGTTTGTGGGGAAAAAAAGGACATCAAATTCGTTTAGGTACAGCGTTGCACGACGCGCAATTGTCCGTTAAAGTCACGCAGTGCCGAATCGCAAAATACCCCCTGGTCTTTTAGCAGCCAAATCCTCCGGGGCTTAAGTGGTTAATAAACACAAAAACGTCTGGAACTCAGCTTTAATTGAACAAGGTGAAGGTAGAAGCGGATAGGCTACCATGCACAACTGCACCAGATTCGGAGTGCTCCCGTTTAAGGAGATCTACCCTATTGAGTCACATCTCTAAACAAAGAATCTGTAAAACATAACAATATTACAGTACATGGTAACTAATCCTGTAGTGTATGCAAACATGATATTATCTGAGGTTCGTTTCAAACCATATGCATTGGGTTGTGTGGAGCTCAGCCTTGAAAAAAAATAGGAAAAGCAATACTTTTTTTTGTCAATACAGCAGGTACAACACAGCACACAGCAACCCACTATAGTAAATAAAGGTCAATTCATTTTTTTTTTTTTTGTGACATTTTAATAAAGTTGAAAAAAAAAGTAGAGTGAACAAGGCTATGCATCATTTAGGACTGCTCCCTTCATAGTACACACCGGCACTTATGGTATAATGCAATCGCTGGTGTGATAGAACCCTAAAGGCCTGCCAGTTTGCAGTCTTCTCATACTGATGGAAGTTTAACATTTGACACCGTTCCCCACCAACGCTTACTGTACAAACGTAGGTACGTAGGTATGGACCATAGGGTGAGTACCTGGATTAAAAGCTGGCTGCAGGGGCGAGTCCAGAGAGTGGTGATAAATGGGGAGTACTTGGAATGGTCTGGTGTGGAAAGTGGGGTCCCCCAAGGATCTGTCCTGGGACCAATCCTATTTTATTTATTCATAAACAACCTAGAGGTTGGGATAAACAGCTCAAACCCCTGTATTTGCGGATGATACTAAATTAAGCAGGGCAATAACTTCTACACAGGATGTGGAAATCTTACAAGATGACCTGAACAAAATAATGGGGTGGGCATCTACATGGCAAATGAGGTTTAATGTTGAAAAATGTAAGGTAATGCACTTGGGTGCCAGAAATACAAAGCAAGTTACTCAATAGAGAGAGAGCCTTTGGAGAATCTAGGATGGAAAAGGACCTGGGGGTCCTAGTAGATGAAAAGCTCATCAATGGCCTGAAATGCCAAGCTGCTGCAAGCAAAGCCAACAGAATATTGGCATGTATAAAAAAGGGGATTCACTCAGATAAAATGATAATTCTCACACTCTACAAGACTCTGGTCCGGCCGCATCTGGAGTATGCCATCCAGTTCTGGGCACCGGTCCTCAGGAAGGATGTGATGGAACTGGAGAGAGTCCAGAGAAGGGCAACAAAGCTAATAAAGGGACTGGAAGATCTCAGCTATGAGGAAAGACTACAAGCACTGAACCTATTCTCTCTGGAGAAGAGACGCTTGAGAGGGTATATGATATCAATGTACAAATACTGAACTGGTGACCCTAGCATAGGGAACAAACTATTCAGTGAAAGGGAATATAAAAGGACTTGCGGCCATTCGCTAAAATTAGAAGAGAAGCGGTTTACCCTTAAACTACATAAAGGGTTCTTCACCATCAGAGCGGTAAGGATGTGGATACCACAAGCAGTCGTATCAGCAGGGAGCATCGATAGTTTCAAAAAACGATTAGATGGGCACCTTAGAGACCACAACATACAGGGGTATACAATGTACTATTGACATGAACACACACACTCTCTTCAGGGTGAACTGCATGGACTGATGTCTTTTTTTAACTATGTAAAATGTAACATTTATACAATTTTTGCTGGTAAAACTCTGAATACAGGTTTAGTTTCTCTAATATTTTATTTTGCGGGCAATAAATAACAGGTTGTATAGGTACAGGGACCAGTTGTAAGCTTTAATGACCTCACACAGAAGAAATGACCCGAGTACTGGATGCCTGGCCCAGCTCTGGTTGCTATGGGGATGACATCATATACAATTTTTCAGAGAAACACAGTGTGAAAGCCTTTGATTTTGCTGAAAAATGTGTAAGAAGATTATCATTTTGAGAATTTTAAGCAGTGTTGCTGTATTAAATATACTTTTGTGAATATGTGGTAAAAAATTAGTAATCAAATTGTTCAAGAGCAACTTTTTAAATATGTGAATTTCTAGTAATATTTTTTTTTCAAGTATGATCAAGACAAAATAGAAAGTCAAAGTGTATATTACTCTAAATAAGTTTGGGGTGGAGGAACTTGACTGGCCTGCACAGAGTCCTGACCTCAACCCGATAGAATACCTTTGGGATGAATCAGAGTGCAGAAAGAGAGCCAGGCCTTCTCCTCCAACATCAGTGTCTGACCTCATAAACAGGCTTCTGAAAGAATGGTAAAACATTCCCATAGACACACTCCTAAACCTTGTGGCCAGCCTTCCCAGAAGAGTTGAGGCTGTTATAGCTGCAAAGGGTGGGCCATCTCAATATTGAACCCTACGGACTAAGACTGGGATTCCATTAAAGTTCATGTGCGTGTAAAGGCAGGCATCCCAATACTTTTGGTAATATAGTGTATGCGGGGCAAGGTGGCTCTGCTGCGCAGGATCACATACCTAGTGCCTGCTCCTGTACTCCCGGAGCTAAGGTGCGTGCGCGCACTGCTGGCAGCCCGCTCCCGCTGTGATTATACACAGTGGGAGTTGATCGGCGGGTACACCAACACCCGCTGATGCTTCAGTACAGAGGCAGAATGGCGATCTGCCTATGTAAATAAGTCAGATCACTGTTCTGTCAGGACAGGAGGTATGTATCATGTGTCTCTGCAAAGCTGGGGCACCAATCTATGCCTTCCCCTAGTACAAGCATCTCCCCTACAGTAGTAAAACACTAGCTAGGCACACAGTTAACACTAAAATGTAACAGAGACTTTAGTTGACTAAAATGTAGGAGATGTTAGCCGACTAAAATATACTGGAGATTTTAGTCAACTAAAATATGACTAAAACTAAAACAATTCAGATGACTAAAATACGACTAAAACTAAAGTGGCATTTTAGTCAAAAGACTATGACTAATACTAAATCGAAATTTGATGTAAAAATTAACACTGATTAATCCTTGGGGGTTATCTCACACACTGGCAATGTTTTTGCAAAATATATTTAAATAAGGGGCATCACGTGCAAAGAGCTGTTTGATTTTCATGCTTTCAGACAGGGAATTCTATAAAAGGGGTCAGCTCCTGGCCTATGCCTGTCATGCAGGCCAAATACCCCGCAATCTAGAAAAAAACAAAAAAACCTAGCTTGTAGATGTTATAACTTTTGCGCATACCAATCAATATATTATTGGGATTTTTTTTTTTTTTTACCAAAAATATGTAGCAAAATACATATTGGCCTAAACTGGTGAAGAAATTCGATTTTTTTTAAGTTTTTTTTTTAGCAGAAAGTAAAAAATATAGTTTATTATTTTTTTTTTTTTTTAAATTGTCGGTCTTTTTTGTTTATAGCGCAAAAAATAAAAAAAAATGCAGAGGTGAACAAATACCACCAAAAGAAAGCTCTATTTGTGAGTAAAAAAGAACATTTTTTTTGGTACAGCGTTGCACAACCGCGCAATTGTCAGTTAAAATAGCGCAGTGCCATTTCACAAGAAAATGGCCTGGATATGAAGGGGGGGGGTAAATCTTCCCGAGGAGGATACCTGACTATAAATCTTCTGGAGCCCCAGATAGCAGTAAAAACCTACAGGGATTATAATCTTTCCCCATTATATTCAAATTTCTACACTTTATAGTGCATGTCTCCCAGGGATCAGGAGGTTATTATTTTTTCTACATAAGCTGCTCAGATGGTGTGCAGCAGTTGGTTGATTAAGCTGAGATGCATCCTTTTAGCCTAGGTTCTATGATATCATGTTTAATAACCAGGAGGCATCAGGTGTTAATACTTCTCCTGTCTTCATTATCCTCTATTACCTAAATCTTTTTCAACCTTGTAATAGCAAATTAGTTTTCTTGTCTTCTGTCACAGTTGAAGCATACATTTTTCAATCTGGTCATTAGGGGAGAAGAGACTAAAGGCCTGTACACATGATACGAAAATCAGAAGTAAAATTTCGTCCGACGAACGATCTGCCGATTTTCGGATTGTTAGTATAGTGCTTTCGACAGCCGATTACGAATGTTCAGATGACAAAATCTGGATGTGCAGGCTATAAAATTTTTATCGTACATCAACACAAAGTCCAATTTTTGTTTAATCAATACAGTTTTCGTCCGAAATAAATCGTAAGAGCAAGGCTAGGCATGCTCAGAAATGAAAGAACACATACAAAACAATTCAACACATTACATCGCTTCTGGAGTTGAATTCTGTCGTACGGGAATTTTCGTATGAAAGTAACCTCTTCACTTTCCATATGAGACTAGCATGCAACAAAATCGGACGCAAGATTGTTCGATAATCTGATTGTGTGTACAGGCTGGCCATACATGTTCAGTTCTCTTGTACAATTTTCTTTTAGATTTACCAAAAAACATATATTATGAGGTCAAACCTAAACAACTTTTAATTGTATCCAACTAGGCAGGCCCTGGTACTACATAGTTTAAGGTAAATCCCAAGGAAAATTGTACAAGAAAATTGAACATTTATGGTCAGCCTAATGGTGGCCATACCCGCTTCAATTTTATTTTCTGATAGATGTGCAATTCGATCAAAACAATCAAACTGGCAACTAATTGAATAGGTGTCGTTATGTCTCCAATCTTTTTAGATTCAATTTAGATCAGATTCAGTCAAGCTGAGTCAAACAGCTGGGGCATGCAATTACTGATTTTGCATTGGTTGGCAGCATTTAATGCTTTTATTCATTCAAGAAAGAGAAAAACAAAAACAAAGAGAAACTGACATTTCACATCAAAATAATTACATCACTACATAGTCATCAACAATCAGTCATGTCTCTCTCAGAAACAAAAAACAAAAGATAGGCATATAAACGCTCAAAAACAGTATATCTATATAAGCAGGATACTAAGATATTGTTCTTCATTATGCAATCTGACATACCAAACATTCAAAAATAATAAAACAAATTATACAATTCCTGCATTGATAATATTGTTCATTATGCCTTCCTTTTTCTCTCTTCTTTTCTTTTTTCCCTCCTCTTCCCTCCCCCTCCTCCCCTCCCCTTTATAACAAAAAAAAAAAGAAAGCAAAAAAAAAACAAGAAAGCAAAGAGAGAGAAAAAAAAAAAGAGGAGACACCCGGACCCCATTTAATGTGGAAGGGGGTTATAGATATGTAAATTGCTATTCTCCCATTTACCAGCCTATAGATTTCAGACTTGAGCCTTACCCTGACTAAGCATGTTTCGTCCTCTCTCTGAGAGGATGAAGGATTTCCAAAGGCCCCAAGTCTTCTCATACATTCCTTTTTTATGTAGTCTTGTGAATCATAAATCTTCCATTTTGTTAGTATCTTCAATTTTACATATACAGTCCCTAATAGTAGGTGGTAACTGAGGTTTCCATCTCAGTGGAATGCACAATTTAGCTGCATTTAATATATGATATACAACTGACGTTTTATATCCTCTGAGAGGGGTATCCGAAATGCATGCAATAGAAACAAAGCTGGGTCTATTGGGATCTCAAGGTCCGTAAATTCATGTGCCAGTTCTCGGACAGCCTCCCAAAATTCTCTTAGGGCTCTTTCACACAGGCGGTCCGATCAGATCCGCCTGTCAGTTTTTTAGGCGGATCTGATCGGATCCTCCATGCAGCTCTATGGGGCAGCGGGTATCAGCGGAGACACCTCCGCTGACACCCGCTGCCATCCGCATCCGATCCTGTGCTGAAATCTGGACGGATGGAAACCCTATTTTTCCATCGGCTCAGTAATCGGAGCGGATCGGATCTGATGAGAGCGGGCAGGCGGTCCGCTCTCATCCGATCCCCCATAGAGGGCAGCGGGTGCTGAGACACCTCCCTCTCCGCTCTGCAAGCGGAGACGGAGCTGTCATCCGCCGGCTCAGCGGGGATCGCGGATCGATCCCCGCTGAGCAACACGGATCCGCCTACGGAGGCGGACCGTGTGAAAGAGCCCTTCGTTTGGGGAAAGACCAAAAAATATGTAGGAGTGTTCCCTTCTGTACTCTTCTCCACATCTCCAGCAGCTATCTGAGACATGTGAATAGTATTTATGGAGAAGAGAAGGGACACGGTACCATCTTACCAAAATTTTATAATTGGTTTCTTGGGTTGTGGTACAGACAGGAATTTTCAATGCAAGATTATACATAGCCTGCATTTAATGCTTTTATTATGAATATGATTGTATTTCAGTCGATCAGATTATGAGACTGCATAGAGAAAACAGGGGTAAGAAATATTACTTGTGATTATATCTTCCAATTATTGATTGGAGCCCAATTACCCTTCTGTGGCATATTGATTGAATAGCTTGTACACTATAGATCAGTTATTCCTATTGGGAGAGATCAATGGGAAAAGAAACTGATCATTTATTAAAGCTTATGGACACATAAGGAAATGTTTACTCCTGCCTGCAGCAAATTGTTGACATCTCAGGCGACAAAGTTACAGGACCTAAAGCAATATTAAAAACAAACATTTATTATATTGCAGCTTACTAATTCCTAAACATAAAGGCTGCACGCGTTTTCTTTTTAAAAGGTTGAAATCTAAGTAAATTTAAACATTTATACTAGTTGCATTTAAACATTTAGAAAGGTTTATAAAAGTAGCACCCTCCTAGCTATGTGCTATGATTAGGTAGATTTAGTTCTCTCTCACAGTGTTCAGTGAAACTGTGTATTTGTTGTTGAGTAAATTTATCTTGTGTCACTGTAATCAGTGTGGCTGTAATTGTTGTGTTAGGTAAATTTAGTTGTGCTCACTGTAATCAGTGCAGCTGCATGTGATTAGTTAGGTCTGCTCAGTGTTTCAGCTGATGCTGGTTTGCCTGCTTCCTCTTCTTTCCAGAGAACAGTAGAATCCTAGAAACATAGGTGTGGGGCAGTGCAAATAGCAGCATAAATATTTATATAGCCCTGGTCAATCCCAGGGAGGGTGGCCCTGAAGGCTGCTGGGAATCCTGTAAATACTCAGAGACACAAAGCTACAGGGTCTTTGCCTGCAGAGGGGAAGTCCAACCTGAATGGCTTGCTGCCTTCCAGAGCAGTGCTGTCATGTGCTTGCTGTTCGTAAGTCCTCAGGTGGGTGACCTGGGGGCCTGGATGCTGAAGCATCAGAGAGCTGACTGATCTAGTCTGGTATCACAGGAGTAAGGTGTCACATGGAAGTTTGAAGGAGGCAACCAACTTTCCCCAGACATTTTGTGAGTACATACTGCTGAGAAATCTTAGAGACTTTTGAGCTGCTGCCACCCGTCTTGTGCTTGAGTGTCAGCTGTGTGTTTGACCAAAGAATACGCTAACTGATGTTCTGAAGAGCTTAGGCTATCTAATTCCTTCTAAAGAGACTCTTATTGCGCTAAAGGAAGAAGCTTGTGTGCTTTAACTGCTTCTTATACAGAAGAGCTCAGCCTATCTAGTTCTAGAAGAAGGGACTCTGCTCTTGTTGCTCGAAGGAAGAATCTTTTACCCTTTTAACTGCTTCTATTAGAAAGCCAAGTCCACAATTTGCGTGTGCAAGTACTTCTGGTTCAGCTTTACAAAAATGAGTTCATATTCTTGAACCTGTACATAGTTCTGTTTTTGGAGTATCCCACTCAATTCCCTCAACCCTATCCAAGTCTAAAAAATAAAAACAGCAAAAAGAAACCCCCTAGACTTGTTTTTGAGGAAAAGTGTGACTGTGCACGTGCATGTGACTGTGAACGTGTGCCTGGCTGTGGGGCAATCTACTGGAAAATTAACCTAGGCAATTTCCAGTGGCTTTTTTAGGGGTAGCACTACTTAAAAAATACAAAACTGCATGTGTTTGTGTTTTTAATTTTTGCCTGAAGTTCTGCTTTGATAACTAACACAGATAAGCTATATTATAAAGCTTTAAAGTATAACTAAAGGCCTAACTTTTTCTTTACTTTTGGATAAAGTAGAAAGGGATTAGAACACTTTTTAGGTTTTATTGCTACCTGTGCCCCCAATAAGGACATTCGCCCTCTCTATTTGTCCTGTTTATGGTTATCACTGAAAGTGAAAGTACAAGTAAATCCCAAATTTTGGGTTGTCCCCAGAAAAGTAATAGAGGGCATATCTTTTAATGGGGGAACTAGTTCTGATGGCCTGGGGGACCCCAAATTTCCCAAGGATTTCCTCTCACTTCCTGTTTCGGCTATGGGACAGAAAGTTAAGGTAAAACTCCCCAATGCGGCACGGATGGCAAAAAAAACCCAACAGGGTTTATAACCCTTCCTTACTCTATCCAAAATGGAAAAAAAAAGTTTTGCCTATAGTTCTACTTTAGGTGAAGCCATTTAAAAAAAAAAATAAACATGATATACTTACCTGCTCTGTGCAGAGGTATTGCAAAGAGCGATATAGATTCTTCTCTTCTCAGGTCCCCCGCCAGTGCTCCTGGCTTTTCCTCTCCTCTGTGTGCCACCATAGGAAGCAGCTTCCTATTGTACCATACCTGTGGGCTCAAATCTGAGCTGCACTGCCTGCGTTCATAGACACAGGCAGTGCAGCTCTTCCCCACCATCTGCTTCCTTGTCACAGGATATGACTGACAGCAGCGGGAGTCAGTGGCTCCTGCTGCTTCAGCAAAGACTGTGACTGCAGGGGGAACTGCTACAGAAGGGCACAGTGCTGGTTCGAGTAAGGGTTCAGACAGTGGCGCATCATCCACGTGTGCAGGGTGTTCACTAAACATGGGCCCAGAGGGGGGGGAGGGGCCCACTGTGCTCTGACCCACAATGCACCCATGGAAGGTCCATCCCTGGTTGGATGATCAGTGTGGTGTGGGGGCAGTTACAGGCATCGATCTCCCTGTATAGGTTTCAATGAAGCAGCTGACAGCCATGGGAGGGAGAGAAGGAGAATCGGAGAGGGAGAAGCTTCTCCTCTTTTCCCTCTCACAGCTGTCAGCTGCTTCATTGAAAGCTATACATGGAGATCAGTGTCTGTAACTACCCCCACCATCGCAAAGATCACCCCCACTGTCCCCCTGTGTCTTCCTCTGGCCCCATGTGTCCTCCTCCCTCCCCCCTGTGTCCTCCTATGTCCTCCTCCAGCCCCCCTGTGTCCTTCTCTGGCCTCCCCTGTGTCCTCCCCTGTGTCATTCTGCACTATGTAAGTTATCTCAGACTCTATTTCCCCACACCCCCTTTAAGACACATCCAATATTTAGCACAATTTTAACCACACCTATTTCTCATAACATGCGCCACATTTAGTTCTTTATCGGGGCCTAGGGCCCACATTTGATCTTGCACACCGGTCCACTTATTTCATGATAAGCCCCTGGGCTCATGTAAATATGAGGGAGGCGAGGGGCCGATACTGTAACCTAATCATTTTTTACCCTAATGCAGGGAATGCATTCAGGTAAAAATATTTAGGCTTTAGAACCACTTTAACCTCCTAGGCGTTAATCCCGAGCGTGACTCGGGGTTGATTTTTCATATCAGGAGCGGTAACCCCGAGTCACGCTCGGGGTGGATTGCAGAGAGCGCAGCGGTGTTCTCTTACCTTATCCTGGCGATCCAGCGATGATCTCTCATTGCTGAGATCGCCAGCCGAGAGTCCCGCCGCTCCTCCGTCCTCCGTTGGTGTGATCACTTCCTAGTTCCGTTCCCTGCAGCAGCAATGCTGCATGTGAGCGGAACTAGGGAGGGAAATTCAAAAAAAAAAAAAAAAAACGTTGCACAAAACACAAAACACATTTTATATTATATATATATATATATATATATATATATATGCATATATATATATATGCATATATATATATATATATATATATATATATATATATATATGCATATATGCATATATATATATATATATATATATATATATATATATGCGCATATATATATATATATATATATATATATATATATATACCGGTATATATATATATATATATATATATATATATATATGCATATATATATATGTATATATATATATATATATATATATATATGCACACACACACATATATATATATAAAATTATATTATTGATTCAATTATAATTCATGCGTTATATATTATATATATATATATATATATATATATATATATATATATATATATATATATATATATATATATATATATATATATATACACACATATATCTATATATAATATATAATGCATGAATTATAATCTAATCAATAATATAATTTTATTATATATATATTATATATTAAATAATAAAATAATATTATTGATTCGATTATAATTCACGTGTTTGTGTTTCAAATTTATCACATCTGTGGGATGTCTACTAGACTCTTGTTTTGGTCAGGTTTAAGTCAGTAATTACTAAGAATTGTAGGCCTATAATACATAACGCCAAATTTCCATGAAAACAATTGTACCGCTTTTGGTATGTAATTCCTGACAGAATCATACCGCCAGGGAGGTTAACCTCTTCTGGACTGCCCCACACACATATACTGCAGCAGAGTGGACCTCCTGCACAAAATCATGTACCTGGGTCTGGGGGGCGCATGTCCAATCACAGCAGGATCCAATCAGTGGGTCTGGCAGACTCGATGTTCGCCAGCACCCCGTGATCATTCTCAGGAGAGGCAGAACAGCAGTCTGCCTATGTAAACAAGGCAGATCACTGTTCTGTGAAAGGGGAAGATGGAGATCTTGTGTTTCTTTGATCGCCCCGATGTTAACCCCTTCCCAGCCAGTGTCATTAGTACAGTGACAGTGCATATTTTATTAGCACTGATCATTGTATTAGTTTCACTGATCCCCAAAAAGTGTCAAAAGTGTCAATTAGTGTCTGATTTGTCCGTTGCAATGTCGCAGTCTTGCTTAAAATCGCTGATTGCCACCATTACTAGTAAAACAAAAAAAATTCCATAAAAATATCCCAAAATTTGTAGACACTATAACTTTTGTGCAAACCAATCAGTATACGCTTACTGGGATTTTTTTTTTTTTTTTTTTTACCAAAAACAAAAAATGGCCTGGTCATGAAGGGGGTGAACCTTCTGGGGCTGAAGTGGTTAACCAATTTGTTATTGTTTATGGCAGCTTTTCTCACTTTTTGTAACATGGAGAACCCCTTGAAATAACTTTTCAGGCTCAGGGAACCCCTGCTAAAAATGACAATTACTACAACCCACTATACAGTAGTGTGATGGTCATTGGGAAGCACATTGCTTACATTTGCGGTTATTGGGAAGAATCTCCCCTTGCAGAAAGCTAAAATAAACATTGATGGCAGTGGGAACTTATCTGAGAGGAAGAAACTGTTGCTCAAGGGTACACCTATACACCTCTGGATGAACCCCAACGTTCCATGGAAACCTGCTTGAGAAAGGCTGATCTATACCACTATTTTTCAATAATTCTTTGTTAAATACACCCATTGACTGAGCAACTCAGGTGGTAAGATTTTGCTGTACTTATGATACTGCAGACCACTTAGATGTACAATTTAACTTAAGGAATGCACACATTTTTTTTAAAGGGCTTTCATTTTTCCAAGCACTTGCTTTTCAAGTATCTCTTTATTATTATATTAAACTTGAAGGGTGTATATTTACAGGTCCGGACATTTCAGCAAAAGTAGAGAGTCTAATGAACTACAGAGCTGGAATCCATTATATGACTGATGTATCAGTATGATGCTACTTAACGTACTGTATGAATTTCAAGCAAGAATGAAGATGTGACTCCCTTCTCTGTATGAAATGAGAAAATGTCTTTGTATTTCTGTAAGTCCAAATGCTAGGGTTCTTTGCTGCCAAAACAGGCCGGTTACCCATTTGTTCACAGTTTATTATAGTGCTTGCTATTCAGTATCCCAATACGTATAATTATCTTCTAGCTTCTTCACACATATTAATGCATTATGCATAGGCAAGTGCTTATTCATGCACTCTGCTAAAATGGTCAGTTAAAGACCAATTAACCTCATGATAGTTCCTATTACCTCAGTGACACCAAGACAGATATATGATAGCAATAATTTTACACTACTTTTTGTATGTTGGGTATAGTATAAGACATGATTTACACAGAGTTATATTAATAATCTGAATCAATTGTACTTCGTACAGTAGATTTTAGCACAAGACAGGAAGCTTTTAGCACCCAAAAAGGTAATTACAAGTCTGCAAAGGCTGTCAGTCTTAGAGATTAGGCTAGAGGCTAAGGTTGGGGGGGAGGGGGGGGGGGGTAGGACTTAGTAGGATAGGTTACATTTAAGGGTTATTTCAAGAGTACCGTTAAAGGGTTAATTAAGAGTACAGGGAGTGCAGAATTATTAGGCAAATGAGTATTTTTGAGGATTAATTTTATTATTGAACAACAACCATGTTCTCAATGAACCCAAAAAACTCATTAATATCAAAGCTGACTATTTTTGGAAGTAGTTTTTAGTTTGTTTTTAGTTTTAGCTATTTTAGGGGGATATCTGTGTGTGCAGGTGACTATTACTGTGCATAATTATTAGGCAACTTAACAAAAATCAAATATACAGTATACCCATTTCAATTATTTTTTTTCTACCAGTGAAACCAATATAACATCTCAACATTCACAAATATACATTTCTGACATTCAAAAACAAAACAAAAACAAATCAGTGACCAATATAGCCACCTTTCTTTGCAAGGACACTCAAAAGTCTGCCATCCATGGATTCTGTCAGTGTTTTGATCTGTTCACCATCAACATTGCGTGCAGCAGCAACCACAGCCTCCCAGACACTGTTCAGAGAAGTGTACTGTTTTCCCTCCTTGTAAATCTCACATTTGATGATGGACCACAGGTTCTCAATGGGGTTCAGATCAGGTGAACAAGGAGGCCATGTCATTAGCTTCTTTTATACCCTTTCTTGCCAGCCACGCTGTGGAGTACTTGGACGCGTGTGATGGAGCATTGTCCTGCATGAAAATCATGTTTTTCTTGAAGGATGCAGACTTCTTCCTGTACCACTGCTTGAAGAAGGTGTCTTCCAGAAACTGGCAGTAGGACTGGGAGTTGAGCTCGACTCCATCCTCAAACCGAAAAGGCCCCAGAAGCTCATCTTTGATGATACCAGCCCAACCCAGTACTCCACCTCCACCTTGCTGGCGTCTGAGTAGGACTGGAGCTCTCTTCCCTTTACCAATCCAGCCACGGGCCCATCCATCTGGCCCATCAAGACTCACTCTCATTTCATCAGTCCATAAAACCTTTGAAAAATCAGTCTTGAGGTAAATTCTTGGCCCAGTCTTGACGTTTCAGCTTGTGTGTCTTGTTCAGTGGTGGTCGTCTTTCAGCCTTTCTTACCTTGGCCATGTCTCTGAGTATTGCACACCTTGTGCTTTTGGGCACTCCAGTGATGTTGCAGCTCTGAAATATGGCCAAACTGGTGGCAAGTGGCATCTTGGCAGCTGCACGCTTGACTTTTCTCAGTTCATGGGCTGTTATTTTGCGCCTTGGTTTTTCCACACGCTTCTTGCGACCCTGTTGACTATTTTGAATGAAATGCTTGATTGTTCGATGATCACGCTTCAGAAGCTTTGCAATTTTAAGAGTGCTGAATCCCTCTGCAAGATATCTCACTATTTTTTACTTTTCTGAGCCTGTCAAGTGCTTCTTTTGACCCATTTTGCCCAAGGAAAGGAAGTTGCCTAATAATTATGCACACCTGATATAGGGTGTTGATGTCATTAGACCACACCCCTTCTCATTACAGAGATGCACATCACCTAATATGCTTAATTGGTAGTAGGCTTTCGAGCCTATACAGCTTGGAGTAAGACAACATGCATAAAGAGGATGATGTGGTCAAAATACTAATTTGCCTAATAATTCTGCACTCCCTGTATATGTTAATGCATAGGTTAAAGGTTAGGGTGAGTTCAAGTGTTAGTATGAGGTTAGTGATTAAGCATTGGGTTTATGTTAAAGAGACACTGTCACCATGTTACATATTAAATGGACAGTAAAGGTAGTTAATATACCAAAGGAGCACTAAATGTATATGGCTATTTGGATTACACATTGCTGTTGCTTTCAGTTTTATGCTCTTCATCATGTTCTGCAGAGTCACTGGGTGTGTTGCTATAGCTATTTACTAATTTATTCATAGCATAAATATATGGAATGAAGCATTTTTGCTTACCATGCATTGTTTTTATTAGCTAAGATTCCCCTATTTAAATGTTAATGAACTTGTTGGACTGGTTCATGAATCTCAGGACAGGAAGTGATGTAGGCTGGAATTAGGGAGAGGGAAAAGGACTAGAAAAACAGCCATGTGTTAGAGACCGAGGCATGTGGTTGTTTTGCAGGACTCCAAGAACCAAGGGGCAGTCTGGAGAGATTCTGAAAAAAAGGAAGAAGATGACATTACAAGGAAAAATCAAGTTCAGTAACTGTTTAGTGTATACCTATCACATACATTGTCCATGATCATTTGCTAGGAAGAATAGACAGTTTGTGCATGTGTATATGGTATGCATGTAAATAGGATTTAGAAAAAGGAAGGGATTTTGTGTATGCCAGTGAAAACCACAATCCAATGTATATAAAAATTACAAAGGGTTATTCTGTCATGCAGTAAAACAACACGTTTGTTTAAAACACCATTTTTGTAAAGGTATACAGAGAAAGGGAAAAATCCTTCAAGAATTTTAGAGCTTGTTACTTTCATACATAAATGAATAAATTCACAGGTGGTCAAACACAGGTGGTTTATTCCTTTATGTCTGAAAGTAACAAGCTCTGAACTACTAGAAGGATTTTTCCCTCTCTCTGTATACCTTTACAAAAATAGTGTTTTAGACCTGGTTCACACCTATGCATTTCTTTGTGCGTTTTCAGTTTTGCAGAAACACACTACACTCCATTTACCATGGTTTTTATATGGGTCAGGTTCACATCTGTGCATTTTATGGAAAGGGCCAGGGACCAGCAAGTTGTGTTTTTGGTTCTATAGACTTCAATGGATTAAAAACATGCATTTAAAAATGCAAAATGTGCCTGAAATATGCATCGACTGCAACCTGCATAGGTGTGAACCAGGCCTTAAACAAATGTGTTGCTTTTACAGTGCCTTGAAAAAGTATTCATACCCCTTGAAATGTTCCACATTTTTTCATGTTACAGCCAAAAAGTTAAATGTATTTTTTTTTTTTTGGAGGATTTTATGTGATAGACCAACATAAAGTGGCACATAATTGTTTAGTGAAAAGAAAATGATAAATGTTTTTCAGAATTGTTTACAAATAAATATGTGAAAAGTGTGGCGTGCATTTGTATTCAGCCCCCCTGAGTCAATACTTTATAGAACCATCTTTTGCAATTACAACTGCAAGCGTTTTTGGGTATGTCCCTACCAGCTTTGCACATATAGGCAGTGACATTTTTGTCCATTCTTCCTTGTAAAATAGCTCAAGCTCTGTCAGACTGGATGGAGAGCATCTTTGAACAGCATGTTTTAAGTCTTGCCACAGATTATCAATTGGTTTTAGGTCTGAATTTTGACTGGGCCATTCTAAAACATGAATATGCTTTGATCTGAACCATTCCATTGTAGCTCTGGCTTTATTTTTGGTGTTGTTGTCTTGCTAAAAGGTGAACCTCTGCCCCTGTCTCAAGATTTTTGCAGACTCTAACAGGTTTTCTTCTAAGATTGCCTTGTATTGGGCTCCATCAATCTTCTCATTAACTCTGACCAGCTCTGACCTTGCTGAAGAAAAGCATCCCCACAACATGATGCTGAAACCACCTTGTTTCACGGTGGGTGTGGTGTGTTCAGGATGATGTGCAGTGTTAGTCTTTCACCACACAAAGCATTTTGCTTTTAGCCCAAAAAAGTTAAATTTTGGTCTCATCTGACTACAGCACCTTCTTCCATGTTGTTGCTCTGTCCCCGACATGGCTTCTCACAAACTGCAAACGGGACTTCTTATGGCTTTCTTTCAACAATGGCTTTCTTTTTGCCACTCTTCCATAAAGGCCAGATTTGTGTAGTTTAAGATTGTAGGTGTATCAGAATAAGGGGGCTGAATAAAAATACACACTACACTTTTCACATATTTATTTGTAAAAAGTTTTGAAAAACATTTATGCTTTTTCCTTCTACTTCCCAATTATGTTCCACTTTGTGTTGGTCTATCATATAAAATCCCAATAACATACATTTACGTTGTTGGTTGTAACATGACAAAATGTGGAAAATTTCAAGGGGTGTGAATACTTTTTCCAGGCACTGTACTGCATGACAGAATACAATTTTGTAAAGTTTAAATACATTAGAGCGTGGTTCTCACTGACATACACAAAGTCCCTTCCTTTTTCTATATATTTGAGATGATGCCGATGTGAACCAAATTAACATAAGAATGCATGGCATATCGCCACTTACTTATATTGTATGCATATTGTGTAATACTTTGTAAGTTTTGTATTGTTTACTAAAACTGTATGTAGTTTGTGGGTACAGCATTTTTGTTTGGCAAAGCACATTAATACACTACAGAGGTTTTTTGATGCTTCCTTGCTTTTACTGCAACCCTAAACACAAAGCAAAACACCAGGGTCCACATGTTATGGTCCTTTTATGAAAAAAGGGTGACAGTGTGGAGCCTTCAGTGGCCCACAAAGTGTTTACTGCATATTGCAGCAGACGGAGCTCCATGATTGAAGGAGAAATCAGACATGCAACTTTGGCAGGCCATGTGACCGTGCTCTCCTTCCAGGTTTATTTCCCTCCTGTTCATTTTTATTGCACTCTGGGATTCCCCTCTGCTTATTCAGACCCATGGCTCAGTAAAGTGCACACTAAAAACATATTGTGGTGAATGAAAGTTGTCGCCCTATTTTTGGAAAAAAAAAAAAAAAAGAAAGTGGTCGCCCTAGGATGGGAGTTTTTTATTGGCAGGATCAACCAGATGTAATAAAAATAAAGAAAAAATAAAATGATTGTAGTCATCACATCAAAGAACTGCTAAGTTGCAATATATGATATTTTTGTTCTTGGGTTTAAATACTCCTTAACCCTTTTGCTGCCAATGATATAAGGCTTAAAGTGGAACTAAAGTTTCATTTTCACAGATTGCAAGCAGACAGGCTTTATTGCAGAAGAGGCATGCAATGTTTCTTTTGCAATAAAATAGACCTACCTTCTTTTTAGCAATGTACTCTGGCATGAAAACAGAGCTGCACATCTGCAGCTCATATTACATCACTGACATGATCCTTGTGTGCTGGGATCACCAACTCCCACACTGTGACGTCATCCCGTGCTGTATAATGAAGGCAGCCAAAGAACAGCAGGACAAAAGATGCTGATAAAGGCAAGGACCATTGAAGGAAAGGTAAGCTTAACTCTGCTTTAAGTAGCAGCAGCACCAACTTGTAAACAAATGTTAACAAGCTGATGGCTGCTATAGAAGCCTGTAATTTGTTTACATTTTCTCAGTGGACTGTTGGCTTTGTGGAAGTGATCCACTTCCACATGTGCTGTAACATGCATCCGGGCTCACCTGTCCCTCTTAGGTACCCAGGACCATCGTAGTGGGTGTCAGGATGGATAGCAGTGGAAGACCAGCAATCATCTGTTTGCTGATCAGTCCTAAGAAGAATGACGCTGGAAGCTATCAGAACTAATCACTTCTGTGTTCAGCACTGTCATTCCCTGGTCTCTATGGGTTAGTTTCAATTAACTTCAGCAAAGTGCAGGAGTGATATACTGTAATATACCCCGATGTCTCCTTAAAGAGAATCTGTCACCTACACCACAAACTGGTCCATGGATGAAGGAAAGAAAATCGCACTGTTTATGGCGGGGCAGTGGAAAAAAGAATCCTTTGTACATTGGTTTTCAATGGGAGGAATAATGTCCTATACATTGGTTGTCAGTGGGAGTAAAAAAAGTTATTTTAATTAAGGTTCAGAAGGGGAAAGAATGACTTTTCCATTAATGGTTAGTGAAAAGAATAGTGCATCCTTCCCATGACCACCAAGACAAATTCTTCCTTCCACTGAGCAGCAATATAACTTTGTCATCCCACTAACCACTGATAGAAGGAGCATTATTCCTCCCACTGATCACTAATGTAAGGAGCAAATCATACAATAGAGGTCAGATACAGAATATGCCTTGCAAAGGGTTAAACCGCTAAAAAAAAAACAAAAAAAAAAAACATTGGTGTCATGGGAGGAATGGATACTTAACTGCGAGAACAGCAGTCTCTTCCATTCAGTGTACCAACACTGTGGGCTCTACAGAGTGATTGAAGCACCAGACCTTGCTTTGTGCATTGGTGTCCAGTCATTTTGGAGCAGGAAGGGCCATCCCTAAACTGTTCCTACAAGTTTGAAAGCATGCAATAGTCCAAAATGTATTGGTATGCTGACACCTTAAGCATTCCCTTCACTGGAACTAAGGGGCCAAGCCCAACCCCTGAAAAACAGCCCCACACCATATTCCCCCCTCCACCAAATGATTTGGACCAGTGCACAAAGCAAGGTCCATAAAGACATTGATGAGCGAGTTTGGAGTGGAGGAACTTGACTGGCTTGCACTGAGCCCTACCTCAACCCGATAGAACATCTTTGGGATGAATTAGAGTGGAGACTGCGAGCCAGGCCTTCTTGTCCACATCAGTGGAAGAATGGTCAAACATTCACATAGACACACTCCTAAACCTTGTGGACAGCCTTCCCAGAAGAGTTGAAGCCGCTATAGCTGCAAAGGGTAGGCCAACTCAATACTGAACCCTTCGGACTAAGACTTAGATGCCATTAAACTTTGTGTGCATGTAAAGGCAGGTGTCACAATACTTTTGGTAATATAGTGTATGTGACTAGTGCATTAAGGTAAGGTATGCTAGGATTTGAACCAGAAAATTTTGCATATATGCAGTCAGTCAAGCTAGAATTATATTTTCTAAAGACTTGGAAAATAAATAGAAATCATGCCCCCATTCTTTCCACATTTAAAACTAATGCACAGGTTTTCTGACACATACAGTGATGTCATGTGATGTATGTACAATGATCTTCTGAAAAGTATAACCTATTTCTTCTAGTATTAGTCAGAACATAACAGAATAATATTACTGACTTTTTTGGTAAAGATAAAGTAGATATTAGCAAGTGTGACTGATTACCATAGCATGCACAAACATGCAGATTGTATTTCAATATTAACCATGATACACAAGCATCACTCACAAATAGATATCTCTAATATCAATATATTTGTTTTTATGGCCACATAGCGTTCTATAATTAAAATTCTGCTCTTCCTGTACAGATGTCCTATCTGTTTCATCAATGTACACAATCTATTTACATAAATGTCTAAAGGTCAATTCATAATGGTTATTGCTATATTTTAGTTGTATATTAGGGATATTCATCCATTTGAATATTATTAGTTGTCGGCTGTTTTGTTGCATGCAACTTATAATGTTGCTGTTCATGGATGCAGTATCAAGGCATTTTGAAGACCTAAAACCTAATTTCTTGGGAAGCTGCATCCACACTTCGGATTTTATCCTGCCCTTATCTCCCTATGGTGCCAATGCATCTACCAATTATTATAACTAAGAAAGGTTAGATGTTCTTTGATGATAATTTGGCCATGTAGCATGTCCCTCTATCAATATCCAGAATATATCTGCTTGGATACTAAATAACAGGGAGTGATAGATAATGCGATACTATTGGCACATCTATGAGGTTTTTATACAATCACTTTTATTGCACTCTATAACTGTATGATACATATGTTTGATGCAGGTGCCCAAGGTTCATATTTCTAAATTGGCCATTATTGTGAAGGGTCATGTCTGTTACTAATTAGTCATTATGCGACCATTATAAAGAAATTGGAAGAAATGGAGTTTGAGGAGGGGGGCTCTAATCTGCTACACATAGAATTCACGAGGGACCTCTTTAGAACAATTCATAGTGACTAGTATAATAAAACAGAAAATATCAGATTCCCTATCCTTTGGCTGGATTTTGTAAAAAAGAAAGGCATTGTGACTATTTTGGTGGGGGAAAGTAGGGTCAAACTGTCAATCTGTAACACAGATTTGATTCTCTTTTAAAATAATATCCTATTAAAGAGGATTATCAATTGTGAGACACAGAGCAGACCTTATGTTTTACCCTACTGAGCAAATATGGGAATTCAACTAGTAGTATGAGTAAACTTGTAAAAATTGCTGCAAGAGACCGTTTAGCTGCTCACTTTCCTTGATTGGTAGCAGACTCCCGAATCAGGGAGGGGGCCTCAGAGGGCCGTCAGGTTTTCTGGTGGATTTCAGTGGCATGCCACTTTAAAAACCAGGGGATTATGGGGTAATGATCCCCTCCTCTATCACGTGAGGGTCCTAATAAGAAAGTAGCATGTTTCTTTTATAGGTGCAGTCCAAATAGGAAAGTATAGTACTTTCTTATACCTTTACATAAATGCCCCTATCTAACTTATATTCATACTATATTGTTTTATATTGGCTTAAAATAATTCCGTTTTAGTAAATCCTCAGTTTAACATTTACCATCAAAAAGTTTAAATATTAAATTTGAAGGGTTAGACAGTATTGTTCAGGAAAAATAATTTGGTCTGTTAATGATAATGATAAAAGAGATTAGTGTGTTCCTCTCCATTTAACACAGTTTTGTCCCTGGGCAAATGTGACATCTAAAGTTAGGACAAACTCAGGACTGCTGTTCTATTTTACTAATCCTTGATTGCCACAGGGAATGCAGAATAATTGAATGCACTGCTGCCCCTTGCAACAAACTCTGGAAATAGTTTATAATGTTGATACACATGTACATATGATTATCTAAATGCAAATATTATTTTCTATGTATTGACTACAGTGGTGTACTTGCTTCCTAAGCTGAATATTGTATGTTGCTGTATCTGCTTGCTGTGCTTCATACTGTATATATCTAAATGCACAGAAGAATACAGGTAAACATTCCACAGTCAATTCAAATGTTTAAATGACCTAAAAACAACAGTGCCTCAGTGAAATTTGTGGGAATATCCCTCACAGAAGCCTGCTTAGTGTGTAGACATCATAAAAACATCAATGTCTAGGCGCCACAAAACTCTAACTTGTAGGGTACAATGGTCCATTCAATATTTATGCTGCTGCTGAAACCAACTGAGTCTGTAGTTGAAAACAAAATAACAAAATTAAGGATTGTGCACCAAGTTTAGGGTTGTATTATTATGAGCAAACTGGATAAGGATAATATAGTTGTTATTATGCTCTAATGCAGGGATCCTCAAACTTCAGACCTCCAGCTGTTGTGGAACTACACATCCCATGAGGCATTGTAAAACTCCGACATTCACAGACATAGCTAGGCATGATGGGAATTGTAGTTCCTGAACAACTGGAGGGCCGTAGTTTGAAGACCCCTGCTCTAATGTCTGTCCTAGATATGTGCACAAAGGCAAG
Source organism: Pelophylax lessonae (assembly GCF_965119305.1). Taxonomy (NCBI): domain Eukaryota; kingdom Metazoa; phylum Chordata; class Amphibia; order Anura; family Ranidae; genus Pelophylax; species Pelophylax lessonae. The sequence goes on along the minus strand of NC_138770.1, from coordinate 229,761,179 downwards.
CCCTATATGACCAGTGTCATTAACCACTCACTGGCTGGATAAACAACAATATGATATAAAAAATGTGTCATAACACTAAAATTGATAAAGGGTCCCAGGGAATCTACCTCAATCAGAAGCAATGCCTCCAAGATAGGTAATAAATGGCAAAAACATAAATCCACTCACATGAGGAAGAAAAAGAGACTCCCCAAAACTATACACCAGATGGTGCTGAGATGTTATGTTGGGCTACTGTACGCTATTATTTGTGGCCAATCAGGAAGGGAAGCCGGCACTGAGCTGTTAGGAAGGGGTGGAAGGTGTGGCAACTGCATGTCTAGCTCCGAATGCTGGCAGCGACAGTGCGCTCTCCCAAAAGCTGGAAGGTACATTACTGCCACAAATCAGGACAGCTTCCAGGTGTTGGGGATTGTCCATTCACCTCCAGGACAATGAGTTTTGAGGCCTACACCTCTTTGCCAAGCCCTGAAGTGGGGATGAAGAAAGGAAAAACATTTATAGGACAAGGTACTGCCAGGGGCGGAATGAGTGAGAGAGATAATGAAACTGCCCACAACACAACACCAGGGAACACTGTGTTGGGTAGAACCCCCTTCTAGAAGCCCACGGTGCTTCCCAATTCTTTTATGTAGGGTGCTTCTGGTACATCCCACATACAGCAATGTGCAGGAACATAGACAGAAAATTTGCTAAAACAACTGATAAATTGTCTAATCGGATAGGTTTGCCCCGCAGAGACATTTAATGGGGTTTTTCCATGTGGAATGATTTGACAAGTGAGGCAGTTGTACTTTTTACATTTAAAGATGCCTATTCTTTTGTCAAAAAAAGAGCGGATATCAGTTTTTTTGTTTTGACCTATAAATATGCTAGTGGGAACAATATTCTTTATCTATTTTTTTAATTTTTCACTTGTTATTATTATTTATATTTTGTTGTAATTATTGATCATAATATATGTTTTTTTTTTTTTTTGTTAAATTATGATTGTATCAGGTAAAACCTCAATCGATTAATATATATAAGATATACATATATATTTATTTTTAAATAAAACATTATCATAACAACAGCAACTTTTCTCGGTAACACATACTGGCTGTCTCCCAGGGACAGCAGTCTCAGGAGAACACACTTCTAAACAAGTCTTCCAAACATTTATTCTTCTCCCATAGCCACCTTCTGGGCTCCCCCTCTCAGGGATTGGCTGAAGTCAGATACATATTCATAACTTCAATGGTTGACCCTCCGACTCCAGATGGGAGCAACCAAGCACCAAGCTTAAGGAAACCTGACTAGACCTACAAAATAGACTGTTGCTCCACTGAACACAGCAGAGCCAAAACTAAATTTAGCCTAACCAGGGCAGGGCACTACATACTGTATATTTCCCCTCACTGTAGAAATGTGGATACCCCATCACTTTATTTCCTGTGATAATAACAACCAGGATAAATAGAAAAGGGGAATCTCCCCAGTGTAAACACAACAATAAAAAACTAGACAGGTGTTCTCACCCTTACACAATTTACCCAAAACTTAAATAAAATGCATTGTCAGTATATACAGTATATATATATATATATAAATGACAGATGGCATCCCAGTCTTGGTCCGTGGGGTTCAGTGTTAAGTTGGCCCACCCTTTGTAGCTGTGGCGGCTTCGACTATTCTGGGAGGGCTGTCCACGGGGTTTGGGAGTGTGTCTGTGGAAGTGTTTGACCATTCTTCCAGAAGCGCATTTGTGAGGTCAGACATAAAGACAAATGAGAGTCAAACTGTATAGGAATAACAATTTTTGGCCCTAGCTGAAAACAAAACAGTTAATATGTTGTCAGAGTGGGTAGATGGGATGAGCATTATGGCTGCCCGTCTGATCATAGGAGCTAGAGTAAGTTAAGTACAGGATTACAAGGGATGCAAGGAAGATCAGAACAAAATAAGAATGCAAACATGTAATGAAAACATTATTAGTGCCGTGTGCACAATGAGTGCAGTGTGCAATACATACAAAATATAATACAATAATATACAGGATGTACAAATTTCATTTACAATATATATATATATATATATATATATATATATATATATTTATATATATACTATCATATCATCATAGTATCATATATATAGTATCATATCATATCATTAGTATTATATATATACATATATAGTATCTCCCAAAAGTGAGTCACCCCTCACATTTTTGTAAATATTTTATTATATCTTTTCATGTGACAACACTGAAGAAATTACACTTTGCTACAATGTAAAGTAGTGAGTAGAAAAGGGTTATATACCAGCGCTATGGAGTTTCAGTACGTAGTTAGGCTAAATTAGTGGTGTGAGCTGCCTCCAACCTACCTCTGAGGTAGTAGATTAGAAAAACTTGCAAGAAATGTTGGGACCGGCGCTACCACTTTAAAATTGTGTTTATGCAGATGTGTGCTTCACACGTTATAAAAAGTGCATATAGTGCAACCAATAAATAGAAAGTGCTACGTGCTGTTAAAACATCAATAAATAATTTTAACCTGGGCTGTGCTCAGTGTGCCATATTAGAAATGTCATATATTAAACATATATACAAAGTGCCAAGTGCTAGTAATGCCAAGTACCACGTGTTGTGATCCGTGCTAAAAACAACAATATATGGCGTCGGTGGATGACCCACCAAAGACACCGCTGCTTACCGCACTCTTTAAGCCGATGCCTCGACACTTCTTGGTCACTGAAACAAAGGATAAGCCTCCATTGCGTAGCATATGTTGTGTATAGCGAAATAACTTAGCATCCACTCACAGTTTAGGGAGTTCACTGTCAGCTTGAAAGGTGTTCGCCGGGCCGCTTCCGCATTCCACCGGCTCAGACCACCGTTCCCGGAAGTACACAAACCACGCCCTACGCGTTTCGTCATACGACGTCATCTGGAGCGTGCCATCTGTCGCTACTCCCGGTCTTTTTATAGGCTGGGATGGCACCATCTTGGTGTACCTAATTCGAGACCGGACACGGCGGCCATCTTGGTACACCCCTCCCGTAGCCTAAATAATGTTTATTCATCATGTGAACTCCCTTCATGCTGTGTTTGCCGTACATATAAAACAATACTCTTTATTAAAACACTGGGTACGACTAAACATTAGCAAGTTAAAATGAAATTTAAAATTAATTTGTGCAAACAGTGATGTGTCTGGTTTAATCGGGGTGAACCGATAACCAGTAGTGCCGTGATTGTAAGAAATAGTAGATATTGGTTAAAATAGTTTTATTATGGTGACAAGGTGATCAAGTGATATGTATTGACTATACCTAATATATAAAATCGTGGGCCCATGTGTCTATGCAATTTGTGCTAGACTATGAAAAAAGTGCCCATACATGTAACAATTAGTCGGTGAGATAAAAATCGTGATGAAGCAAAAGGTATGTTTAAAATAAAATAGGAAAAAAAGTTTTTGGTAAGTCCATATGCTGTAATTAAAGTCCAGAATCCTCTTGATTTGTATATTTGAGCAGAGTCTCATATTTTATGGGCAAAAAATATTAAAATAAAAAATAAAAAATAAAAATGTATATTCATTATAAATTCCAGAAATTCCAGAAAAAAACAGGAGGACGTTAAATAAATGAACCATTGTAGTAGGACACTTAGAGATAGATGTTCTCATGAGACGAGGAAGTATACTTAAAAAGAAAAAAGGAGAAAAAATTGGGATAAAAAGTTCCAGACAGGATTTTTTCAAAAACTGGATTTTTGAAAACGAGGAGTTACGATTCAAGAGTTTTCATAAAAGGAGAACTAGTAAAAGGGCTTGGTTTGTATCAGAGGAGGATGTTTGAAATGGGTAATGCATTACTTAGATGCATATAAAACCAGGGATTAAAATTATTAAATTTTCTTAAAACCCCTTAAAACCCTTCTTAAACCTTCATAAAAGATTATGTATGAGGACCATTGGGAGGCTACATCAAAAACCCCCCTTGGTTGAGAGTTCAAATTTAAATAAAAATAAAAATTAAAAATTAAACAGTAAAAATTGAAAATTCCAAGGTTAAAAAAGAGGTGGTTTAAAAATCGGTAATGGAACAATTCAGATCAAAAACAGGAGGTTAGAAATCGGTAATGAAACAGTTCAGATCAATGTCGATGTTCAAGCCTTTGGGTTGGAGGGTCTGCATTTGGTATATCCACTTTGTTTCGTTCCTTGACACATCTATTTTCTTATTGCTTCCTCTCCAGTTATTCTTAATTTTATCAATGGCATAAAAAAACATTACCGTGGGGTCTTGGGAATGATGGAACTTGAAGTGTCGTGACAAACTGTGTTTGTCAAACCCCTTACGGATGTTCTTTACATGCTCCCTAATGCGGACAAATAGGGGTCTAGTGGTGCGGCCTACATACTGTAATTTACAGGGGCACTCCACCACATAGGTTACATGAGTACTCGTGCATGTAATGGTTTCCTTGATCTTATATATTTTTCCTGTGCTCTGTGCCATAAAGGACGTTTTTTTTCTTTTCTTTTCTTTGGACGTTTTGCAAGGCAGGCATTTTCCGCATCTGAAGAAACCCTTTAAGCTGGTTGGAAGATTTATTTTCTTAGGGGGGGTCAATGACGTTGTGCACCATCCGATTCCTCAGGTTTGGTGCTTTCCTGTATATGAAAGTGGGTTTTGGGGGGAGGATATCTTTAAGTGTTGTATCAGCTTGCAGGATTGGCTAGTGTTTTCTTACATTTTTTTCTAAGGCCTTATGCTGAGTGTTGTATCCTGTTAAAAACGCAAACTCAGTATTCTTATTCCCACTTGTTCTGTTTGGCACATCCTTTATCAGGTCTTCCCTATTCATTTGCTCCACTTTTTTCTTGATGTTAATCATCAAGAAACTGATTTTTAAACCTCCTCTTTTTTAACCTTGGAATTTTCAATTTTTACTGTTTAAATTTTAATTTTAATTTTTATTTAAATTTGAACTCTCAACCAAGGGGGGTTTTTGATGTAGCCTCCCAATGGTCCTCATACATAATCTTTTATGAAGGTTTAAGAAGGGTTTTAAGGGCTTTTAAGAAAATTTAATAATTTTAATCCCTGGTTTTATATGCATCTAAGTAATGCATTACCCATTTCAAACATCCTCCTCTGATACAAACCAAGCCCTTTTACTAGTTCTCCTTTTATGAAAACTCTTGAATCGTAACTCCTCGTTTTCAAAAATCCAGTTTTTGAAAAAATCCTGTCTGGAACTTTTTATCCCAATTTTTTCTCCTTTTTTCTTTTTAAGTATACTTCCTCGTCTCATGAGAACATCTATCTCTAAGTGTCCTACTACAATGGTTCATTTATTTAACGTCCTCCTGTTTTTTTCTGGAATTTCTGGAATTTATAATGAATATACATTTTTATTTTTTATTTTTTATTTTAATATTTTTTGCCCATAAAATATGAGACTCTGCTCAAATATACAAATCAAGAGGATTCTGGACTTTAATTACAGCATATGGACTTACCAAAAACTTTTTTTCCTATTTTATTTTATAACAATACATACCTTTTGCTTCATCACGATTTTTATCTCACCGACTAATTGTTACATGTATGGGCACTTTTTTCATAGTCTAGCACAAATTCCATAGACACATGGGCCCACGATTTTATATATTAAGTATAGTCAATACATATCACTTGATCACCTTGTCACCATAATAAAACTATTTTAACCAATATCTACTATTTCTTACAATCACGGCACTACTGGTTATCGGTTCACCCCGATTAAACCAGACACATCACTGTTTGCACAAATTAATTTTAAATTTCATTTTAACTTGCTAATGTTTAGTCGTACCCAGTGTTTTAATAAAGAGTATTGTTTTATATGTATGGCAAGCACAGCATGAAGGGAGTTCACATGATGAATAAACATTATTTAGGCTACGGGAGGGGTGTACCAAGATGGCCGCCGTGTCCGGTCTCGAATTAGGTACACCAAGATGGCGCCATCCCAGCCCATAAAAAGACCGGGAGTAGCGACAGATGGCACGCTCCAGATGACGTCGTATGACGAAACGCGTAGGGCGTGGTTTGTGTACGTCAATACGTCACTTCCGGGAACGGTGGTCTGAGCCGGTGGAACGCGGAAGCGGCCCGGCGAACACCTTTCAAGCTGACAGTGAACTCCCTAAACTGTGAGTGGATGCTAAGTTATTTCGCTATACACAACATATGCTACGCAAAAGTAGTGAGTGTACAGCTTGTATAACAGTGTAAATTTGCTGTCCCCTCAAAATAACTCAGCACACTGACATTAATGTCTAAACCTCTGTCAACAAAAGTGAGTACACCCCTAAGTGAGAATGTCCAAACTGGACCAAGATAGCCATTTTCCCGTAGTTGCTTTAGTTTACATAGAAACATAGAATGTGTCGGCAGATAAGAACCATTTGGCCCATCTAGTCTGCCCAATATATCTGAATCCTATGAATAGTCCCTGGCCCTAATTTATATGAAGGATAGCCTTATGCCTATCCCATGCATGCTTAAACTCCTTCACTGTATTTGCAGCTACCACTTCTGCAGGAAGGTTATTCCATGCATCCACTACTCTCTCAGTAAAGTAATACTTCCTCATATTACTTTTAAACCTTTGCCCCTCTAATTTAAAACTGTGTCCTCTTGTGGTAGTTTTTCTTCTTTTAAATATGCTCTCCTCCTTTACCGAGTTGATTCCCTTTATGTATTTAAAAGTTTCTATCATATCCCCTCTGTCTCTTCTTTCTTCCAAGCTATACATGTTAAGGTCCTTTAACCTTTCCTGGTAAGTTTTTTCCTGCAATCCATGTACTAGTTTAGTAGCTCTTCTCTGAACTCTCTCTAGAGTATCTATATCCTTCTGGAGATATGGCCTCCAGTACTGCGCACAATACTCCAAGTGAGGTCTCACCAGTGTTCTGTACAGCGGCATAAGCACTTCTCTCTTTCTACTGCTTATACCTCTCCCTATACATCCAAGCATTCTGCTGGCATTTCGTGCTGCTCTATTACATTGTCTTCCCACCTTTAAGTCTTCTGAAATAATTACTCCTAAATCCCTTTCCTCAGTTTAGTAGTGAAAGCCTGAGGTAGCCAGCGTCCTGAACACAGATTGTAAATAGATGGTTGATAAGCCATGTCCTTAACAATCGATGAGGCATCAGCTGTCAGTGGGGTTCCCCGCTGCCAGCTGAATGTAAAAAAAATAATAATTGCCGGCAATGAAAAATTAAGAAAAAAAAACCGGTGTGGGGTCCACCCTCAATCTATACTAGTCCCTTTTGGTCTGATATGGATTTTGATGGGAACGTTGAATGTTTTTATAAATGGCCCCCCAAAATGCATACCAGTCCTTTATCAAAGCATGCAGCCTGGCAGGTCAGGAAAGAGGGGGGGGGACAAGCGAGTGCCCCCCCCCCTGAACCATACCAGGTCATATGCCCTCAACATGAGGGGATGCTTTGGGGCAGGGGGGCTCTGCCCCCCAAAGCACCTTGTTCTCATGTTGATGGGGACAAGAGCCTCTTCCCTACAACCCTGGCCGGTGGTTGTGGGAGTCTGCGGGCAGGAGGTTTATTAGAATCTGGAAGCCCCATTGATCCTGGCCCTCCCATGTGAATAAGTATGGGGTACAAAGTACCCCTACTTATTCATCAAAAAACGTGTCGTGTAAAAAAAAGACAGTAGGCTGTTTTTGACAAGTGCTTTATTTAAAAAACAAAAATTAAAAAGATTAGGGCTGCAACTAACGATTATTTTTATAATCGATTAGTTGGCTGATTATTGTTTAGATTAATCGACTAATCGGATAAAAACCTCAACAAAAAAAAGGTTGGTGTATAATTAAGTTAATATTCTTGAATATCTATATGCAGTGGTAAATATAAATATCCAGCTACTGTATATAGTTGGATAATCAATCCACTCTGAGACAGATATATGTATTATTGGAGGTTTAAACTAAGGATTGACCGATTATTGGCAAGGCCGATATTGACTTTTGCCGATATATCTGTATATATCTGTATATCGGCCGGAAATGGCCGATATTGCCGATATTCCAAATATTGCTCATGGAAGGGTAAAATGATGTCAAATAGCATAATTCTGTTAACAAATGCTATTGAACATGCCACTCATATATGTACAAATTAAAGATATAAGCAATTCCACATTAGCAGATCTGCTGGCAGATCGGTATCTTTCACCCACTTGCCCTAAGTGATACCCGGGCGATACCGCTGTGTTCGGCATCCACTCAATACTGCTCTGTCTCTCACCCGCTCCATCACCCACCCACCCGATACCGATCCGCTTCTCACCCACTTGCCGTAAGTGACACCTGGGTGATACCGCTCCGTCCGGCATACGATGACGATCTCGGAGGTCACGTGGTCACGAGGCATTGCTCCTCACACATTCACATTGGTGAAATTCTCTGCCATCTACTGACATGTACGGACGGTGTACTAAGCTGTATGTGCGTTGCACTGTATTTTCTGATATGTAAACAAATAATGCATTCTGTATGCAGGACAACTAATCAGCTGACCGATTAATCAATTATGAAAATAGTTGACAACTATTTTCATAATCGATTAGTTGTCGATTAATCGATTAGTTGTTTCAGCCCTCAAAAAAATATCTCCCCCGTGTAGATCCATTGTAAATCATGATGTCGACCATCACGCCCGACCCGGAAAAACAAAATTCCACTCCCGACAAAGGCTTCTGCTGCCTGACAGTTCTTAAATACCTAGGGGGCAGTACCACCCAGTGATGTCATCGGGTGGCCCCGCATGTTTATTGACATGCATGTGTAATATGATCTTTATGGATGTCATCTCTGAGTTACAGCTACTGCAGATCTGTGACTGTAAATAAATATATATAGGTCATAAAATGCCAAGAAAATAAATATCCTGCACGTAAACACAATTCAGCTTTAGCAGGGTGCATGCATATAATTATATTCCCTAAAGGATTATAAAATGATACATAATTTTTTACATCACCCAATCCTACTCAATTATTAATAGCTCTGCAGATATGCGGTATTTATACAGTTAATGACTTTGAAGTAGTAATCAGCAGTCCAGTGAATAGTTCCTTCATTAAAATCCATGACTATAAAGTTAACCATTTAGTATCCAACATAGTCCTGCAAATCTCAGTTTAATCTATCAGTACATTGCAGCGATTTTGATGGCAGAAAAAGAATCTGAGAACCTGTAGTTTTAGTGAGTTTCATTAAAGTTTCCACAACTTCAGTTGTACTGCATCCATCCACCAGAGCAATCCTAAAATGTGAAAACCTGCACCCTAGTTCACACAACTAACCAATGGTTACCTTCAATGGTGTCTGCAGTTTGATCAGTAAATGCAGGGACAAAAGCAGCTGAAAGTATGTGCATATCTTGTCTTTACCTGTAAAACATAAAGGGTAATGCCACTTTTGTTGAAAAAAAAAACATTCCCCTGAGTGATCTATGTACATTACAAAGATTTTAACAAACTTCCTACCTTTTGCTATTCTGAAGAAATCACTGTGTGTTTGTCTGCGTCCATGTGGTAAGTGAATCTCATGGGAGTGGTTTCCTAATTATAAATCAGCTGCTGCACCTGCAGGGCTCTAATGAGAAAAACTGCAGGGTCTACATCCCTTTAGACATGACTTCCTATTGGGAGTATCTTACCAAAAATTAAATTTTTGTTGCAGGGGATGTCTGATTTCTGATTTGTATATTAGTGTAGACTTCTGGGAAAATTGGTGAGCCAGTCACACAAGCACGAAATTATGTTTCTGGGGTGTGGTCAGTACACATTCTGTGTATAGAAAAACTCCAGGTAGCCATATTGTATTGCATTTTACAGGAAATTACAGTGCTGCAGATTGAAAAGGAAAGGTTATTTTTAATAACGTTCAATTGCAATATGACTTGTGTCCTAATTGTATATGCTATATTTTTTTTTTCTTTGCTATTTTTTTCCCTTGAAAGTAGAGTTACCCTTTAAGTTTGTCTTCTTCACCTCTCCCACTTCCCAAGCCTTTCCTACTGGTCTTTTATTGTATTAGGTGCCCATATTGACCAATATGTAAGTGAAGAAGAGGGTGGGGCTTGGCTTGACATTAAAAGGTAAAGTCAAGATTATCATTTAACACCAACTGCATAAAGATAATTTTGACATGTAGATTTAATTGAAGATAAGCTCTTTTTATCATTTTTCATCATCCACTTAGTTTAAAATGGCTACGGCCTGGCTATAGACATTCAAGTAGTTAGATATTATTAACAAGTAGTAACTGTGCTTTAAAACACCTTAAACGGGAAGTATGGAAAAATCTCTACAATTAAAACGAAAAAAAAAAACTTATAGGAACTTTAACCCTTTCTCACCCCCCTCGAAAACAAAAATGAAAAGTTTGGGCTTTGGATATAATTTTAAAAAGGTTTAAACATTTAAGAGGAGTACAATAGATTGTGTGCCAGTTACAGTGTGGTACATCTCCCTCCAGTTGGGTTGGCATTCTTTCTGTATAGCTGCAATCAATGATGAAGAAGAGCAAAGCAATTGAGACTTATGCACAGTGGGACTATAAATACCCTTGCAATCACATCCAGCCTTTGTTACAACAGACAACACAAAAACCAGCAATAGTGTTCAACTAAAGAAACAATCATGATACGTTTGAATGGTATTCTAAGGTGTTTGATTCCTCTAAATAACCATTTCTGAAAATAAAGTATTTGTACATCCAGTATCAGAGGCATTGGATAACAATTATTTCCTGAAGATGGTCTTTCTATAGACTAGGAAATTGGAACAATCATTTCTTTTTATTGTGATCTATCAATATAATCAAACACATTTCTCTCTTCTGAATTTTGCATTCACTTCTTATATTAAAACATCAAGGATTCCTTGAAACAAAACAAGTCAATCACCCTGAATTTTACCAGGGTGTATTTCCTTTTTTTTATTCTTTTATTATTTTCGGTACTAAAACATACAAATTTTAAACATTAGAATAATGTTTTGTTTCTTTTTCTATAACATTAAAATGAAACAATGCCTATGGATAGTTCACATTTACCACATGCTGCCAGAGGTGGAGCACTTTGCAAACTCTCTCCTCTGTGGTGTCTGTTCATTTCAGGCACTGCTGGGCTAATGTTGGCCATATACGGAGCAATGTGTGATCAATCAAGGTAAAGGTAATAGTATACAAGCGGTCCATTACAAATTAAAATTTTGGCATTGATATTGTTTCACGCTGTTTAATCATCTCAAAATGTACAAAAAAATATGATCTGTTAGTCATAAATAAAATGATCTATTAAAATGACTGTATGATCTATATTACAAATGTTTCTCTATTACACATGCAGATATTTCTCCAGTTGATCAAACTAAATAGATCAAATGGTAAGCCTTTGGGCTGCAAATATTATTCAGGTAAATTAGTTTAGTCACATTAAAGGATCAATTGATTGATCAGAAGATACAGTACATGTGTGGCCATCATAAAACAGATCAAAATGAGTCAGGTGAGGGACTGCTAGCAACTGCTGAAATATTGGTGTGAGTGCAAACCAAAAGGGCAGTGCTGGGTTTTCATATTAGCACAGCAAGCTTTTCACTTTAATAAAAATGTACATTTTAATAAATGTTTCTTTGTAGAACAAATGTTACATAACAAATTTTGTTTTTTTTTATACACAAATAAACTTTATATACATATACATAAATCAAAAATAATAATATTAACCAAAAACTATGTGTTTCCTCTTAAAACATATGCCCACCCCCCCCCCCCCAAAAAAAAAATCCTTAAATTTCAAACCATCTATACAGTGCCTTGCGAAAGTATTCGGCCCCCTTGAACTTTGCGACCTTTTGCCACATTTCAGACTTCAAACATAAAGATATAAAACTGTAATTTTTTGTGAATAATCAACAACAAGTGGGACACAATCATGAAGTGGAACAAAATTTATTGGATATTTCAAACTTTGTTAACAAATAAAAAACTGAAAAATTGGGCGTGCAAAATTATTCAGCCCCTTTACTTTCAGTGCAGCAAACTCTCTCCAGAAGTTCAGTGAGGATCTCTGAATGATCCAATGTTGACCTAAATGACTAATGATGATAAATAGAATCCACCTGTGTGTAATCAAGTCTCCGTATAAATGCACCTGCACTGTGATAGTCTCAGAGGTCCATTTAAAGCGCAGAGAGCATCATGAAGAACAAAGAACACACCAGGCAGGTCCGAGATACTGTTGTGGAGAAGTTTAAAGCCAGATTTGGATACAAAAAGATTTCCCAAGCTTTAAACATCCCAAGGAGCACTGTGCAAGCGATAATATTAAAATGGAAGGAGTATCAGACCACTACAAATCAACGAAGACCTGGCCGTCTGTCACGGAACCATGAACCAGACGTACAACAACAGATAAGTGAAAATAAGAAAGCTTTATTGAAAAACAAGCTGTAAAGCAAAAGTCCAAACGGATGGCGAAACTGATGCAGAGTCTTTTGCGAAGCCAGGGGTCAGGAACCAGCAGGGTAGTCAGACGAAGCCAGGAACAGGAACCAGCAGGGTAGTCAGACGAAGCCAGGATCAGGAACCAGCAGGGTAGTCAGACGAAGCCAGGGACAGGAGCCAGAAGCAGCAGCAGTCTTAGAAGCATGTGAACACAGGAGGACCAAGCAGGGAACTGAAGCCACAGACCTCCTATATATATGAGCTAGGCATCCAGCTCCTCCCAGTGGAAAGGAGGAGCCGCAGGGTGGGAGGCTACAAGAAACCCAGAAACCAAGATGGCCGCCAGCACATGTCAAACGAAGGAAAACAGCAAGAAGGTAAGACCATGACAGTACCTCCCCCTCAAGGGCCCCCCCTTACGCGGAGTAAAGAACGGTTTCTGAGGGAAGCGTGCGTGGAAGGCTCGGAGCAAGGCAGGAGCATGGACATCTGCGGAGGGAACCCAGGAACGCTCCTCTGGACCATAACCACGCCAATGAACCAAAAACTGCACCCGACCGCGGGCCAGGCGTGAGTCCAAGATATTGCTCACCTCATACTCCTCACGATTGCCCACTCGGACCGGACGAGGCCGAGGAACCGAGGAAGTGAAACGATTACACACCAGTGGCTTCAACAGGGAGACATGAAACAGGTTGGAGATCCGCATGCCAGGAGGAAGCGCAAGGGCATAGGCTACCGGGTTTACCCTGCGAAGCACTCGGAAGGGACCAACAAAGCGAGGCGCCAGCTTGGGAGTGGGCACTCGAAGGTTGAGGTTGCGGGTGGACAACCATACACGGTCTCCGGCCTGGTAGGAAGGAGCAGGCGCTCGTCTGCGATCAGCCTGGAGTCTCTGGCGCTGCGCAGAGACCTCAAGGGACCTCTGGATCTGTACCCAAGAAGCACGTAGGACGGAAAGGTGATCCTCCACAGCCGGAATATCCTGGGGAGAGAATACCTCCGGTAACACGGCAGGTTGGAACCCATAGTTGGCCATGAAGGGAGACGTCCCAGAGGAAGAGTTCACCGCCATGTTCCTGGCAAACTCAGCCCAAGGCAGGAGGTCAACCCAATTGTCTTGGTGATCGGAGACATAGCAACGAAGGAATTGCTCCAAGGCCTGATTGGATCGTTCTGCGGCCCCATTGGACTGAGGGTGGTAGGCCGAGGAGAAGGAGAGATGAATCCCCAACTGGGAGCAAAAGGCGCGCCAGAACCTGGACACAAACTGACTCCCCCGATCCGACACAATCTCCTTGGGCAAACCGTGCAACCGGAAGACCTCCCTGGCAAAAATCGTGGCCAACTCCTGTGCAGAGGGTAACTTCTTGAGAGGAACACAGTGGCACATTTTGGAAAACCGATCCACAATCATGAGAATGACCGTATGGCCTCGGGATGCAGGGAGGTCCACAATGAAATCCATCCCCAGGTGTGACCATGGGCGCTCCCCGGTGGCTAAGGGTTGCAGAAGGCCCAACGGAAGGTGCCGAGGAGACTTACTCTGGGCACAAACGGAGCATGCCGCTACATATGCGGCGATGTCGGAACGTAGGGAAGGCCACCAGAACAGACGTGAAACAGCCCAGGACAGCTGATTCTTTCCAGGATGCCCCGCGGTCTTGGAGTTATGGTAGGTTCGCAACAACCGAGTGCGCAACTCCTCAGGCACAAAACATCTGCCGTTGGGTCTCCCAGAGGGAGCACCAGATTGAGCCGCCAAAATCTGCTCACCCAGGGGAGAGGTCAGGCTGGTGCGAATGGCGGCCAGGATCTGATTCGGAGGTATGACCGAAGTCGGAATCGACTCCTCCCTGGACAGGTCGGAGTACTGCCGTGATAAGGCATCCGCCCTGATGTTCTTGGAACCGGGTAGGTAGGAGACCACGTAATTAAAACGTGACAAGAACAGAGCCCATCTGGCCTGACGTGGTGTCAATCTCTTGGCCTCAGAGAGGTAGGTCAGATTCTTGTGGTCCGTCAGGATGAGGACCGGAACCACCGAACCCTCGAGCAAGTGCCTCCATTCTTTAAGAGCCTGCACGATGGCCAATAACTCCCTGTCACCAATCTGGTAGTTGCACTCCGCGGAAGACAGTTTCCGGGAGTAAAACCCACAAGGAAGCAGAGGACCCTCTGGTGTTCTACGCTGAGACAGAAGGGCGCCTACTCCCGTCTCAGACGCATCCACCTCGAGGACAAAGGGCAACCCAGGGTTGGGATGCGACAGAATCGGAGCTGACACACGGACTTTAGAGCCTCAAAAGCTCGGATGGCCTCGGGCGGCCAGACCTGGGAATTACTGCCCTTCCTGGTCAGATCCGTGAGAGGCTTGGCTAGCATGGAAAAGTCCCTGATGAACTTCCGATAATAATTGGCGAAGCCCAAAAAGCGCTGCAGGGAGCGAAGACCACTGGGCTGGGGCCACTGTAAGACAGCCGAAACCTTCTCAGGATCCATGGAGAACCCCTCAGCGGAAATGATGTAACCTAAGAAGGTTACCTGGGATCGGTGAAATTCGCATTTCTCAAGCTTGTTCTCTCGTAACCGTTGCAACACACGTTTGACATCCAGAATGTGGGTCTCCATGGACTCAGAATATACCAAGATGTCATCCAAATAGACCACCACACACTGCTGCAACAGGTCACGGAAAACATCGTTGATGAA
This sequence comes from Pelophylax lessonae, assembly GCF_965119305.1. Taxonomy (NCBI): domain Eukaryota; kingdom Metazoa; phylum Chordata; class Amphibia; order Anura; family Ranidae; genus Pelophylax; species Pelophylax lessonae. Next base: position 229,745,935 of record NC_138770.1, on the reverse strand, counting down.
TTCCTGAAAGACTGCGGGCGCATTGCACAGCCCAAAGGGCATAACCAAGGATTCATAATGACCGGTCCTGGTGTTAAACGCGGTCTTCCACTCATCGCCCGCCTTGATCCTTACGAGGTTATATGCCGCCCTCAGGTCGAGTTTGGTAAAGACCGTGGCCCCTTTAAGGCGATCGAACAGCTCGGAAATCAAGGGTATCGGGTAAGCGTTCTTGATCGTGATGCGATTGAGACCCCTGTAATCGATGCAAGGCCTCAACTCACCGCCCTTCTTTTTCACAAAGAAAAATCCAGCCCCTGCCGGGGACGAGGATTTGCGAATGTGTCCGCGTGAAAGCGCCTCCCTCACGTACTCCTCCATGGCCTCATTCTCCGCTACCGACAGTGGATAGACCTTGCCACGAGGAGGAACGGCACCAGATTGTAACTCGATGGCACAATCGTATGGGCGGTGCGGAGGTAGGGCAACCGCGCGCACCTTATCGAATACATCCCGGTACTCCTCGTATTCAGGGGGCAACAGAGAGTCCGAGGAAGTACACAGCAACTTGACAGGCCCATGGATGCAACTAGCCCCACACTGCGGTGACCACGAGAGGATCTCGGCCGATCTCCAATCGAAAATCGGATTATGCTTCTGGAGCCAGGGGTACCCCAAGACCACCGAGTAGTGTGGAGACGAAATAACCTGGAAGCAGACCGACTCTCTGTGAACGGCACCAATGGCTAACCCCACTGGAAGGGTCTCGTGAGTCACGTGTGGCGGCAGAAGGGGTCTGCCGTCTATCGCCTCAAGAGCCAGAGGAGAACCTCGAGCCTGCAGAGGAATGGAATTGGCGGCAGCGAACACACTATCAATGAACAAACCACCAGCACCAGAGTCCACCAACGCCTGGGTCGTCACCGAGCCCCCGACCCAGGAGAGGACAACAGTGATCAGTGGTTTGTCAACACGGGAAACCGGGGACGAGGAAACTCCACCCAAGATCTGCCCCCGACAGGATCTCAGGTGCGAGCGTTTCCCGGACGGTTCGGACATGCCAACCGAAAATGCCCACCGAGACCACAGTACATGCATCGGCCCTCGCGTCTCCGGAGTACCCTCTCCCCCTCGGACAGGCGAGCAAACCCCAGCTGCATGGGTTCACCCCCAGACAAGTCATCCCCAGGAGGCGTGGGAGGAGAGGGAGGCACGGGTGGGACAACAAAGGTAGGAGCCAATCTGTTAGGAGGCCTCCGCAGACTCTCCTTAAAGGAAGGTCTCTCCCTGAGTCTGGTGTCAATCAAAATCAGGAAAGAAATAAGAGACTCGAGCTCCACTGGTAGGTCCTTAGCTGCAACCTCATCCTTCAAGGCATCCGAGAGACCATGAGAGAAAGCAGCGACCAGAGCCTCATTATTCCAGCCCACCTCTACTGCCAGGGTACGAAACTCAATGGCGTATTCAGCTACGGATCGTGAACCCTGTCTGATGGACATAAGGAGCTTCGCAGCAGAGGCAGCACGAGCCGGCACATCGAATACCCTCCGAAGAGAAGCAACAAAACCGGAAAACTCGGCAACCACCGGATTGTTGTTCTCCCATAAAGGGCTGGCCCAGGCCAAGGCCTTGTCCGAGAGCAACGAGATTAAGAAGCCCACCTTTGATCTCTCAGTAGGAAAGGCATGTGGCAGCAACTCGAAATAAATGCCCACCTGGTTAAGGAAACCTCGGCACTGAGTTGGCTCTCCCCCAAAGCGCTGTGGAAGGGGGGCAGAACCGGACATACCCCGAAACACCGCAGGCGCAACAACAGGTGTCGGGGTAGACTCTGGCGCAACAACCGGAGCGGCAGTAGGAGCGGGCCCAGGAGCGACAACCGACCCATCGGCAACGGGAGCGAAATGAGCCGTGCGTTCAAGCAGGGTTTGCAACGCCACGGCGAACTGGCCCAACAGGTGATCCTGCTGATCAAGTCTGGCAACCAGCGAGGGTAGTGAGGATGGCCCTGTACCGTCAGAATTCATGGCCTGTGGTACCGTGCGTTCAAGCAGGGTTTGCAACGCCACGGCGAACCGACCCAACAGGTGATCCTGCTGATCAAGTCTGGCAACCAGCGTGGGTAGCGAGGATGGCCCTGTACCGTCAGAATTCATGGCTTGGTCCTAATGTCACGGAACCATGAACCAGACGTACAACAACAGATAAGTGAAAATAAGAAAGCTTTATTGAAAAACAAGCTGTAAAGCAAAAGTCCAAACGGATGGCGAAACTGATGCAGAGTCTTTTGCGAAGCCAGGGGTCAGGAACCAGCAGGGTAGTCAGACGAAGCCAGGAACAGGAACCAGCAGGGTAGTCAGACGAAGCCAGGATCAGGAACCAGCAGGGTAGTCAGACGAAGCCAGGGACAGGAGCCAGAAGCAGCAGCAGTCTTAGAAGCATGTGAACACAGGAGGACCAAGCAGGGAACTGAAGCCACAGACCTCCTATATATATGAGCTAGGCATCCAGCTCCTCCCAGTGGAAAGGAGGAGCCGCAGGGTGGGAGGCTACAAGAAACCCAGAAACCAAGATGGCCGCCAGCACATGTCAAACGAAGGAAAACAGCAAGAAGGTAAGACCATGACACCGTCCCTCTAAACTTTCAGCTCATACAAGGAGAAAACTGATCAGAGATGCAGCCAAGAGGCCCGTGATCACTCTGGATGAACTGCAGAGATCTACAGCTGAGGTGGGAGACTCTGTCCATAGGACAACAATCAGTCATATACTGCACAAATCTGGCCTTTATGGAAGAGTGGCAAGAAGAAAGACATTTCTTAAAGATATCCATAAAAAGTGTCATTTAAAGTGTGCCACAAGCCACCTGGGAGACACACCAAACATGTGGAAGAAGGTGCTCTGGTCAGATGAAACCAAAATCAAACTTTTTGGCAACAATGCAAAACGTTATGTTTGGCGTAAAAGCAACACAGCTCATCACCCTGAACACACCATCCCCACTGTCAAACATGGTGGTTGCAGCATTATGGTTTGGGCCTGCTTTTCTTCAGCAGGGACAGGGAAGATGGTTAAAATGGATGGGAAGATGGATGGAGCCAAATACAGGACCATTCTGGAAGAAAACCTAATGAAGTCTGCAAAAGACCTGAGACTGGGACAGAGATTTGTCTTCCAACAAGTCAATGATCCAAAACATAAAGAAAAATCTACAATGGAATGGTTCACAAATAAACATATCCAGGTGTTAGAATGGCTAAGTCAAAGTCCAGACCTGAATCCAATCGAGAATCTGTGGAAAGAACTGAAAACTGCTGTTCACAAACGCTCTCCATCCAACCTCACCAAGCTCGAGCTGTTTTGCAAGGAGGAATTGGCAAAAAATTTCAGTCTCTCGATGTGCAAAACTGATAGAGACATACCCCAAGCGACTTACAGCTGTAATCGCAGCAAAAGGTGGCGCTACAAAGTATTAACTTAAGGGGGCTGAATAATTTTGCACGCCCAATTTTTCAGTTTTTTATTTGTTAAAAAACGTTGAAATATGCAATAAATTCCGTTCCACTTCATGATTGTGTCCCACTTGTTGTTGATTCTTCACAAAAAAATACAGTTTTATATCTTTATGTTTGAAGCCTGAAATGTGGCAAAAGGTCACAAAGTTCAAGGGGGCCGAATACTTTCGCAAGGCACTATAGCACACTTTACCAAAACCCATCAGCCTCCACACACACACACACACACACACACACACACACACACACACACTTTAGGGAGTTTTGGGGGTCCCTAAAGCTTCCAACCCTTAATATTTGACATATCAAACTCATGATACCAGTTCATAAAGACCCTAAAACTACCAAAATCCCCTGGTCCAGACAGACTTTCTTCTTATTGCTAACAGAAATGTTCTGATCTTTTAAACCCTCATCTAGTACTTTATTTTAACCACTTAATAGAATTATTGGGAATATCAGAATCAGGATGAAAATAAAGCCTTTATTAGTGTTATACCTAAATCCAACAAAGGCACAAAAGTAGTCACTAATCATAGACCAATATCCCTGATAAACTGCAATCTAAAATTCCTCACCAAAATCTTTGCTCTGCAGTTCAATTCCTTTTTGGAGCATACACAGCAACAAATCAGGCATTATTTGTTTTTGTCAGACAAATACATAGCAATAGCTTTAATGTCAGCTGTACATTTTCAGTGGGAATCCCAGTCCCTCAGAGAAGTCATGCTTTTGTCACTAGATCGAATGTGAATCCTGTGAATACATTTAAGGGGTTTGGTCCCCTCTTTCTTCATATGTTGAGGGCTTTATATGATACCCCCTTGGCACAAATATACAGTGGCTTGCGAAAGTATTTGGCCCCCTTGAACTTTGCGACCTTTGCCACATTTCAGGCTTCAAACATAAAGATATAAAACTGTATTTTTTTGTGAAGAATCAACAACAAGTGGGACACAATCATGAAGTGGAACGGAATTTATTGCATATTTCAAACTTTTTTAACAAATAAAAAACTGAAAAATTGGGCGTGCAAAATTATTCAGCCCCCTTAAGTTAATACTTTGTAGCGCCACCTTTTGCTGCGATTACAGCTGTAAGTCGCTTGGGGTATGTCTCTATCAGTTTTGCACATCGAGAGACTGAAATTTTTGCCCATTCCTTCTTGCAAAACAGGTCGAGCTCGGTGAGCTTGGATGGAGAGCGTTTGTGAACAGTAGTTTTCAGTTCTTTCCACAAATTCTCAATTGGATTCAGGTCTGGACTTTGACTTGGCCATTCTAACACTTGGATATGTTTATTTGTGAACCATTCCATTGTAGATTTTGCTTTATGTTTTGGATCATTGACTTGTTGGAAGACAAATCTCCGTCCCAGTCTCAGGTCTTTTGCAGACTCCATTAGGTTTTCTTCCAGAATGGTCCTGTATTTGGCTCCATCCATCTTCCCATCAATTTTAACCATCTTCCCTGTCCCTGCTGAAGAAAAGAAGGCCCAAACCATGATGCTGCCACCACCATGTTTGACAGTGGGGATGGTGTGTTCAGGGTGATGAGCTGTGTTGCTTTTACGCCAAACATAACGTTTTGCATTGTTGCCAAAAAGTTTGATTTTGGTTTCATCTGACCAGAGCACCTTCTTCCACATGTTTGGTGTGTCTCCCAGGTGGCTTGTGGCAAACTTTAAACAACACTTTTTATGGATATCTTTAAGAAATGGCTTTCTTCTTGCCACTCTTCCATAAATGCCAGATTTGTGCAGTATACGACTGATTGTTGTCCTATGGACAGAGTCTCCCACCTCAGCTGTAGATCTCTGCAGTTCATCCAGAGTGATCATGGGCCTCTTGGCTGCATCTCTGATCAGTCTTCTCCTTGTATGAGCTGAAAGTTTAGAAGGACGGCCAGGTCTTCGTAGATTTGCAGTGGTCTGATACTCCTTCCATTTCAATATTATCTCTTGCACAGTGCTCCTTGGGATGTTTAAAGCTTGGGAAATCTTTTTGTATCCAAATCCGGCTTTAAACTTCTCCACAATAGTATCTCGGACCTGCCTGGTGTGTTCCTTGTTCTTCATGATGCTCTCTGCGCTTTAAACTGACCTCTGAGACTATCACAGTGCAGGTACATTTATACGGAGACTTGATTACACACAGGTGGATTCTATATATCATCATTAGTCATTTATGTCAACATTGGATCATTCAGAGATCCTCACTGAACTTCTGGAGAGAGTTTGCTGCACTGAAAGTAAAGGGGCTGAATAATTTTGCACGCCCAATTTTTCCGTTTTTTATTTGTTAACAAAGTTTGAAATATCCAATAAATTTCGTTCCACTTCATGATTGTGTCCCACTTGTTGTTGATTATTCAAAAAAAAATTACAGTTTTATATCTTTATGTTTGAAGCCTGAAATGTGGCAAAAAGTCGCAAAGTTCAAGGGGGCCGAATACTTTCGCAAGGCACTTTATTTTAGAGGATACAAATCCTCATCTATTACCATTCAAAGGGGCAAGGGCTGGCTCAAGACATTGTGCTGCCTGGGTCCAAGAATGAAATGCTGCCCCACCCCCCCCATAAAAAAAGTATCACGCCCACCAAAAGGCCCCTACATCCATTATTTTATATTATGATAAGGAAAACTAAGATTAAATCTATCAGGAAGTCAGATTTACATGCAACAGCACCTTGTCTATATGCAAAATTATATGACATACCACCATGTTACCGCTCCCCCATCCTGGCACCCTAGGGCATGCATGGGTGCAGTGTGTGTCAGCACAGCCCTCAGGGCCCATGTGCAGTGAACAAGTTGCACCCGTGGATGTCACTAGTCACTGGGATAGGGCAATATAGGAGCTGACTAGGGCAGTATAGGGGAAGGCTAGGGTAGTATAGGGGCAGGCTAGGGTAGTATAGGGGCAGGCTTTGGTTGTATATGGACAGGCTAGGGTAGTATATAGACACACTAGGGTAATAAATGGATAGGCTAGGGCAGTATAGGGGCAGGCTATGGTAGTATATAGACAGGCAAGGGTAGTATATAGACAGGCTATGGTTGTATATGGACAGGCTAGGGTGTTATAGGGACAGGCTAGGGTAGTATATAGACACCCTAGCATAATAAATGGACAGGCTATGGCAATATAGGGGCAGGCTAGGGTAGTATATGGACAGGCAAGGGTAGTATATGGACAGGCTAGGGTAGTATATACACAGGTTATGACAGTATAGGGGTGGGCTAGGGTAGTATAGGGGCACACTAGGGTAGTATAATGGCAAGCTAGGGCTGTATAGTGATTTTTGAGCATGACAGGTTATGTAACATTTGGTCATCCAGCAGATCAGCAGCCACTACTAGAAAAAATGATGGACACCCTTTGTATCCTGCCACACAGAACTAACTTATTTTTACCTCCCTGTTGCTCTCTTCCAGTGTTCCCACAGTTTTCAGTGGCTAGCCTCATGCATGCACCAGAGCAGAGGAAGGTGGCCTGGCACAAGGCTAGCCGCACCCCCTCGTCCAGTTCCACCCAATAAAAATGCAAGCTGCGCCCGAACATCGGCTGCTGGCGAAGCCGGTGGGCAAGGGCTTTCATTGCTCTCTATCTCCTGGGGATACCCTGCCCCCAGCAGCACACACACCTGAGCTCTTCATGTGTGCTTGGGTGTTTAGCAGCCGGTGTTAGACTGTGTGTATACTATGAGTATACGTGTTGAGGGCAGCAAGGCGGCCTTTTTATAGGGCAGTGGAGCATTCCAGGGGCAGTTGTCACCCTGATCCAGGCCTCGGCCCAGTCTGCCCCTGGATGACCTACTAAACTGCTGGAAAAAATCTTGGTCGTCAATTTGCCGCCCTCTTAAAGTGCCACCTGTTTTCAATAGACTCAGCGGAACCCATGGTAAGGACAGCCCTAAAAGGCGCACTCGACAAGGCTGCCCATTATTCCCTTTCATTTTTGCTATAGCCTTGGAGCCCCTTGCAATCCCTATACATACTAAGCCAAACATAAAAGGGATTGTATGTGGCCAACAAAAACATAAATGTGCCTTTTTTACATATGATGTTCTTATGTACATTTCATCTCCACGATACCCAATCTTTTGCAACTACTACATAGCTGCTCAAAATTATCATGCTTGACACTAAAGCCTAGTACACACGGGTCGAATGTCAGGTAACATCAGACACATTAATAAAAAATGGTCGACATTCGGTCCGTATGTATGGCAGTCGGTCCAACAGAAGCCGGGCGTTTGGCCAACTTCTGTCGGACGAGCATACTGGAAAACCAGCAGCCGACCTGCTCCCGATCAGAGCTCTCAGCCAATGGCCAAGAGCACTGACCGGAGTGTTCTGGCAGGGGGGCCATCTCCCTGTCAGAACACAAAAGCTCAGCAGGGGAGATCACTGTACTAACATCAGATTGTTGGTACAGTGGCTCTGATCAGAGCAGTCAGCTTTTTTTTTGTTCAACCCAGCAGTGTGTACTAGGCTTAAATCAAAACAATACCGTAGCTTTAAACGTTAGCCCATCGCAAACCATTGTTGATCTGTTATGCAGCAATTTTAAATTCCAAAGGGCAACTAAATATATTCCTTACTAGGGGATTCATTTGACTCCATCTGTGAAGACTTTATACTCTAAAAAAAAAACTACCCAACTATCTCATTCATTCTGTTATATTACCCAAATTGCTTTATGTCTTTAGAACACTTCCCATAGAAATTTCTGGGAAGCAAGTTATAAAAGCTACAATATAAAATTATTAAATTTTTCTGTGCCCATAGAAAACTCTGGAGGTTAACGCTACCCAAAGCTTTATGGAATCCTTGGACTCCCTAATCTTCTAACATACCATCAATCTGCTCAGATATTGTAAAAGGACCACCCCGTAGGTTTTTATAGAAGCTTTATCGTGCCCTCTTGAATCTATTGAAGCTTTAACGTGGATCCCCAGTAAGTTGTACCCTTATATCGTATGTCCTACATTATCATACTCTCTTGCCAATTGGGACAGACAGAGAGCTAGGGGAAAACTTTCTTCTCCCCGCACTCCTTTAGCTCCCATCCTAAATAATCTAAAATTTACACATGGTTTACTTTCCGAGTCAGTTTTATTGGTAGACAAGTAAAGGCTTCTTTCAAATAGGGGACATTTTGAATGGAAATTATCTATTTACTTTGGATCACTATCATAACAAGTTACAAATTACAACTACCCCCAACAGAACTGTTCCGCTATCATCAAATAAAGTCTTATCTTCACACCAAACTCAAATGTTCAGCCTGTCCTTTATCATTGACAATGTCAGAGATATCCTAAAAATCGAGAGACTCAGATTCAGCTAAAGGTCATATTTCAATTCTGTATATCTCCAATTGGATTCAAACCATAAACTACCGTATACGCAACATTATATATATCAGACTGGTAGGACATATCTAACGATTCATCTAAAGTGTCCATCAATACAACTCTTATATTATCCAATTACAAAACATTGCTTTGATGGTAGCTGGTGCCTACTAGGGTTGACAAAATGCATTCAACAGCATCTTCTGACTGCTTCAGCCATTATGGGCACCATGTCCCACATATGGTGGCAGTGTCCCCACGTAACTAGGTTCTGAATTAGAATTTTCAATTTCATTTAGTCGGTTACGGGGGCACATGTTTCCAGATCTCCAAAAATTGCTTTTTTCCAGAAAATGGATACTGTAATCCCTAAAAAAGCCAAAAGACTAATCTATTATATTATATTGGCTGCAAGAATCAAAATTGCAAGATGTTGGATCAAGTCAATGGTGCTATTCAATTACATTAAACAAAAATTAGTTTGAGTATGGTTATTGGCAAACTCACATGCTCCCTTCAAATTAATCAAACTAAATTCAACAAGACAGAGGATCTTTAGATTTTATATTTGTCGGTGGATTAGAGAGGCATCAGGAAATCAATCATAAAGTCTGATTAAGAAATAACCCAAACCTCATCTCAAATGGTAAGCTTTACAGCTCCACTGTATTATAATTAGGGACAAATTGCAGCACCAATGGATGCTCTCGTTTCTAATATTCCCCTGAGCCACCCCAACCCATGAGTATCTAGTGCTGGGGTCACTTCCAGCAGCTTTTGCATCATGTTCCCGTGTATGCCTACCCAGACTTTTAGCAGCCATGTACTAAGAACATTTCTTTATGGTGTAGATTACAAGCCAATGGACCATTTTGTCATGGTAGCCTTTTTTTTTTTTATTGCCTGATAAATGAGAACTCTTTGCTCAATTTTATAGTGAATCAATTTAATTTGGGTACAATAAAGGACTCAGTAAAGGGCTATAAATGATCCTCAGCTGATTGAAACCTGATCTGCTACATGTCTGATCTGTCTAGATGCTTTTGGATGTTGCTCCGTGCATAATCTTTTCTATGTGACAGACATGTCGATGTCGCCATAGTTTCACTTGGAGGATAAAATTCTATTTTTAGAAACTAGGCAGCTGCCATTTTATCTATAATCCAAGAGGAAAACACTGACATACTGCACATTAAATAATCATTACTGTCCTACAAGTGTGCTACAAACTGCATTTTAAAGAAGAACTCCAGTGAAAAAAAGAATTTCTATTTTGTCCTTTTTATGCAGTAAATTATTTAGGAAATTCAAAATTACATTCACACAGTGCTACGTGCAGTAGAGTGTAATCCATCTTTGTATGAAATCTGTATTATCTTGTGCATTACCAACTCAGAAGTGCACATACAGGTTTCAGTAATAAGAATGGAAAAGGAAGGCAAGGATTGTTGACATGAACAGCAATTGGCAGTATGTCTGGATGTTTCATATGTGATATAGTGGAGCCAAATAACTTCTCGAGAGCTTGCATTTAAGCACTAAGTACTCTTTGCCAAAGCTTGTGTTTTAAGTCCAGTTGGGTGGTAACAGTGAACAGTGTAGGCAGGTGCCTACAAAGGGGTAATGTGTTTGCTGTGTATGCACTTGTTTTACCCTCACTGTGCTCATTTCCACATTTTAGTTGAGCCAGTGCGGGACCACATGTTACAATGTTGTATGTTTCCTGCGTCCTGGGGGTGACCCAAGAGCTAGAGGTAACCAGGCTTTAAAGGTTATAGTTTGTATCACCATTTTCAGCTGGGTTACTGCCCCTTACATGACTGGAAACAGTCGTTGGCATGGTGCCTGGTAAGGTGACAGGTTCTCCGGTAGCATGTCCAGTGTTACGGTTACTTTTCTAACTGTCCCTAGCTGTTACATAGCGGAATAGTGTTACAGAGAGCTATGGCCTGATCACTAGGTATGAAGGAACAAGAGTTAAGTGAGCATGTATGAGGTACATGGTATGTGCTCGGCGGGACCCTATTCTATTAACGGGAGCGAGGTAGCAGAGGTAGGCTGACTGGTGGAGTGGGCATAGGCTCTCCTAATGTAACACAAGCACCTTTTCAAGAGTGTAGAACATGGGACACTATCCTTTGAAGAACTCTGTATAACACTACACACAAATTGCTCATCTGTAAGTTCGAGGACCACCTTAATGTTTACATTTCACATGACCGTGGCCCTTGTCTGGTCCCTACACTGATGACCATGCCTTCAGGAAAGGTATAATCCCGGTTTTATAGAAACAAACCCTTCTTGCCACCTGCCATAGCCCAGAAGAACCCATCCTGGGGTAGGCCACCTGTGTGACCCACACTTGGTGCCCAAGGAGTGTAAAAATGCTTTATGTAACTTCTGCACCTTCATATACCCATTGGCTTTAGGAGTTATACATTTAACACTGTAGAAAAGGTGTTCATACAGGACAGAAAGTAACAGCATGTGCATGACGTTATTGCAGAGACCACACAAAGAATTCATGGTAGGTTTATTAAAAGTGATAACACTGTCCTGACTGAAGCAGGTATTCAAACTCATGAAACTAATGGGTAAGTGCAAACAAAACTCTTTATTTCTGTCATAGTATTTAATTGAGTCTGTCTGGCTTGTTAAGCATTACATACAAATCCTAGTAAATGATAGTTGCTGTGTATGTATAGTATGTATGGAGTGGACTGTATATCCTCCAAGACAGTCTAATACACAGCGTATCAATTGCTCATTGAAGTTTGTAATAAGCCCAGGCATATTAAACTGCTGATTTTAGGCTGAGCTCTTTCTGCACTGAAAACACATTTAGAACTGATGTGTACTCATTTTCAGCAACATTAATTTTCTATTAAATAGACCAAGTGTTGTCTCAACCATTTCACTGTGCAAGTCCCAAAAGATAATAGTTATTCTGCTTTATCGCTTGTGCATGTCCCTCTGTTCAAATGATAATTTAACCCAATACTGAATGGTGACGTCTTTGGTAGGAATAGAGATGGTCTAACGAAGAATGGGACCCTGGCCAATGTAGCAGCTATGTGCCTAACCCCCTGCACCAATCCCCTTCAAGTGATATTAATAAGGATTGCAGCAGACACAGACATGCCAACCCATTGGCATTGTCTGTACTGACATTGCTCATCCTATTAAAAAGCAACTGCCTCATCTTCTGTGAAGTGACAAGCAGGTTTACAGCTTTGCCCAATTATGCTATCCCTCTGATTTACTGCATTAACATGAAGGTTGCAGCTGGGTATCCCTGAACATCCATCTGGTCCCAAGCTCCTGTCTAGCTTGCCTTTCAATAGGGTCCCCAGAATTCTCCCCCCTTACATCAGGGTCCAGAGGGTTCCTTCCTTTACATCAGGATTCCCTACAGTCCCCCCACCCTATATATTAGAGTCTCCAGACCCCATTACACTAGAGTCCCCAGCGCTATTCCTTAAATCAGGGTTCTCAGGGCCACCCCTATACATCAGGGTCCACAGAGAGACCTGCACTACATGAAAGATATAAAATTTGTATAGTGTATAATATGATAATAAAATGTGTAGCAGGAATCCCGGCCGTTTTGATGCATATGGGTCCCCTTGGGTCACCGGTGCAACAAAAGTACCTTTGTGCATGTTTCTCCAAGTGTGAGCACTGAGACAATGACCAGTCCAGTATCTTTGGGTTTTTTATATTTATTGAGAACTTGGATGGGAGAAGGGAATGAGTGGCATACTCCTTTGGCTCAACTATGCACAATTTGCTAGGAACAACTGAAAATGCCGTTTGGCGCTGACTTAACGCTGGCTAAATGCCGGTCAACGCCAGTTGGCGCTGGTTAACGCTGGCTTGCCGCCTGTTAACTCCAAACTGACTTTGGACTGCTTTCTCACATAAAGAAGTCCTCTTGAGCTCCCTTAAGCACTCCTTGCTGAGGTATCTACTTGTACTACTGCTGCGCTGCTAAACACTTCAGGGCCCACACTGGCACCCTCTTTCTCTCACTTATCTTCAGGGCTTAGTCACTGGCACCCACTTTCTCTAAGCCTTTTCCACAGGTTAGCTGGCTCCCGGATCCCTCTGACCTTCTGGAGTGGTCCCCTCTCCTAGGCAGACCCCTGGGTGATTTTGAGTACTCACAATACTGTTCTTCCTGGAAACCTCTGCCCAGCAGCTCCACTCGGTCCACAGCACACTGGAACCCTCTCTGCAGCTCATCTCAACCTTCGTCCTCTAGGCCGACTGCCCAGGACACCCTCACTTGCACTGACAGGAGGAGAGACAGCTGTCACCCTCCTCCTGGGACTCTGCTTCCCACCAAAGAAGCCCTGTCACATGCTCCCCTCAGACTTATAGCCAATCCCAGTGTGCATTGCTGCAAACTCCGCCAAATGAGATAGCCATAAGCCCTGGTGTGCTATTGGCTAGGTTTCCTCCACTGTCCAATAAGAGCCCTCATCAGAAACAGTGGAGAGACTCCCCCGGCTCAACAGGTCACACCTGGAAGCATGTGACAGCCTAACTAAATGATCAGGCCCCCCTGATATGCAGACAGGGCCACCCATATGCTCTTTCCTAGCCCCTACCTAGGAGGGTGCTACAAATGTATTATCCAGACCTTCTTTTTGGTCTGTTATATTATTTATTTATTTATTACAGGTACTTATACAGTGCCATAAATTTACACAGTAATTTACATATATATTGCACATTCATATCAATTCCTGCCCTCAAGGATCTTACTGTTTAGTGTATCTAACTCAAAAAATGTAGCACTACTCCCTTGGGAGCTTCTGGTTCCCCTGGGTTACCATTAGCAACAGCATGGCAGTTCAACATTTTCCCAAGTGTTTTAGCTCAGTCAGGAAACAGTCCAGTAGCTTTGGTTTTTGTGTTTTTATTGAGAACTTGGGTAGGAGAAGGGAATGAGTGGGATACTCCAACTTATATAACTATACACAATCTGCTGGGACGACTGAATATTACTGAATGGGGCAAGGCCGCTGCTTCACCTTTTCAGTAGCTGTGAAGAAGTAGTTAATGAACTATTGAGATAAACTTGACTGTACTGTAGAACACTCTTCAGGGCCCTTCCTGGCACCCCCTTGTCCCTATTCTTCAGGGTTATCTATATGGCACCACCTTTACTGTAATACTCTCTGTGTGAGCTAGCTCCTTGATCCCCTGACTTCACTGGAGTGGTCCCCCTTCCTGGGCAGACCCTTAGGCAAATCTCCTGGTACTCACGGACACTGTTTTTCCTGAGAGACTCTGCCAGCAGCTCCACCGTCAGCACCCTGGATCCTCTGCAGCTCAGCTCCACACCCGGTTCACTAGGCCGACTGAGAAGACCACTTTCCTCTCGCTCTGCAGGAGGAGAGACAGCCGTCCACCTCTTCCTGGGACTCTGCTTCCCACAAAAGACGCCCTGTCACATGTCCCCTCAGTATTTATGATCAATCCCAGGATGCATTGCAGGAATGCCCTCCCACTGGGACTGTCATAAAACCTGATGTGTCACTGGCTGAGTTTCCTCCACTATCCAACAAGCTCACTCATTGGATGCAGTGGGGACACTCCCTCAGACCCAGTGAATCACACCTGGAAACATGTGACAGGCAAACTAATAGATCAGGCTCCCCTGAAAAGCAGCAGGAGAAATAGATGCTTATTCCTAGCACCTACCTAGGAGGGTGCTAGTGCTACACATACATACACATACTAGGACCGATTTAGACAGGAGCCAATTAACCTATTAGCATGCCTATGGCGTATGGGAGGAAACCTGAGTATTTATTTATTTATTACAGATAGAAAAATTGTTATTACAGATACTTATTTGGTGCCGTCAATTTGCGCAATGTTTTGCTTATATATTGTACATTTACATCGATCCCTGCCCTCAAAGAGCTTACAATCTGAGGTCCCTAACTCGCATTCATACATACTAGGGCCAAATTAGGCAGAAACCAATTAACCTACCAGCATGTCTTTAAAGTGTGGGAGGAAACCCACAAAAACACAGGGAGAACATGCAAAGTCCAAGCAGGTAGTGCCATAGCCAAAGGAAACTCATGCAGGCACAGGGAGAACATGCAAACTCCAGGCAGGTAGTGCCATACCCAGAGGAAACACATGTAGGCACAGGGAGAACATGCAAACTCCAGGCAGGTAGTGCCCTACCCAGAGGAAACTCATGCAGGTACAGGGAGAACATGAAAACTCCAGGCTGGTGGTGCCATAGCCAGAGGAAACCTATGCAGGCACAGAGATAACATGCAAACTCCAGGCAGGTAGTGCCATACCCAGAGGAAACACATGTAGGCACAGGGAGAACATACAAACTCCAGGCTGGTGGTGCTGTGGTTGGAATTTGAACTGACGACCCTAGTGCTGCTAGGCAGAAGTGCTACCCACTTAGCCACTGTGCTAAAATATTACAAATCCTGTAAATAAACATTATATTAACCACTTTACCACCAGAGGATTTTCCTGCTTTACGTCCAGGCCCCTTTTTGCGATTCGGCACTGTGCGACTTTAACTGACAATTGCGCGGTCATGCAACGCCGTACCCAAACGAAATTTATGTCCTTTTTCCCACAAACAGAGCTTTCTTTTGGTGGTATTTGATCACCTCTGCGCTTTTCATTTTTTGCGATATTAATTTAAAAAAAGCGACAATTTCGAAAAAATAACAATATTTTTCTACTTTGACAGTTAAAAAATATCCAATATATTCAATTTTTGTCATATGTTTGGGCCAAAATGTATTTAGCTACATGTCTTTGACAAGAAAATTCTCAATGAGCGTATTTTTAACCGCTTTAAGACCAGAAGATTTTACCCCATTCCTGACCAGGCCATATTTTGCAATTTGGCACTGCGTTAATTTAACCGACAATTGCACAATCGTGCAATGCTGTACCCAAATTAAATGTGTGTCCCTTTTTTCCCCACAAATAGAGCTTTCTTTTGGTGGTATTTGATCACCTGTGCGATTTTTACTTTTTGTGCTATAAACAAAAAAAGAGCGACAATTTTGAAATAATAACAATATTTTTCACATTTTGTTATATGAAATTCCCTAAAAAAATGTAAAAATCAAAATTTTTTAACATTTTAGGCCAATTTGTTTTCTGCTACATATTTTTGGTAAGAAAAAATCACAATAAGCGTATTTTGATTTTTTTGCGCAAAAGTTATCGCAGCTACTAACTCCGGGAAATTTTTGTCATTTTTATTGTTTTTTTTTTTAACTAGTAATGGCGGCGATCTGGCGGCGATCTGCGATTTTTTTTGCGGGACTGCGGCATTGGGGCGGACAGATGGGGCGGACCCTTGACTGACATTTTTGACACTTTTGGGGGTACCAGTGACATTTCTACAGTAATCAGTGCTATAAATATTCACTGTTACTGTAAAAATGACACTGGCAGGGAAGGGGTTAACTTTTATTGGTGATCAAGGGGTTAATGTATGCCTGGTGCTTACTGACGTGTGTGGGGGGAGGGGACTGTGTGACACAGGCACAGATCGCAGGTTTAGCTAAGCTGAACCCTGCAATCTGACCCTGCCTGTCACTTAGGAGATCCGCCCGCTTTGTTTACACAAGCGGGCGGATCTCCTCACTTGATTCCCGACGATCGGGGAAGAGCGCGGTGATCACCGCCGCTCCTCCCCTGGCCCAACTCCCGCGTGTGCCGCCCATAAGGGGAGGAGTCCAGCGACGTAGGTCTACGTCGCTGGACGATAACGAACCACTTTGCCACAGTACGCTCAATGTGAGCGGTCGGCAAGTGGTTAAAAAAGAAAATAAAGACTGTCCCTTTATTGAGAACCAGCTTGCATTAAAAAAAAAAACAACACAGAATTACTGTGTAGAGAACCAAGCATACCCAGTGATTGTAACCAGGTTTATTTTATTAACAATGAATTGAACATTTGTAAGTTTTCAGCATCCCAAAATGCAGAGATTTGTGTTTTCCTGCACATGATTGGGTTCTTGTAGTGGTTTGCTTCTCCAAGACTAAAATGAATGCTTTAGTATGAATCCCTGAGTGTCTGGCCAGCTCTGGCAATCATTCTGTGATTGCAGATAAGTTGTGTTGTTGAACCCAGCCAAGAGTTAAGTGTTTGCTAATTCTAAGCACAAGATTGTCCTATGAGTCCCTCTAGGGGTGAAACTGTGCTATTAACATCAGAACAGCGAAGGCTTGCAGGTGTTTAATCATTTTTTAAACCATATTACAATTTGAAAAGAATTCTAAAACACAGATATTTTTAATATGGGGTTCAGTTATTTCTTTATTATTTTTTTTAAATTGTTTTAGGTATATTATCTATCTGTTGGACTAGAATTGTCCTAAGATTCTTCTTGGGCACAGATGTACATAGCTTCTGTTTAGTATTTCACCCCCACTACCTTTCATCAAAAGGAAACTAAGGCCATTAAAAACTAAAAAGCCTTGAATTGAATGATTACAAATAACATAATGCAGGAAGTTGCACCTTGAGATAGTTCCTAGACTGCAGAATAACTGGTTGCCATGTGGTTTATCACATACACTGCCATTGCAAAGAATACTGAAACCTTTCCCCCAAACAGTTTATCCTGTAACCAGCCTTCATTACACCAGATCAGGCCAACATGCAATTTCTGTTAGATGCTAGATGCTACTTTTTCTGCTCTTGTCCATTACAAGTTACGTTTTTTTTTATTTTGGGGTACTGGGTGTAAAAACTGCACCTTTGACCAGACACCACTGTTTTAAGTAAATTAATGGACACACAGATCAGCTTTCATGCCAGAATTCTATATTCTCTAGGCCTCTTGGTAATGTTTAGGTTGTTTCACTGAACTAAATTACCATCATACAAGGGTCCATGCTGCATCTTTTAACCACTTCTGGACCGGAAGATTTCCCCCCTTATGCCCCGTACACACGTGCAGATTATCTGAAGACTTTTGTCTGCAGACTTACCTTTTCTATGTAGTGCAAGGGCCTGCCGGATTGCATACAAATTGAAAGTGTTTAGGTTTGACCTCATATTATATGGTTTTGGTAAGTCTGCAGACAAAAGTCTTCAGATAATCTGCACGTGTGTACGGGGCATTAATGACCAGGCCATTTTTTGCAATTCGGCACTGCGTTGATGTAACAAAAGATTGTTATGTGACGTTGTACCCAAATAAAATTGATGTCATTTTTTTCCCACAAATAGAGCTTTCTTTTGGTGGTATATGATCACCTCTGCGATTTTTATTTTTTGCGCTATAAACAAAAAAAACAATATTTTTTCACTTTCTGCTATACAACATTCCCAATAAAAAAACATTTAAAATCAAAAATTTTCATCATTTTAGGGCAATTTGTATTCTACTACATATTTTTGGTAACAAAAATCCCAATAAGTGTATATTGCTTTGTTTGCGCAAAAGTTATTGTGTCTGCAAACTAGAGGAAATATTTATGTAATTTTTATTTATTTATATATTTACTAGTAATGGCAGCAATCAGCGATTTTTAGCGGGACTGCGACATTGCGGCGGACAGATCGGACACCTAACTGGCATTTTTTACACTTTTTGGGGAGACCAGTGACATTACTACAGTAATCAGTATTAAAAATATGCACTGTCACTGTACTAATGACACTGGCAGGGAAGGGGTTAACACTAGGGGAAATCAAAGGGTTAAATGTGTCCCTAGGGGATGCTTTCTGTGTGGGGGATATACTTATGGACTGAACACAGGGACCTGTGATCCTAAATAGGAGAAACACAGGAGCCCTGTGTTCACTGCTGCCAGAACAGCAGTCTGCCGTGTCTACAACAGCAGACTGACATTCTGTCTCCACGGGCAGTGATCGTGGGTGCCTGGCGGACATCACGGCCGTCGGCCCTGCAGATCAGCTTCCTCTCTGGCCTGCACCCGCACAATTACTTCTGTGCAGCAAGGTACGGGTACATTGTTTCGCGGGAACCTGCCGACCTGCCGCCGTATATCTGCGGCAGCTGGTCAGCAAATGGTTAATGTGAAGATGTTTGAAGGTTTGGATTTATTTATTGTTGGTTCAAGTTACCTTTTCTGAGAATTTATGCCATTTGGATGACATGTCCAAATTACACACCCAAGGCTGAATGTACATAGCCTGCTATGAGTAATAGATTGCATTGTCCATCTACCTTGTCACAGGCAGGCCTTTGCACTCATACCTGGCCATCTTCTCCCGAGAATGCCCCCCAAAACAAACAAGCATCCTTACAGTTCCATAGTTGTATCTGTAGTTCTGTAGTGCTGCTACAGTCATTATATTTTCTGCACACTTGTGCAATTCTACCATATACTGTAACAATATTGTTTATAATATTTACAGCTAACATAGATTTAAAATAAAAAAAAAAAGTTTTGCCTAAAAATAATGTAGTAGAATAGGATCAGAGAGAAGTGAAGCCCCTGCACCCTAAACAACATAGTGAGAGCTACAAAAGGTGGACTACAAAATGTAAGTGAGCCTCATTGATCAAGAGAGTACACAAAGCTTGTAGAAACACAGGAAGGGTGTAACCAAAGTGTTCACTACATAAAAATGACTTCTCTTCAATAGTGTGATAAATAGATATCATATTAAAGGTACAATATGTCATACACACCATATACTGTTCACCCTTTAGAAGGCAATGCCGTATAACCTGAAATATTCTTTGCACACCATTTACAAAAACACTCAGGATTCACCACACAGTCTTGCAGCTTTGTGGTGAAGTGCAATGCAGTAGTAATCCATTCAATTAAATAGTGATTTGCATTAGTCGAAAGAGAAAGATAAATGTCACGGAAATATCTGTACTTATTTTTACTAGTTTAGTTTTTATGTGGTGGGGATGTTTGTGATGGGTGGTGAGCAGCTGGCAAAGCGCAATATGGGATTCAATAAAGCATTTACAACTATTTTCTGGTGGTAATTTCCGTTGGAACAGCCTGCACAGTTTAGCTAACATTACCCTCATGGGTGCCACATTCAGGTAGTTCTTACTGCTACTTTAAGAACCTGTTGTAATGGTAGAAAAATTCTAAGGACGGGTTCATGCATAGTGCAGTGACAAGAGTTTTACTGCACTGTAAGTTGCCTGTCACCACAAGGACACACAAAAAACACTGTTATCTATGTGTCCCATTCAGACTGCAATGCAGCCAGGAGATATGCTGCAATAAAACGCAGACATGTTGCATTTAACCACTTTACCACTAGAGCATTTTGCTGTCTTACGTCTGGGCCACTTTTTGCGATTCGGCGCTGTGCAAATTTAACTGACAATTGCGCGGTCGTGCGACGCCATACCCAAACAAAATTTACGTCCTTTTTTTCCCACAAACAGAGCTTTCTTTTGGTGGTATTTGATCACCTGTGTGATTTTTACTTTTTGTGCTATAAACAAAAAAAGAGCAAAAATTTTGAAAAAACAACAATATTTTTCACATTTTTTTTATATGAAATTCCCCCCAAAAAAATGTAAAAATCTAAATTTTTTTAAATTTTTGGCCAATTCGTTTTCTGCTACCTATGTTTGGTAAAAAAATTCACAATAAGCGTATTTTGATTGGTTTGCGCAAAAGTTATTGCGTTTACTAACAAAGGGAAAGATTTCTGTCATTTTTGGTGTTTTTTTTTAATGCGAAATGGCGGCGATCTGCGATTTTTTTTGCGGGACTGCGACATTGCGGCGCACAGATCAGACCCTTGACTGACATTTTTGACACTTTTGGGGGTACCAGTGACATTACTGCAGTAATCAGTGCTATATATATGCACTATTACTGTAAAAATGACACTGGCAGGGAAGGGGTTAATTTTATTGGAGAGAGAGGGGTTAATGTATGACTGGTGCTTACTGACGTGTGTGGGGGGAGGTGACTGAGTGACACAAGGACAGATCCAGGGTTCAGCTATGCTGAACCCTGCAATCTGACCCTGCCTGTCACTTGGGAGATCCGCCCGCTTGTGTTTACACAAGCAGGCGGATCTCCACGCTAGATCCCCGACGATCGGGGAAGAGCGGCGGCGATCGGCGCTGCTCCTCCCCTGGCCCGACTCCCGCTGTGATTGAATACAGCGATTGTGATTGTGATTGAATACAGCGGGAGCGAGCCTCCAACTGGAGGAGGAATAATTATGACACCTACAGCAAACAGGACCAATATGAATCACAATATGGTGGTGGTTATCGGTTCCAATCCTTAGTGGGAAGGGAAATATATCCTTATGATAAGGATAGGATCATAACTCAATATCCTGCTCCAACTCCTGTGAGGGGTTGTTGTACTGATTCTAGGCACAGTGGGGTTTATCAATCGTCCTCTGGAAAAAAATTTAATCAAATTTTCACAGGCCACCTCAGATTGTCCAAAGGGGCTACAATCCAAGTGGTGCACTAGAGGGGGGAGGAGAAGGAAGTCAAAAAAGAAGGAAAATGTGAATCATAGGGGAATCTTCAACCTTAGTGGGGTGACTAACTCAGGACGAACATGATGTTCTCAATAAGGGTTTCAAATTTGCGCCATCTAAAAGGCTTAACAAGTTTGAAACTTTCACTGATGTCCAAAAATACATTAGGAAATTCATGTCAAAAGGTACATATTGTCTAACCCTGTAAAAAATCAAGCTTCAGTTGATACAAATGTGAGACATTCTGGGCTATCCAATTCTTCATTATTTAACCCCCCGTAGGGCTTTATCTCTGTCCATTCCAGGATTTAAGGATCTTAAAGATCCTAAAGACCTTGAACTTAAAGATCTTGATTCACCTAAATATCCCATCGGGAGAAAATTCATGACATTGAAATAGGAGTTAGGCAAATATGTGAATGGAAGGATTTAATTGTCCGACCTGTGGACAAAGGAGGAGGCATAGTGAGGAAGCATACAATAAAGAGATGGCTAATATTTTATCGGATGATAACACTTATGTCCTTCCGGCCAATAACCCCATGCATAAATATGAAAAGGCACTTCAAGATTTGGTAAACAAAGGAAACAAGGAGTGTATATTAAATATATAAGATAAACCTTTTTTGGTTCCATCTTCTCTGCGAGTGCCAGTCATGTACTATCTACTGAAGGTACATAAGAACCCCAATATTCCTTCCCCCTATCATTAGTGGCATTCACTCGGTTACCTCGAGAATTGGAAAGTACACGCAGTAGATTAGTATTTGCAGCCTTTAGTATTTAAAACCCCTTTTTATTCAAGGGATTCTACTTCTACTTAGAACAATTGAGTGGAAAGATGGGTACATTTTGGCAACAGCTGATTCACATCTTCGTATAATGTCATCTCACATAGGCATGGATTGGAAGCGGTGAGACACTTTCTGGAAAGGGATAGTGATCTAGTTGTGACCCAAACTCAGTTCATTCTGGACTTACTCAGTTTTGCCATGAATCATAATTATTTCTGGTTAGGGAGCACTTATTACCTCCAAGATTGTGGCGTGGCAATGGGAGCCAAATTTGCACCGAGTATGGCCAATTTAATATGGCCAAGTGGGAGGAAAATATAATCCATGATAGCCAGGGCACCATATTGTTTTTTTGGGGTAAGTTCATTGAGGACATCCTCCTCCTATGAAATGGTAGTAGTGATACTGTACTAGAATTTATCTCCCACCTCAATAATAATGAGAGGGGTATCATATTACAGTTTAACGGAGGCTAGCACCCAGGGGGTGCACTTTCTGGATTTGGACATTAGGGTAACCAATGGCTCTCTTTCAACCATTAATTATTTCAGGGAGACTGATAGAAATCCATAAATAGAAAACATCAGTTGTCACCACTCATCATGGTTAAGAGGGGTTCCTAAAAGCCAATTTTTGAG